>NC_138930.1:1029402-1721236 GCF_965231255.1 Vanellus vanellus
ACGGCCGTGCCCGGCGCGGCGAGCCGCGCGGCATGGCAGGCACCGGGCACAGCTCGTGGGACCTTCTCCTTCCCCGCGTGGGGTTCAGTGCCAGGGAGGAAAAGAAAAGGGAAGGGGGGAAAAAACAAACCCTATGGAGGCTCTGCAGCATCGCCGGCGTCTCCCGACAGCGGCTGTGCCGGGGCTGTGCCCGTGGGAGCGCCGGTGGCGCGGGGGACATGGTGCCCCCGGCGCAGGGACTGGATGCGGCCGTCGAGGGGTCCGGGGGTGCACGGTCCCCGTGGCGGGGGTGCTGGGGCGCAGGAGGTGGGTGCAGAGAGGGGACGGGGACCCGGCGGCCCCTCTGCGGCTGCTCCGCGGCTTCATTTGGTAAAAGTAAATCGAACGGGGCTCTGTGGAGCAGCAGAGGGGTGGCCCCGTGGCCCCGTCCGTACCGGGGCCCTGGACCCCGCCGTGGCCCTCCGTAAGCCCCGCAGGGGAGGGGCGGTGGTGGCCCAGCGCCGCTGGAGGGGACCGCCTGTGCCCGGGCAGGGCTGGCCCCTCGCTGCCGGCTCTCCCGCAGGCGGCGTCCCAATTCCCCCTTCTTCCAGCTGAAATTAAACTTTATTGCGAATAATGCTCTCTCTCCCCTTCTTTAATTCAAAAAAAAAAAAAAAGAGAAAATTAAATTCCTTTAAAAACACATATATAAAAATCACATTTTCTCTTATTGAGAGGGACTTTCACCAAGATAATTATTGCAATTACTCCCTTTCTCTCTCCCAATGAGTATTATTTTTATTCGGTGCCTTTATCCTCATTTCGCCTGTTCGGGGAGAGGCGCGCAGAGCCCTGCCGCTGCCTTCGCAGCCCTCCGGCGGGGACAAAAGCCACGCGAGCCATTGTCCCCTGTCCCCGGGGGAAGCTGCGGCTGCGCTGGGACCATCGGTGACCCTTTACTGGGCTCAGCTGGGACGGGGCGGGCGCAGCCCTCCCTCCCACTATAAACTGGGGCAGGTGGGGGGGGGGGGGGGGGGGCTGTGCTGGGGATGCTGTGGGGTGGCTCAAGTCACCGTCCCCTCCTCTGGGCTCCCTGCAGGATGCGGCCCCCTGGCTCTGGGGGCGCTGGGACCACCTCCCCCCGCTTCCCTCTGCCCGGAGCACCCTCTGTGGTGGAGCCTCATGATCTGCGTTTAAAGCTGATTCAGCATTTATCGGTGGGGACGCGGACCCGGCTCGTCCCTGCGGGACGTTCCCCGCTGCCGTAACAGCCGCGGCGGGTGGGCAGCGTGTGCCGCTGGCGCCGTGCTGGGGCAGGGCAGCCCCCGTGGTGGCGTTTATGGTTGGTGACACCATGTGGGGACTGTACCCCCCCCCTTTCCAGCTCAGACCCCCCCCATGACTGGTCCTGTGCGGTGGGGCTGGATGCGGCCACCCATCTCCCAGCCCTATCCCGGCGGTGCCGCGACGGGTCACAGTGCGTGCGGACCCTCAGGGGGGTCCCTGCGGTGGGTCCCCGTGGTGGGGGCTGAGCTGCTGCGTCCCCCCTAACCCCCCCTTCTCTCCCCTTTGCTTCTCCGCAGCCGCCTCCGCCCCCAACACGGTGGACAAATCCTGCCTGAAGCTGAAGGTTTATGTGCGGCCAACAAGTGAGTGAGTCGGGGGGAGCTCCGGGTCCCCGGGAGCTGTCCTGTCCCACGGGGGAGGGATGATGCTCCTGGTGACCAGTGGGGACCACGGAGGGGGACGGGATGTTCTGGGTCGGTCCCACCTGGGTGGCACCCCGATGGGGAGGGGGATGGGGACAGTGCCCGCAGCCCCGCGGGAGCCGTCCCGGTGGCGTCTGGGCGGCGGCGGGCGCATCGCCTGCGTGGTGGACACTTAGTGCTGAGTTTCAGATGGGGGGGGGGGGAATAATAATCTCTGCACAGTGGCTACTTTTCAGAATCAAATAACTCAGCCATTTAAAAAAACAAATTAATAATTTTCTTCTCCTGTTAACGTGTAATTAGCAAATGGCAGCAGCTCTCCCTGGGGAAGGGCTGAGTGCCTGAGAAATGTCACCATTTAAAAGGATGTCTTTTTTTTTTTTATTTGCATGGCTTTAAAATAAAACCCAATATAATGAAACCATCTGTAAAAAATCATTCTGTTTTGTTCAGGACTAGGGCATAATAGGGCGGAAAAAAATCTCTCCCGATATTATTTTTCAGTACTTTAATAATATCGGGATTTTATTATGCGGATGCCTTGCGGAGAGGAAGGGCCGCCTCTGTGCGGCGAGGGGTGAGGGGCTTTGCCGCGGGGGCTCCCCGGGGGCCGTCCCGCGCTCAGCACCCCTCGGCTGGGTCCAGCCCTGGCACGAGTCCCTGAAACCTCCTTGTTTACAAGTGCCCAGCACGGGGGGACCCCGCTCTCGGGTGACCCCACGCAGGGACCCTCCAGGAGGGGGACGGGGTGACCGGCTGCGGGGGGGGGATGGAGCACACCCGGACAGGACCAGGCTCTGCTTCCCCTGGCTCCGGGTCCACAAGAATCCTTAATCCAGTGATAAATGTGGGCGAGCCGAGCCCGTTAACAGCTCTAGCCGTGGTTTGACGTCGCTCGGCGCTGCCGCCGGTCGGGGTTTGGCTGCGGGACCACAGGGCTGTTGGCGAATGGGTGTCTGTGCCCCGTATGCGCTGGTCCGGCCCCGGCTGAGCCGCCGCGGCTGCCGCAGGCAATGCCCCTGGCACAGCAGCAGCCGCCTGGGGCACAGGGGGCTTCAGAGGGGACGGGGTGGAACAGTGCCTAATCCCAGTTAGAGGGCAGGAACTGGAGGGATTGGGGGGGGGGCCAGTACCCGGCTCCTCACCGCGGGGGATGCTGCAGCATCCAAACCCCGGGGCGCCGAGCATCGCTCTGCTCTGCCGGGGCAGGATCGGGCCCCAAACCCCGGGGCGCCGAGCATCGCTCCGCTCTGCCGGGGCAGGATCGGGCCCCAAACCCCGGGGCGCCGAGCATCGCTCCGCTGTGCCGCCGGCTCACGCCTCCCTCTCTTCCTCTTCTTCCGCAGACGATTCCCTCTACGAGTCCCCGGAGCCCATTTTCACCAGCAACAACTCCTGCTGCAGCCTCAGGGTCCCGCCGGCCGCGCTGGTGGTGGTGCCGGTCGTCTGGACGCTCTTGGCCTCGTAGCGCCGACGCCGACGTGCCGGGGAGCAGCCGCGCGGGGAAGGAGCAGCCCGGGGACGCATCCTGCCCACCCCGAATCACCTTTGAGCTGCGGCGCCTGCGGCAGCGGGACGGTGCCCGGGGAGGTTGCCGGCGCGGAGGGATGGTGCTGCCGGCCAGAAGCTCGCCCGGATCCTGCCGCCGCGTGAAGTCCCCGTCCCCACACGGCCACCCGTGGCGGGAGCGGTGAGGGGCTGCCCCGCGGGACGCATTCTGCCTGCGCACGCCGAAAGCTCCCGGCCCTGCACTGCGGCTCGCCGGGCTCCGGCCCTCCCTGTCGGATGTCGCTTTTTACATTTCTAGACCAAATATAGAGAAGTCCTTTGGTTGGTTGTTTGGTTTGGGGTTTTTTTTTGTTTTTTTTTTTTTTTTCTTAAAGGGGAAAAAAAAAAAAAAAAAAAAGATTTTTATTTTTATTTGTTGGGTTGTTTCAGTCCGGGTTCCCCGTGGCAGACTGACCCACGCGGGGCCGGGCTCAGCCCCCTCCCGCCGAGCCCCTCGCCGGGGCGGCTGCGGCACCCTGCCTTGGCCGGGATGCCGGGACAGACGGACGGGACAGCAGCGATGGTGCCGATGGCTCCGTTGTCGCAGACTCCTTCCCAGCCCGGCCGTGGCTCCGGCAGCAGGACGTCGCCATGCCAGCCCTGCCGCGCTGCCCCCGCCACCCCCCTGCAACGGCGTCGGCGGGGCCCGGACGGACACGAGCCCCTGCGGAGCGCCCGGTGGGGTGACGCCAACCCCACTGCCGGTGCCGTGGATGTCCCCGCGGTCCCCGCAGGCAGCTCTGTGGGCAGCAAAGCAAACTGGACGCATCCGAGGGGAGCACCGGGGACGGTGGATGACTGGCACGGAGAGCACCGGGAATGGCTGGCCGGCGTACGGAGCACCGGGGACGCACGGCTGGCAGACGGAGCACCGCCGGGCGCTGGGAGCCGGCAGGCCGGGCTCGCCCAGCAGCCGGGATCGCTCCGAGGGGGGTTTGGCCGGAGCCGGGGCTGGAGCCCCCCAACCATCCCGGCGGGGCGGATCTCGCCAGGGCAGCGGCACCGTGCCGGCCCGGCGCTGCCCACGGGGCAGCTTTTCCTTCTGCTCTGCACCGCGTTCCCCCCCGATGCCTTGGGGGTGGCAAGACCACCCCACCACCACCGCCGCCGCCCCCCACCGGGGGTGACGGCAGCCGCGTGCGGGACCATCGCGGCGCTCCCCACGGTCGCCCCTTCGTCCCCCGGCTGCTGCGGGCGTCCCCGGGGCACCGCCGCTGGGCCTGGGGACTTTTTTCTTTTTCCTTCTTTGCATTAATAAGAAAATCCCTCCCCCCCACTCCCCCCACCCCCCAGTCCGAGGTTGGCCCTGACCCCAGGGGTGGCAGGTCCCCAGGGAGGGGTCCCCCCGGGGCCTGACCCCTCCTCGCCTTAAATCTGGGGCTGTCCCACCCAGGGGGGGTCCCGCGCCCGTCCCGCAGAGCCCCCCCCCCGCACCGGGGGGGTCGGTGTTCCCGGGGGATGAGGGCGATGGGCTCTGGCCCGGCCGAAGCCCCCCCCTGCGGGCGCCGCTCCCGAACGTACCCCAGAGCCTTCGGCGGCGGGGGGGCCGGCGGGGGCCCCGTCCCTGTACATACAGCGCTATACTGTGAGCGGTTTTTTTTATGTATTGTTGAGAATGAATTTTATGGAAGGGTTTATTTTATTTTTATTTTTATTTTTTAGACTAGGAAGCTGAAATCTCGCAATAAGCTCATCTCGACCATCCAAAAAAAAAATACAAAAAAAAAAAATCAAAAACAAACAAACAAAAAAAAACCAACGCCAAACCAATAAAAAAAAATCGCATTCCCTGCCGCCCCCTCCCTGTCCCTGTGTGTCCAGACCAGGTTGTTGGTTCTCGAAGGCGAGCGGAAGCGCCGTGTTTCTCCAGGGGCTGAGGGAGGGCGCCCATCCAGCCGGGCGCTGAGCACCCACCGGGCTCCGGCGCGGAGCCGGCAGTGCCCACCCGCCGCGGTGCCGGCTCGCGGGGGAGCGGCGCTGGCGAAACCTGGCCTTCGGTCTGTGTTTTATATATATATAGATTATATATATAAATATCTATATTGTGTACAGCGACGGTGGGAGAGTGACAAAGCGAAGGCGGCGGCGGGGCTGGCCGGGGCGGGGGCGGGGGGACAGGGCTGGGGGGGTCTTTGCCGGGGCTGTCCCCCGGCAGCAGGGGAGAGGGGGTGCGCAGCCCCATCGTGGGCGCTGGTTCCGCGTGTTGGTCTCCATTCCGCTTCGCTTCGTCCTTCGACACGCCGCTTTCGTCCTCCACGTCGTGCTGATGGTACCGCCTCACCGCCCCCCTTTGGATTCTGTATTTTTTTATAATAAAATAAAAATAAATGTGGTGTGAGGGCCTTGCTTTCGAGAAGTGACTTCCCCTCCCCGCGCGGCGGTGCTTCGGGCTGAGCCGCGCCGTGTCCCCGGGGGGGTCCGGTCCCCCCCGTGGGTGAGTTCGGGGGCCGACGGCGGCGCCGGGGGGGCCACGGTGGGCTCGGTCCCCGCTCCCCCTGCAGCCCTCTCCCCCGGTGCAGCGGGGCTGTGAAGCCAGACCGCTCTGCTGGGTGGCGTGTTAATTACGGGAAGGATTTAATTACCGCGTTAATGAATAATAATGGATATTAAATTAATTAATATGCAATTGTTGATAGTACTTAATTATCGGAGGCGATGCAGCCTGGCGGGTGGGCGCGCGGGGATGGGATGCTCCGGCGTCTCCCCCGGCTGCTCGCCCGCCTCTGCCTCAGTTTCCCCCGTGCTGGGACGGCGTTGGGCCACCGAGAGGTGACATCCCGGGAGGCCACCAGCGCCGGGACAGGCAGCTCCTACGGGGCATCGCGAGCGCCCTTTGCTAACCCCATGGCGACTCCCTCCCCCTGACAGAGCAGAGGAGGGGAGGGCGCCCCCACCCCCACCCTCCGCCTGCTCTTTTTTTTTCTTTAAGTACTAAACAACTTTTTTGTGCTGCCCATGTTCCTTCCCGGCGTTTAACGCGCATTTCAGCGTAATTAGCAGAATAGGAACAATCCGCTGTTAATTAATTCAGGCTGGTACAGCTGATCTGAGGCTCTGAAGTTTGCCACGAGAGGGTGAAAGACTAATTTTGCTTTTTAATAAGGGCCATCTGTGTGCCAGGAGCGGGGGGAAACACCGGCACCGCCGGCTCTGCCGGCTCCTGCCAGCGATGGGCTCCGGCAGCGAAAAGTGCCGGGGAGAGAGCCCGGCAGGGACTTGCCAAAAAAGAAAAAAAAAAAAAAAAAAAAAAGGCAATTTTTTTAGACCCACTCGGTAGAGTTTTTTGAGGCCCGGCTCATGATTTTTTTAGCACTGGGTGTTGGAAATACGGAGTTAAAAATAGCAAACTGGCAGGCGCAAGGCTGAGACGGATCATCGTTAGTAATTAATTAATAGAGTCATGGATTTTTAAGGCCCGAAAGGGATCGTTTAGATCAGGCAGACGTCGCCGGCGCAGGCGGTGCGGTTTGATTGAAGGAGTGGCGGTGATGGAGCCGCCGTCCAACCCTGGATGCTCCCGCGGGGGGCGGCCCCGCTCCGGACACCCCCAGGCATCGCCGCCCTCCGGTCCTATTGCACCCGGGGCCGGGGCTGAGGCCGGGGCATGCACCCCCCGCCGGGACCGGGGGTCCCCATGGCTCGGGGGTCCCCTGCAAAGAGGAGAGGGGACACGGGGACCCGCAGGCTGCAAGCGCGGGCGGTGCGGGTGATGGAGCCGGGTCATTAATGGTACCTGTAATTGGGGTTGAAACAGCCACCGCGGAGCGGAGGGCAGCGCGGGGTCCCGGTGCCGGGGTTGGTCCCTTCTTGGCCACCGCTGCTCCTCGCCACCGTCCTGCTGCGCCCTGAGCCCCGACGGCGACATCCGCTTAAATCCCTTCTTCTCTTTAGAGGCGGCAGCACATGCGAGGGGGGGGGAAGGAACCCACCCCCGGCCCCGGGGGGACTGCGACCCCCGGTGGGAGCTCCCCCCAGCCCCGTGACCCCCCCGCATGTCCTCGGTCCCACCTGCAATGGGGGTTTCGCTGACAGCCGGGGGGGGGTGCAGACCCCCCCGGGGGAGCGGTGGGAGCCGGGGCTGAGGGGTGGGATGGGGCACCCCCGGGACCCCCCCTCACCCCGGGGTGCTGTCGGGCTGGGGGGGCTGCAGCCGGAGCGATGCCCCTGAGTCCTGCCGACCCCACGGGGGGGGCGGGGGGGGATGTGTCACGTATGGCTGGCGGTGCCTGAAATGGGTTTTTACGGGCCTGAGACTCCTCTAGCGCCAATGCTACACCGGGGGCTCAATGGTGGGGGGCTCAGGGCTGGCGGGGACACGGCGTTGCCCCCCACGCGGCGCTAAGGGCTGATTGACCGCGGGGTACGGCTGCGCCAGTCGGTTGCCCCCCCCCAGGGCCGGGGTCTCCCTCCAGATGTTCAGGCGTGGGGTGGCCCGTGGACCCCGGCTTTCCCACGCGCTGCGATTCCTCCTCATCCCAGGGGTGAAGGGGGGGCTCTCCCGGCACGGCCCCGCTCCAGCACACCCTCTCCCTTCCTCACCCTCCTCCTCCTCCTCCTCCCCCCAGCACAGCTTGGCTCCATCTCCGCCTCCCTCCCCCAGCCAGCTGCCGGACCCACATCTGGCCGCAGAGGGGGATGCGGGAGCTGCCCCCCACAATCCCGGGGAGGGGGTGAAAGAAGCTTGTGTCTGGGGGGGGGCTGCTGGGGTGCTGGTGGCCACGGGCACAGTTGTGTCACCTCCAAGAGCAGGTTTGGGAGGTGACAGCCCCGGGCCTGCCACCCTGCGGCATCCTGCGTCGGTGCTCCCAATCCGCTCCAGCGCAAAGGCACTGGGACCGGTCCCGGGACAGCTCGGGGGTCCGGAGCCCCCATGGCGGCAGGTCACCGCGTGCACCTTTCCGAGGAGAGCAGCTCCTGCGCCTCTTCGCTGGCACGCTGCTCCTTGCTCCATTTCAGCATTTTGCCGTTAATAGTTTGGGTTTTTTTTCTTCTAATCCCACGCAGGCAGCGGGCGCACCGTGCTCCACTGGCCCGTGGAATATCCCGCCTGGCGCGAAGCTGCAGCCGCAGACCGTGCAGCAGCCTGACCCGCAGCTTGCTCGGGAGGGTGCAGCCCCCCCCCCAGCCCCGGTGGGGCTCAGGGTCCGGCCAGCGGCTCACCACCTCCCCCCAGCACCTCTCTGGCTTCCCCTCCGCTTGGTCTTGCTCCAGATTCGGAAGCCTCCAGGTGAAACACAGCCAGAGGAGGGATGCTCAGCTGGGCAGGTTCGATCCCTGCTGTGCTTTGCAGGGCTGTTTTCCCAATTTCTGCCGTGGAGGGGCCAGCTTGGTGCCTACTTGGGCAGGGATGCCACCCCGGCCCCCCGTGTGCCAAGGGAAACGTTTGCCGCGAGGCCGGCCGAGCCGAGCTCCCCCCAGGGCTGCTCGGGACAGAGCAGGGGCGTGGGAGCACCCCGAACTAAAAATCATCCTTTCCGCAAAAGCTGCTGCGTTCCCCAACCTTCCCGGTGCCCTGAGCCCCGCTCTGGCCAGTCCACCCACCGAAATGCTGCGGGGTCCCTCCCTGCGAGCTGCCCCGCGGCCCCTCCTCAGCATCTCTGTTTCGATGAATTCCCCACGGCCGGGCTGCCCCCTCGCCACCCCGCGTCCCCCCGGCATCGTGCCTCCGCACGTGGCTAGTGGGTGCCGCAGAGCTCAGGCTCCTGCGTGCGCCAGCGTGCGGGGTGGCCACCGAGGTTTGCTCAGTGGCCACCGAGGTTCCCTCAGCGGTGGGAAAGCGGGGGGGGGGGGGGGGACGACACCCGCCATCCCTGCTGTGTGGTTTCTGCTACCTGGCTGTCACCCCCGCGCTCCGGTCCCCCCGCCAGCCCTCTCCCCAGCACTATCTCCTGATGGGTACAAGTGATACGGCCCGAAGCGCTCGTGCCGCGAGCTGCCGGCTGCCGAGCAGCCCGGGCAGCGCCAGACCGGGGGATGATTTATGAGAGCGGCCGGAGGGAGGAGAGTGGGGAGTTTTGCTGAGCCGGGGCTGCGGGATGCCGGTGCCCATCACCGCTCCCGGAGCATCACCGGCACCTTTGCTCCCGGCTCACCGGGACGCGGGGCCGTGCCTGGCCGGGGAGGTGTGTGTGGAGCCCCCGCGCTGTCCCTCTGCAGCCATCGATTGCCACGAAATAAGGCAGCCGGCTGTGTAATTGCACGCAGCGATGGCAGCTCCTTCACATGCCGTCCGGCAGGGCCCTGCCTGCAGGAAATGGAACTTTTCGGGCCACTAGACATTTAGTTTTCTTCAGCCGTTCATTCCCCCGCCCCAGGGGGAGGAGGGGGCCGTGCAGGGTGAGTGATGGAGGGGTGGGCTGGGGGGCTGCTGCCGCTGTGGGGAGCAATGGGTGAGAGCACCTCGGGAGGTCCGAACACCTCACCTGTACCCGGGGCACCTTCCCTGCCCCTTCGCCCCCATCCTGTGCCCGGCTTGGCTGGTGGGAGAGGTAAAACAGGATCCGAGCATCCCCATCCCTGGCCCTGAGCATCCCTGGCCCCGAGCATCCTCATCCCTGGCCTCAAGCATCCGCATCCCTGACCCTGAGCATCCGCATCCCTGACCTCGAGCATCCCCATCCCCAACCCCGAGCATCCCTGGCCCCGAGCATCCCTATCCCCAGCCCTGAGCATCCCTATCCCCGGCCCTGAGTGTCCCCATCCCCGGCCCTGAGTGTCCCCATCCCTGGCCCTGAGTGTCCCCATCCCCGGCCCTGAGTGTCCCCATCCCTGGCCCTGCCAGCCCCAAGAGCTTTGCCGGGGAGTGCTTTCTCCCCCAGGCACCGAGTGAGCATCCATCCCCCTCGGCGAGCTCCTCTCCCGCAAGGTAACCGGCATTATATCCGGACCAATTGCTCCAGCATGATCCTCCTGAATGTTGCACAGCATGTACACGGCGTCTTATGTAAAATACATGCCCCTGGGTGAGCCTTTTAATAGCAATGGCTCCTGCCCGGGGGGCGGGGGGGCCGCTCTCTGCCACGGCGGTGCCAAGAAATGATTGAAAAGTTGGGGCTCGCCGTAGGAAACACGCTGCTGGGGGGAACGACGTGTTTTCATTCCCCTGCCAGGTAACAAATGAAAAGAATTGCAATGAATGCTAATGGGACGGGCAGCGGGATGCTGCGGAGGCTGCCGGGGCTGGAGCCGGGGTGGGGTGAGCAGGAACGGGGCGGTCCAGCCCCGGGAAGGTGGGAGCTGCCGGGGGACCCCCGTTCCGCGGGCTGCAGCGGTGTACGGCGCGGGGCTGGTGGGTGCTATGGGGAGGATGTGCAGGGATGCTGCACCAAAATCCTTTTTTTTTTGCAGCAAAATGCAGCTGGGGGAAGGCGTCGCACCCAAGATTGCCCTCAGTGGGGTCTCCTGTCCCCAGGGAGCCCGTCCCGGCTCTCGCCCTCCCCGTGCCGCGGCCCAGCCGCCACCGAACCGGCGGAGGCCTGTGCCGGGCTGAGCTGTTTGTAAATGCAGCCGGGCTGGAACGCGGGAGGGTAAACACGGATGAATAGCCTTCATCCACACCAGTAAATATTTTATATCACACACCAAGAAAAGACACTCCTATTTAAATGATTTATAAAGGAAGATCATGTAGAGGTTTCTATAAAATATGTAGGGCTCCTAATCCCGACATCATCAAGCAAAGAGGACTGAAATCATATATTACCTTTTCAACAGCCTCGCCGGCTGCAGGGATACAACTGACAAATAAAAGTGTGTTTACAGCTTTGGGGCTCCTCTGGGGAGAGGTAAATCACGGTGGGGGTGGGAAGGGGAAAGGAAGACAGAAATTAAGTGGTGATTTCTGTCCATGGCGGGGCGGGGGGGGGGGTGCCAGACTCGGGGGACCCTGGTGTCCCCGTCTCGGATGGCGATGCTCAGGGTTCAGAGATGCTCAGGATGCGGCGATGCTCTGGGTGCAGTGATGCTCTGGGTCCAGCGATGCTCGGGATGCAGGGATGCTTGGGGTGCAGCGATGCTCGTCTCCTGGCGGGACCCCGAGAGTGTGGACACGGGGTGCAAACCCCCCCAGGACGCCCAGGGCCGCACCGATGTGCAGTGGGTCGGTGCCCACGGAGGCCGTGCCCCGCTCCCCTCCCCAGCGGGGCCGGGCTCAGGGATGGGGTTTCCACGGGCACCGGCGGAGTCAGGATCGGGCCCGACGACTCTTTTCACCTCGGGGGCGGCATCCCATCCCTCCCGACCCCCACTCCCGTTGCCCCAACCCCTCCCCGCACCCTTTTGGGGCCAGTTACTGAGTTTCCCCCCCTCGCCCCGCAAACCCAGCCGCCGCCGCCGCCGCCACCCCGCCGGGAGCCCGGGGGGAGCGGCGGTCCCGGCAGACGGCCCCGCACCGGGAGCGCGCCCCGGGAGCCCGCACCGGCGAGGGGCAGGGCCGGGCGGCGGCGGCGGCGGCGGGAGCGGCGGCGATGGGGCCGGGGCCGCCGCGTTATTAAGGGATTAGCAAGTTGTCTCGGCGCTCAATTGTAGATAAGTGCCGCATTTTGTATTATCTTTTCACGCTGCACCGCGAAGGATGACAAAGAGACAACATGGGTGTCATGGCCTTCAGCATCTCATTACGGGTAATTTGTCTTGCGGGGAGGGGGAGGGCGAAGGGAGAGAGGGAAGGAGAGGAGGCGAGGGAGGAGAGGGAAGAGCAGCCCGGGAGGAGAGAGGGGATTAAAAACTAAGGAGAGGAGATTAGGAGTGAAATGCGAACTGTATTCAGAGTCAGCCAGGCGGGGAGAAGCAAATAGCCGAGGAGGGGACGGCCGTGCCGGGGGGGCTCAGCCCGGCAGCGGGGGCCGAACCGGCGGGAGAAAACCCCGGGGCTGGGGGGAGAGGGGCAGGAAGGTGGGGAAGGCGGGCGGGGGGGTTGGGATTCGGAGACCCCCCTTCTTCTTTTCCTGCACAGAAGACCCCCGACTCCACCGCCATTAATATGCATTAATCCGTACTACCGAGCACCGCCCGGGCGGGGGGGGGATGCGCAGCGGAGGGCTCGAGTGAATCCATTTCCCCCTTTCACGAGTGACAAACCATTGCCACCAGCCCCGGGGGAGGGGGCGGGGGGGGCGGGGGGGTGCTGGGGCACGGCCGGGGGGCGGGGGGGGCCGGGGCACGGCGGCAGCTCCCCGCTGCCTCCCGCTCCTGCGCCCCCCCCAGCCCCACTCGGGCCCATCCTCAGGCAGCACATGGCATCACTACCCCCCCCTCCCCCCCCCCCCCCCCTTGGGACGGGCAGCGCGGGGCAGGGCCGCGGCGAGGGGTAAAAGCAAAGAGTAAAAGCGGGAGGAAAATGCAGCAGAAACGCAGCGAAGCCCCCCCAGGGCGGGGGGGGGGGGGGGGGCGGCGGTGGTTTGCTCTCTCGGTCAATCAGTCGATGAGGACTGAAGGTGCGGGTATCGATCGGGGCCGATGGCTTTGCGGGGGTCGGGGAATGGCAATCTGCAGCCAGAGACGGGCGGATGGAACCGCTGATGCCGCCGCCACCGGGAGACAACGGCCTGAGCCGCGGGGCCCCGCCCACCCCCGAGCCCCCCCGAGCCCCCCCCCCCCCCGTGCCCCGGTCGGTCCCACCCCCCCGTGGGGCGGCCCCGGGGCGGGGGGGGGCGGCCACCGCGGGGGGAGGGACCACCGCCGTCCCCCCGTCCCTTCCTCCGCCGCAGGGGCCGGGGGCTGCCGGGGGCTGCCGGGGGCTGCCGGGGCCGGGGGGCATCCTCCCGCGCCCCCCCTCCCCTCCCCTCCCCTTCTGATAATCCTATTTTTGAAGCAGAGGATTAGGATCAATACTTCACTCCTAATGCTGCGGTAATACAGTGTTACACCGCCAGCGCCAGTTCCCCGCTGAAACACTTAAGGTAGTTTAAACCCATTTGTGGCGGGGAGTGCCGTGAATCCACAACGAGCTCCTGGCACGGCGAGGCAGAGCCCGCTGGGGGCCGCCCGCAGGGCCACTGGCCAAATCCAGCCCTGGGTGGCCGCAGCCAGCGAGGGGACGGTGGCCCTTTGAGCCCGGGGGCTCCTGGACCCCGAGGGGGGCCGAGCCGGGAAGGGGCCCGGGCACGTCGCTGTGTCCCCTGCGGCCGGAAGGGCAGGAGGTGCCCACGCTGCCTCTCTTGGGGCCACTGCTGGCCCTGCTCCGGGCCACCAGGCCCTTGTGCAAGCAGCCCCCGTGCAGTGGAGCCCTCCTGTGAACAGTTGTGGCCCTCGAGTTCTGGGTGACCCTCAGCTCTTGTCCCCAGTTCTGGGTGACCCTCAGCTCTTATCATGGGTTCTGGGTGACCTTCAGCTCTTGTCCTCAGTTCTGGGTGACCTTTGGCTCTTGTCCTGGGTTCTAGGTGACCCTTGGCTCTTGTCCCCAGTTCTGGGTGACCCTTGACTCTTGTCCCGGGTTCTCGGTGACTCTCGGCTCTTGTCCTGGGTTCTGGGTGACCTTCAGCTCTTGTCCCCAGTTCTGGGTGACCCTCAGCTCTGCCCCAGGTTTTGGGTGACCCTCAGCTCTTGTCCCGCGTTCTGGGTGACACCATGCGTGGGGCCGGGGGGAACCCGGCCATCTTTCACTCCAAATTGGCTGAGGGGTTTGGAGGCAAACTCCCAGGGAATAGAAACACAAATATTTCCATCTAGTGCTATAATTATGAATTAGAACAAAGCTCTGTCTTTATTAGGTGCTAATAGAGATAAAGGGGGTTTTGAAATGCAAGGCACAGCTATATAAATGCTAATTCACCCGGAGACCTTCCGAGAGACCCAGACCGCAGAGAGCCGCGCTTTCAGGCAACTTCTCTCCAAAAAAAAAAAAAAAAATCCCGGCCGAGCAAACTCCGAGAAACCATCGCCGCAACTTAATTAACTTTGTTTGGTGATGCAGCAGCGGGGCCGCCCCGGCCCGGCGGTGCCCCAGCGGACACACACCGGCGTTGCAGCACGCCCTGGTGTGTACACACACACACACACACACACCACACACACCCCCCACAAACACACGCGTGTGCCGGCACAGTGGCACCGCTGTGACACCGCGGCCCCGCCACGGCCACCGCCGACCGCGGGGTTTGGGGCCGCAACGCCGCAGGGAGCAGCCGCCCCCCGGTGTCCCCCCCCCCCCCGGGGACCCCCGCCCCGAGCTGCCCGGGGGGCGGCCGGGGGAAGGGCAGAGCCCCCGGCCGGGGGGGCTCCCGGCCCCTCTTTTGCAGGGAAACCCCTTCTGCACAGCCCAGACCGTGCTTGATCCACCCGAAGCCCGATGCAAAACACCCCCGGCTTTTCCTGCCCCCCCCTCCCCACCCCCCCCAGTATGTCTTTCTCCATTTTCTCCCCCATCGAAGTTCAATGAGGCGCAGAGGAACCCGACAATCGCGCCGCGGCCACACGGGCTCCGCCGCCGCCCGCCCGAAAAGTCATCCCAGCAATTAGCGGCTGTCCGGGGGGGGCTGCGGGAGGAGGGGGGGGGTCCCCTTCGCTCCCCTCCGTGCGGGGCCATCCTCAGCCTCCCCCTTCCCCCCCGCGGGGACGGGACTGGGGCGGTGCGAGGGGCGCGGTGGGTGCCCGGCGGGGGCGTTCTACCGTGGGGGGGACGACACCGGAGGGGGGTCCCTCGTCCCCCCCCCCCCCCGCCCAGGACGCTCCTGACAGCAGCTGCGAGGGGCCCGGGTGGGACGCGGCAGGGTGGGCCCGATCCTGCACCGCCCCCAAGCGACCCCCCCCATCCTCCAGGCGGTGCTGGTTGCGCTGGAGGATGCGGCCCTCTGTGCTCCGAGTAGTTTCCAATTAAAACAAAAATATCCCGTAATAGCCCACCGAGGGGGGGGTGGGTATTTCCTTCCTTTTTTTTTTTTTAATTTTTTTTTTTTTTAAATAAATCTATTATGAGGAGCTTAGAGATGCGTGTAAAAGCGGCAAGGGACGATTTGGGGATTAGGGATCGGCGCTGTCCTGATGTGACGAGCAAAGAAAAGCAAATCCCGCCGGGACCGGGAAAGGGGGAGGCGGGAGGGGGGGGTGGGGGGCGTCAGCGCGGCGGCTCCGGGCCGGGCGGGGAGACCCCGGGGCCCGCACAGGGGGGGTCCGGAGCGGCCCCCGCGGCTGCCCCCGCTCCTGCCGCGCTCCCCGCCGCCCCCCGCCCCTCTGCGTCCGGTTTAGCATAAAAGTCATTTCGGTTTGGGCCCCCCCCGTCTGTGCCGCCTCATTTGCAGGCGGTGATGACTGTCCTGAGCAGGAGGGAAAGGCGCCGGAGAGCGGCGCGGGGTGAGGAGCGTTTAACCCCCCCGCCAAGGATAATTGCCTTGTTTACTATTTTCCTGACCCAAAAAAAGACAATGAAATCGTGCAGGAAAGCAATAGATTTCAGCCACACGCCTGCGGAGAGAGAGGCGATGGAAATAAAATACAGAGAGGGACCGGGGCGGGTAACGGATTCCCGGCGTGAGCGGGGGCGCACCGGGGCTGCCCGGGACGGGACGACCCCCCGCCCCGCGGGGATGCTCGGGGTGGCTCTTTGGGGACCGACTGGGACTTTTCGGGAAGCCGCCCCGCGGGGGCTGCGGCGCTCGGCCGGAGCCGCTTTGGGTGAAACCCCCCCGGTTTGAGCAAAACGCGCCGCCGGGGCCGAGCGGGCGCCCCGGGACGGGACGGGACGGGGGGGGGGGGGGGGGGCTCTGGGGGGGTACCCCGAGCATCCCGGGGCCGGCGGGTCCCGCATCCCTGCGGCGGGCAGCGGGCCGGCACCCCCGCAGCCCCCTGCGCATCCTCTGGCTTTAACGCACCACCTCTATTTATTCTGCTCCTGTAACTGTAAAATTGATTTTCTTGCAACAAGCCGCTCCTCTTTCACTACTGAACGCACCCAAACGCTCCAACAGAAGACACTGGCAATTTTTAATTAGTTTCCTTTATACCTCTCGCCTCCCCGAGCAGGCGTGTGGAACCGGAACAGGGGAGCCCGAAAAGGAGCAGGATCCAGAAGTGACAAAAGAACTTTTTATCCTTGATATGATTATTAATAACACACGCCGTTTACCTAACGAGGCAGGGGCGAGCGGCAGCGGTCCCCAGGTGGGGACAGGAGGGGCCGGGGGGTTCCCCTGGCTGGTGGAGGAGGGAGAGGTTTGGAGCGGGGGCCGGGATGGCTCCTGGGGTGGGACGGACATCGGTGGGGCCCTGGTGGTCCCACCACTGCCCAGAGGGGCCTCTGTGCTGGCTGGGGGGGGAAGGGGGGGCGCGGACCCCCCCGAAGGGAGGCAGAGGGATCCCAGGGAGTTCGGGAGCTGCCGTGGGGCAGCTTTGGGTGGGCAGCGACAGGGGGGATCGATCTCTGCCCCGGGCGGCCGCTGTCCTTGACCCTGCTGTGGCGGGGGGGGGACACGGGCCCGATCCTGCCCCTGTGCTGTGGGGGATGTGGGGGGACGAGGCCACGGGCGCTTGCTCACGCTGAGATAGGGGGGTGCAGTGGTGGGTGGGGAGAAGGGGAGCCCACCATCACCTTTAACTACTCTCCCAGAGCAGGTTCCCACTGCCCCCGGCCCAGCCCTGCGCTGCCCATCGCTCCCCCGGCACGCTGTGGGAGTGGGCTGCCTGTTCCCAGTCCCGGGGGGGGGGGAAGATGGGAGGGAACCCCTCGAAGCTGCAAACACATGTGGCTGTTACCAGCAAAGGACTAATTGGAAGAGCCACGCTCCCCATCACGCCCCCCTGATAACGAGCCCGGGGTTATTAAAGCCTTAAGGGCCGGTTCGCAGAGTCCTGCAGCTCTGGGGGGGTCCTACAGCCGCCCCATGCCCCCCGAGGGCACTGAGGCGCTGAAGCCCCAGAAAGCACCCCAGCACCCCGTGTCCTCCTTCACCAAAGCCCTGGACAGAGGTCACTGCCATTGCTCCTGTGGGGTCGTGGTTGGGGAGATGGGTGTGGGCACCCCCTGCCCTCCCCCGGCACCCCCAGCGCCCCCGTACACTCGCTGCTGTTCCCTCTGTGCCTTCCCCAAAAACGCGTGGGCAGCAGGAGAGGCGCCGGACCCCTGAGCATCCCCGCGCCGGGCAGGGCCGGGGGGTGCCCAGGACTGGGGCAAGGTCAGCGGGGTCAAGGGCTGCAGGGAGAGAGCAAAGCCCCTCTGCCCCCTCCGGTGGCGCAGGAGCACACGAGTGTGAGCACACGAGCGGGCGGGCGGGCGCGTGCGTGCCCAAACACGCCACCCCAAAAAAAGTTACTGGGGAGGTGGGGGGAGGGAAGAGGAGGGAAAAAAAAAAAAAAAAAAGGCAAAGGAAAGTCCTGCGGTCTTTTGCCTTGTCAGTTCTCCGTCTGCTGTCACTCAGCCGCCGAATTCTCCTTCAAGTTGTCATAGCGAGGCTGGCGGGGATTATGCCGAGGCTCTGTCCAGAATTGATTCATGTGGAACGCGTGCTTGACGAGCGGAACCGCTGGTGTGAGCGGGAGCCGCTGAGACCCCCTATTTTCCCACCTTCCTCAGACAATCTGGTATTGTTTGGCCGCAGCCTTAGTGATCCCTGCGCCGGGGCTGTGACTGACACAGCTTTGAGGCTCTAAGGCGTATTTTGAATTTCTAAAACCTCTCAGGAAGTCCCCGGGGTGCCTTCTGCCATTGTCTTGTTTCTCCTTTCGCCTTTTTCCCTTTCCACCCCGAACCCCTCCTGCCTCCTCCGCCTCCTCCTCCCCCCTCTCCCCCCCTTCCTCCCCCTAATTCCAGGCCCTACAATCCCAAACACAACCCAGTTTTTTCTTTCCCCCCATGTTTACGCTCTGACTCTCTCTGGAGCTGCTCAGCCAGTTTGCAAACATGATTTAAAAAAAAAAAAAATAAAAGAAAGAAAAACTAAATAAAGCTCTAAAAGTTCCCAAATCCTTGATCCGTCATGGAGAAGAAGGGCTTTACTTGTTTGCTTTTAATCAGCTGACACAAACCCCGGGATGTGTTGAAAAATAATAATAGAAATAAATCTTTCACCTAATCTATCACACGCTTGGGTCCGTCCTGCTGCCCGCTCCGGCCATCCATCCCGACCCTGTCCATCCCTGTCCATCCCCGACCATCCCCAACCATCCCCGTCCATCCCCGTCCATCCCTGTCCATCCCCGTCCATCCCTGTCCATGCCCACCGGGGCGGTGCGGAGGGACCCTCCCACAGGATCGGCTGAGGAATTTCCATCCCCGGTGAAGCGTTTCCACCGGGAGTCCCCCACGGGCAGCAGAGCCCCGTCCCTGGCGAAGGACCGGGCTGTCCCCATTCGGGCTTTCGTGTGCCGGGGCCACCAAGCCCCGTCCCCTCACGGCCTCTCCTGGGCTCGGCACTATATAACCATTTCCCATTTCCAGTCTTAATCTTATAAGAATGAATTGAGAATGACCAGCGTAAATACACAGGTGCCACTGGGAGCAGAAACCACTCTTTAATCTCAGATATGAAAACAATTCCCTGCTCCGCTCGCTAGCAATCAGCAAGTGCTATCAGTGCCGCGCTCTCCCCGGGAACAGGAGAGCTTATAAATATGAATTAGTGCAGAGAAAATCTACTCTCTTACCTAAAGCTAAATGTTATCTGGGTCCCTTTCCAGCAGTGGCTGACATTTCCAGAGTGCTTTTAGTCACATCTGCGGGAAGACAACTCATTTCTTGTTTTTTTTTTTTTTTAAAAAAAAAAAAAAAGGAAAAGAGGGAAAAAGCAGAGAAAGAGGAAGCGGAGGAGGAGCGGGAAGAGGATGAGCGGCGGCGCAGGGAGATGCTGCCTTTGTTGGAAGAGGGAAATGTTGGATGCCTGAGCCTCCTCCGGGAGAGGGGAGATGCCGGGTGGGCTCTGCCCCGGCACCGGCGCTCGCGGGGGAAGGACGGGGCAGCCGAAGCCCCGATGCGGCGGCACAACGTGCTCCTGCCCGAGCGAGGCCTCGGGCCGCGGGTGCTCGTGGCTGAGGTGTCGAGCAGCCCCGGGGTGGCTCTGAGAGCTGCCACCCACCTGCCCCAGCGTCCTGCTGGGGGGGACATGGGGAGCAAGGACCGCTCCCCCCCAAGCGCAGCCCAGTGTGCCCCACGGGGACGGGTGCCCCCGGCCCCGGCATGGAGCCCGTCAGGTTCTCCTGGGCCAAACCTCGTGGGAGAGGAGCCCAGGAGGGGACGGATCCTGCAGGGGGATGCGGGACGGCTGGTCCCCGCGCGCGCCTCTGCCCAGCGCCTTGGTCTCCTCCTGCCGTCGGCGGGGCACCGCTGGAGTGGCGCATGTGGACCACTAAAAGCAACGGGGGCTGGCCGAAAAGCAGGAGTTGATGCCCAAGACAGAGCTGGGAGCATCCCCAGGGATGCCCCGAAAATGGGGAGGTTCAGCGCTTGTGGCCCTCTGTGTGGGCGGGCGGCACTGCCCTGCCAGGGCTGGGGAAACTGAGGCACGGCGCGGGAAACGCTCCCGCAACCGCGGCTGAGGGGATGTCTTTGGCGAGAGGGGGGAGCACGAGGAAGGCGATGGGGCAGGGGAGACCTGGGCACCGCCGGCAGCGGGAGCTCAGCCCCGGCAGCACGTCCCAGGCACGGGGATTGCTCTGCTCCGGTGGCATCCCGACTGGCCACAGCTCTCCTGCCCTCACAGACTGGTTTGGGTTGGAGGGGACCATTAAAGCCCCCCCAGTGCCACCCCCTGCCCCAGGCAGGGACACCTCCCACCAGCCCAGGTCGCTCCCAGCCCCGTCCAACCCGGCCTTGAACCCCTCCAGGGATGGGGCAGCCACAGCTTCTCGGGGCACCCTGCGCCGGGGGCTCAGCACCCTCAGCATAAAACATTTCTTCCCGATATCTAATTTAAATCTCCCCTCTTTTAGTTTAAAGCCATTCCCCCTCGTCCTATCGCAACAGGCCCTGCTCTGGGTGCACGAGGGACCCCCCCACACTGCCACTGCACCCCAAAGGGCCCCACACCTCCACGGGCCGGAGCTGCTGGCGGTGGGGAAGGATGCGGCCCCGCAGCGGGCGTGCAAACCCCATCCCTCCTCCCTCCCACCGCCCGGCTCTGATCCCGCTACCTGCGCCCGCCGGCCTCTCACCGCAACCGTATCTGCGAGGGAAGGAACTACGGACCACGAGAGTCTCTAATGGGATGCTTAAGCCGTCTTTTAGGTTTTTAATGAGCGGTTCCTGGCAGGAATGCTAAACATCGCTAGGTAGACAGACCTGTCTCGCTGTCAGGCGGCGCGATGTGTTTCTGTGTCCTTGTCTGGCTTAAGTGAGCTCTGACCTCATTTGCTTCGTGCCATTCAATTAACAAGGCGAGCGGCGCTGGGGGGGGGGGGATGCCGGGGGGAGTTTAACCGTATGTATTAATTTCCATTTTATGTTCCAAACAATTGAGCATCGCTCGGCAGCGGGAGGCGGCAGCCGGCGCCTCTCCGGGTACCGTTCCCAGCTCTGCCTGGGCTGTGCTTTGCCAGTGACCCCCAGCCCCACGCTGGCGGCTGCTGGGATTCGGGGGGACCTTGGGGGTCCCTGCTCCGGCCTCACCTTCCCGTCCTCCGCCCAGGGACGGACCCGCGCCCCGCGCAGCCCCTTCGCCGTACTTCGGTTAATGCCTCTCCATCTTGTGCTTCATCCGGAACACCGATGGCTGCGCATGGAGACAGAAACGATTTGGAAAAGGGCGAGAGAGGGAGAGAAATGTTTCCCGGGATGTTAAAAAAAGCGACTTCAGGCACCTAAATTTATGCTGCTCTAAAATGGATTTTATTCCAGTGTAATGAGAGAACAAAATAATTAATTCCTCTCCCGCAGACAAAAGGCTGGAGGCTTTCCTCCAGCCCCATCTTCCCACCGCGCGGTCGGGAGGATGGGCCGGTTCCCGGGGCAGCTCCCCGGGGACGGGGACGGATCCTGGCGGTGCGGCCCAGCGCCTTCCCGCAGGCTGGGGCCGGGTCTGCACCCAGGGAAGGTGTCCCGGCTGGGGACGGGGTGCTGCAAAGGGCGGCCCCCTCCTCCTGGGGCGGATGTGCTTGGGGGGTGCTGGGGTATGCGGGGGACGGGGGGGCTGCCCGGCCACCATCGCGGCCCCAGCCCCATCTCCCGCTGCCCGGGCTGGATCCAGCCCCACGCTCCATTCCAGCGCCCACCCATGGGTGGCAGAGTGGGTGTCTGCCGGCACCGTGGGCAGGATCGCTGCCCCTCGCCAAGAGGCGAATTACCGGGTTTCCGAAGGGAAGGGGCTACCGCTGCTCTTCAAATGCAGCCCCCCCCCGCCTCTTTTGGGGGCTGGGGGTAAACAGGGGCATTGTGCTTGTTCTGGATGAAGTGATAAATATTAATTACGCAAACCAGCCTCTTCCAGCCCACCCTTATCTCCCCGGCATTCCAGGACGGAGAGAAACAGCGGCAAAGTCAATTTATTCACTTCGCAGGTCACTCCCTTTAAGAACAGCCCTTTCAAAAGAGAGTTGCAACGAGAGTAGATCAAGCAGGGCCGAGCTTGCCTCCCTCAGATATGATAAAATATTCTAATAAATACTTGCGAAGCCCATTACAAGGAGAACATTTCATGCCGGCGAGACCTTCGTGGTGGGGCCTTTCATGCGCGTCTCCCATCCAAGCTGCAGTGGGGGGGGGCCGTGCAGCGTCCCCGGGGTCCCACCACCTGTCGGTCCCATATGGACAGTCGCTGCCCCACGGGACACTCTCCCTGTTTCCAATTTTAATAGCAAAGCATAAAAAGCTGCTCCTGGCTCACTGCTTTGGGGAGTGGGGCTTGGAAAGGAGCCCCCCTCGCCCAGGCAGACCCCGCAGCGAGGGCAGCCCCGGGGACAAGGAGGGGGAATGGAGCTGAACACCCCCCCCGACACCTCCTGCATGTTGGAATCAGAGCTGACACCACCGGCACGGGGCGGCTGGCAGCCGTGGGCTCCACTGGGATCCCTCTCCTCCCCCCGTGCGTGCAGGAGAAACCCCCCACTCGGGTCCCTTTGCTGCGGGAGCACAAAACCCCGTGGGGCTCCCCCATAGTGTGGGCGGCCCAACTGCACCCTGGTCCTATCCCCACTCCCATCCCCTCCCCATTCCCACCCCATCCCTGGCCTCATCCCGGCCCTGTCCCAGTCCTGTCCCCATTCCCATCCCATCCCCATCCCCAATCCCACCCCACTCCTGTCCCCATTCCCATCTCATCCCCATCCCCAATCCCACCCCACTCCTGTCCCATTCCCATCCCATCCCCAATCTTACCCCAATCCTATCCCCATTCCCAACACATCTCTGGCCCCATCCAAACCCCATCTCCAACGCCCCCCCCGCCCCAACTCATTTCCCGTCCTGTTCCCGGCCACATCCCCATCCCCAATCCCACCCCAACCCCGTCCCTATCCCACCCCGTTCGTCCCCCCACCCAAACCCTACCCCCACCCCCTCCATTCCCATCCCCCCCCGCCCAATCCCGCCCCCATCCCAATCCCAGCCCCGCCCTGCCCCCTCCCCCTCCCGCCCCCCCGCCCCCCCCGTTCCCATCCGGTGGGCGACGGCGTCACCGTGCGGTCGGGTCCGGCAGCGCCCGCGCCCTCCCCGGGGCAGGGCAGGATGCGACCCCCGGGACCGGGGGGGGCTGCGGGGCTGTGGGCGCTCGGGGGGCGCCAGGCAAGGTCCGCCCCCCGGGTGGGCTCAGGGCTGCGGGCGCTCCCCGGGATGGGGGCAGGATCCGGCCCTCGGTACCCCCAGGGGGTGCCGGGCGCTGGGGGCTCCCCGGGAGGGAGGGGGGCCCAATTCGGCGCGGTCCCACCCCCCCCAGCCCGACCCCGCCGCGGGACCGGATCGCGGCGCCGGGATTGGGGTGATGGGGAGCGGCAGAGGCGTGGGGCGGGGGCCCGGGGCCGCCCGGCGCCCCCCGAGCGCCCCCAGCCCAGCCCGGAGCCCCGGGGGGGGCCGGCGGGGCGCGGTGCAGTGGCGGCGTCGGGCCGTGGGGTGGCACGGCCGAGCCAGGCGGGGATGCTGCCTGGGAGGGTCCCGGTGCACCGCAGCCCCGTCCCCGCATCCTCTCTCCCTGCATCCCTGCCGCTTCCCGCTTCCCGGCAGTCCCGCTTCCCGGCATCCCTGCCTTCCCGCATCCGCACATCCCTCCAGCCCTGCATCCCTCCAGCCCTCCCTGCATCCCTCCTTCCTCCCATCCCTCCATCCTTCCATCCCTGCATCCCTCCACCACTGCATCCCTCCATCCCTCCTTCCTCCCATCCCTGCATCCCTCCATCCATCCCTGCATCCCCCTGCCCCAGCGCTGCTCAGCACCGCCAAGGAGCTGAGCCTTAACACCCCCGCGGTGGGGAGCAGCGGGGGGGGGAGGGGGGGTCGTGCCCGCCGGTTGGCAGCACGGGCCCGGGGGGCTGCAGCCGGGCTCAGCGCCAGCACCGCGGTGTGCGGGGGCTGAGCAGCCCCTGCGCCCAGCGCCCACCCTCCGCACAGCCGCCCCGCGCCGGGGATGAGGCAGCGGCGAGGGGGACACGGCTCCACCGCGCAGCGACGCCGCAGCTAACGGTATGTGCCGGATCCCCAATTCCCACCCCAATATTAACGGGGTGGCAAAGAGCAAGGGGCTACGGGGCCCGGCGGGGTGTGTGTGTGTGTGTGTGTGTGCTCCCCAAGCGGGTTTGGTGTTGGGGTGGGTTTGGGGGTGACAGCAATAGGGTGCAAATCCCCCAACGTGCCAGTCCGTGGGGCACAGCCTGGGCTGTGGGAACAGGATCGGGCCTGCCCAGCTCTGGGAAGCTGAGGTAACCCCAGAAAAGTGGGAACAGGATGGGAAATGGGGACAGTGTGGGGGCCTGGTATGAAAATCTGGGGGGGGGGACATGACATGGGCAGGGGGTTATTATCTCCAAAAAGGCAGCGTACGTGCCTGGTGGGAAGGGGATTTGTGGCTGCGACTTCATCGCGCTCGATAATCCCCGGCACTGCTTTTGGCTGGGCCATCTGGGCGTGGGGGCAGCGAGGCGGGGGGGCCGCGGCCATGGCTGCTCTCCTCTCCCCAGCAGCTGGCGGGAGCTCGCCGCCCCCGGCCCACCATGCCTTCCTCCAAGACCGGCAGCGAGTACTGGATCGACGGGTCCCACCGCGAGACGGCCCTGGAAGATTTCTACATCATGGGCCCCGAGCTGGGACGGTACCGGCTGCCGGGGGGGGGGCAGCAGGGGCTGGCGGGGGGCAGGAGCCCTCCTGCCATGGGAGTGGGTCCTGATCAGGGCAGGGACTCACCTGGTGGGGAGAGAAAGGGATGGAGAGGTGGATGAAGGGACGGAGGGATGCAGGAAGGGAATGAAGGGGGGATGGAGGGATGGAGGGATGCAGGAAGGGATGGAGTGGGATGGAGGGGGGGATTAGGGAGGGGTGGATGAAGGGAGATGCATGGGGGGGATGGGGATGGGATGGATCGGGGGGGTGGAGGGGTGGATAAGGAGGGGGAATAGAGGGAGACCCTGCCCTCACGTGTACGCTGGGGCTTGGGACCTGTCACGACGCTGCAGCAGTGATTTTGGGAGCGCTCACTGAGGGTTTGCAGGATGGGGCCCCGGTTCCCCGTGCACGTGGAGCCGTACGTTTCTCACCCTCGTGGTGTGACCCGTCTCCCCTCTGAGCAGCCCGAGGCTTTGGGGAGGTGGGGGCTGAGCCTGGCACAGCGTGGGGCCACGGCGGGTCCCCCCTGCAGCAGCCCCCTGCGAAGGGACACGGCGCCGGGGGGAAGGGATTTATTCCCAAATCTGGATTTGTCCCCCTGGGTCGGACAGCCCCACTGAGGGGACCGGCTGTGTCCTGGTGGCCGTGGTGGTGCCAATGGGAGCCGCTTTGGCAGACACCGGCTGTTTAGTGGAGGCTCTCGTGATGTATTTATTAGAGGTCCTACTGTAAGTCCTCACGGGCTGGGAACATCAGGGCCGGTTTGCCAGGTCCCGTGGGTGCCGTGTGCCCCTTTCCCAGCACTTCCTGGAGATGCGTTGTAAACCTGCCCGAAGGCGGTGCCCACCCCTGCGTCCCCGGTGGGTTTGCCCTCGCCGTTGGCACACACCGCGCCGGCACTGCCGTCCTCCGCGGCAGCTCGGCCCTTTCCCAGCCCTCGCGGGGCCCCTCGGGATGCAGCGGCCAGGGGACCCCAGGGCTGGTGCCACGTGCCCTGGATGCTGCCGGTGCCCCAGGGTCCCCGCCGCACCCCGGAGATGCCCAGGCCCAGCTCCCGTGTCCCCGGGAGGAGAGCTGCCACGCTGGGAGGGCAGGTGACAAGGGGCAGCCGCTGTCCCAGTGCCCCCAGGGCAGGGGGGTGCCAGGAGGTGCTGGGAACCTGTGTGTGGAAAGTCTGACGGTCCCATTTGAGGGGGGCTCTGGGCTGTGCTGGCAGAGAGGAGGCGGTGCCGCCTGCCAAGTCCCGGCGCTGAAGCAGAGGGTTTCGGTGGTGGTGGTGGTTCAGGCTGGGACAGCCCCAGTCGTCTGCAGGGTTTCCATCAGCAGAGGCGGCTTTGAGCTTGAAAAACAGCAGCTTTGGTAAAAGCGGCTATTTAAGGCTTCTTACTGAGGTGTGGCCAGTGTCAGCCCAGGGCTCGGCAGCACGCGGCCCTGCACAGACAGATGTAGGACAGAGGGACAGGCTCTGAGCCCCGGGACCCCCGTTCATCCATCCATCCATCCATCCATCCATCCATCCATCCATCCATCCGTGCATCCATCCATCCATCCCTGCAGTTTCAGCATCCAGGTTTAAATCAACCTGGTCTCGGTCTCGGAGCCGTCTGCTTGCGGCTGCACACCCGGCGCGTCAGGCACCCGGTGCGACATGGGGCGGTGGGAGCCCACTCGCCGTGCGCGGCTTTCGCTTCGTGCCTCTCTGCCATGGTGTGCCGACGCTGCCCGAGCCGCCGTGCCAGGCTGCAAGGTCGGATCCTGCTCCGGCCTTAGAAGCCATAGGGAGCAGGGGATGGATGAGGGGGCGCGGGGTGGCCGTCCCACCAGCCGTGCTGCCATGCCAGCGGGGGGGACCCAGCCTGATGTGCCCCGGCAGTGACTCGGAGCAGCTTTGGGGCTGCTCTCGGCCGTCGCTGCGTGGCCGTGGGCAGCAGCGTCCAGCCCGGTGCCAGCTCGGCCGCGGGTTCACACCGTCCTCCTCACGCGCCGTCCCCGGCGCTCGGCAGGCTGCACGTGCCCCCGCCGCGGGTCCGGGCTCTCTCGGCAAATCCCATTGTTCAACATTTTCCAGTTCATCTGTAAAGCAAATGCAATTATCTCCTGTTGCAGTCAAGGTTGATTGCGGATATTTATTTGAGGCCTTAAGCAGCAGCGAGCGGTGGCTGCAGGGGCCGGCGGGGGCGAGGGGCCGGGGTGTAGCGAATGCCGGCACGAATCCCGCCGCCGCCGTAATTGGGAAGGCGCAAGGGGCAGCCGGCGCCGTGCCAGGGGCACAGCAGGCTGCGCTGCGTCCGGGCAGCGACCCCAGCACCTCCTAAAGCGCCGAGCCGAGGGCTTCTAAACGATCCCGTTAGCAACAGGAATCAGGCTGCAAATTGTCCGTGCGGAAAAAATAATATCTCGCCGGGTCCGGGCTGGAACTCAGCCATGGAGAGGGGGTGGAAGGATGAGGAGTGGGGGCTGCCCCGGTCCTGTCCCCGTGCCCGCGCCGGCTGGGAAATCGGGATAATAACCAGGTGTGAAAGGCGACGGCAGGGCAGAGCGCTGCCGGTGCGCTGCAAACCACCCGGTGCGTTTGGGAACCGTGCCTGCCGTGAGCCGAGCCCCGGCTGCGGGGGGGGCTGGGGACGCTGCTGCAGCCAGGGGAGGTGCTCACAGCTTTTTTCTCCCGCTGGAATCACGTTATTGTTGCAGTTGCAGCAGCGGCGATGCCATTTTGGGTTCAAATCGAAGCCTTCTGCCCGTTTTCCTGAGCTGGAGAAGAAGGAGGTGACGGCCACCTCTCCCCTCTAAGTCTGAGCAATTTGTTTCCAAATTGCTTTTTATTTTCTACATAAAATCACATAGAAAATGTTGAGCAAAAGGAAGAAAATATTTTAAAAAAGGCCAAGGTCTAGAATTGCAGGGTTTTGCTCGCCCCGCAGCATCCCCAGGCCCCGCAGCATCCCCAGGCTCCGTGGTACCCGGCTCTGCCGTTGCCATGGGAACGCGATTCCCAAGTTCAGCCGGATGAGTTGCACAATCCGCTCTCGTTTTTAAAGCAAATCTCTCTTTCATGAGAGCGCCCTGGGGAGCGCCGGCGGCGGCAGGGCGTTCAGCGCGTGGGGCTGCAGCAAAGGGTCGCTTGCAGCCCCGCAGTGGGTTGATCTGGGTCTCGGGGGAGGTTTTGGTGCAAAAAATGGCCCCTGGACACACAGGGCTGAGCTCTCGGCGTCGGTGTTTGCTGGGCCAAGGGCACGGGCAGGCGGGGATGCCGTGTGCCTCGAGGCAGAGCCTGAACTCGGTCCCTGAAGACCGCGAAGCCAAAGAGCAATAACACGCGGCCGATTCCTCAGGGGCGAGAATTAATCTGCTGCGAGGAGCCAGGCAGCGGAGATGAAATTGCAAACGAGCCCCGTAATGGCCCGCAGCAATGGGTTGATTTCACCGTCCAGTGGTTAGAAAATGTTATTAACTAGATCTGAAGATCACCGGCAGCTGAGGGGCACTGCCGGGGGTGTAACGGGAACGATCTCTCTTGTAACTTGGAGCGGTTTAACCCGGCAGGGAGGTTTTGTGGCGGTGCGGGATCCCCCCGTGTGCCGTGGCCTTGCCAGGGATGCAGCTGGGATGGGGACCCTCGCAGCGTCCCCCGGTCCCCTCGCAGCGTCCCCGCGGTCCCCGCTGAGGCCGTCCTTGCGGCCGCCAGCAGGGAGAGGGAGGCTCCGTCCTGTCGTGAAAGCCGCTTAAGGATTTAAACCCCCTGTAGGACACAAGTTTTAATTAAAATGGCTTTAGCCGGGAAAGCTGGAAATGATGCGGGGAGGGGGATGCATGAGGGAGAAGATGCGCCAGGGGCCGGTGCTGGCACAGGTCCTGGTGGGGGGCACGGGATGAGCGGGACCCCCCCGCTCTGTCCCGGCCGCATCCAGCCCACCTCACTCCCCATCTGCCCTCCCGCAGGGGAGCCACCTCGGTGGTGTACAGCTGCGAGGAGAAGGGCACGGGCACCCCGTACGCCGCCAAGATACTGAAGAAGACAGTGAGTGTGGGTGGGGTGGGGGGCTACAGGGGGCAGGGGGGGTCTCTGCTTCGCTCCCAAAGCACCTGGGGCAGCAGGACGGGCACGGGGCTGTCGGTCGGGCATCGCTCCCGCGGTCTGGGGGGTCCTGGATGGAGAAAAGGGCTGCGGTTTGGGCTGGGGGTGCAGCAAGCTGGGGGAGGGGGGGGGACGGGACTGGGTGCACGAGAGGGGTGTCTGCATGGCGGGGGGCCGGACCCAGACCCGGCAGCACAGTTAACACCACCTCTCTGCTTTCCAGATCGACAAAAAGATCGTAAGGACGGAGATCGGGGTCCTGCTGCGGCTGTCGCACCCCAATATCGTGAGTAGGACCCACGGGAAGCCCTGCCTGCCCCCCCCCCCCCATCCTCCCCGCTCTGCGGATGGGCTCATGGGTGCCTGGTCCCCGCCGAGGCACGGTCCCTCCCCGCTCGCTGCCGCATGAAACGCCCGGTCCTTGCAGCACCTTTGAGCTTCCCAGCTCTGACATCGAGGGCCAGGTTCCTCCCCCCGTCCTCCCTCCATCTCCTGGCTTGAGATTTCCATTTGGTAAGCAATTTCCATCGAGGAGATCAAATGAATACCACAGAAAATTGCCCATCTGTAATGAATCCTGCAAGGGGAGATAAAAGGGGAGGACGGGGCCGCGGGTGCTGGGTGCTGCACGCCGGCACGGCCGGGCGCCGTTTCTCTTGCTCAGCGCTCGGGGGATAACGGCAGCTCGGCTGGAACGATTTGCAACGCCCGTGAGCGGATCTAATCACCGCTGGTGTCAGCAGAGCCGGGGACGCCGTGTCGGCTCCTCTGTGATGGCAGGGGGCTCGGGGGCTCCGCGTCCCCCCCGTCCCTCCAGCTGCCAAAAAGGCTTATTCCCGGCTGCTTAGTTCCACCGGCAAATTGCAAAAAGCATCTTGGGGACTACCTGAGTTAAAGAAATAACACAAAAAGCCACCTGGGCACTGGCTCTGTGGGGGTGCGACAGACCCCGCTCCAATTGATTTTGTGGCCGGGGCATCGCTGGGATATTGCCGGAACATCGCCGGGACATCACCAGGACATCGCCTCACTGCTGGCTGCTGCCGTCCGAAAAGCTGTTTTTTGGCAGTATGGCTCAAACCTCCGTGCACGGCTGCTTCCAGCCCAGCCCGCGTCAACCGTCCTCGGAGCAATGCGGCTTTGCTCTCTGGAGGAGCCCCAGCGGGGATGTCCTGCGCGCCCGCCGCCTCCAAAGCCCTGACGCAGGAGATGAAACCAAAGGAAGTCCAAAAATGAGGATGGGGGCAAACGGGCTGAAGCCAGGGGGCCCCTAAGCCCCTCGGCCAGCTAGGAATGGGCCTGCCTTGGGCATTGGGGTGTTTCAGCATTTTGGGGCAGTCGGGGGCTTCAGCCTTTTCCACAGAGGCGCTTCCCCAATCCCAGGAGGTTTGGGCAGGCGCAGGGACAACAGTGGGATGGGGATCCCCTGCTCGGAGCAGCCCGGGAGGATGCTCGGCTGATCTCAGCCATGGATGGGGAGAGGCTCCTCTCTGATGTGTTATCAGGAACACCACAGAAAATTCAATTTCTGCCCTCCCTCCCCCTTTACTCTCCAGCCAGCGGCACCACGGGGACGCGGAGGAGGAACCAGCCGGACAGTTTTAATATTTAAATCACCAAGTTTTCCGTAGGGTTCGGCTCACTCCCAAGTTCAAGTGATTTTTCGAAGAAGTGATGCTCCGTTTCATTATTTACGCTGGTGCTGTCTATGCGCTTGCTATCGTTCAGCACCAACCTCAACAGCGGACGATAATAGGATTGTAAACTTTTGAAGTTAATAGGAAAATTATAGTGCTTCCGTGTATTATTATAATGCAATAAGCTGCCACATAGTGTCTCTCACCCTGCGGGGTATCACGGCTTGTCACCCAGCCTATGAAGGTAATGATTAAAGCCCCATGAAATTCGCAGTGTCACAAAAGTCTTAAGAAGCATGAAATTCTCTGTTTTCCATTAAAAAAAAAAAATATTGCATTTTGATGTATTCTTAAGAGAGACCTGTTAATTCCAGATTTGCTGCAGTGGCACAAAGGTCTTGTGCAGACAGGCTCACCTTGCGTGGGAGCTGAAAAATAAAAATCGGGAGAAAAATGCCGTTTCTTTAGTGCCTCTTCTGCTGCAAAGTGGTCCAAGGGATGTTTCCAAAAGCACCCGCGGGGTTGCAGGGCCCCGGTCCCAGAGGCGGCTTTGGCCCCTCGAGGCTCCATGTGTCTCTTCTGCATCCCTGCCAGTGCAGGATCCGTCCCGGGAGGGATAAGGGCTTTGCTGGGGGTCGCTCCCACCCAAAGTTCCAGCACAGCCGATGAAGTTACAAAATTAAAAACCTTTCGGTGAGCTCTTCTTCCAGCTAACGAGCTTGGAGACGTGACGAGGATAAAGGCGCTGCGTGTCCGTCTTCCCACTCCCAACATCGTCTTCAATGCACGATTAAGTGAGCAGGGCTGTTCCAAAGAGTCAAAAAAATCCCCGTTCAAACAAATAAAAAGGCACGGAGGGAAATGTGCCGGCCGCCCCGATAAACCCCTCACAGTACCCTGCGGTCCGGCGGTCGCATGCTCCTCCCGGCACAGCCGGCTTCTGCATCCGCATCCCACATCCCTCCTGTCGCCCCTTTCAGATCAAGCTGAAGGAGATCTTCGAGACGCCCTCCGAGATCGCGCTCGTCCTGGAGCTGGTGACGGGAGGAGAGCTCTTCGACAGGTACGCCCGGCCCCGCGATCCCCATCCCGCCTCCTAACGAGGGGCAAAAATCTCACCTCAATGGCAGGGGGAGGATGAGGACGGAGGGGGCTGATGCACACCATGGTTGGGGGGCCGGGGGGAGAGGGGGGCGCTGTGTGGGACAGGGTGCTGCCGTGCTGACCCCGTGTGCCCGCAGGATCGTGGAGAGGGGTTTCTACAGCGAGCGGGACGCAGCCCACGTCGTCAAGCAGATCCTGGAAGCTGTTTCGGTAATGTGCCCCCAGCGCATCCCCCCACAGCCCCCGGGGACAGCCCGGGTGAGGGGTCCCGTGTGGGGTTCAGGGGTGCTGCTGTGGGGGCTGCACCCTCCCAGATACCCCTGGGGAGAGGCATCAGGACCTGCACCATCCCAAATCCCCCTGGGGAAGGGCGTTTGCCCACTCGCCCTCGGCCCTCCGAAGGCGTCACTGGCAGAGGCGCCTCTTCCGATCAACGTCTGGGGGGATGGAGGAGAGGCGGGAGGAAGGTCAGCGCTGCTCTGCATCACAGGTCGGCTGGAGATGGGGTTTCCATGGCAACGGGAGGGTTTAAAAATGGAAACTCATAAAGGAAAACATCCTTCCTGTGCCCCTGCAGCCGTGCCGGCAGCTCCGGCACCGCAGGTGTTGGGTGTTTCCAAAGGAATAGTTGGGCGATTTGGTTCCATGTTTGTGCCGGTTCCCGGACTGCTGCCACCTCCTCCCAAATTTTGTCCGAGGCAGACGTGGCTTCCCTGCCCTTCCCTTCCTTCCTGCATCCCCGATTTCTCTCTATACAGTATTTACATGAAAACGGAGTGGTCCACCGTGACCTGAAGCCGGAGAACCTGCTCTACGCGGACCTGTCCCCCGACGCTCCCCTTAAAATTGGTGGGTTTGTTGGACCACCACCCCCCGCCCCCCGCCAGGGGTTCGTGACATGAGGGGGGTTAATGGTGCCTCTTCCTGATGGCTGCTCCCCTCTGCGTCCCTCCAAGGTGACTTTGGGCTCTCCAAGATCGTGGATGAACAGGACACCATGAAAACCGTCTGCGGGACGCCGGGGTACTGCGGTGAGCGGGAGGGAAGAGCTGGGGGGCGGGAGGGAGACCCGGGGAGGCTGCTTCCTACCAGAGGCCATGCACAGCTCGGTGCAGGGATGACCAACGGCTGTGCCGGGCTCGGGAGACGCTGTCGGTGCCTGGGGGGTGTTTCCTCTGCCGCGCTGCCAGGAGCTGCCCACACCCATGCATTTGAACCCCAAACTCTGCTTCCAGCCCCTGAAATCCTCCACGGGTGCCCGTATGGCCCTGAAGTGGATATGTGGTCCGTGGGCGTCATCACCTACATCCTGTGAGTAACGCTGCCGGGGCCCCGTGGGCGGTGAAACCGTGGCGGTGAGACGGTTTGCTCCACCTCAGCCTGCCGTGAGCAGCTGGCGAACGCCGGCCCGGCTGCGCCGTAGGGCCTGGGTGGTGGCACGTAGCTCCTCTCTCCCGCTGTCACAGGCTCTGTGGCTTCGAGCCCTTCTTCGACCCGCGAGGGGACCAGTACATGTACAGCCGCATCCTCACCTGCGACTACGAGTTCGTGTCCCCGTGGTGGGATGAGGTTTCCCTCAACGCCAAGGACTTGGTGAGCGAGCTGATGCCGGGGTTTGGGGCTGCCGAGTACGAGGGCTTCAGATCAACGCTTGTGAAACAACAAAACATTTGATAAATGAAGCCTTTTTGTTGCCTACAGGTCAGAAAATTGATCGTCCTGGACCCCCAGAAGAGACTGACCGTCTACCAGGCTCTGGAGCATCCCTGGGTCACCGGGAAAGCCGCTAAATTTGCTCACATGGACAGCACGCAGAAGAAAATGCAGGAATTTAATGCCAGGCGGAAACTGAAGGTAAGGTGAAAAAGCCCCGTTAACCTCGGGAATGGCTCATGTTCACGTGCCCTCCTGCAAATGGCCGGGGCCACCGAGAGCTGCTGTCGCTGGGTTTAAGGATCCCCTGCCCTGAGAAGATAAATGTTCAGCGACACGTGGCAGCTCGGGGGGCTGGCTCGGGGAGGGGGGTGAAGGACGATGGAGGCTCCTTGCACAGCTGCATCCCTCGGGGGATGCAGCCGGCGGAGGCAGCCGGTGCCGGGAAAAGCCTTGCCTGAGGCGAAGGGCTGCACGTCCCAGCTCAGCGTGGCTGAAGGAGCGGGCGCCATCTCCCCTTCTGCACGCTCCGGCGGCTCGAGCACCTTGGGCGCGGCATCGAAGGGGAGAAGTCTGCCAAACACATCCTAATAACTGCTCACACCACTGTGCCTTTGCAACAGGCTGCCATGAAAGCCGTGGTGGCTTCCAGCCGCTTGGGCAACCACGGGCACCATGACTGCTCCCGCAGCGGGCGCAGCCAGGGGGGTCCCCGGGACACCTGCCTGCCCCAGGGGACAGGGACCGCCATCCCCGAAGCCACCACCACCCAGGACCTCGACGCTTTCCGGAGCGACTGTCCCGCTGTGCCCAAGGTTCCCATGAATGGCGCTGGCTGCAAGAGCTAACGCGCTCGGCGCCGCTGCCGGCTCGCCACGGCTTCGACAAGCAATACCCCACTGACCCTTGAACGCTGGCACTGGGAGAGGCGGGGGAAGCCGGGGGGCACAGGAGCGCCCCGAATGTAGGTTTGCGTCGGGAGCCCGTGGTCTGTCATGTGGAGCATCCTTATTTAGTGTCCCGTTGCCAGTGCAGTCGTACCTGGTCGCTGTGAGTGTGTGTCTGTACGGACCCGACTGAGGAAACAAGGCTGGTGACTCGGTCTTCCGACAAATTAACAGTTTTGGCCACTGTGGCATGAAAAGATCCCAAGTGGCTTAAAAATGAGGAGCAAACAGCAGAAAAATGATTTCTTCCCTACAGGCAGTAAATTGTCTGTATGACAGAGTTTTCTAAGTCCCTGTAAATAGTCCTGAAGGGTTTATTTGCTTAGGGGAGAGGGTGCGTCTGGATTATCGCTGACCATCGGTGTTGCATCGACAGTCGCTGCTACAAGACCCTGCTGTGGGTTTACTGCTGTATTAGACAAGGTTTGTAGGAGCCTTTGAACCCAGCTGTTTGATCCCATCCGGAGAAAAAGTGTTTGCCAGTGGTTCCTTTATTCTCTCTAGATGGTAGATGACCTCTGCTTGATTTGTGCTTTGGTTCCACTCCAGTTTCATTTGTTCCCACGTTGAGTCTTGCTGTGGATACGTGATGGTGGTAGGATTGTCACGAACCGGGAATGCCGGCTCGTCTGGCCTCCGCGTTGGCATTCCAGGTTACAATTTACACGAAGAGTTTTAACGAAGAACAATGCAACTCTTCCAACAGCGCGTTGTAGACTTTGTAACATGTAACGGTGCTGTCGTTTGCTGAGTGAGGGCGACGAGTTTGTATATAGTTTGTTTTTTTAAGACTAATGAAATCAGTTGACAAACTTCTTGAAAAGAAATTTTTTTAGGCAGTTATTTACCAAGCCACAAGATAAGCATTTGCAGATTTAAGTACAGAACAAGTAATCAGACAGGAAAAGCCATATTACATGTGGGGGATTACAGAAAGCCGGGCAGCTGCTCCGCAGCCCCAGCTGACGTGATCCAGCGCGAGGTTTGCTAACCCGAGGCAATGCCCGTGACCCGCACCCCTCGCAATTTGGGCCATACACGTATAATAACGATGTGTTATGGCAAAAAAAATCTCCACTGGAGAAGAACAAAATGTGTACAGGAGGTTCATTTTTCCAGGATGAGGACATACAACGCAGCTGCAAACAAAAATTAAAATGTTGCTGAAGCTGAAAGCTGCCGTTACAGACACCCGGCTCGACGCAGAGGGCGGGTCGGCAGGTCAGAGCCGTCATCAGAGCGGCAGGAAGGCAAATGCAACATGACGACTTTCATATTTATTTACAGCACAAGCAGAAATCATAAAGACTATTTGTAAGGGCTGATCCATATTGTATGAAGCTCGTTTACGTTTAGGGTGCTTGTAAAGCTGAATACAGAGGAGAGATCGGATTTTCAAGAGGGTTTTTAATTGGAAAAATCTTAGGTCTCAACCAGAAATGCGCTTTTTTTTGTGTGTTTTTTTTTTTAAACTAACAGTCACCATACCTTCAAAGGGGAAACATGCACAGCAAGGTATCGCTTTGGAGAAAGCAAACGCTGATAACCTGGCAGAAAGCTTTGGCAAGGGGAAAATTATTTATTTTTCTTTGTGTTTTGCAGGAGGGGTAGTTGTTTTCTCTCCTGTTTTTAATATAGAGGGCTGAGCCTTGCAGTGTGCTGAACTCTGGTCTTTATCCTATGCTTAGGGTGACGCGCTCTGTCGTTCAGAGTCTGTGATGTGTCCCCGTGTACTCCAGTGGGGCCAGAACTCCAACTTTAATCACGTTGTTTACTAACCCCAGTCTTAAAAGAGTATTTTATATCCTTTGACATGAAATACTTATCTAAACGCCTTGCAGGACCAGGCCAGAGTGCTCAGCACAGCCAGAGCCTGTGAAGCAGGGACTGATGCTGGGAAACGCTGAGTGACGTTGCCCTGCCCGCAGAGGGCTCCTGCTCCTGCAGAATAATGGGAAATAAGGTATCAATTAGGTAACAGCGAGTAACAGAGTGTCTTCAGCGATGGAAGGCACCCGAGGGAAAACTGTAAGCAAAAAAAAGGAGTTTGCCTCTTATGTTATGTGAACAAAGTATTATTCCACAAATATCAGTACTTAAAGGTAGAAAACAAAATGTACTCCTGGGAGTCAAGCCAATAGGAGATGCCATTTTGCTCTGTATGGTGTTTTCAGAATGTGTTTTAATAACTTACTACTTCAGTATAGCGGTGACATTTCTGATATTGCAGGTATTTATAAAGAAATATAGACAGCTAATAAAGTATCAAACGTCATAACATGGGCTCCGCTTTCACTGTTATTCTCAGAATACAAGGGCTAAAAATTGACAGGGCCAAACAGCAGCTTGCTGATGGCCATTTATTTTTCCCCAATTTTTTTAACCCATTTTCAGGTGACAATTTATTTTCAGGCTCAGGACAACTAAACGCTCACTCTATCTGTTGAACTCCCCAGGGTTATGGTGATTAGTCTAAGCACTACTGGACTGACGGAGACCTGTCCAAGGAGCACACGGAGCTGTTGGAGCGGGGCCAGAGGAGGCCCCGGAGCTGCTGGGAGGGCTGGAGCCCCTCTGCTGGGAGGACAGGCTGGGAGAGGTGGGGGGGTCAGCCTGGAGAAGAGAAGGCTCCACGGAGACCTCAGAGCCCCTTCCAGTGCCTAAAGGGGCTCCAGGAGAGCTGGGGAGGGACTCTGGGTCAGGGAGGGGAACGATGGGATGAGGGGGAAGGGTTTGACACTGAAAGAGGGGAGATTGAGATGAGATCTGAGGAAGAACTTCTTGGCTGTGGGGGCGGTGAGCCCCTGGCGCAGGGTGCCCCGAGAAGCTGTGGCTGCCCCATCCCTGGAGGTGTTCAAGGCCGGGTTGGACGGGGCTGGGAGCGACCTGGGCTGGGGGGAGGGGTCCCTGCCCGGGGCAGGGGGGGGACTGGGTGAGCTTTAAGGTCCCTTCCAACCCAAACCAGCCCGTGATTCTGTGACCTTCCACTCATTTTGCTTTAGCGTAAATACCAACCAGCCTTTCTGAGCTGGGCCCGCGTTACACGAGGACACTTGGGCCTGCAAAGAAATTTAACCGAAAACAAAAAATAAAGGGAAAAAAAAAAAAAAAGAGAACGCATTTGTCAAGCTGAATTAGGAAAAGCGCCTTTGGCTGACCCCGAGACGGCGGCGCAGGGTTGGGCCGCCCCGGGGGCTCCCGCCGGCGGTATCCGCGTCCAGGCCCGGGCCGGGGCCTGCCGCACCCTGACGTCACGGCGCAGCCCCCCGACGTGACGTCACCGCGGCGACGCCCGCCGCAGGCACACCACCCCGAGCCCTGACGTCACCGCCTCGCCAAGCGGGGAAGTGACGCCATTAGCAAGGACGCTCCGCAGCGGGCGCGGGGCGTACCCAGATCCCTCCAACGGAAGGGGAGCTCGGGGGAGGGGCAATCGGAGGAGAGTGCGCTCTGATTGGCTGGAACGTCTGTGTTTTGGCGGCGGGAAGGAGGCGTGTCCCCCCGGCGAGAATGGGGCTCTCCGATTGGCTGTCGCCTGGCCGCTCGGGGCGGGCGCGGGGGCGCGGCGCATGCGCAGACCCGGGTGGGGCGGGCGGGTTCATATGGAGGGAGGGGGCGCGGCGTCTGCGTCCGCCTCGCGATCGGTAACTGTTCCCCTCCCCTCCTCTCCCCGGGCCCTGAGGGCAGGGCAGGGCAGGGCAGGGCAGGGCAGGGCAGGGGTGGTGGGCGGTCTCACACCGGGACCGGACCGGACCGGAGGGGAGGGCGGGTGGTCGGTCGGCCCCCTCAGCGCAGCGGGGGCACCGCTCCCGCTTCCGTCAGGTGACGGCCGTTACCTCACGGCGAGTCCCGGGGGCGCGGCCCGGCCGGCCCTCCTCCCCCGTAGCTGAACCCGGCTGGGGCGGGGGGAGGCCTGGGCAGGGGCCGCCGGCTGAGGTGGGGCTGTTGGAGCCTCGTAAGTTCCCCCGAACGGCGCGGCGGGGACAGGCCTTGTGGGCCGGCCCCGCTGTGCAGCACTAACCTCCGCTTCTTGCTGTCCTTCGGTGGCAGGACCACCCCCCGGCCCGCCGGGGAGACCCCAGCCTCCGGCTTTGTAAGTACAGGAGGATTTTCTTGTTTGTAATGGGTCTTTCTTAAAGCCTCTCGGGTCTTAAGGGCGCAAGCTTGAACATAGGAAGCTCCATCTTAACATGAGGAGGAACTTCTTCACTTTGAGGGTAGTGGAGCACTGGCACAGGCTGCCCAGAGAGGTTGTGGAGTCTCCCACTCTGGAGACGTTCAAAACCCGCCTGGATGCTGTCCTGTGCAACCTGCTGTAGGTGACCCTGCTCTGGCGGGGGGTTGGACTGATCTCCAGAGGTCCCTTCCAACCCTGACTATTCTGTGATCCTGTGGTTCTTTAGGAAGCATGTGAGGACTCTGTGGCTGGTGCGCTGGGGTTAGAATTGTAAACTACTCGGATTATAATTGTAAACTACATATAAAAAATGGTACAGCGTGGCGTAATTTGCTGGGTGTGACAAGTGGCCTCCGTTACCAGGATCTGGTCGTAAGGAGCTGCAGAACGCGCAGGCTCATGGCAGCGTTTTATTTATTTGTGACAGTATTTTCTGCACTTACCCATTCAGTAAGGCCTTCTTATGTTGCACAGCTATGGAAAGATACACTATTAGAACTTACTTTTGGAGAATGCATGCAAAGTAATATTATTTCTGTAAAGGTATACGGAGTATTAATGGCTCAGTTTAAATAAAATTAATGCTAAGCAAGTTCTATATAAGTAGTATGGCAATGTGGCCTAATGCTAAGTGATTAACTTGATAAGTGGTTAATTTTATTTAAACTGAACCACTAATATTCCATATTCATTTACAGTCCAGTGATATCAAAAGTCAAATGATATATAACTCTAATAATACGTATTCTGTTTAAGTCCTATATTTCTTTAAAAAGAAAAAAAGGAAGACAAAAATGGACCAAGTGTTTGGTAACTCTTTTATTCCCTTTTTCTTCAGAGCACGCCGGAATTTTCCTTTTCTACCTGAAACACAGTCATGACAGATCAAGAGTATGTTCTTTGCACATGGAAGAAGCGTTTATGGCCAGCAAAGGTAAAGCAGATGTACACGTGGGGAAGGGTTTGTGGGTATAACTTAGAAATGGATGAAATGGAGTAGTAAGTAAGAGCTTCAAGTAAACTCGTATATACTTTAAAAAAACAGCTGATCTGTAGAGATCCTAATACTGCAACCAGATGCCATGGAATATCGGTCTGTTCAGTGCTGTTTGTATTAAAAATATTTTTATGTCAGATCTGTGCTGCAGTCTAACAGGCTTGGTCAAGGATTTTAAATGCGTGTTTCTCTCTTTAATGTAGGTTTTATGCAAAACTGGAGTTGCTGGGGAAACACCTGTTAATGATGCAAAGGAGACTTCTTTGAAAGTTGAAATACTTGGCTTGAAAGAACAGTTAAGTATCTTTCTGTTGTATGTTTGCACTCTCAGACATTAAAAAAAAAAAGTAGTAATAATTCCTTTATCTGATGATATCTGTGAAATGAGATCATTGGTTATGGAAGGATTAGATGGCTAACCCAAAACCCATTGCCCTTTCAGAGCTCATGGAACATCCATAAACAGCAGACTGTTGGCTCAGGCATTCTTCCTGTGTTTCATTTTCCGTAACTTCTGCTAACAAGTGTGGGATTTGGGGGGAAAAAAAATATTGCAAGTTTATTGCCAGATGAAGGGAGTGTCATGCAGTTAGTGGTGCTTAATGCTGTGCTGTTTTCAGTCAGCTTCATTGTATTAACAATTCTATAATTTTCAGGATTAGTGTGAGCTGTGCAGATGCTGTACCACTGAAGGAAGAACATATAGAAAACATCGCCTCTAGCTTGGGTGAGGAGATGTCAAAACACTTGCTGCCTTGTGTATATTCTGAATGTAAAATATACACAAAAACTCGACGTGGGGGGACAGTAATATATTTCACAATATATTTAATGAGGTTTTTTTCTTTGCATTTCTCTTTCTCTTTCCATTCCATCCATAAAGCTTGAAAATAGACTAAACGTTATAGCAGCTACTCTTGCTCTTCCCTCATGCAGTATATTGGGAGGAATAGTGAAGAAGCTTGTGTGTGTGTACTTGCACCAAAATGGGGCGTTGGAAGCTTGTGCTTTGTGCATCCCTATATACTTGGCCTTAAGATTCACGGGTGATTTAAGTGTTAAGTTGCATATTAAACAAAAGATACACGATAAATGAAATTTTTTATTTCTTATTTTCAAAGAAAGCTTAATGCATGTTGTTGTCCTTCATCAGATCAAAGGAATAATTCGAGTGAGGCTGTGGAAGAACTGAAATATCGCTGTTCTCTTAAAATCGCTCTGGATATTTTAAATCAAAATGTCTCACCCAGAGAAGCACCACCTTCAGAAGAAGGACCAAATACTCAGTTATCCCAGGAGAACAAGGCAGGATCTCTCTCATCTACCCCCTTACATAGATGTCAATCGCTCTTTCGCTCTAAAGAAAAGTTGGAGCCCGAGACTTCCAAGAAGAAAAGAAAACAAAAAAATAACCCCTGTCTGAAGACTGATACAAAAAAGCAAACCCAGAAAGCTTCCTTCATTTTGGAGGAGAGTGCTAAAGCACATGAAAGAGGAACAAACCCTTCCAAATGTAGTACTGGGGACTTGTGTAATACATCAAACTCAGATAGTCAAAACTGCAAAATACCAGAATCAGAATCGCTACCAAAACGGAAGAGAATCAAGCCTGGATTGTTGACAAAGTCCCAAATAGGAAATAAAGTTGCACTTAAGCCAAAGGAGGAAAAAAGTGAGCAAGGAAGAAAAAGAAGAGGTGCGGGATCACCTGTATCACATAGGAATGATTTCCCCAGGGATCAAGCCCAGCCCCTGGCTGAGGAAGGGTCTCTGCTCTCTGTCCCCTGCCAGTCTGACACAGTGGTACCTGTCAGGAGGGCAAAAACCAGAAGTCAGCCGAGAAGGACGTTACTGGATTCCTCTTGTAAAAGTGCCTCGGATGACTTGGAAAAAAGCATCAGTAGCGAGAGTGAAAGTCTAGCAAAGCAATTAAGTGGAAGAAAAAAGCCAGCAAGTTTAAAACGGATTAATGGAGAACAAGAGACTGGTGTGACTCTGTCCCCATACAGAAAAAGGAAATGCAGGAATTGCCCTGAATCTTCACCTGGGCCTTCTAACCATGACACTCTTTCTGATAGCTTCCCCTCTCAGCATAAAGAGGAGGAAAATAAGAATACTTCACACGTGGTTACGAATAAAGTAAAGCAGTTTCAGCTGCCTGACTTTGAGGAAGATGAAGGTGGGCATGTTGCTTAGGGGAGGGAAAACTTCATCCCATTTGATTGTTGAGCACTGTTACTCATCTTGGGATGCTGCATTGCTTTTGTGAATGAGGTTCCTAAATTCCTGATTTCAATTCCTTTTGTTTTAAAGTTTTGGAGAAGCATAAAATGCAGTCGCTTTAGTACTGGCTACAAACTGATGTGGCATTTAAGTTGTGTGGAGTTGTTCAGGGGGTTGCATCAAAAAAACCTGTACTTAGCAGTAATTCTTATCCTTCACTAGAGGGCTTGATAATTTCACACTTAGTTTTTCTTCTTTATTGCTATCTAGTTAGTGTTGAGATGAAATGATGTTATGTAAAGGAACAGGCTGGTACAGAGTCCTTGAGATCAGCCTGTTCTTGTTCTTTTCCCTTTTTAGTCTTTTATTCAGACTATTAGGCCTTTACCTAGGCAGAGAATTGAGAGCGTGTGTGGTGTGACAGACCCTTGTGTTACGGTGACTCATGCTGCTGTGGGTCACTTACACAGTTGTGTGTTTCACTTGGTCTGAAGCTGATACTTTTTTTTTTTAGTCACTATTCCACACTTACCAGCACTGGTGCTTGCTCCTTTGACAGGACTGGAATCGTCTGACCTGTCTTCAAGGGTTGTTTCCCCGGAGAGTCTCTCTCACCTCTCAGCTCTGGTAGATGAAGAGGAGGAGGATGAAGAACTTCCTAGTATTTTATCACATCAAGGTGAGCCATCAGTGTACCTGTTATGAGACTTCTTCACCCAAGATTAGTGTGCTCTTTTAGGGCATGCGTGCTTCTACTTTGCTGACAAGCTGTGATGACAAAACCAAACCTGTCTAGAAAGTGAATCCAGCTTTGTTCAAGCTTGGAATAAAATGCGTTTATTGGGTTCAGAAAGGCTTTTTGAAACAGAATGAAATGCAAATGATTGTGAAACTGGGCAAGGGCATAGAACTGAAATGTCTGAGTTCCTGTATTGGAACGACCTGTGCTGTGTTTTGGGGGGTGTGGGGGAGTGCCCTGTCGCCGTGGTTGAAACCTGTAGAAACATTGAAGTGAAACTCCTGAGAGGAGGCTGATAAGAGAGGGTGAGCTAACTGTCTTGTCTCACATTTTAAAAGAAAAGTTACTTTATTTTTCATTATAGAACCACAGTCAATTGAAGAAGGGATTTTGGTCTGGTGCAAATTGCGAAGGTATCCTTATTGGCCAGCAGTGGTAAGAACAGCTCGCTGCGTTCTTGGAGTGGTGTTGCAGGGGGTCTGATAAGGAGCTACTCACAGAGTTCTTAAGTGTCTTTTGCCCTTCTTGGCTTGTGTAGAGCTGGAAATGGTAAAGATCTCCCGGTAGAAGCATTCCAAAGATAATAAAAGTTAATTTATGTGTGATAAAAATGCATAAAAAATAAATGTGGTTGATTCATGTATGTTTATATTGGAGCAGAGGATTACTACTGCACTGTTATATCTTCTGCTGTGAATTAGGGCTGCTGTACCCAGCTAACGAAAGAAAGAGGATGGGTCCTTGTGCTTTAACAAAAACGCTCCATTGGGGTAACTTGCTATTCTTGCTGCTTAAAACTTAAAGGAAGTTACGCAAATATGAAAAATTAAGTATGGGTTGCACTATGTAGTATCAATGGAAAATGTTCCTGCTTTAAGGGTGTTAGAATTTTAGGATGCTAATGAGGCTTTATCCTTTCAACAGGTAAAAAACGTGAAGCGGAAACACAAAAAGGCATGTGTGTTGTTTATAGAAGGGAATACAAATGACAAGAAAAAAGGGTAAGTGTTGTGGATTTTGATCCCGTTCTGAACTTTCGGTTTCTTTCAGGCAGCGTCATGTGCTTTTTTTCCTGGTGTGGAGCAATTATGCTGTCAGTTAAAGCTAAGGTCAATCTCGGAGGGAGGGACCAAGTATGGCGAGGATTTGCAGGTCTGGGCTACGTGCTCTGTCGTGCTGCCAGTGCAGCCAGGCTGGCGTTCACACGAACAGCTGACACTTATGTGAGGAATAAAAAAAGGGCTGGGGACCCAGCTACTGTTTGAGTTTTTTGGTTGGTTTTTTGTTTGGTTGGTTTTTTGTTTTGTTGGTTTGGTTTTGTTTTTTTTTTTCACATGGTGCCCAAACTTTCCGGAAACACAGGCCTGCCTTTAGTTTCATTTTAAAACCAGTTACTTCTCATTCTTAAGATTCCGTGGTTTTAGCGTATTATGAAAACCAAAACTAGTAAAACCAACATTCCTGAATTCCTTATGAAATCTAATTTCCAGGGAGGAGTAGAACTGCAGTAAATAGAGGTGCAACTCAACTGCCTCTTTGCCCTAACTGTGGGTTTTTTTGTTTCATCAAGTTTCTCGGTATCTCTTAAGAATCTGAAGCACTTTGATTGTGAAGAAAAGCAGGACTTCATAGTAAGTACTACCAGTAACGTGACTGCAAGCGTGTATGTGTGTTGGGGAAAATACATTGTGTAAACAACTTTATAACTGACTCTGGGGGAGGAGTGTGGTGCAGCTGGCTTTTGTTCTCTCTCACTCTGTTCAACAAAGCAATTAAACATAATTTGTGCTCCACAAAATGGAGAATAATACGGGAATAGGATCCCCTGACGCCTCTCTCCATCTCTGAGGCTGCTGCTCAGAATACCTGTGCAGGTGGAAGCCAGGCAGTAGCTTAGGACTCTCGCTGTCTTTTCACTTGTGGGTTTTCTACCTACGACAAAACTGCTCTTGCGCTGCCTGACAAAGTGATGGCAGAAGTTGAATTTCAGGAGAACACAGAAAACAGCAACTAAAATTCAATTCGTTGTCGTTAGCTGTTTCTATTACCTGGTTAGTGGCCTAGACCTACAAGCTCCCACAGGCTACTCTTTTCAGGACTGTAAATGGCTCTTGTTTTGTAGGAACGAGCCAAAGAAGATTATCGCCAAGAAATTGAGTGGTGTATTCGATTGATTTCTGACTACCGAATTAGAGTAGGTAAGCAGATGAGTCGGATGATGTCATCCATTCTGATATACATCAGAAAAAAAAAAACCACCAAAACTGTCAGCTTTGTCTCATAGACTTCGTTGAACTGATAAATAACCCCGTTTTGGGCTTTTTAGGTTGTCATTCTTTTACGGGATCCTTCTTGGAATACTTTGCTGCTGATATCAGTAAGTGACTTCATTATCTTTTGTATTCTTCTCTTAGTAGGTGAGTTTAGCCCTAATATTTACAAATGTGTATTGAGTTTGGCATCAGACCCAGTGAGGGGGGACTGTTAAAGCTACTACACACCATTATTGCACTCTAAGGCTTTTCAGTCCCACAACAAACATTCAATAAATATTGATTGTTAAAGACAATCAGGTGACTGGTTACTTCACATTGCAGAGAGTTCATGTCAGAGTTCCTGGCAGTTTCAACTCCCTGATCTTTGGGGTTTTTAAAGGAAAATTAAGATTTTTAAGATTTTTTTTTTTTTTTTTTTTTTTTTTGGTTGTGGCTTTTTACACTCTTTGGTAGGAGCATGTGTAAGTATGTATGTGAGAAAGCCCCTTGTTTTATATGTTTAAGTAATCATTGTGGCTTTTCTTTCAGGCTACCCAGTTAGGAAGGAAGGTTATCAAGGTTTGGCCCCAATAACCTTTCCAAACATGGCAGGGGAAAATGTTGAAGAGTCTTCATCAGAAACTTCACCTCAGAAGCCCTCCAAGAAACTTCTTCCTGACAGAACAAGAGCCGCTAGAGATAAAGCGAATAAAAAGATAGTGGAGTTTATAGTGAAGACCAAGGGGGCCGAAGAGCATCTCTTGGCTATTTTGAAAAGCAGAAAACAATCCCGGTGGCTGAAGGAATTCCTGAATTCAAGTCAGTACGTGACCTGCGTTGAAACCTATTTAGAGGATGAAGAACAATTAGACCTTGTAGTGAACTACTTGAAGGACGTGTATCGCGAGATAGGCACTAAAAATCTGCATCAAATAAACGGAGATGGAATAAAATTTATTTCGGATGTCCTTTTGCCTGAAGTAAGTAAACATGAAACACTGAGAAAAGTAAACATTAAGTAAGCAAATAACACTAGTGTTACGTGGTTGGAGTTTAATGACTTGCGGGGTGTTCTCCGGGAGCTGGGGGATGTTTGAGCTGGGCAGATACAGCTCAAAGGGCATAAAACTGCATGGTTTCTATGTATATCTCGGGTGAAGAATATTAAAATTGGGGCAGGAGGCTCTTAAGCCGTGTTCCTGAGCTGATAATCAGAGAACAAATATGTTCACATTACATGTTGGAGAAAACAAATAAATAAAGCCGCAGTATTAATTACTGTGTGCTTCCTGCGGGTGCTGTGGCTGTTGGCATTAGGAGGCTGGCAGGGGGTTGGGTGGGATGGGAACCACTGTAATTCTAAACACTGATTTTTTTTAAGCCATTAGCACAGAACGGAGAAGGATCAGGTAGTGTAATGCTTTTAAAGGACGAATAATTGCTTTCTGGTGTATTTTGGTTACTTCCAAAATTCTTCAAAGCTTTGGGTGTGTTTCTTCTTCAGTCTGGCAAGTCATCTCTGTGTTTTCTTGGGTTCTTTGTGTGTCTTGGGGGTGGGTTGTTTGTTTTTACAGTTATACTTTTAGATACTGTTCTTCCGAGGAACTTTCCTGGGAGAACATTAGTAACTTCTGCGGAAACAAAATTACTGTGAAGAGTATCTTAATCTGGTTATAAAAATACCCTCCTGGGAATGTTAAATGCAATACAGTAGAAGGAAATGGGGGGAGTTTTCCTGTCCTTGAGAAAAACATCGTCATCCTGGAACACGCCGGGAGAACACAGGCCTGCTTTCAGAGAGAGTTGGGAATGGATGCCGTGTCCTGCTCGTGCTGTTCTCAGGTGTGTTGTGGCGATGCAGGAGCCGATGCAGCCGCTGTCTCCTGCAGCACTGCGAAGGCTGAGCGTTGCACGTCCCCAGGGCCGGTATTTTGTGGCCTGCTTAGGAAGGTGCTTTGATCTGTGCCTAACAGTGGGTCTTTTTTTTTTTTTTTTGAAAGACAAGACTTATGTCCCTCTCAATTAGTGGTTTAGAAGTAAAATCTGCCTCGATGGAACAAGACTTGTAGGTACTGTGCAATACTGAATTCAGTCACTCCTTATTTTCATGTGTAGTATACTTTGCACAGAGGTTTTATCACACCCTGAAGTTGATAAAGTGTTCGGGAATGTTAAAGGATGAGTTTGTATTACTTACTTAAGAACTCTTAGTACACAACAAACAGTTTCATCCAAGTTTCCGAAGTGATTGGGGAACCTTATTCTAAAAATGTGCTCATCTGCTGAGGCAGTTTAAAATCACTGGTTTTAATTTAGCTTTTGTTTCATGAGTGTAAACAAACTAAATACTTTTATAGGCCATCATTTATGCGATTTCTGCTGTGGATGACATAGATTACAAGAAGGCAGAAGAGAAATACATAAAAGGACCATCTGTGAGCAAAAGGTATCTTTTTATTTTTAGTAATCTCTAAATTTTTCTTACTAGGGCAGGAGAGTTCAGTATCTTCCTTTCTGTAAGGCAAACTTCCTCGTTGTCTCTGTAACAAAATGATTAAACATGGGAAATGTTCTTGCTGAGTTACTGTAACACCCTGCGAGCTGTTTGAAGTGTCAAGACTATTTTAAATGCAGGACTTTAATGTGTTTCTTTTCAGGGAGAGAGAAATATTTGATGAAGAAATTCTAGGCAGGAAAAAGGGGAAGACCAAGCCAGCATCTGCAGACAGTGCCTGAACAGCGGTACAAACTTTCCCAAGTTATCCTGGCACGGAGTGTATACAATAGTGCTTGTTTGTATGAAAAGTGTAATTCTTACTTTTTTAAATCTGTGTGTATATCTTCAAAGCTGAGTCACTGTAACGCTGTGCTACTGTCAGCTCCGGTTGCGTCCTCAGCCTCGCTCCCCTCTGCCCCCCACTGCAAAGCATGTGGGGACACGGCCACTGCCGCCTCACCCCATCAGAGCAACTTGCGTGGAACCTGCAAAAACGGTCAGGGTTTTGCAGAGCTTCTTGCTGTAACACTAAGCTTTGTATGAGTTATTTCAGCCAAACCTCTGACAAAGGGCGGGCTGCTGCCCTGAGAAAAACACGTACTGGTAAATTGCATAGCCGTGTATTGCCTGGAACTCTGCTGTCGCCAAATGTGCACAGGTTTCCCGTCTGAAAATGTTTCCAGCTGGTTGATTATTGTGGGAAATAAAATTGGTAGCCAGTGATGCAATCGGAATAACAAAGGCTTTGTTTTTGTTGATAGGACAACTGTAAAATTAAGTGGAGAAGGAATCCAGGTTGGCTTAAACAAAAAACATTCACTCTTCCATTTCAAAGTGAAACAATTTTGAATGCTGCTGTAATGGTTTTTGAGGCCATGATTTTAGGAACACTCTTTTTCTGGCTGATTTAAATATCACATTTAATCATATGTGGTTCCTCCCCCAGCTTTTGCTGACGGTGTAGCATATTGCGAATTGCCTTTGACAGACGCGGTGTTATCAGTAATTGTTTAAGGGTAAAAGCCCAGTGATTAGTATTTTTCTATATTATAATGCAAATGTGATCTTGCTTGTGCAATAGAGACCAAGATTGGAATTAAGGAAGAAGTTTAAATATAAATTGGGATACAGACGTGTATTCAGGCTAGAGTAATTCTCTGGATATATTTTAATCGCATGTTTAATTGCTCTGTACTGTATAATGGGTTTCAAGACTCATTTGGAGTCCTCATGTGCGTTAGTAAAGGGACATTCACAGGTGCAGAGCTCTCGGAGACATGAGCGGTGTATCAATGGGCGGTTCTGCCTTCCACCTCATCCTCTCTCGGTGCGATTCGGTGTGGATCAGTTCTCATTTTTAAAAAAACAAACTCTGTTCTTCTGCCAGAGGATGACTAAGAGCGTACCTTGTGTCAAAGCACTCAAAGATGTTTGCATCTCTAACAGCCAGCTGTTAGCCTTCGCTCACAGTCCTCTCCGCACCTCCAGACTGGCTTCAGTCTCGCCATGTACAGAATTATGTGGTCTTAACTCGATTAAAGTTGGATGAAGTGAACCCTCAAAGGCTTGTCACTACTTTTATTTAAATGTGCTCGTTTATTTCAAACACTACCTTTAAGCTGTGGTCTTTGGCACATGTAGGCAGCTGTTCTTCCTCCCAAATTTTTTTATATTTGTGTATCTAATAAAACTGTAGTGTCAGTTTCACAGTACTAGTACAAGAAAGCAAACTTTGTGTTTTCTGTTATTGTGTTTCAGTTAAAGTAGGTACTCTTTCCTCATCCCTGCCCTCTCTGTCCTCTTTTCATCAATGATTTGATCGCAATTTCCTTCGCTGGAGCTGCCTCAGTCTCTGCAGCGTCACATCCCTGCCTGCCCTGCTTCTAGGACATAGAAAATAATCAGAGTGTGATTTGGGGCGGGTGTGGTGCGTCGCCCGGGCGGGGCTTTGGGGGATTTTTGGTGTCGCGGGCAGTTTTGGAGCCAGATGCCCGGCAAGAAAAGAAACTACTGCCGAAACCCGGGATCGAACCAGGGACCTTTAGATCTTCAGTCTAACGCTCTCCCAACTGAGCTATTTCGGCTGCATAGGAATGCTCCGCCCCCCCCCTCCCGTCACCCCCCCGGTGGGACCGGGCCTGGCGGGGATGGGGGCCGAGCACCGGGCGGGGCGGGGGCGGGGGGGACACGGGAGAGGGGACGCGGACACGGGAGAGGGGAGATGGGGACAGGGCGGTGCGCACCGGGGCGGTGCCGCTGCCCACAGCTGCGGGCGCGGCGGCGGCGGCGGCAACGCGGTCTCTGTGGCGCAATCGGTTAGCGCGTTCGGCTGTTAACCGAAAGGTTGGTGGTTCGAGCCCACCCAGGGACGATCGCGTCATTTTTCCGCGCAGCCGCTCCTCCGGGCCCCCGCGGCACCGGGCCCCCCGCCTCGGCGCTTTCCTTTCCCCGCCACCTCTCGCCCCGTTTTGCCGCGGGGCCGGGGCAGGGCCCGGCGGTTGCACGCGGAACCCCCCGCGCCGCCCCGCGTTCCCCGCCGGCGCGCTGAGGCGGCGCACCGTGTCGGCGCCGGGCCCGTTAGCGGGTGCACCGCGCCCAGAGGTTGCCTGAAGGGCTGCGGGCGACATGGCGGCGCTGGGCTGTGAGCGGGGACGGGACCGGCACGGGGACCGGGTGGAATTATCGGCCCTCTGCGGAGGAACCGAGCTGGGAGGGAGCCCTGAGGGGGGACCGGGCCGGGCTGGAGGCCCCGGGGCGCTGAGGGGGGACAGGGCCGGGCCCTGGTGCTGTGAGGCGGGACTGGGCCGGGCTCTGAGGGGGGACCGGGCCGGCCTGGGTGCCCTGGAGCGAGGCAGGGACCGCAGCTCCCCTTGGGGGTGGCACTGATCCACTGGGCTGAGGGCTCCGGGGAGCGGATGGGGGCCGTGGGGTGTCCCCAGCCCCTCCGGGCAGCCCAGGGCTCGTCCCCGGGGCCGGGGGGTTCCCACGTTGGGCTCTGTCCCGGGTTGGGGCCGTTCCCTTCCCCCAGGACCGGGCTCCAGCTGGAGCTGAGCTCTCCCACACTCTTCTCGTTGCAGGTCTTCGCCTCCCCCGGCGCGGCGTGCTGGCCTGGCGGTGAGGGCCGGGGCTGGAGGGCACTCGGGGTCCATGCGGGGGGAGCTGCAGCCACTGTCCCCCCGAGAGCGGCTCCCCCCGTGCCGGGGAGCCCCGAGTGAGCTGGGTCAGGGGGTGGGTGGGTGTGAGGGGTCTCCTCCCTGGCTGGGTTTGGTCAGAGCTTTCTCCGTGCCTGGGCGTTACGGTTTGAGAAACAATTTATTGTCGTTTAGACAATTATTCTCTCACCCAATCACGCCTCCCCACCTGCGAAAGAACAAGGAAACCTGGGGCTTGAAATATTATAATCAGATTTAATAGAATAAAACTAGGTAATTAACATTAATAAGACTAAAGAACCAACATTGATCTCAATACCAATATAAAATACACAAGGACCATACTCAGCCCATTCTATCCATAGAAGCTGTGCACTCCCAGCAGTGACACCAAATGTGGGACCCTGCGAGCGCTACTGCTTTGGTGGGGGGAAGGGAAGGGCTCAGGGCTGCAGCACCGGGGCAAGGAGTTGTCAGGGTGGCAGCCATCAAGGAAGAGAGAGCACTTTGCAGCAAACTTTCTAATTTATAGTGAATGTGCCATTCATGGTATGAAATAATCCTGTTGGCCAGCTTGGGAGCAGTGCCTGGGTCTCACTCCTCCTCATGCCCGCACCTGGCGAGCTCAAAAACACTGAGACCTTGAAACCCACACACTGTAGCTGGCTATAAAGTCAATATTTTCACCAATTCAGACACTAGAGTCTTCTGAAAGTGCCATTTTCCAAAGCATTAGAAGATAAATTGGTCCTGTGTCGCTCAAACCAGGACACTGGGGCAGGGAAAGCAGCGGTGTGTGCTGGGGGGGGCAGTGGGGGGCTCTGTGACCGTGTCACACAGAGCTGCAACAGCTTTTCTTTTTCCCAGGCCCGGTGCCGTGACATCTGTTCACGCTCAGCTGCTCCATCAGACACCGGCGGCCGACCATGCTGACAGGTAACGCCGGGCTCCAGGGCAGGTTCCTCGGCTGCGGCCTTCCTCCCACGGGTGGGGGATCCCGAGTGGGACAGGGGAAGAAGCCTTCTGTTTGCGGTAGCTCTGCTGCATACACGTGGCTGTTTTTTTCTTTACTTCACTTCTTAAAAGCCGGGATTAACTGGCAGGCTGCCGTTGGCCTGCGAACCCCAGAGATGGGCCAGCCAGGTACCCTCTGTTGTTTGGGTACGGTGAACAGAGGGGCTCTGCCCTGAGCAGCACCACTCCACAGATCTCCCCGCAGTCAGGGGCAAAACCCTGTTACAAACGCATAGAGGGTGTGACATTGTCCATAAGCAACGTACCACGAATTCTTTATGGGATCACAGCTCTTTGAGGCTAATGATTGTATTCTGCAGTTACGCTTAATAATCGGAGACTGATACTACTGCGCCGTTTGTCTTCAGCTCTGTCCAAGTCCAGCAAAAGAGCTCAGCTGTTGTCCAGAAAAAATCCTACGTCCCCACTAGCAAGGGCGAATATATTGTCACCAAACTCGATGACCTGATCAACTGGGCACGAAGGGTAAGTCGCTGAAACTGTCGTGCTCACTGGGGAGAAACGGTATCGGATGCTTTGAGGTGCTGGTGGGAAATGTATTTGAGCCATCTCCTCCTCAGGATAAAAATAGGTTCAAAATTCTCCGTGGGGAAATAGCCAAGTTTCTTGGCCAGCGGTTGACATTTGGGGTACTGTGTCAGAGCGGGAGAGACGCTCGATGCGAGGGTGGTGCAGGGCAGCGCAGGCTGCCTGTCGAAACACAGCTGCCCTTCGGTAACAGGCACTTGCTGGTTCCCGTAGTCCTTGTCACGAGCCGCTGCTCTGTGCTGCGGAGACGGCTGCACAAGTGACGCTGCCCTGAACCCAGTGTGCTCGGGCTTCCTGAGTTGTGCCTTCTCCCGTCACTGCTGCCCTTGTGTGGAGCTTCTCAGGTGGCTGTTTTAGCAGAGTGAGATGTGAGCGTCTACAGCTTTGAGCGCGTTCAGCATCTCCGAGGCTGCAAACTCACAGATCTCTGCACGTGGATTTTCCTGGAGCTGTGGGTTTTGCTCTCCTGTGTAATGGCAAACACTGTTTTCATTTATGATGCTCTGACTAAACAGACCTTGAAACTTTTCTTGTTCTGTTTCCTTTTCTGTCTGATCAGCTCTTGTCCTTTGAGTTGCCCGCACAGGGTCTCCACTCCTGCGTTCAGCGTTCTTACCCGTAACCCGCATCTCTCCTGCTGCAGAGCTCCTTATGGCCGATGACGTTTGGCCTGGCATGCTGCGCCGTGGAGATGATGCACATGGCGGCTCCTCGCTATGACATGGACCGCTTTGGGGTGGTGTTTCGAGCTAGTCCCCGGCAAGCTGATGTCATGATCGTGGCCGGCACCTTAACGAACAAAATGGCTCCGGCTCTTCGAAAGGTATGGACTGTGGTGGATGCCTCGCACATGGCTGCGCGTGCTGGATGCAAATGGAAAGCGGTGTGAAATGTCTGTGTTGTGCAGGTCTATGACCAGATGCCCGAGCCTCGCTACGTGGTCTCCATGGGGAGGTAAGTGCCAGGACATCTTTGTCACCTTGTGCTGCATGGGAGACATCTGGTGTCTCCGCTCGACTGGGGAGATGAAGGGAGGGGAACCCATTTCTCATTTCTGTTTCCAACCCCTTAAGTTATATAAAAAGGCCTTCTCACAAGTGAAACATAAAGACTGCCTTTGTGGGGGGTGGGGAGAATGATGTCTGTCAAGTCGCTGTGAACTGCAAAGTCTTCCCAGTGAAAGATTCTGGGGTTTTGCAGCTGTCTGGGACTTGTGCACACCTGGGACTTGTGCACGTCCAGAATCTCAGAATTTGCATTTAGATGAAAATGCTTCAAAACGCTTCCACTGTGCGGCATAAAATCTGAGCTCGGTGGAGCTCTGGCGTGGTGGAACTGACAACTTGTTTGTCTCCCGGAGCTGCTGGGGCCAAGGACGGCCGTTTCACCAGGGCCTGGAGGGTGCAGAACGAGTTCTAGAAACGCTCTGTTCACACATGGCAAAATAAAAAAGGTTTTGCAGTAGAGAGGAGGGACCCTCTGAATATCTGCTTTGTAAGAGTAGTGAAAACAGCCCGATTTGGTTGCCTGCCTTCCTGCCGGGGCTTGTGAAGAGGCTGAGTGGCCCCGGCGTAAGCCTTAGCATGCGCTCCGGCCGGGCAGCTCCTTGCCTCGTGGCACACAGGTGCCAGCTTCACCTTCTCCTCTGCCTCCTGCTCGTCCTTCTCACGGGCTGCTGAGCCGCATCTAACAATGTGCTGAAACCCGCCCGTTTCTTGCAGCTGTGCCAACGGCGGCGGTTATTACCACTACTCCTACTCTGTGGTGCGCGGCTGCGACCGCATTGTGCCGGTGGACATCTACGTGCCAGGTAGGAAAGACGAGCTCTGCCTGCCACGGCGCTAACTTGGAGCAGGACGGGAGCGAAGTTAATTTTGTACGCTTGGACGGTGCTTGGTGTAGTTTTTAAAGATTTTTCTATTTCAAACTGTGTCACTAAAGCTGCAGATGCTTCAGTAAGATCTGCCCGGGGTCTCCAGTAAGTGAGCAGAGTTCCTCTGGTGACGTTACTCACCAGTAACTGTTGTGTAACGTGTGGGCTGTAGTTCAGTCAGCGACGTGCTCTCCTGTCTGATACCACCTTGCTTAAAAGCAAAGCGTTTCTACATTTTGTAAAGACCTTTTTGAAAAATGCCATCACTTTAGTTTCTTTAAGCTCAAGCAGCTCTCTTGCTTTTATGAACTCTGCAGCCCGTGACGTACTCAAAGCCGGGGGGGAATCACAGCCCGCTTTGGGGTAAAGCCCGTGGCTTGTCGGTTCTCCTTGTGCTGCTGCGTTTCAGCGCAGCTGGCAGCCCCGCGGGCTTCTGTTTTCTCTCTCTCTCAGGTTGCCCACCTACCGCTGAAGCTTTGCTGTATGGAATCCTTCAGCTTCAGAAGAAAATCAAACGGGAGAAGAAGATTCAGATCTGGTACAGGAAATAGCCTCTTATTTATGACCTGCCCACTCACTGCCCCCCCCCGGGGCACCTGCTTGCATTCGTACGCACAAGAAATCTCTGTTCTCACGAGCCTTCCAATAAATCTCTACCTGGTTAAGATGCTCTTCTGTCTTTAATATATCCCTCCTATCTAAAGTTTTTAACTCGGTTAGAAACTGAATTTAAAAGCAGGAGTTTAATTTGATGACATTGTGTGTTGTTTTCTGGGAAGGAGAATGTTTGAAGTTACCTATCGTGACATAAACGCCCTGCCAGAAACCCGGGACTTGCTCTGTGGCTTTATTAGGAAGCGTCGAGACCAGCGCACACCCCGGTGAGCGCCGACGCCTCCCTGAGCTCGTCTCGTACTCCCCGCCTGCTCCGTGTTCACAATTCCTACAAAGGATCTAATAAATCCTTTATATCTGTGTGCACGGCAGCCAGAAATTAATTCTATTTCTATAAGGTAAGTAAAATATTAATGCTTAAAATCAGAATATGACTAATGAAAATGGATGCTGCAGCACTCCTTGGCTCAGTGGGAATACAGCAGCCTGCGGCAGGCTTTGGTGCTGGACGGGCCCCGGGAGCGCGCTGTGTTCTCCCGTCAGCCTGGGACGGGGAACAGTCACTGCAGGACTGCACACGCACTTTCAAGAGACGAGTAAGTTGCTCTGAAACAGTAGTTGTGTGTTTCATTCCTCTTTAATGGATTTTTATCCCTTCTGGGTAGAGAGAGAAAGCGTCATTTATGTGCCGTTGAACTGTGAGGAGGTCATCAGAATCACAACTCGCTACGATGGGCTTTAGCCAAAAGTATCGGGAAACTTCACTGGGGGGTTGTTCCAGGAGCAGCTGAAATCCCATCCTAACAAAATGCCTCCAACTGCCCCATCTGCTCCATTCCTCCCGCCTGGTTTTGATTATTTGGCGTGTGTGTGTGTGTGTGTGTGGAAAGCCCCCCACCCGCCATTTCTAAAAATGATCCAGTTTTTAGAGGAAACATACGGTCCTTGAAGCCCCTTTGGCTACAAACTCTGAGCTGCTCTTGAGGCATGGCTCAGTTGATGTTTGGAGTCTGGAGTGGGGCCTCTGGGACAGACGCAGGGTGGGACCCCGCCAGGGCCGGGGACCGCGTCGGGTGACAATGGTGATGGGGCAGGGAGTCCCCAGTTCTTCTGTCCAGGAGGTCCCCTGAAGACCCAGGACTTCCATCCCAAGCCTCCAGCCACCTCCTGCCTCCCGATAAATCAGCTTCAATCTTCTCTCAGGAGCATCAAAGGAGATAAGAGCTTTTCTCCTCCTTGCAGTGCACATAATCAGCCTTTCCTCGTTAGCATTTGCTTCCTGTGGCTTCGGGGCAGCCCCGAGGGACTGGGCTGGGCTGAACCCTCAGTGCTTAACGATGGTGGGTGTGATCATCTTGTGGAAGGAGTAGTACCTGCAGTCCTTGGGGGGGACCAGGTCCATCACCTTCGTGCTGATGTTCTCCTTCTTGAAGCCGGCCTCCACCAGGTGCCCTACCTGGGTCTCCTGTGGGAGAGGAGGGGCGAGAAGGAGCAGCGATGGTTTGAGCTTCTCGGATGCGAGCGGAGACGCTGCTGAGCCCCGGCCCGTGGGGACCCGCCACCCTTCCCTCAAACATTCCCCACTGAGCCCCAACCGCCACAGAGGACTCAAACGGCCGCGGGGGGCTCTGGCTCTGCTGCTCCATGGCCAGAGCATCTGCCCGGGGACGCAGGGGGTGCGCAGGCTGACGGGGCGGCATTGGGGGCCCCGGGTTGGGCTGGGGGGGACCAGGCCCTCCCCAGCCTGGCGACCACCGCTCACCTCAAACATCTTCTCGATGTCGGTGTACTTGGTCTTCAGCAGCTCCCCCCAGGAGGTCAGGTTGCAGTAGGTGAGGACCCCACCGGGCTGCAGCAAGCGGAAGGCATGGTCCTGCAACGGGAATCGAGGGGGGTCCGGCTCAGCACCCAGCCCCCCTCTTTACCCCCCTCCAACCTCTCGCATCTCCCCGCGGAGCCGGACATTGTCCCGGCCCTCCGCACCCTCCTGCTGCTCTGCTCCGTCCAGCTGCGACCACACGCACCGAACGTGCTGCCGATGCCACCGCTGTGCTGGGGACATCACGGGGACATTGGGGTTTTCCAGAGGGCACTAAGTCCTGGGTAGTGGGGAGGGTGTGGGGATGGCGGGGGCTGCAGGCTGACCCCCAGCTCTGGCTTTGGCTCCCGGGCTCCGAAATTCTCCTCCCTGCCCTGTGTGTCCCCATGTCCCCCAACCCCCCAACGAGCCGGGGGCTCCGGCCCCTCGCAAAGGGTGGTGGGAGGGACGTGCGGGTGCTGCACCGCACCACATTACCTTGATGAAGGTGAACTGATGCGTGTGCCAGGTGTCCTCTGACAGCGGGTAGGTGTCGTACAGGATCCCTGCCCGGGAACACCGGAGACCACCCGTTAGCCAGGAGAGACCACCAAGGCGCTGGTGGGGCTCAAGTGCTGGGGGAAGACCCCCCTTCATGGCCTGTCACTAATTTTTTCCTATTTAAATTTGCTCCCCATGTCTCCAATGCCCGTAAGGCAGCGATGTGCGACTCCCCAGGGCAAGATGCCGCTCCCTAGGGACACTGGCAGCAGCCCATCCCCGTCCCCACCACCGCCACCGTGTGACGGGCTCTGCCATGGGGACCCCCACCTCACCGCCCCCTCCCCGGTCCCGCTGGACTCAGCTGCGCAGTGCCTCACCCCTGAAGTGCCCATCCGGCAGCGTCGGCACCACGTCCTCCCACAGCCCCTTCAGGGGCACGACCTGCGGGATGGCAGAGCGGTGAGCCCCAGTGGCCAGCGGGTGCCCACCGGCACCGCGCACCGGCACAGCCCACACCAGACCTTGTGCGGCTGCGTCCTGGCCCACTCCTCCAACCGCCGGAAAACCCCCTCGTTGCACTCGATGATCCAGTGCTCCTCGATGTCAAACTCTTCCACCTTGGTGGCAGCGATGGCCATGCCGAAGCCCACCTCCAGCACACGGCCGCCTGGGGACAAGAGGGCGGCTGGGGGGACACACCGTGCCTCCCCGGGAACGCCGCGTAGCCGGTGCCAGCCCAGCGAACGCAGAGCTCTGTTTTTCCTCTGCCTCAGAGCCCCCCCCAGCCCTAAATCCTGCCCCACTCTTTCCCTGAATGTTTTTTTTTCGGCGTGGGTTGGGAAAGCGCGGTGCTGCCGGCGCTGGGGTGAGAAGCCGGGAGCAACCCCTTCCCCCATCACCAGCCGCACACTGCAGTGGCCCTTTGCCCCCACCGACCCCCCCCGGGTGGCTGCAGCGGGAACAAGCCACCGCTCGCCAAAACCCTCCCTCTGCCGGCGTGTGTGCCGAAAAGCGGCAGTCCCCGGCCGGGCCGTGCTTTGCCCCCACGGGCGGCTGCACCCCCCCCCGTCCCCGCTGCCCCATCCCCTTTCGGGAACATGTCACCCTGAGACGAGAGCACAAGTGTCACTGCAGCCCCGCGCACACCGTGGCTGCGTGGGGAGCACCGGTGGCGAGCAGGGCATTTGCAGCGGGGGTCTCCCCCCATTGTTCACTCGTGGGAACACTCCCGCTCCCCACACCTGAGCTGCACCCCACGGCACGGCCCCAAGCCCACAGGGCCCCCCGTTACCCCTCGATGCAGCCACAGACGCCAGCGAGTGCATGTAGGGGGTCTCCCAGCGCTCCATCACCGGCTTCCCCAGGATCTCCAGGTGGGCATCCGGCGCATCGTAGCCGGCTGCCGCCTCCCGCCATGCTGCCCGGCAATCCTCGCCCTCTGTGAAAATCGGCCCCGCTGCTGCCCGGGCGCTCATGGCCGTGCCGCTGCCGGGAGGAAAGTCCACCGGTTTGACTTCACGGTGCTGGGGGAGGGAAAGAGCCGCCAGGGTCCTGGCTGGCTTTAAATAGCCGGGGCTGGAAAAATGCTGAGTGAGCAGAGCGGGCTGGGGCCCCGCTGGGTGAAAGGGATCCCTTATCGGGCGCTGGGGCGGGGGGGCTGCAGGGGGGGCGGCAGGGGCTGCCAGGCCAGAGCTCAGCCGCCTGCACTGGCACAGCTGGGCAGGAGCGACTGGTGCCCCACGTTAGAGTGGGGATGGGGGGTGCAGGGGATGGGGGGCCTGCTCCTGGTGGCACCGGGCACCACGCTGTGCATGGGCAGCGCGGGAATGACCAGTACCCCCATGCGCGGCAGCTGGGCTGGGTCAGTGCAATCGGGGGGGGCACGGAGAGCTTTTCCTCGGGGGCTGTGCACGGTGCTGTGCCCCGCGCTGCGCCACACTCTGGGGCTACACACCAGGGCTGTGGCATGCTCTGGGGCTGTGCACTGAGGTTGTGCCCCGCACCACAGCTGTGCACGGTGCTGCGCCCCATGCTGTGCCACACTCAGGGGCTGTGCCGTGTTCTGGGGCTGTGCCGCACACTGTGCCACACTCCGGAGCTGCGCACCGGGCCTGTGCTGTGCTCCAGGGCCACGCACGGTGCTGTGCCCCACGCCGTGCCGTGCTCTGGGGCCGCGCATGGTGCTGTGCCTCACTCCACATCCGCACGGCGCCACGCTCCGTGCTGTGCCATGCACCAGGGCTGCGCACAGGGCCCTGCCCCACACCGTGCCACGCTCCGGGGCCACACACCGGGGCCGTGCCACGTTCCAGGGCCGTGCACAGGGCTCCGCCGCACACCACGCCATGCTCCGTGGCTGCGCACGGTGCCGTGCCCCACTCTGTGTCTGCGCAGTGCCGTCCTCCAGGGCCACGTACAGGGCCCTGCCCCACACTGTGCCACGCTCCGGGGCTGTGCCACACTCCGTGGGTGCGCACGGTGCCGTGCCCCGCTCCGGGGCTGTGCCGTGCTCCGAGGCCACGCACAGGTCTCTGCCCCACGCCGCGCCGATGCACCGGGGCTGTGCGCGCCGCCGCGCCCCACGCTCCTCCGCGCACGCTGCCCCGTGCCCGGGCGGGGCGACCCGCACCCCCCCGGCAGGGCCGGGCCCATCTGCACCGGGAGGACGGGCTGGTCCCGGGGGGAACCCCGCCGGACGCGCCCCGCCGGGCCCCGCGGCCGCACGTGGTGCGGGCGGACTGCCCTTCCCGTCGTCCCCCGCGCGCCGCCCCGCCCCGCCCCTCCCTGGGCGCGGCCCCGGAGACCCCGTAGCGAGGGCAGGTGCGCGCGCAGCGGCGGTTGGTGGCGCTGAGGGAGCGCGAGCGCGCGGCCGCGGGGGGGGGGGCCGGGCCGGGGGCGGCCGTTGCGCAGCTCGTGGAGCGCCGCGGGGGGGGGGGGGGGGGGGAAGAACGGTGAGGAGCGCCCGCCCGCAGCCCGCGACCTGCCGCCGCCGCCGCCGCCGCCGGAGGGAAGAGCCGGGCGCGGCCCCGGATACCGCCGAGGAGCCGCCGCCATGAACAGCGTGGGAGGCGCCGACGAGATCGGGTGAGGAAAGGGGGGGCTGTGGGGTGTGGGAGGGGGCGTCCGGCCTCCCCTTTCCCGCGCCGCGGGGCGAGGGCCGCCGCCGGGGCTGGTGGGGGGAGCCCCGGTGCCGTCCCGCCGCCGGGCCCGTCCGCCATGCTGGGCCCCTGCGGACCGGGAGGGTGGTTGTTCCTCCCCCCCCCCCCCCCCCCCCCACGTGACCGGCCCGCGCCGGGCTGCGGCGGCAGGTGCGCGCGGCCAAGGTCACCGCCGCGCTTCCCGCGCCCGTCCCGCCGCGGGGGGGGGGGGGTGTCTCCCCATCTCCGTTACTAACGGGGAGAGGGGTGTAAAACCCTCCGGTGACTTTGTTCCGGTGACTCATCAGGGCTTTCCCCGGCCGTGTGCCCGGGCCGGCAGCGGGGCATTTCACCGGGGGAACCGCCGGACAAAGGCGGCGGCCGGCAGCGCCTCCCCCCCCTCCCCCCCCGGCCTTCGGGGCGAGCTGGGTTCCGGGCAGAAAAACGCTGGTTTTAGTTCAGAGGCCTCTCAGGGGTTTCGTGGCTGCTTCAGCCTGATGGCCCGGCACCGGGCGGGCTCCCGGAGGCGCATCCAGCGTTCCTCTGCTGCGGTTCTGTTCGCTGCTAAAGCCTCACCACGTTTGACTTGTGAGGCTGCAGGCTCGGCGCGTGAGAATAGCAACAAGAAAATTAATAATAATAAAAAAATACTATTGGCTGCTTAGCTTTCCCTGCGAGTTTTGGCACAGAATATGTGCGTCATAACTGGCCACCTTTTATAAAAGTGGAGTGGTCACAAGCCAGCCTGCCCCCCTGTGCTCCCTCCAGTAAGCTGCTTATTCAACTGTGCACGTTCTTAATTTGCACAGTCTTAAAAATACGAGGGGCGGGATAACTGTTTTGAATGTAACACGTTGCTAGAAACAGTGCATGTTGCATGAGGTGTGTTTAAATAGGGAGGTTTTGCTCGGAAAGTATTTTTATGTGGTCTTGGGCCGTAATCCCAGTCTGGGGCCTCAGGGGAGACCCGATGAGCTGACTGCTGTGTGCCACTCTTTGGAACTGCAGGTGAGCGCGGGCTGCGAGTTACCCGGTGGAATATTATCAACTTTCATCCCGGGCAGGCCTGGCTGTCACAGAGCTTGTTCCCAGTTGCAGAGTGCTTAGATTTTGATCCTTCTGAGTTGTAATCAGATTTGAAAGGATTGGATTTTAATCAGAGGTGGTAATTATTATTTTTTTTTTCCTCCTCCCCCAAAAGTGCTCAAACGGAAAGGTGAAAGCATAGAGTAAACTGCAGTTTTAGTCAGCTGCCTGTAGTTCTGTGAAGGAAGTTCTGTTCTGAAGGCTGTTGTGAGATGTGAGTCTTAATAGGAAGTTACAAATTTAATCGATCTTCTAGACAGAGATTTTAAGTTAAGAAAAAATAATACTTAGAAGGCTGTAGGCCTTGCGGTGGTGAGGATATGAGTAGGTAGGGCCTTGTGAGCGTTATTAGTTGTCATTAGTACTTTGGACTATTTTGGATGAAAGAAAAGTGCTGATCTTGAGATCCTCTCTGCTACAGGACGTAGCTTATCGGCCTGTGCTAAGAGAAATGATAGATGTTAATCAACCTGCCAGATTATTTTACGTAGGCAGTTTGTGCTTTTGTTGAGTTTTGGTGCTTTTAAAATACACATGCATGGTTTCTTACTAATTCTGGGATGAGCTGTTTCAGCGACAGATATGTTAATGGTAGAAAAAAGTAAATTAGCAAGTAAAAATTTGTCAGGAAATAGTTGAAGCTGAACACGTGGGTTTGTGAAACTTGGCTAAAACTTACTGCATGTACTGTAACTTCTGAAGAGTCCTTACTGTGCCTCCCGCTCTAGAACTGGGGAATGCTGCTGCTGCTGCTGCTTCATGTGCACGTGTCTGTTGGCGTCCTCCACATACTGGTGTGTTGGGCACAGCGTCGTACCGCTCGTGGCCGAGAGAGAGACCTGCCCAAAGAAGCAGGCTGGCCTCTGTGTCCTCATCAGGCTCGTGCTGGGAAATTGCCTCACGTTGTGTTGGGGGTGGACTACAGCATCCTCCTAACACTGCAGTCTGTCTGTGTTTAGCTTTGTGGAGGTGTGTGTTTTTGAGGATGGTGTAAATGGACGCGAGGACAGGGATGTCAGCAGCCTCAAAACGATGGCATCATTTTAATAACTACCAGCTTTATGATAAACTGTTGGAACGAGAAGTTTTATAGGAGGCCGGGAGGCAGCATACGTAAGACCTTCCAACCGGGCTGGTGATGCAACATGAGAAACCAGCACTCACCTGGCGTTACTTCATACAGCTGTCTTGTACAGCATTGCACCTCGATTTTTGTCTTGGGTAGGGATTAGTTAACTCTTGCACTCGCTCTGTGTGTTCAAACCAATTCCTGGGGGAGTCAAAGGCCAGGGTACTCCTGGCTTCTGGCATTCTATAGTGTGCATATAAATAGAAGCCACGTATTTACATACAGCTGCTGCAGTTGACCTTAGGCAACCCTGCTTTTTTGTTTGTTTAAATGTATGTAGGGTGACTACAAATAATTAATAATGGAATTGGAAGGTTTCAATGACCACTGACTGCAGGGAGTCCTCCTTCCCCGCAGACAGCTTGATGTTCTGTCAGAACACAGCTGGTATTTATAGATTGACCTTATATAGATTGATCTTATATACCAAGCTATCATATCTAGTTTAAAAAAATAATAAAACATCCCAAAATGTAGCTAACATGCTGTCATGGGCTACGTCAAAACTTTAATCTGAATACAGCATTAGATAATTTATTTTTTTTCTTTGCTATTAGGAAATAAAGTTATTTCCTTATAGAACTTACTTTCCCTGAAAATAGTGGTGCAAGAAAGAGCACACGGATTTGTGCGCAGGTGCTGCAGGTGGAGAGGAAACGTAGCAAAGGGGCAGTTGAAGCTCCCAGGAGGTCTGCGGGGGTGATGACTGCTGGGTGAAGTTTGGCTGTTACCAGAAGATGACCTGTTGCTGAGAACTGGTGGGTGTTGAAGAAGCTCTGTGAACCGACGCCACGAGCTAGCTCTTTGCCAGTAGAGGGAGGTGGGGGGAGTTTTCCTGTCCTTGAGAAAAACATCGTCATCCTGGAACACGCCGGGAGAACACAGGCCTGCTTTCAGAGAGAGTTGGGAATGGATGCCGTGTCCTGCTCGGGCTGTTCTCAGGTGTGTTGTGGCGATGCAGGAGCCGATGCAGCCGCTGTCTCCTGCAGCACTGCGAAGGCTGAGCGTTGCACGTCCCCAGGGCCGGTATTTTGTGGCCTGCTTAGGAAGGTGCTTTGATCTGTGCCTAACGGTGGGTCTTCTTTTTTTTTTTTTTTTGAAAGACAAGACTTATGTCCCTCTCAATTAGTGGTTTAGAAGTAAAATCTGCCTCGATGGAACAAGACTTGTAGGTACCGTGTAATTTAGGCACCCCTTATTTTTGTGTGTGGTATACCTGCACTCTTCAGGCATCAGTTTAGTCCCTCTTGGCTGTTGCATGAGGGTGCTGATGTGATGCTGTATTGACGAGAAATGAATCAAAGCGAGAAGGGGCTGCTGGTTTCTTCTGCAAGCTGCCTTCTAGGACATTTTAGGTGCAAGGCTTTTACTTCACCAATGCTCCCTGTGCACCATCAGCTCGGTGGCTGATTTCTTACAGCAGTTAGCTGCTCCTGAAAAAAGCAAGTGAGAGGAAGTTTAATTTATTTTTTTTTTTCTTAGGAGAACTTCAACTTCCCCATGGAAGTGAAGGTGCACTAATTCCCAGTCTCAGCTCAGCTGCAGCAATACTGGGATATGTCTGAGGGCAAGTAGAAGACAAAGCAGAATACGGTTCTTCTCTTTGAGGACTGATAAGAGAAATAAAGGGCACCCTCCAAAGATAAACTAGCCCAGCACTGGTCTGTGCAGAGCCATGAAACTATTGACATAAGCGCTTGTGAGTTGGTGCTCCTTACTGGAAAGGGCCAAATGTTGAGGTGGCTTTGAGCTAACCTTTAATTATGGAGTAAATTATTTTGCGTGGAAGTTTTGTCACACCCTAAAGTTGATAAAGAATTGCAAAGCAGGCAGGCTGGCATCTCGCTGCTCCTCTCTGCACTTGCCCAAGTACTTTGGCGTGTTCCAACACGAAATGGTACGGATTCGGATGCTCTTTTCAGAAGACTAGTTGATTCAGATTTACCGTAAGTGTGTTTAGTTTGGGTTTTAGATGTGACTTTCTCATCTACTTGGAGGTATCTCTAAACTAAACTGTAAAATGGTTTCACAACTAGTTGCTGAATTAGTGAGGCAAGTACTAAATAACAGAGTAGCACAAGTTTGTCTTCTACCTTAAACTTGAATGTGATAGTTCTACTTTTGCTTTCATTTGACTAGAAAATAATGGTAGACAAAAGTGATTCTGACTGGTCTTTCTAGGTGAGTGAGGGAGTAGCACATAAAAGGAGAGGATGAAGGGTTGTTTTTTTGGTGTGTGGTTTGTTTTTTTTTTTTTTGGTTTTTTGTTTTTTTTTTTTTTTTTTTTTTTTGGTTTGTTTTAATCAGCAGTGTAAGGACTTCTTTACCGGGACACTACTTTGAGAACACAGGGGCAAGGAAGCCTGAGGGCTGACTTCAGCTTTTTTGATCTGAAGATAGAAAAAACTTACGTGCTTTCTGTTTTATCCAACTGCGCAGCTAGAGAACAAGTACAGAAATTTCAGGTGACACCCAAATCCCACCATGGCATCTAGTTCAGCGTGCCTTCCTGTGGAGTCTGTCGCTTTTAGCTGCGATTCCCGTTGGGCTTTGACCTTCTGGCACGTGAAAGTTGGCCACATCATCCCAGGGCAGATGCATTTACATTCCTTATTATTTGTAAGTTGGTGTTAAATAACTTCGACTGCTGATGTTATTTTTCAGATGGCAATGCCTCTGAATGTAGGAGGTGGTAATAGCAAGTGTGTAAACTTCAGAGTCTGGTGTTATTTTTGCTACAATACCTGTTACAAAGGGCTGCAGCAGCTGTATTGCTTGTGTCTTTTGGTAGAATAATTTTTTTTCACCTGTTTTGGTCATTGGCTTTCTTTCAGGTAGCATTCAAGGTTAGGTAGCAAACGGATGTAGGAGAGACCAACTGTTCTTTGAACTTGGTTTTGGAGGCCTAATGCAAGACTGCGCGCACCTCTTGATCCTTAACTTGAGATTAAAGCAGTTAACGAAACGGCCTTGGGTATTTAAACTAGAATGTCTGGTTTTCTGTCAGTATGCTTTATCTCAGGAGTTTTGGATTTTGTTTTCATCCTTAAATTGGAACTGCATGGACCTTGCAGCTGTTTTCTTCTGTTGCTAAGAGAAGTTCTGTAAGTAACTTAGAGCCAATGATCCAGACCTTGACAGGAATCCAAACATCCCATTTTAATTGGGGGTGGGAGATAACAAGGTAGCATAACTTCGTAATGGCGTTCTTAGGTCACTTTTCACATTTCAGTGATGCTTTACATGTATTTTTCTGAACTATGAAGTGTTCCATGCTGGAAATCTGTCCTGCTCCAAAAGAGCAAGTGAATATACTTAAGTGTGATGTTCTGTGTTGGGTTTCGTTTGTTGTTTGTTTGTTTGTTTTTTCCCTTCTGGCTATTGTAATGACTTCTCAAAGCAACGCTGCTTTTCAAATGCCTGGAAACAAGAAGTTTGGAGCAATTTAGGCTTTTCTGATATTTTTCTCTTCTCTTTGCATAAAAGAATAAAATGCATTTGTGTAATAAGCTTACAATCTCTGTTTGTGCTTGTGGCACGCAAAACGGATACTTCAGTTTTACGTGAACCTTCACGAAACAAAAGGTAGCTGTTGCGAAGAATAGTGAATTTTAGTGAAGAACGGGCTTTGTAGTGTGTTTTGGAGGCCTCAGTACCACCAGACCTCTTCAGAATAGCTGACTTCTGCGTTAAATAAGATGAAGCATCTGTCGCGTAGCGCCCTAAAACTGCTGTATGCTTTATTTGCAGAAAACTGTTTGTGGGTGGCTTGGACTGGAGTACAACACAAGGTAAGCTATGTATTCTACGGCCGTTGAGCCGGGCCTTTGTGAACAGCAAAACAATGTACAGATACATAGCTTTCTAACAGACAGTACTGTGGTAGGAAAAGTAGGATGGCATTCTATTGTTCTCTTCTGTTAATGAATAAAACTTTCTGTAGAAAGAATTCAAATATATGTTAATAATCACTTTTTGTTTTATATTTTCTATCAGTGTTTGGTATTGAAGTCTTTGTCAACTCGGAAGATGACAATTTTTTATTGTTGCTTTACTACGATACCACTTCTCTATTGTATGAGTGGAAATAAAGCAGTATATACTGGAAGTGTAATTTAATAATTTTCAAAGATGAGTTTGAACTTGTTCAGCTGTTTGCCTATCTTTTGTCTCACAATTGTGCACACAGCCTCATAATGTTAATATCTAGTTCTGTTTAATATATGTTTGTTTTTTTTAACAGAAACTCTTCGTAGCTACTTCTCTCAGTATGGAGAAGTTGTAGACTGTGTAATAATGAAAGACAAAACAACAAACCAGTCTCGAGGATTTGGATTTGTCAAATTTAAAGATCCCAACTGTGTGGGAACAGTACTGGCCAGTAGACCTCATACGTTAGATGGCCGAAATGTAAGTTGCTTTTATGTTGTTTTTTTCTGCTCCAGACTGCTTCAAAGGTCTGTTTTAAATTCTGGCTGCTTATTTGCAGACTGCATAGTGTAAAAGTTACCTGGTTGGTTTTTTTAATTATTTATTTTAAGACCGTTTAACTCAAATGATTTGTGTCACTTTGTAGAAGCGATGTATTGACGATAGCTTTGATCTGAGGAGCTGGATTTCAGCAGTGCTGTGTTCAGCTGCCATAAGCATAACTTTTAGAACAATATTCTGCATACTGAGATCTGACCAAACTGGAACTTCTTCCAGATTGATCCAAAGCCATGTACACCTAGGGGGATGCAACCAGAAAGGACACGACCGAAGGAAGGATGGGTAAGGAAAGATACTTGGTGTATCCTGCCTGTTTTCCAAGTTTAGGCGTACCTGCTAGCAGTTTAATTGAATTCACTTGGATTATATCCATGTTTTTAAATAGGGAGTCAGTATGCAGGACTCTAGTGTAAATTTTATTTCTGAAAAATGTCTTCCACTTAGATTTCTGTGGTAGGACTCCAAGAGCCATACAGTGTTAACGAAAATTTTGTGTTTGCATTAAACTCAGTTTGTGGGTGTGGTATTTTCTTAAGCTCTCAGCCGTGCTTGTAGTTGAGTTCTTCACATCTTGAAACAAGTGTCTGGAAGTGTGCTCACAGGACTGATACTCTTTTCCAGCCAAGTTCACACCCTGCAGGTTAATATGATTTCATTAGAAAACTAGTAAATGGCCTCACAACATGGTCCCTAGTTCTCTGCTCTTCTGAAGAACAGAGACTGGGTTACAACTGCGAACGTTAAACTTGTGAGCTCTGAATATGCAGTTGCTTCACTTTAATGACTCGGAAATTTCAAGCCTGGAGATGTCTCCCCCTCAAGAGACCATTGTTCATGTTTAAGTGTAAAAGATAGAAGTAGCCAACTTTATTGTCCTTCTGACTGAATTTTTTCCTCCTTGATTTAGCAGAAAGGATCCAGGAGTGATAACAATAAATCAAATAAAATTTTTGTTGGTGGGATTCCTCATAACTGTGGCGAGACAGAGCTCAGGGAATACTTCAAGAAATTCGGAGTGGTGAGTCATTCAGCATGATGGCAGTTATCAGTCGGTTGCAAGATGCTTTCCCCCCCTACTGCCTTTTCTCAGATTTCGTCAAGCTGTCAAATTTTGGGTTAATTTAGACAAACTGCTGTAGGGACATGTGAAGCATTTTGTGATAAACTGTAGTAAACGTTCATCATTGTGAAATGTATCTTGCTGTTTGTCAAAATCTATTGCTCTGATACGTAACTTAGTTTGCTGCTTCTGTCTCCTCCTGTCTACCTGATGCATTATTCTGTTCCCTTCTTGCAAAAACGCCTGGGTTGAGTTGGCTTGAGAGTTGTTATTTCTCTCTTCAATTGATTACTTACAGTTCAGCGATTTAAAAATTTTTGTTGGGAACAGTGGTTACTTCAGTGAGCTTATGTCCAAGATCCTCATCTTTGACTATGTGTACAGATACATTAAATTTTGCAGTCTCCTGCCATTACTTTGGTAACAATAGTTGCTTTTAAATCTGGAATCAGCTGAGTTCTGCTGTCCCTAAAATCTCCATTCTAGAGACAAACTACTACTCCTGTTATGTAACTGTTTTTAATTGTTTGTAACCTTGGGCTGAAATGACTACATATGTTCTGATATGTGGAGTTTCTTTTCTATTTCATTTTAATTCCCATTTATCCCAACTATTGTTGCCCCTTTAAGATGGTAAACCATTGAACTAAATTTAGCTGTGATTAAGTTTGAGAAAGTTAAAGATTGCCTGAGTTAAATTCAAGACTGTGCCAGTGGATGCGAACTTGCCATCTTTGCGTGGCATTTCGTGTGTTATTTCGATACTCTCTTTTTTGAATCACTTTTCTCTAAGATCTCCTCTTACTGGCAGCAAAGGATTTGTTGATTCTTTCTCAAGTGGCTAAGTTTATCAACAGTACTGTATTTAAAATTTGATTAAGATGATGTAAGAAAAACTATAAAAGGCAATGGCTAACAACTGTTTCTTTAGTTTGAAAGGCTGCAGTAAACTTGTAAATAAAAATGGGGGAGCATGTTCCACAGCTGTGGAGCATAATTTCTAAAGGCTCTTCCTCACAGACTTTTGGCTTTCCAATTCTGACCTCTGGATGGCTTGGGAGATAGAGGGTTATGTTCCAGCAAATATAGAAGGCAACAGCCGTTAAGTGTAAGTGCCTTTAAAAGTAAGTAGTAGAACTTTAATAATAGTATAGAAATTGGGGAGTCAATGTAGCGTTCTTAATGAGTTCTCTTTGGAGAAGCAGAGGCTCTGGTATGTGTTTTGTGGCCGCAGAGCGAAGAGACAAAAGCAGGCACTGATTCTTAGTCGTGGTGTTCACTTGGTAAATAAGAGCAGTGTGAAGAAGGGGCTCCAAATGGACCAGTGGGGAAAAAATCTGGCACTGTCATGTGGCATAGTCCCCAAATGGGGATAAATCTCAGCTGTTAGCATCCAGTAGCGTATATTCAAGAGAGTGTGTAGGGTGTAAAAACTTGAAAAGTATGTTTTCTAGCTGTAAATAAAAGGGGAGTTTGCATCAGATTTTAAGATAATCCAGGAGATTCTAGTAAAAAATATCTTAAGATTGACTTGAAGATCTGATTCCATGAGATCACGTGCATTTTGTGACCGCTTTTCAGCATCTGAGAAATTTAAAGGCAGTTTGTTTCAGCTGTTTTAATATTGAATTTGACGTATACGTTACACCTCTGGTTTTGTTTAAATTGTAGCACTCAGTGGTGCTTCTTCTGAAAAAACACTTTGGAGCCCTTGAACAGCTTGCATTTTCCATATTTTTTTATGAGTGGTTTTTTTTTTTTTTTAATTTAAAATCGCACTGATACTGATTATCCATAACTTAGGTGTTTTTTTTGTAATGCTATTTAAAGCATCGATTTATAACTGGTACCCTGTGTCACACTGAGGTTCAAGTAAGTAATTCAAGAGAAGCGGTGCAAATTCTTAAATGTGTTTGGAGTTAAAGCTGCTTTTCATGTTGAGAATGAAAATGTTTAAAAATGGAAAAAGTAATCATTTAAGAAGCTACGCTGATGAATATGTTGAAAAATAGAAACCTTTGAGGTTTTTTATAAGCTATAGTGTGGGTATAAACAGTGTAGCGACCTTAATGCTAGATTAAAATATTAAGTGTGATGAGGCCTTAAAAAGCCACAATGTAGCAGCTTTTCAGAACAGATGAACTCAGGCTTTTCTTAAACTCCCATAAAGAGCAAAATTCCCAATTTGTTTGCACTGCGCTAGGACAGCCTGGTATTGATGGCTACATTGGGCTTTTAATTGTGCTTTGTGCATAGAGTGCGGGAAACCGGCCTGTAGTAACTGTTTATAACACTCCCCTGGTAGCACAGTTAGTAGAATTTCCCTTCTCTCTTCCAGGTCACTGAAGTTGTAATGATCTATGACGCAGAGAAACAGAGGCCCCGAGGTAAAGGCTGATCTAGTTTGTCCTTGAAATTTCTTCATACTCTCCTATAGTCAGATGGCAAACTATTTCACACCATCAGAAAAGGTAGACTTTTTTCTTTTGTGTTGCCTCAGGAAAAAGAATAATTCACTGGGCACATATCACTTCAAGTCTAGACTCTTCATCTACAGCTTTAGTTGGTATCTGTGCATTTAAAGTCAGATGTTTCATGTTCATTTATGGGTTTTTTTGCTAGTTTTTTTAGTTGAATGAAATTTGATTCTCAAGCCGCTCCTGTGGCTTAAGGTACTATTGGGGGGGGGAAATGAACAGACTTTCCTCCTGTTCCCCACAAAAGGTATGTTGGTGTCTGTAATTGCATGGGGGGATACTCCAGTTCAGAGTACTTCTGAACATGAGATTAGAACAGAATCCATCCATTATGTGCTTTTTGTTTTGCTTAAACAGCTTCGCTTAAAACCAAAGAACAACACTTCTTAAACTACACAAAATGATTCTGAAATACATATATATATATATTGATTGGGATGTATAATCCCTGTATGCAAGACTGCTTTTTTAAGGAAAAAAAAAAAAAAACAAACAAACAAACAAAAAACCAACAAGAACTGGAAGTTTCACTAGACTATTTAATCAAGTTGGTAACCTTTGGTCAAAATATGAAGCAAGTTTCATGTCATCCACTTTCCATTGCATCTGTCATCTTTGACAATTAAGAGGCAATATTTTAAATACGTGGAAGTTAGTTGCACTGACCACATTGTAGCATGTTCTACATGCTAGAGAATAGTTTGCCATCTGAACTTTCATTTCTCTTCTGACTCATTATTAAGAAATATATTCTTCACTTCATATTTATTAAGCTGTTAAGTCTTAGTTTTATTTTTAATTTAGACATACATCCTTAGTGACATATTTAAGTGTTTCATAGTAAAGTATGGTAATGTTAAGTAAGTTCCTTTTTTTTTTTTTCTTTTTTCTTTTCTCTCTGTGAATTGTTTGACTGTGATTAACGATATCTCTTTAGATTTCTTCTCTCTAGGTGATAATTTATCACAGAGGTACAGGCCAGTTCCACAGTCAGAGGAGGGACGGGCTTTGTCTTTTATTGGAGTGTAAACGAAGTTTCAATATATTTGTTTTTTTGTTTTCTTGCTTTCGCTATCTTAATCTTCTTTCAACAGATACCTTTTATTTAAGCTGAACATAAATTCATCTATTTAACTGCTCTAGGGCATCTGATTTTAAATAGAGGAGGCAGTGGAGACAAAGATACGAGCATTTAAATATAATTTGTGGCTGAAATTCTGAAATGTTTCAGTAATTGTTGTATCCTTTGTATCTTTGCAATATTTAATCCCAGCCTTGCAGCCTCTGAGCAGAAGGTACTAAAGCATCATGCCTGGGCTGGATTAATTCTGGTCTCAATTAATGGCTTCTCTGCTTAAAGCTATACTAAAAAAAAGAAAAATAGAGGGCTTTGGGTCCACTGCCGAGGTGGTAGCTTAAAGCAGAAGTGACAGATGTGCACAGGTTTGAAAACCATCCAGTGTGCAGAGGTACTGCAGAATACTTTCTCCCTTAATTCATCTGACTTCTTAAACAGCGTTCTTGAATCCTGTTGCTCTGGCTTTCATTTTTGTTCTGTTACATTCTTTTATGTAGTGTGGTAACTAACTGTCATCTCCAAAAATGGCCTTGTTAGTCCCTGGGGGTGTGCTAGGAAAAATTCCTTATGGTTTGTATTCGGTACTCCTGGTCATGCGTCCCAGAACACATTTTCTCTTGCCTTCTCTTTCTGATCTGTATTCTGTTGCGCAGAGTGCTGCTCAGTCTTTACACTTGTCCTTTTAACACGATACCTAAATAAGTATATATTCATAAAATTTAAAAGGCCAATTCACTGCCGTCTTCTACTTGTACCATTCTGAATTTTGCCTTCTTCCATTAACTTTACCATCCTTGCATTTGAACAGATCCCTTACTGCATGTCATTTTACTAGCTTGCTGGTAGGAGGAGGGAAAAATTATCCGCGTTACTAATCCCTGTAGCATTCATCTACCTTCAGCTTCTCACAAGAGCACTGGGAACCAGATTCTCGGTTAGTGTCAGAGCTACTGTGATGCCCTTGAGGAGCCGGCTGTGTGTCTTCAAGTATCCAAGTTGTCTTTGCTTACTCGCAGTCCCTACCTGCTTCTGTTAGCTCCCCCGCAAGCAGTGCTTTCATCAAAATTCTTTTCAGAGTCCCGAGTACAGGCACAGCCAGCCTCGTTCCATCTTAAAAGAAACAGTGGCTTTGTTGCAGTCTCTGCTTCTCGTGCTTTCTATTCTTGGCTAAGCCAACAACTGTGAAGTAATTTACAGGTTCTTGCTGTGTTTGTTCTCTTCCTCCCCTTGGCTGCAAACCAGCGTCATTGCTCTGTTTGGTAGTCCACTTGGATTCCTGCTAAATGCAATTAGTTTCTCTAGCCTTCATTAAAGTCCTGCCCTTCAAAAAATAAAGCTACTGGATGATAGACTTCGTCACTTTTAAAGTATTTAAAATTTGGAATTGTTGGAATTTTGCTGTGTATTGTACTCTGATTTCTTCACTGTTCCTTATCTTGTAGTGTTTGGCCCTTTTAAATCCTTTTTTTATTTGATCTTGTTTCCTTTACTGGCTTCCTCAATGACCTCTTACTCTCCTTCCTGCTCCTCTCCACACCCCATCCCCACACCGCAATATCTTCCCCTCCTTCAGTCTTCTTGGAATCAAGTGAAATGAGCAGCCTTCATATGTAGATGGTACCCATCCTTTTTCTTTCCCATGCCTTTTTAGATAAAGGCTGTAATACTAAATGTGTAACTTAAAATACAAATACTTTTCTTTTGGCTCTAATACTTAGATTTCTAGTTAACCTCAGACAAATATATTGTGATGAAATGCTGCTCTCAATTTTGAGGCTGCTTTCATCACAGGTCAACAAAACTTCGTTTATACTGCCAGTCTCTTGTGTGTGGGAAATGCTAATTTTTTTCCTTTTTATTTTAAGTTTATTTTAGTGATGTCTTTTGCTCTTGTTGCTGACAGCAGAATTTGACCTGCTGGAATCTATTTTGGCCTGTATCTTTGTGTATTTTTTTATATATAAACTTTCTCTACAATAGGCCTCTTTGGGCTTACCCAACCCAGTTGGATAAGCTTAGAGAGACACTAACTGTTATAGATACTGTATTTCTGTTTAACGCTTTAGAGCAATATATGGCTGCTGTCAGCACTAGCTGCAAAGCAAAATGCAAACCAAGGGGGAAATCTTGGGTTTCAGAAAAGCAGAAATGCATCCATGTTCCATATGCTTTTGATGCCGCACCTCGTTTTTCTTTCTAATTTTTATTGCTCTACCCTTAGCTAATGGAAAGAATGGCACAATTTATGTACTGCATGTCTTCTTACCTTTCTTGGGGTTTGGTTGGTACACCAGCGATGAGTGGTTGATGGCATGAACCAGCCTCCGTGTTCTGTGAAATTAACCACTATTTTGCCACTCTCTCGGCAGTATCAGCAGCTACAACCGAAGTGCAGTGGTTCTCAAAGCGTGACCTCAAAAAGCGATTTAGTCCCGGGGCTTTGCCTCTTTTCCAGTGTCTCTTACAGGCATCAGACACTCCCCTGCCGCCTTTTCAAAAGCTGCTGGGTTCAGCTGAGCTGCCGTCAGCGAGGGCTGTGATCAGATACAAGGGAGCGAGCAACGCTGGGGGATCCGGAGCAGTCAGCAATGTCTGGGGCAAAAACAGGGACTGAAAAGCATTGCATAGACTTTCAAGAGAAAAGCGGCAGGAAATATAAGGAATAAAATAGCTTAAGGGAGTTGATGGCAAGTATGGCATTCTGCATAAGCAACCCTGCTTTAGTTGCCAGGGATTGCTGTGTTTGGAAGGAGTAATGTCTATTATGGGCTTTTTCTAAGGTGTGGAAAACTTGAGAACCTCTGATCTAGGTTGTTAGTTTCTGAAGCTTCTCATTCATCCATGGAGTGGTAAAATTTTTTCATGCTTTACAGGCTACATTTCAAAGACAACTTTCTTATTTTCCACGGAAAATATTCCCTAATTGGAAGATGGGATAAGGGATGGGAGGAAGTTGCTTTGCAGCTTTGGGGAACAGGGACATAATAGCTCAGGAAGCTAGTCCGAACCAAAGATAGGAGCAGCAAAGTTGCTTGACTTTAATCTGCTGTCCCACAAGTATTTTGTTTTTAATCATGTGGCACAGTTATACTTATGACTATATTAGAACTTTTTTTCCATTTCCTGGTAGGTGGGTTAGGAATGAAATCAAATTAAAAGATAGTTAACAAGCTCAGTTTGTAAGTTGCATGTGTGAAACCAAGATGGGGCATTAATTGCCTAATTACAGGAAGTATCCATTGCAATTTTCTCAGATTGACTTTTTTTGAAAATTTAACACAAGTCTCGGTTATCTGAAACCCCTGCTTGAACCCTTGGTCCGCCCCTAATACTGTTCATCATCCTGTTTTGTGTCACAACACCCTGCTACCTTGATTCACTCTTCGTCGTTGGCTAGGTTTTGGATTTATTACTTTCGAGGACGAACAATCAGTGGACCAGGCTGTCAACATGCATTTTCACGACATCATGGGCAAAAAAGTGTGTAGTTGTAGTTTTATTTTACCTTAAGAATGAACCAAGTCTTGGGCAACTAGCAATTTCACTGGTGAATAAAAGTTACCGATTCAGTTAGACGGGAGAGCCGTGTATGTCCAAATTCGAGGCTTTATCCATGAAGGTGGGGAAAGTCTTCGGAGTTTGCTTGAAAGGCGAGAAAGGCAGTTAGCGTGTGGCTTAGCCCGTAGAAGAGAGGCGGATCTGGAAAGCCTGAGAACCTGGGCTGTGGGCTGGTTTGTTCTGGGTAAGGCCTTGTGCTGACAGACCTGGGGGGCTGCTCGGGCTGAGCGTGGCTTCCGTGACACTGGACTGACGATGACCACCTTTGTTTTGAGCATTGCTTAGGCGCAAGGATAGAAGTTAGTTGTTTCCAGCTGTTTGAAAACCAGAATCCCAATGAAATCTGAGTTGTTCAAGGCTTGGTTTAAGATACCACTCCTTCAGATGTGTATTTGATACTCAAATTTTGAGGTGGTGTGAGACAATCTACTTTATATAATCTTAAACTTAGAAAGAAAACAAAAAACATCATGAAGGATTGGTTTTTTTAAAAATTGGGTCACTTACTGTGAAACTTTGATACAAACCCACGTACTCTATATAGTATTTAACCACAATGCAGTTAAGTGACCTCTGGTTGTTTCATCTTCATACTGTGTTGTCAGCAAATGGGTGTTTGATAGGGAGGAATTTTGTAGGATTGCTTTGATGTTACTCGGCAAGGAACATGCTTGTACCTGTGGGAAAAAAAACCTAAAAGCCAAGTAAATTGTTGCAGGACACCCAAGTTTTATACAGAGAAAATAATAACTTAAAGCAAAATTAACCACTGGAAATTCTGGTAAATTTAAAGTTCTTGCAGCTTCACAGTATATCCACGATTTTTAAAGTAAGCATTAAAACTGCTAACCTTAGAGTGAACAAGTTTCAAGGAGACACAAGAACACTGTCACTTTCCTTAAATTATTGCATTGTATAATTTTGCATTGTCTTTTAAAGTCTATGTGCTGATATTTCAGGAGCATTTATTTAGCTTGCAGGGGATATATACTTGCATATCAGCAGAATTTTGGTCAGTTATGTAGTACATAATGCTTTTTATTCCTTTGAACTTGTTTTGGGGTTGAGGGGTGGGCTGATTTCCTAATAAGGGAAATGAAGCAAATGAAGAAATGTGCTTGTGTAATCAAGAACATCAGCGTAGGTTCTTGATTACTAGTGTTTTCCTCTTGTGAGCGGTTGAGGTCTCCCATTTGTGAGCAGATGCACTGACAGCAGTAAAATTACATTGGTATGTGTGTGAATTATCTATATCCTATGTACATCCTCTAATTTTTCCTTGGAATTGCCTTAAACTTTCACGAACCGCTTAAATGAGAGGTCACGTCCCAAAGCAGCATGCTAGGTATGAACAGGAACAAAGGCTGGTACGTCTGCTGCGGTGGTTCTGGGAGAGGACGGAGAACCCTGTGCGAGCCTTTGAAATGTCACCTCTCACGCTGCCGCTTTTCAGAATCCATCAGTGCCAGTGCAGAGTTCTCCGTTGTTTCCCAAACAATCTCAGTACCAAAATGAACTAATTTATTTTTGCCCTCCTCCCTTTTTTTTTTTTCTCCTTTCAATGACATAAAAAGCAGAAATACGCAGTGTTTTTTCAGCTGTGAGGAATGGAGATGCCTCCTTTCTTGGTGTAAACTGGGCTCTAGGCAGGTGTAGAATTTTAACCTCGATGTGAGGAATATTGCACAGGGATTTTTCAGTCCTCAGTTTGGCAGTTCACCGCTTCCAAATGTGCACTGAAAAATTAATGGGATTCTTCCACGCAGATTAATGAACTCCAGCTACTCCGCTCTCTTCATTGACTAATAATGCCTACTTTAAAAATGGTATCTCTTTCTTTTTGGTAATTAAAAAGGTATTGCTGAAATGAATCCATATGTTGTTGAAAGGAAAAAAAATTAAAATTGCAAGAAGGACTCTGCTTTTGTAAGCAATAACTGAATTCCCTCAAGGCAAATGTGTTAAGACTCATTAATTTGAGTCCTTTGAAAAATTCCCTTGGTTCCTCTCTGGAAGGGCCTTCAGCTGACAGAGATTTGGTTACTGTCATGTCTAATGTCCTTGGGGCATCTGCGGCGGGCTGGGGGCGGGGGGCTTTGTCCTTGCCTTGTGCCTGTTTCCTGTTTGTTCTCTGACATGAATGGTTTTTAAGACATGGCAGGAAGAATTCTGAATACTTTTATTTTCCATACTACTCAGGCCCATTGATGATTGAGATTTATTTTCTTTGTACTCTGGCACCCATTAAAATTAATCATAAAATAAAAAAGACTTTAATTCAGCATGCATGAGTGCTGAGAGTGTTTCATTAAATCAGAAACTGGATTTTTTTTGAGAGGTTTATATTGAATGTGCAGCTTATTTTAAGTAGGTCAAATGCACTTATTCGATGGCTTGGAACACTAGGACATTTTATCTTTGAATAAAATAAGTTAAGCACTGTGGCTTACTAATTTTAAAAACAGGAGGGCTTTTGTCACTGACTTAACACAGTATGAAGATTTGCTTCTTATTGACTCAACTGTCCATTTTTATTACTTGCATGTTTGTTTACTTTTTTGTTAGATGTAATGTAAGATTCTCTTATCACATCCATTCCCTCTGACATTGTTTGAGTTAATTGAGATTCTTTAAGCGTTAGCCTGGGGAAGGTAAGTCTTTATCTTCCATTAGACATTTAAATAAAATCTAAGTTTAAAAACAAACAAACAAAAAAAAACCAAACAAACAAATGTGTGTTTCTCAGGTATGAGCAGAGCTGAAATTGTAGTTAGATGGGGTGGGTTTAAACTGTAACTTTCAAATGAACCCCAAACGTGTTGGAACGGTTAAAGCATTAGTACCCTTTTTCAGGGCGTACTCTTTACTCAAAGTTCTTTTTTTAACTGAAAATGTCATCTTTGTAACTCCTGCCTTTTATGTTAAATTAGTACATAAATACTTTAAAAGATTATTAATTTTTTTAAGTGAAGAGTCGTTGTAAGAGGGTACTGCTGTTTTAAGATTAAAGCAAATGAATACTGTACTATGATGAAACAGTGATCTGTAGGTTGTGTTTTACTTGAAATACCTCAATAGTAGGACTTGTAATGTCTTACCATCATATATATTGTACCTGAGAAACATTTTAAATTACTGGCCTTAAGTTTAATAATTAAGTATTTAGACATAAGTCATAAGATGCTAAGTGTAGTCTTAAGTGTAATTAAGGGTGTGTGTGAAGGGAAGGGGGGTGTATTGACCTGCACCATCTCTCCTAAATGGTGACTCTGTTTGTTTAGGTGGAGGTGAAACGCGCAGAACCTCGTGATAGCAAAAGCCAAACTCCAGGGCCCCCCGGTGCCAGTCAGTGGGGAAGCAGGATCATGCCAAGTGCTGCCAATGGCTGGGCAGGTCAGCCTCCTCCGACCTGGCAACAAGGATATGGCCCTCAAGGTACTGCTTCGGTTCTCTCGGCGTCGCTGTCGCAAGAGTCTTACCTTTACAGCTTAGTGGTGATTTGGTTTTACTGGCAAATGACACTACTCCTGGGTTTATCAATGCTATTGCTCTGCCTGATTACTGATAGCAGAGCTAAAATCCCACCCGTCAGTCCTTCCCAAGTTGGATGAGATTGTTCCTTTGCTTCTTTTCCCAAACCCCTTTGTTTCATAAGGCAGAAGTCAGCGGGCTGTGCCACATCTAGCGTGTGTCCCTAGCAGTGCTTCACCTGTTCTCTTTGGTTCTGCCTCTCCCCAAATAGGATCGGCAGGGTTTTCCGTAACGCAGAGGAGGTGTTGAGAAAGTTCAGTGGCTCAGGCTGTGACTCCAGCTGTGGGATTGCGGCCTGCGTGAGACCCTGATGAAGAATTTTGTTGAAATATGGGTTTTCAAGGATGAGGCAGTTTCAAAGGAAGCTATAAGTAAAATTTGAAAGGGATGAGAGAAAAACAGATGGTCTTGTCTTTGGATTTTATTGCTTAATGTAGCCTGGAAAAATAACAAGCAGCTATGGGGCTAGCAGTGGTGCAGGGGAGCACTTAATGCATATAATTTTCTTGATTTAGCTTGAACCCTTCAGGGCTGAAAGGAGCAGCCGTGTGTTTTGGGTTTGATGGCTATAAACCCCCACAAGATTTTGAAGACAGGATAAATATGCTGAGTTCATCCAAAGACGGTTTTGATAACTTATGGAGAAATATGGTGGTATAATTGAGTTGCGTTTGACAGAACAGAACTTGCTCGCTCTGATATATGAGAAATCTTCACCTGGGGGGCTAAAGGGAGTGTCACTGCTTCATCTATTGCTACAATAGATGGTACCTCAGTGGAGGGATCGCTTGTTTCCCCATGGTGCTTATTAACTTGAAAGCTGCAGCTGAGGCTTTGACATTCTGCACAGATGTGCTAATCTGCAACTGCGCAAATTGAGAAACTAGATTATTTTCAATGTGGTTATTTGTAGAGAAAATGATATCTGATCTACTGGAAAGATTAATGTAGAACATAAATGCATTTATCTTTCAATCTTAATGCTGCAACGAATGCAGAAGATGATGTTTTTATGGTTCAAAAACTTCAAAAATAACCACGATAATCCTGGTAGTGTATTAAAAATGCTTTGGCTGTGTAGTCTGCTGTGATTCTCAGTATTTTTGTTCTTCATACTAGTATAGTTTCCTGCACTTGGTACGCTCGCAGTTCTTGAACGCTCCATCTGATTTGAGTTTGGGGACTGCTGTCTCTTCTATGTATTATTTGCTGAACGATTCAGAGTCTTTTCAGAATTACATATCCAGAAATAGTCCAAGACTATTTCTTAGCCCATCAAAATAGATCTGTAAGGGATACTGGGAGGATACTCGGTCTATTCCAGAGCCCAGAGCAAGATCAGCTTTCTTTTAAATCATTCCTGTTTCATAGTATATGGCTTCAATGCATGTGTAAGTCGTTTTTTTTTGTTGTTCTGTTTTAGGGATGTGGGTGCCAGCTGGACAGGCAATTGGTAAGTACATTATATGGGACCAATTTTAAAAGAAAAATTCTGCTGAGCGAGGGTGCAGTTTCTTAAGACTTCACAGTGATTTGTGGATTTCTGTAGTATTTAACCTACATTTAAAAGCTTGATTGAATTTGTCCTGAAAGAACGAAGGAGGAGATAGTGTATTCTTAACAACTCAGTAATGGGAGCTGACATACATTCTGCTGTTGCCAACCACGCTAATTTGTTATCAAGGAATTATGTTCTAAACTGCAATTATTTACAGTAGGGATACTTGGAGGACAAATATTTCCCAAAGTAAGAATTCATAGAAGGCTGAGACTGCGTCTGAAATTTATCAGCTTTACTCCATCTAGAGGATGCTGACTTAAGCAGCAGCTTTTCATTATTAAGCCGCTTTAGTTCATGGTTTCTCTTAATTTTCTAGGTGGATATGGACCACCTCCTCCAGGAAGAGGAGCTCCTCCGCCGCCACCACCATTTACCTCATACATAGTCTCTACACCTCCTGGAGGATTCCCGCCTCCACAAGGATTTCCACAGGGCTATGGCACCCCTCCACCATTTAGTAAGTGACCTACAGGACTTTGCTTACAGTCCATCACCAAATTCAGTTTTCAGCTTTTGCTCATCTTCCTCTGGATTTGGATGTTGTTTTCCCCTTTCAGCTATCCTTAGGTGTTTATCCCAGACTGTATATTCTTGTATTTTTTTCAGTGAGTCGGGTTACTTTTTTCTTGGCTGCAGTAATCGTTTGTTCTCTAGTCTAAATCTGTGTTGCTAAACGAATTTAGATTTATTGTGTACCCCTGTTACGACATCTGAGAGAAAAGCTAGAGATTACTGCATGGTGACCTGAGCTAGACACAGGCTGGGATTTTTGGAGAAGCTTAAGGAATTAAGGTCGCAACTGGCATTGAAAGATAATAGGATTTCAGCACCTACCCCCTCAGGCCACCTTTTGAAAAGTCTAGTTGTAAACCTGGTTTAAAAAGGAAGGTGGAAAATACCGCCCAGTTATCTAGAGTTGCTTGTTCTAGTATGAAGAAACCATTTCTTTGGGATATCTCTTTCCTCCTAAGATCTCGAGTACTATGGCTTCCTCCGCATGTGTCTCACGTGCGCATGTGAGGCAGAATTTGGTCCCTAGTTCTACTTTATCACTTCCTCTTTGCTGGTTGCTGACGTGGCTGCAGTCTTCCTTCGGGGTGAAATTTTTCATGACAGAAGGTTTGTTCTTGGGGTCTTTGAGCCACAGTGGTTGCCAGAACATGGGAGTGAATTACTGTGTGGCCAGCTGTCAGTAACAAACACTTTGGTTTTAATAGACTTAAAAGTATTTTTTAAGAAGTTTGTCATACTCTAAAGCCAAACAGGAAGTCAGGCTGGTGTTTACCTGCGTCTTTTCACATGTATTGTACTTTCCTCGTGTTTCAGGTTTTGGTTATGGTGCTCCACCTCCTCCACCTGACCAGTTTGCCCCACCTGGAGTACCCCCTCCACCTGCCACTCCAGGGGCAGCACCACTAGCTTTTCCACCACCACCACCACCATCTCAGGCAACTCAGGACATGAGCAAACCCCCAACTGCTCAGCCAGAATTCCCTTATAGTCAGTTTGGTAAGTAACTGCATATAGAATAAACTCAGCTTGATCTTTCTCCCCTTCCTGCTTTCCCTTACGCTTGGGTAGAAAGTCAGTGTTCAGAAACAGCTTGCTAGCATTGAAGGCACTTCCCTCCAGGGTGGGAATGCCGGCCACCAGCTCTCAAGTGGTCCTTAAATCATGCAGTATTCTAGCCAGAGGGTATTTTCTTAATCAACTCGGAAACATTGCTTGTATGCTGTGAAGTAGTCTTCAGGGACGTGTGCGCTGGTAGGATAAGTTACTGATTTGGACTCTTCCTCAATCTGTGGTTGAAACTTTTTTTCTCCAAGAGCTTCGTGATGGAGCTTGTAGTCAACTTTTTTGTGTAACTGACTTTGATCAGATTGAAGAAAAGACTTGAAGAGTAGAATAGCATTGAGAGGCAAGCAGTGCCGGGTGTAAGGATCCAAGCTGTGTGCCTTTTCCTCCCTTCCCCACTCCTTTCCTATCTATCTCAAGTTACAGTTCTACCTGAAGTGTGTAATGCTTAATTGTGCTGTTTCACATAGCTGATAGAAGACATTGATGGAACAAGTTTTAAGCTACAGCTTAAAACAGCTGTAGACAGCACTACAAAAAAAATTGCTATGCAGGTACCTGGGCTGAGTAAAATTTCTGCTCTTGCCTCTGGGAGCTGAGAGGGAGTTCTCATCTTGCTCTTCCACTCAGCCCTGGTTTTGAGCAGCGTTGTCCAAAGGGCTGTTCATGGCATACTGTTTTTGGGGGGTTTTTTGTTTGTTTGGTTGGTTTTTTTTAAGAGATTGTAATTGGTCATTTTTTCACTTCTGACGTGAACTTTTTGCATGCAGTAGGACCATGGCTGTTGCCCACTTGAACAAGTTCTCCATGTGTGTCACTGCCTGCCTGCTTCGTTTAAAGTGCCTTCAGAAACTGTTATGAAATGAACACTTCATAAAGTTATTTAAATAGATACTATTAAAAGTTCAAAAAATGTAAAACAGACTCTGGAGCAAGATTAGCCTTTCAGATGTGTTTATAAAGCAAGCATATGCTCTCATGCTGATGAATTTGAAATGTTTTTCAATTTGGTTGTTATAAACACAGTTGCTTTCATAGATAGCTTTTCCCTTGTGATTCAAGAAGTTTTTCTCGTCTTGCCAGAACTTGTCGCTTTGCAGACTCTTTTTGAAGGGGGGTGGGCCCTACTAAATAAGTATAAATCTGTGCGCAATCACTTATATTCAGTGGGGAGCCAATATTTCAGATGTCAGAAATTTAGGAAGAATCTGTTTTCCAACATTGTGAAAAACTGGGGAGGGAGGATTCCAGTATTTGGTGTGTGTATAGTACCACTCGCCTCTTGTATATGCTAGGAAGCCTCTTTACCAGGGAAGTATTGCAGGTGCTCTTAGTCAGTCTCTTAAGAGTACTGGGTGGAGGGGGAAGAAATGGGGTGTAGTACTGCATTTTGAGGAAGAAGGCCAAGAAGGTTAGTTGTTTAAACCTCAACTGCAGTTAATCTCTCGCCTCGAGTGCTTTTCGAGTCTGAAAGCTGTTATGAGTACAACAGGGATAGAGGTATCTAATACGCTACCATACCACAGAATCGTCCACCTGTTCATAAAGCTATGTGTTAAATCTTTTAAACTTCTTTAAAGAGCTCCAGCACTTCATGTGATCGCAAATTAGTTAGCAGCGTTGCTGTACAATAGGCAGTCTAGCTGATCTGCATGTATTTACATAAATGCATAAAGCTTATGGGCTTTGAAGAGGCACTGAGTTATCTAATTGTTGTGGCATTTTAAGATTCGTCCTGGCTTGACGGCATCTTAAATGCTGCTATGTTTACAGCTAGGATGAATGTAAACACTAGTAAATTAAACACTAACACGGGTGTGTCTCCCTCACCCTGAAAAATTATCTCTGTACAGGGCTCTCTTGGGGTTCGTCACCCTGGTCTCCTCATTTCTTACTAGGGCTGGGTACCTATTCTCAAGACCCTTCAGGCTACGCGCCAATACTTTGTTTACACTCTTATGGTCAGGCTGAGCAGTGAGAACCCTAGGTAGGTGGTGCCTATTTACAACCAATGCTCTTGATATATCTGCGTTTGGGAAATTAACTTGTGTTTCTTGCAGGGCCTCTTTTAAGAGGCGGAGGGGGGGAACAATGCGGCGCAAATGTTTGCTTTTGTGAGTAAGGGCAATACACTTCTTTACGTTCGTTAGCTGGCTGAAGTGAAAACTCACGACTGGAGTATGAATGACGCTGCTGTTTGCTTCCCAAGCCGCTGCACCGGCGAGGCTTTACCCTCTGTAATCGAACCGAGCTCAGGTTCTTAAGCAAGCCAGTAAAACCATCATGGTCTGCACAGCTCACTGGGAGAGGAGAGGTGCTGGTGCAAGCCGAGAGCTGCAGCAGAAATTGAGAAAGCAGGGGAAAGACAATATGTGCTTAAATATCTGGCTGTTCAGGTTTATGCTGTAGGTTTCCTTTGTGATAAACAAATTGAGAACTGCGGTTTCCACCACTTAATGCTCTAACACTGCACTGTACAGTGAGAATAACTTGATTTTTCTTTTTTTTTTTTTTTCCCCACTCTGAGCCTCACCCCTTGGCAAACAATTAAATTGTATTTTTGGTTGCCTGCTTATCTCTGTCTGAAAAAAAGACTGGATTAGCATTTTGAGCTAATAGAAGCCTGTGATAGATGTGTTTTAAGGCTCATTAGTGGTAGCAAGTCCTGAGAGACAGGCAGAGCTTGAAATTGAAATACTGAAGACATGCTAAGAGACTTTGTTTTGGATTAAGAGAGTTAAACCTGCTTTAAGCCTGCATAGAGAGAAGCAGAACTGCAGAAATGTACTTAGTAATTAGGTTTCTTAATACCATCTTTCATCTCAGAGGCTGGCACTGATGGCAGTGTTACGATTAAGAGTCGTATTTAATTATGGGAACTTTTATTAAATTTCTCAGTGTTCTTAATTTACATCTAGTTGTCTTCCATATTGGCAGCAAGAATTCCAGCGAGTCTTTCGTCCTCACCCTTTGCCTGTTCCCAAATTCTGCTTATTCTAAACCCACCCTGAACCCAGTCTGTGGCACGGGTGACGCTGCAGAGCGGCGGCGCAGCCTCGCTGAGCGGGCGGGAGGGCAGCGGGGCAGGAGAGGAGAGGTGTTCAGTTCCTCAGATCAAGGAAGAACAAGATAAATGTTAACCTGTGGCATGCAGTAGTGTAAACTTCAGTGGAGACACTGTACCCATTCAGGCTTAAAACTGACTGGACTGGGATGCAGTTGGCGGCGCAGGGGCTGTGGGAGAAGGGCTGTAATTTACAGTCGCTTACTGACTGCTGCTTCTCTGTAGCCGGGTGTGAAGCGTTCGCCACCACCTGCAGTAGCAGTAGGGTGTCAGGTTTTGAAATGGAGCTTTGTTTTGTGAGCCTGCCTGGGCAGTGAGGTTTTGGGGAAGGATGTTAGCTCTTTCCAAGGGCAACTTTGGACCGAGGGTTCCATTATAAAGTACGTAATGGGAGCAATGGTTGCAACTTTCTGGATTCTGCTTTGCCAACTTTATCCCCTCATGTTCCAATTTACATTTTTTTTTTTTTAATTGACTATTCCTTGAAAGAGAGGCTGATTAGTTAATTAAAATACATATTCAGGCAGCAGTGCCCCGTTTTTTGAAAGGGAGTTTAAGATTGTCTTCTCCAGTGCATGTTTCCAGCGACGGCAGTTTCCAGGGAGGATGGTGAAGCTGACTCTGCAAAGCCCGAGTCGAATAACTGCGCAGTCAGTCTGAGGTGCTGCAGTTTAATAGCCGTGAGATTTCAGGAAGAACTTCCTTGCAACATCTTCATCTCTGCTGAACCTGACAGTACAAGTTTTTAGCCAATAAACAACCCAACCCAAACCAAATAAAAATACACTGAGAGTGAGCTGACAGCACACCTGCAGGCCGCTTCAAGCTTCTGAACAGCCGTAATACGATAGTTTAACTACCGGCCTGGGTAGGATTGCCTCAAAAGGGAAAACTACCATTTCTGATACCTCTTCAGCTCTGCTTTTTGCCTGTTTCTTCTGTGTGAGAAGGTAAATAATTGCGAGAACTGAAAGCGGCTGCTTATCTTAATGTGTCAGATGGAGGTGTTTGTTCCTGGGCCGTGTGTGGGGGGAGGCAGCGGCGTCGGGTTGTGGATTTGCGTCTCTGTCGCTGCACGTGTGGGTGATACCGGACGCTCACTCTGCCCTTTTTCCCCTTCTCCTCAGGGTATGGACAAGACTTGAGTGGTTTTGGACAAGGTTTCTCTGATCCCAGCCAGCAGCCCCCTCCCTACGGAGGCCCCTCGGTGCAGCCATCCAGTGGCCCACCTGCCGGAGGAAGTGGTTTTGGACGAGGACAGAACCATAACGTGCAAGGATTTCACCCCTACCGGCGCTAGCGTGGGCTGGCAATCAGGGAATTCTGTCCACACAGGGATGTCTGGTACCAGCTGAACCCAGGAATCCCAGACTTCTGAACTTGTGACAATCACATACTTGATGGAAGAAAAACCTAACAACATTTTTTTTTTTTTTTTTTTCCGGGGGGTGGGGGAAGATGGCTTCTGAAGGCAAAGCTGTGGGTGTTTGGACTGCAGTTTTTAAATATTTTCCTTTCTCTAACCCATCAGCACAAATAAAGAAAATGTCACTGGTTCAAACTACAGGGTTTTAAAAATGTCTTCAGCTTTAATTCAAAACTTCAGGTTTCTTTTTTTTGAAATTATTTTTTCCTGAGCCTTTGTTTTACCGTATATTGTAAACTTTTATGTTTAAAAGAAAAAAAAATATATACATTTACAGATTGTGAAATTTTTAAGAGAAATTTTCTACTATGTATGCTGGCTTATTTTTTAATTTAAAACAGGGTTTCCGTTAGCACTGTTGGAAGTGAGGGTAAGCTGCGACCCCCTTACTCCTGACGTTAGTGGTGGGGCGGGTGGTTCAGAAACTCTGGGAGTTAAAAGAAATCTACTGAGTGTATTTTGCTGTTGTTACCTGATGGTGTAGAGCTGGTAACAAGGCAGGTGCAGACTTGTTGATGCACAGAGTCACTTACGAAGCGCAGTGTTAGATCTGTGCTTCAAACGCTTTCAAATCCTCTGTGGATTTCGTTAGGGGTTAACGGAGGCCTTGTTAAGATGTAGATTTCCCTCAGGCAAAAGGTTTAGGTGCATTTTGCACTAACCAGTGATTACCCCTGGTTTGAATAAAGAGAAGTACATTTGGATTAGAAACACAAGCCTGTCTCCACTTTTTTTTTTTTTGTCTTTTGACAAAAAAGTTTTCTTGTGAATTTGTGTTTTCATGAGAAATCAATTGGCAGCCTGGAAAATCATGTCTTAACACCAGCGTACAGGCTTTCGCTGTGCCTCAGGGGACTGTTAAGCTACCAGCAGGGGAATTAAGTCAGCAGTTCTCGGTTCCCCTGCCCGCCTCGTGAGCGAACTTGCGGGGCCGGGTCTGTGCTGGCAGGTTCGCTTCAGAGGGGCTGAGGAGCTGCTGGTGGCTGTGACCTGGGGCGGATTTGACATGGTGAAGGGCTCTGGCACCGAGTCCCCCAAACCCGCTGTCCCCAGAGCTGCAGTGGGGCTGTGCCCTGGGTCACCCGCGTGTTGGAGGCTACGACGGCTGGGTTGAGTGCTGCTCTTCATCTGACCTTGAGGCTCCGGCACGCTGTGAAACATGCATTCCTACAAGGAGCTCGTGTAGAGATACCTCAGGGATTTGTGCCCCTCGTGTCTCTCTCTCCCCACTTTTGAAATCCAGAAGGAATCTTGCTGGTGACATGATTTACCTGTGCATGCTGCCGGGTCACGTTCCTGATTTCTGTCCTGCTGCAGTAGGCGTGCTCTCACTGCCTCCGCTGGATGATCACCTTGCTGTGTGCTTCCTTTTGGGGGGGGGGGGGTGTTTCTCTGTGACTGCTGAAAGCAGCATAAAATGGGGATTTACGAGCATCTTATTGTGTAGATTAGTGTCCATAACGGTTCGACCTGGGGCTTCTCGAATATCGATTCAGTGTTTCTCATTTAAATGTGGGGTTAAGCCCATGGGAAGCCAAGTGTCCTGACACCATCAGCCAGTGCGGTGCAGTGGAAGGGGTTGGTGGCTCAAAGGCAGTGACAGGCGCCGCGTTGTCCGTCCTTCGTACGCGAGTCTGAGGCAAACGGCTGGCTCCGAACCGAGTCCCATCCAAGGGACCTTCTCCCCGGGGGTGCGTACTGCCAGCGGTGCAGCGGGGCTGGTGTGCTCTTGTTAATCACTATTAATAGGGCTTAACTCCGCAGGTACGCATCATGCGCTGCTGCAGGTTTAAAAGACTCTTATTGCAGGAGCGGACGTGGCGTTGCTCAGCACGACGTGAAATTGGGGATGTGTTGGGACTGGGACGCATCGGTGGCGCTGGAGGTCACTGGGTTACTCTCAGAAGGAGGTAGAGCGGTTCGGAAGGTGGTTGTAGTTCGTGTGGATCGCACCGGTCCCACTCGCCATGCCTCCTCTTGGCTCTGCTCCTCGCTCCGTTACTTCCACAAGCATGCATGCTTCCCTGCCGGAGCGGGGCCGCTGCTCTGGTGTTCCCCGTGCCCCGGTGTGGCTCTGTGCCCTGCCTTGACGTGGTGCGGCTGCTTTCGCTCCTCCATGAGGGCTGCTGTGTGAAATACGCTGTGGAAAACGGCTCAGTGCAGAGCCGTGGAGCTTCAATGGCACGTGGGATGGAGGGAGACCTCTTCTTGGAGAAAAGGTGTTGGAGACAGACGCCTTCTGCGCAGAACCAGCTCCGGGTCAGCCCCAGCTGTTACACCCACCCGAAACTCCTCTCTGCCCAGGGATGAACCGACCCGACCTGTGCCGAGGGATGGCGGTGGCGGCGCGTGGCTGCAGCACCGGGTGGCCGTGCCGTGAAGGTGACGTTGAGGGTGAAGGTGACTCTGATCCCCGCTTCGGGTCCCGCCGTGGGCAGCGGGAAGGAGCAGCTTTGCCGTGCCGGTTCTCCAGTAACCCCCCCTCCCCCGGTTATAGCGGACACGCCGTGTTCCTGCGGGCCGCGGCCCCTTTAAGGCCAGCGTCTGCGGAAGGGGGCGGGGCTTCTCGCTACTTCCGCCCCGCCGCAGCTCTCGCGAGATCCGCCGCTTCCGGCCCGAGCGCGGCCCTTTCCGAGGAGCCGCGTCCAAGATGGTGGGTGCGGGCGGTGGCGCCGGCGGTTCCTATCGGGTTCCATCCTCTGCGGCGGCGGCCGCTGGGGGTTGGGGACGCCGCCGCAGCCGAAGTCGGTGCGGCCTCTTCCCCGGGGGGCGGAGGGATGGCGTCCCCTGGGCCCCGTCGCCGCCGTGGCCGTCCCGGCCGGGCCAGGCCTCGGCGCGGAGGGAACCCGGTTGCCCAGGCTGGGCCCGGCGGAGCCGAGGGGGGCGGGGCGCGGGCGGGGGGAGGCGGCGGCGGGGCCGGCGGAGCTCGGTGCCGGTGGCCTTCCCCTGTGCCGGGGGGGTGAGCGCGGGTCCCGGCGGCCCTGACCCCCCCCATCCCCCCCGGGGGTCCCGCTGCAGGCGGAGGTGGAGCAGAAGAAGAAACGAACCTTCCGGAAATTCACCTACAGAGGGGTGGACCTGGACCAGCTCCTCGACATGTCCTAGTAAGAGCGGGGCCGGGCCGGGCCGGGGCTGTCCCCCGCTGCTCGGGCTGAGTTAAAACACCTCCAGTACCCCGGGACTGGGCGGGTCCGCAGTTCCTCGCTGGGCTGTTGTCCCGCTTTGAGGACTAAGCCCAAACCACGAGGGCTGCTTGTGGTGGGGCCCCCGACATCGGAAGGACCTGTTGGAGTGGGGCCAGAGAAGATGCTGGGAGGGCTGGAGCCCCTCTGCTGGGAGGACAGGCTGGGAGAGGTGGGGGGGTCAGCCTGGAGAAGAGAAGGCTCCGGGGAGACCTCAGAGCCCCTTCCAGTGCCTAAAGGGGCTCCAGGAGAGCTGGGGAGGGACTCTGGATCAGGGAGGGGAGCCGTGGGACGAGGGGGAACGGTTTGACACTGAAAGAGGGGAGATTGAGATGAGATCTGAGGAAGAACTTCTTGGCTGTGGGGGCGGTGAGCCCCTGGCGCAGGGTGCCCCGAGGAGCTGTGGCTGCCCCATCCCTGGAGGGGTTCAAGGCCGGGTTGGACGGGGCTGGGAGCAACCTGGGCTGGGGGGAGGTGTCCCTGCCCAGGGCAGGGGGGTGGCACTGGGTGGTCCCTCCTTAACCCAAACCTGTCTCTGATTCTAAGTCCCTGAGTGGGTGTACAGCTGCCAGTGCAGGGTGCCCGGGGAGCTGCGGGCTCAGTCTCTCCATCCCTTCCAGTGAGCAGCTGATGCAGCTGTACAGTGCCCGGCAGCGCCGGCGTCTCAACCGCGGGCTGCGTCGCAAGCAGCACTCCCTGCTGAAGCGCCTGCGCAAGGCCAAGAAGGAGGCGCCGCCCATGGAGAAGCCAGAGGTGGTGAAGACCCACTTGCGGGACATGATCATCCTCCCCGAGATGGTGGGCAGCATGGTGGGCGTGTACAACGGCAAGACCTTCAACCAGGTGGAGATCAAGGTGAGGCGTTACGGCAGCATCCCGAGAGCTCGGTCCTGATCTGAGCTGAGCATCCCGACTACATCTGTGTTAATTTTTTAATGCTTTGTGTCATCCTGCTCCTGCTCTGTGACTGAGGGGGGGTTCGGGGCTCTTTCCTGGAGCAAACCAGGCCCTGAGGGACGCGCAGGAGTGTCCATCCCCACTCGCAGAGGTGACCTGAGGCCTCATGAGGCTTCAGTGCAGCTTGGGGGTGACTAAAGAACGTGGCTGGTGTGAGCACGTGTGTGCTGCTGCGTTGGGGGGCCGTGCCCGTGCCCGCCCTGCACTCAGCTGTTTGCTGGCGACAGTTTCCGATGAAACAGATCTGTGAGGTTTCCTGGGAGTGGAATAACCTGGGGGTGGTGTGACCTGATACCGCTGGTGGGATTGAATGGCATTTGCTGCCGGTACCTGGTATTAAATCCAACCTGGAAGCGCACGGGAAGGCGGTGTCTCCCCTCTGCGGGGAGGCGCGGTGCTGGTCGGGGGCAGAGGGAGCCCCTCATCCCTCTGAACCCCTCTGAGCCCTTTGGCTCCCCGCGGGCCCGGCAGCGCCCATTGCCCGCAGGCGCTGGCAGTGCCTGCTCTGTGTGCCGCGCTGCCAGAACAACCAGGGCTTCTGCTGGCGCAGGGCTGAGGGTTGGAGCTACTGCTGCTGCCTCCAACATGGAGCTCTCCTTTCTCTTCCAGCCCGAGATGATCGGCCACTACCTGGGGGAATTCTCCATCACATACAAGCCGGTGAAGCACGGCCGACCCGGCATCGGTGCCACCCACTCCTCCAGGTTCATTCCTCTGAAGTAGAGCGCTGCGGGGAGCCTTTTCCACCTGTAAATAAAGAGATTTCTCCCCAGTGTCTCTCTCCTGGTCTGGCAGTTTGTGGGGCTGCGGGCGGGGCGTGGGCTGGGGCACAACACTATCAGTCTTTGTCATGATACGATGTTTTCCCGAAGGTTTCCCTGTGGTTTTTTGGCACTCCTTTTCGGTAAATGCGCACAGCAAACACATCTCTTCAAGTGGGTTTATGAGATGAATGAAATTCCTTGTGTTTTGCTGGGAAGCGGTGACCGGCGCTTCCTTCTACCTGACCGTGTCTGCGGCATTTGGAGCACGGTCTGGGTCACCCCAGTGTGCGGTGAAGGGCTCTGCTGGGGCAGGTAAAGCCAGCGGAGGGAGGGGGGGGTTCCCAGCACTTCGGAACCAGCCCCTCTCCTGGGGGAAGCTGCCAAGGCCACATCGTGGGACACCTGAGATCCCAAACCACTGTTTTCTCACCTTAAATTAGGGATTCTGAAGGCTTTTGGCGTAGGCGCAGTGGTGGAGCTGGTGGGTGGCGGTGTGGGCTGGGCGGGAGGAACGTTTCCTGTGGCAGGGCTGGGGGAGAAGCACTGGTGCTTTCATCCCCGCCACCGCCCTGACTGTGGGGATAGCGCCGGCACCCCCGTCCTGCCCCAGCACCTCTCCGGTGTCGTGGCGATAGGTGTTGGCACAACCTGTGCTGGGGAAACCTCGCGACCTCCAGGCGGGCAGTGACACCAGCACGCGGCCACAGTGTCCTGCTGCTGGAGATGGGCAAACGTGCTGATGGTCTCATCCCAGTTTTACCAGGATCGAGCAGCCGCTTCTCTGCCCTGCGTGGCCTCGGCACAGGGAGCCGCTGGGCTCAGCACCGGCCCGGGCTCTGGTCACATTGGGCAAGGGGAGGGGGACAGTGGGTGCCATGCTCGGGGCCTTGGGGACATGCCAGGCTCAGGAGACAGTTTTGCTCATCGCTGAGCGTGTCACGGCGTCTCTCAGGGCCTGGCATCGGCCCTTTCCTCCCCCCGGGTGATGCTGTGGCATGACCGGGGCTGTTTGTCCCTTAGGGAAGCTCTCGGTGTCACCGGGCTCCGGGTCCCTTTTGTTCAAGGTGACTGTGACCCTGCTGGTGCAGCTCCCGCTGTCGGAGGGGGGGCAGGGCTGGGGGCGCTGTGCCCACCCGGGTCGTGGGTGCACCCTCAGCGCAGGTCCCCTCTCCCCAAACCAGCCCCAGCCCCTGGGGACCCCCCGGGGGGGGACAGGACCCCCTGGCCAGGAGGTGGGTGACGGTGGCCTCAGCGTGTGTGGGGCACAGCACAGGTCATGGCCACGGGCGGAGCAGCAGGATGGGGCCCGGGGCTGGATGTGGCCCCCACTTGTGTCCAACCGGGCCCCGCTCGGTGCTGGGGGGGGGCACAGGCCACGGGGGCTCATCGGCCGGGGGTCCCACTTGCCCCGGGGGGAGGCTGAGCCCCCCGGGCACGGTGACAGCCCCGGCCGGGGCGGAGGGGGGCAGATTTAGCCCCAGAACGGGGGGAACGGGGCAGATCCTGAAACCCCCAACGGTTTGGGGGGGCTTGGAAAAGAGACGGGGGGGGGGGGACGGAGACCTCCGCGGGGGGTGGGTGGGGGGTGTCCTTCTCCCCCCGCCCCGGCAGCAGCCCGGGGGGGCGCCGGGAGCCCCCTCCAACGGCGTCGCTGGAAAATCCCGTCCGGGAGCGGCGCGGGGGGGGGGCGGGGGCGGGATGCGGCTGCTCGGGGCCGCGCCGGCTCCTCTCCCAGCTCCGCGCCGCCGCCGCCGCCGGGGATGAGGTACGGCCGCACCTGCCCCCCCCGGTCCCCCCCCATCCCCCCTCGGTACCCTCCGGCACCCCCCGACCCCCCGGGGGTCCCCGCGGCTCCGGCCGCTGCAGCCGCCGGGGGTGGGGGGGACAGGGAGGGGCTGTGCGGGGGGGGGGCTCCGGGCCGGGAGGGGTCGGTGCCGGGGTGCGGGGAGGGCTGGATGCGGCCGGGGGGGGTCCCGATCTGAGCCCCCCCCCCCCGCGGCGGTGGGTGCCCCCGGCCCCGACTGCGCTGAATGTGCCGTCATGCGGCGGGCGCGGCTCCATCCCGGGGACCGGGGGGGGGGTCCGGGGGAGGGGAGCTCGGGGGATCTGGGGGGATCGGGGGGCCCGGGGGGGTGGGGTCGGGCAGCATTTAGCCCCCGCATCCCCCATCCCCGGCTGCGGGGACAAAGGGCGGACAATGCCGGGGCTCGGCCGGGGGGGGGGGCAGCACCCACCGTCCCCATCCTCATCCCCATCCTCATCCCCATCCTCACCCTGCGGGCGGGGGGGGCGCGGCTGGGGGGGCTCCCCGCTGGGATGGCAGCATCTGTGTGTCCCCCCCCGGTGCGGGCTCGCCCCCCACCCGCGGAGCCCCTCCCGATGCTCCTCGGCCAAACCGCCCCCCCCGGCGGGGCCGATGCGGGAGGTCGGGGCTGAGCCCCGCACCCCAAATCCGCCCCCCTCCCCCCAAACGTGCCCCTCAAAAGCCTCATCCCCCAAACCAGCACCCCAATGCTGCCCCTCCGACCCTGAACCCCCAAACCCACATCCCCGCGGGTGCAGGATCTCGGGGGGTCCCGGGGCCATATCCCCGGGCAGGGGTGTCCCCAGACCCCCCCCCGGTGTGGGCTGTGGGGTGAGTGCTGCCCCGGGCACGGGCGGGTGACGTTGCTGCCCTCCGGCCCCAGTTCCCACAGCCGCCCACGGCCACGCTGCCTGTGGGGTGGGTCATGGGGTGGGTCATGGGGGTCCCTACACGGGGGGTGTCTCTGCTGGGGGCGTGGGGGGACCCCAGTTCTCGCCCCTCCGGGGCCCTGCCAGGGCTCCACATGAGTCCAAAGGCCGCGGTGTGTGTGTGTGTGCACGCGTGTGTGTGCAGCATACGTGCGTGTGTGCACACGTATGGGGGAGCAGCTGCTGTGCGGGGGCGTGGGAGGGACGTGGGTGCTGCGGGGGGGGGGCAGATGCTGTGCGTGGGGAGGGAGCGGGTCCTGTGTGCCCCCCGTGTCCCCAAGTGTGTCCCCAAGTGTGCCCTGAGTGTGTCCGTGCCACCCAGGAGCCGGGGGGGATGGGGGGCTGTGTGCGTGGGGCCGGCCTGGTGCTCCCTGGGGTGGGTTTGCTGTTGGTTGGGGGTCCCCGGGGCCACCGCAGGCGACCGGGTCGATCAGCGGGAGCTGGTGACAACACGCTGTTTGTTTAACGTCCCCGGGGGCTCCGGGAGCCGCAGCCGGTCGGGGGGCTCAGATGTGGCTTCTGCCGGAGGTGGCTGCGCTCGGCTGATGCTGCGGTGCTGGGGCCGATGGTGGTCCCCGTCTCCGTCCCCATCCCCAGTGCTGCCACCGGGCTGGAGGGAGCCGAGGGGTGCGTGGGGTGCATAAGGTGTGTGGGGTGCACGGCTCCCCCAGCCCTGCCCTGCTCTGCCCAGGCCAAGGCGGCCCCGGCCAAGGTGGCACAGTGCGGTGGGGGGGGTACGGTGCGGTGGGCAGCGTGGAGGGGCACAGTGGGCCGCGGTGGGCAGCGCAGCGCGCAGTGGGTGCAGTGGGCAGCGCGGTGCGGTGGGCAGCACGGAGGACACGGTGGGTGCGGTGGGCAGCGCAGATGCTGCTTCTCCACCCACTGATTTGGTGCAGCATCAGCTCGGGACGGTGCCGGCCGGACGCGGGCCCGGGCAGTGGCTTCAGCCGGTCCCGGGGTGCCCCGAGCAGAGAGGGGCAGCCGTTGGGTGTCGGGGGAGAGGGGTCCCCGGGGCCCTGAGCCATCGCACCCCCCCAGGGTGTGCCCGCGGTGGCCCACAGCCCTGCCTGGCACCCGCCACAGGGACGCCGGCAGCCCGTGGGGGGGACAGTGACCCTCACGGTGTCGGAGCGCGGGCTGCCGAAGCAGAGCTGCAGCTCTGCCCCCCCCTTTCCCGCAGCCCCGGCCCCCCCTTTCCCCGTTGTGTCTAGACGCTTCGCAAATGCAGGTGCTGCGGCGGCGGCCCCTCCCCGCAGGCTGCAGATCCCCGGCGCTGCTGCGGGCCGCTGCGCTCGGCCGTCCCTGCCAGGGGACCCGGGGGTGCAGAGCTCAGCCCCCCCCTCATCAACCCCCAGCTCCCCCCCCTCCCCCCCCCCGCCCCCCCCCAGGCTCCCCTGGCCGGGGCAGGAGAGGAGCAGGAGCTGGGGGGAGGCTGGGGGGAGGGGGGCTGGTGGTACCCCAACCCTGAGGCTGCACTGACAGCCCCCCTCCAGAGCTGGGGGGGGTCCCACAGACTGGCCACCGCCCCTCTGAAGGGCTGCAGACCCCCCCAGCCGCCCCCCCCCCCCCCAGGTTCTTCCAGCCGCGCTCTGCCCCGGCAGCATCCCACCCCCTGCAAGGCAAAGCTGTCACCGCAGAGCTGTGGGGATGGGGGACTCGGGGGGGGGGGGGGGGGGGGGAATGACAGATCTCCGTGTCTTGGGTTCCCCCAGCAATGGGGCTGCTGCCCGGGGTGTCCGGCAGCCGCATGGCCCAGCCCGTCCCGACCCGCTGCAGCGTGACACAGCAGCGTGGGGAGGGCGGCCGGAGCACCCCCCGGCATCGCGCAGGGCGGGGGCACCCCCAGAGCAGCCCCGGGGGAGGGGGCTCAAGCAGCACCCACCCCCAGCCGAGGGGGGGGGAGTGCAGACTCTGAGCAGTTCAACCGGCGCTGAGAGGTTTGGGGTGTTGGGGGGGCGGGAGGGGGATGTGCTGCCCTGTGGGCACAGGGATCCCCCCCCGGCTTTCATCCTCCGCCGCGGTGTCCCGCAGTGCTGAACCCCCCCTGTGTCTGGGGGGTGCTTGGGGAGGGCCGGGGACCCGCCTGTGCTGCCCCATCCTCTGTCGCCATAGCAACGGGAGGTCCTGCTGAGCCTGCATCCCGCATCCCGCATCCCGCATCCCGCATCCCTCATCCTGCATCCCTCATCCCTCATCCCTCATCCTGCATCCCGCATCCCATACCCCCCCCCTCCTGCATCCATCATTGTCCGTCCTTCAGCCCGTGTCCGGCATCCCCCATCCCCCATCCCACACCTCCTGTCCCTCCACCACCGCCCACCCTTTGCTCCCCCACCCCACACACCCCCTGCAGCCCCCCCCCCCCCCCCCCCCCGGGTTATTTCTCTCCTGGGGGGTATTTTCTGCCTGGGCAGCGGGAAGGGGTTGGGGAGGGATTTATTCCGTGGGGTCTTTGTCTCACTCTGGAAGCGTGGGGTGGGTAGAGCTGGTGATGGGGGGGGGGCCCTGCAGTGGGACCCAGGTGGGGCCGGGGGGGTTCCCCTGGCTGGTGTGGGGTGCAGGGAGGAGGGAGAGGTTTGGAACGGGGGCCGGGATGGCTCCTGGGGTGGGACGGACATCAGTGGGGCCCTGGTGGTCCCACCACTGCCCAGAGGGGCCTCTGTGCTGGCTGGGGGGGGAAGGGGGGGCGCGGACCCCCCCGAAGGGAGGCAGAGGGATCCCAGGGAGTTCGGGAGCCGCCGTGGGGCAGCTTTGGGTGGGCAGTGACGGGGGGATCGATCTCTGCCCTGGGCGGCCGCTGTCCTTGACCCTGCTGTGGCGGGGGGGACACACGGGCCCGATCCTGCCCCTGTGCTGTGGGGGACGTGGGGAGGGACGAGGCCACGGGCGCTTTGCTCACGCTGAGATAGGGGGGTGCAGTGGGGGGGGGAGGGAGAAGGGGACACCCCTCCTCTGCTGTGCGAGCCCCCCCCGCCCCCGTCTGTGCACACCCATTGCACGCACACTCGTGCTCACACGTGGCGCTGACGAAGGCGGCGCGGGGCCGTGGCGCTCGTGGCTGCCAGCCGGACCCGCTGGGGGGTGACGAGGGGGTCCCCGTCCCTGTGCCCGTCCCCCCATGCCCGCCTGTGTCGGCACCGCGGGTCCCCCCGGCAGGTGCGAGGGGCGGCCGCGGGCGCTGCGGCACAGAGGGGGTTTGGGGGGGCCGGGGGCGGCTGGGGGGGGGTGGGGGGGAATAGGGGGGCCGAGGGGGGACAGAGAGGGGCCGGGGGCGCTGCCGGGGGGGCCGGGGCTGTCCCTGCTGCGGGAGGGAGCGAAGCGAGAGATGGTTCGGAGGAGGAGAAGACAAAAGCGAGACAAAGGGGGAAGGGAGCGGAGAGCTGAGCGGCTGCGGAGGATGGGAACCAGGCAGGGGCTGGGGGGGCTGGGGGGGCCGGCAGGGGCTGGGGGGGCCGGGGCTGCCTGGGGGGGGCCGGACACGCACCCCGTGCTGGGGATATCCCTTTTGGGAGGCTTTGGGGGGGGCACCAGCTCTTGCCGGGGGGGGGGGTGGGGGTGGGGGGATCCCCCGGGCTGTGCTGCGGTGGGGGGGGGGGAGGCTGCAGGGAGCACCCCGGGGTGTTGCCCACCTCTGCCCCCCCCCCCGCCAAAACAGGCGCTGGAGGAGGTGAAGATGTCCGGCTCCATCGCCTCGTACGACCAGCTGGTGCGGCAGGTGGAGGCGCTGAAGAAGGAGAACAGCCATCTCCGGCGGGAGCTGGAGGACAACTCCAACCACCTCTCCAAGCTGGAGAATGAGACCTCGGACATGAAGGTGAGGACCAGCCTGGCGGGGGCGGACGGACGGACACGGACCCCACGCTGGGGCTGCGGTGTAAGGCACGTGGGGGCTTCCCTCTGCGTGTCCCCCGCCCCCTCCCCGACGGCTCCATCCCTGGTTTAGGAGGTCCTGAAGCACCTCCAGGGCAAGCTGGAGCAGGAGGCGCGGGTCATGGTGTCCTCGGGGCAGACGGAGGTCCTGGACCAGCTGAAAGGTGGGTGCCCAGGCAGGGGGTGGTGGGGGGGTGGTGGTGGTGGGGGGGGTGTCCCCTCCGAGCCCACCCTCACCCTACTGTCCCCGTCCCCAGCCCTGCAGATGGACATCACCAGTCTCTACAACCTCAAGTTCGCCCCGGAGGTGGCCGGAGCCGGGCGCAGTGCCGAGGACAGCCCCCCGCCGCCCGCGCCCCACCGGGACGGTGCCGGGGACTTGGGCAGAGCCACCCTCCGGCTGCTGGAGGAGCTCGACCGGGAGAGGTGATGGGGGGGGGGTTGGGGGGTGCACAGGGCTGGGGGGAGCAGGGGGGCCGGAGGCTGCGCTGACGGGGGTCCCGGCCCTCCCCAGGTGCTTTCTGCTGGGCGAGATCGAGAAGGAGGAGAAGGAGAAGGTGTGGTACTACGCGCAGCTGCAGAGCCTGGCCACGCGCCTGGACGAGCTGCCCCACGTGGAGACGGTGAGTGGGGGGTGTCCTGGAACCCCCCCGGGGGCCCCGGGGTGCAGGCAGGACCCCGTCCCCCTCACGCCGTCCCCCTCCTCTGCCCCCCCCAGTTCTCCATGCAGATGGATCTCATCCGGCAGCAGCTGGAGTTCGAGGCTCAGCACATCCGCTCGCTGATGGAGGAGCGCTTCGGGACGGCGGACGAGATGGTGCAGCGGGCGCAGGTCAGGGTGGGGGACACCCCCCCAACAGACATACCTCCCACCCTGTGCCCAGGGCGGGGGGCTCCGGCTGCCTTCCCACTCCGTCCTGCCATCTCCAGCCCCTCTGCACCCTCCCACCCGCTCCCCCCCTGCACCCTCCCACCCGCTCCCCCCCTGCACCCTCCCACCCAGCTCTTTGCACCCTCACACGCAGCTCCTCGCACCCTTGCATCACCTCCATGAACCCTCGCATCACCCCCGTGCACCCTCACCCCCAGCCCTGTGCACCCTCATGCCTGGCTCTGGGGGTCCCGCGGAGGGGGTGGGGGTGTGTGGGGGGTGTCCCAGCCCTCGCTGACACCCCTTCTGCCCCCCCAGATCCGGGCGTCCCGGCTGGAGCAGATCGACAAGGAGCTCATGGAGGCGCAGGACAAGGTGCAGCAGCCGGAGCCGCAGGTATTGGGACCAGGGGCCATCGCTGGGGCTTGTCCCCGGTCCCTGCGGGGCGGCGGAGCCCGGGCAGGGTGGAGGAGGGGGCCAGGCACGGCCCCCCCCCGCCATTGTCCCCGTCCTGTCCCCATTGCCCGCCGGCGCGGCACAGCCAGGGCTTTGTGTGGCTCGGGCACCGTGAAATGGGCAGTTGCCATGGAGACGAGAAGTAGGCCATGGCGCGCGGCGGGCGGGCGCCGTGGCTCCCTCAGCATCTGCCGCCGGAGCTGCCAGGGCGGGCACCCTGCCATCGCCCACGGCCCCGCCATCGCCCACGGCCCCGCCATCGCCACGGCCCCACCATCTTCTCTGCCCCCTCCATCATCCAGGGTCCCTCCACCACCCCCAGCCCCTCCATCACTCATGTCCCCGCCATCACCCATGGCCCCTCTATCATCTCTGCCCTCTCCATCACCCGTGTCACCTCCATCAGCCGTGGTCCTCCATCACCTCCATCACCTCCATCGCCCCCAGCCCCTCCATCGCCCCAGCCAGCCCCACATCCCGCACAGCCCCTCCATCGCCAACCCACGCAGGCAGCGGTCGCCCACGGTCTCCCTTTCCCGAGCCGGCTGCTGTGGTAGCACCCCCCCAATCAGCCCCGATTCCGGCTTGAAATACCACCCCGGCATTGACGAAAGCAACAATTGCAATGACTGAGAAATGCACCAATTTAATGGCACCCGGAAAGCGGGGAGGGGGTGAGGATGGCGCGTTGCAACCCACCCCCGCCTGCCCCCTCCTCTGCAGCTCTGCGGGAAGGTGCTGGGCATGGAGGGGGACGGCAGCCTGGACCCCCCGACCCACCCCGAGGAGGGGGGCAGCAGCCTGGGCAGCAGCAAGGTGAGGGGCAGCTGTGCCGGAGCGCGGCTGGGGGGTGGGCTGCATGGCGGGGGGGGGGCGACCGTGAGTAACCCCGAGTCCCCCTCCCGCAGGTGGAGGTGGTCTTCTGGCTCCTGTCCATGCTGGCCACGAGGGACAAGGACGACATGTCCCGCACGCTGCTGGCCATGTCCAGCTCGCAGGAGAGCTGCCAGGCCATGCGCAAGTCGGGCTGCCTGCCGCTGCTCATCCAGATCCTGCACGACTCGGACGGCGAGCCGGGCCCCCCCGAGAGCCCCACCGGCGCCAAGGACGCCCGCATGCGTGCCAACGCCGCCCTCCACAACATCGTCTTCTCCCAGCCGGACGAGGGGCAGGCCAAGAAGGAGATGCGGGTGCTGCACGTGCTGGAGCAGATCCGCTCCTACTCGGAGACCTGCTGGGACTGGCTGCAGATGCAGAGCCGGGACGGGGGCAGAGGCCCCGAAGGCGGCGCGGGTACGGGGCGAGCGGGGTGCCGGTGTGTGTGTACACACGTGCATGGTGGCGCACGCGGCTGGGAGCATCCCCGCATGCTGGAGGCGGTGGGCAATGGTGGTGGGGGGGCATCGCTGCCAGACACCCCAGGGCTGACCCCCCCTACCTCCTCCCCGCAGCGCCGGTGCCCATCGAGCCCCAGATCTGCCAGGCCACCTGCGCCATCATGAAGCTCTCCTTCGACGAGGAGTACCGGCGGGCCATGAACGAGCTGGGTGAGGGCGGGGAGGGGGCTCCATCCCTGTTGCAGCCGTCCCTGCCCACCCTCCTCCCCAGCGCAACTGGGGAGGGGGTGCCAGGGGGGAGCGAGGGGGAGGGGGGCATTGCCTGAGTCACCCCCCATCCCGTCCCGCAGGAGGGCTGCAGGCGGTGGCTGAGCTGCTGCAGGTGGACTACGAGATGCACAAGATGACCAGCGACCCCCTGAACTTGGCGCTGCGGCGCTACGCGGGGATGGCCCTCACCAACCTCACCTTCGGCGACGTGGTCAACAAGGTCGGGGGTGGGGGTGGTGGGGTGTCTGCGAGGTGGGGAGCGGGGCTGGGTGGAGGGGGCCATGGCATTGCCCTCATCACCCTCATCCTCCCCCGCAGGCGACGCTGTGCTCCCGCCGGGGCTGCATGGAGGCCATCGTGGCGCAGCTGGGCTCCGACAGCGAGGAGCTGCACCAGGTGGGTGCCGGCAGCGCGGGGGGCTCTCCTGGGGAGGGGGACGGGCACGGGGACGGTCCCTGCGCCCACCCACCCCGCTCTGCCCTCCCAGGTGGTCTCCAGCATCCTGAGGAACCTCTCCTGGCGGGCCGACATCAACAGCAAGAAGGTGCTGCGGGAGGTGGGCAGCGTCACCGGGCTGATGCGGTGCGCGCTGCACGCCGGCAAGGTGAGCACCGGGACGGGCGGGAGCAGGCACCGGGGTGACCGGACTGGGGCTGACGGGTGTGTGTCCCCTCCCCGGGACAGGAGTCCACGCTGAAGAGCGTCCTGAGCGCGCTGTGGAACCTGTCGGCGCACAGCACGGAGAACAAAGCCGCCATCTGCGGGGTGGAGGGAGCCCTGGGCTTCCTGGTGAGCACCCTCACCTACAAGTGCCAGAGCAACTCGCTGGCCATCATCGAGAGCGGCGGCGGCATCCTCAGGAACGTCTCCAGCCTCGTCGCCACGCGGGAGGACTACAGGTGAGGGTCGGCGTGGGGTGGGGACGGCGCTGGGGAGGGGGTCAGGGACCGTGCTGATGGCCGGGGGTCCCCCGTGTCCCGCAGGCAGGTGCTCCGGGACCACAACTGCCTGCAGACGCTGCTGCAGCACCTGCGCTCGCACAGCCTCACCATCGTCAGCAACGCCTGCGGCACCCTCTGGAACCTGTCCGCCCGCAGCCCCCGCGACCAGGAGCTGCTCTGGGACCTGGGGGCGGTCAGCATGCTGCGCAACCTCATCCACTCCAAGCACAAGATGATCGCCATGGGCAGCGCGGCCGCTCTCCGCAACCTGCTCACCAACCGGCCCCCCAAGTACAAGGACACCGCCGTCGTCTCGCCGGGGTCCTGCATGCCCTCGCTCTACATGCGCAAGCAGAAGGCGCTGGAGGCCGAGCTGGATGCCAAGCACTTGGCCGAGACCTTCGACACCATGGAGAAGCAGAGCCTGAAGAGCCAGAGCGCCAAGAAGCCGACGCGGCACATGGAGAGCCTGGTGAAGGACTACGCCTCCGACTCCGGCTGCTTCGACGATGACGAGGTGCCCAACATTTCCACTGGTGTGGAGACGGCCAGCGCCTCCGTCCTCTCCATGTTCCTCAACTCCTCCTTCCTCCAGGGGCAGGCGCTGCCCCGGGCGCTGGCGCAGAGGCGATGCCCCGAGCCGGAGAAGGACGGCAGCAGCAAGCCGGCCGAGCCCAAGAAGCCGCCGCTGCCGGAGGATGACGTCTCACTGGCCGCCGAGAAGTTGGCCAACAAGATCTCCAGCACGGTGGCCAAGATCGACAAGCTGGTGGAGGACATCTCCACCATGCACACCTCCTCGGATGACAGCTTCAGCCTCAGCTCGGAGGACCACTGCCTGGACTGGCAGTACGGCCCCGAGGAGGTGCACGAGGCGCGTGCCCAGTCCTGCTCGCCGTGCCGCCTCTCGGACGCCGGCGGCTTCGCCAAGCGGGAGAGCCTGAGCCGGGCGCACACGCTGCTGCGGCTGAAGACCGCCTACACCAGCCTATCCAACGACAGCCTCAACAGCGGCAGCACCAGCGACGGCTACTGCACCAAGGAGCACATGAAGCCCTGCACCAGGGCCGCCTTCCTCGACTACCGGGATGAGCTGCAGCGGTACCAGAAGCGGCCGAGCCGGCTCGACCTCAAGAGCATCCTGGGTGGCAAGCCGGAGCGGGTCGAACCCCCCGTGCTCAAGGGCAGAGACCCGGCCGAGCCGGACAAGCCGGAGCAGCGAGACCTGCCTGAACGGGCCAAGAAGACGGTGACTTTCCCCAGCCCCAAGGCGCTGGAGAAGGAGCCCGAGTGGAAGAAGGAGGCGGGCAGCAAGGTGTCCCCCGACCCCCAGGTCCGCACCATCAAGCTCTCCCCATCCTACCAGCATGTCCCCCTGCTCGAAAGCCTGGCCAAGAGTGGTGCGGCCGCCGGCGCTGGCCACCACCCCTCGCTCCTGGGCAGAAAGCAAGCCTGGCTGCCCCCAACACTGCTGCAGACAGCTGAGACCCTGAGCAAGATCCCGGAGAAGCTGCCGGCCCACCCACCAGCCACAGCTGAGCAGGAGTCGGTGCAGAAGTACTCGGTGGAGGACACCCCAATCTGCTTCTCCCGGTGCAGCTCCCTCTCCTCCCTCTCCTCGGCTGACAACGTGCTGGACGGGCAGAGCCACAGCGAGAACGACCTGGACAGTGACTCCTCGCTGGAGATCCTGGAGATGGAGGAAGGGGATGGGGAAGGTGAGGATGGGAGCCAGGAGAAGGAGAAGGAGGCAGATCCGGGCCTGGCCACGCCGGTGGGAATTTCCCAGCCCATCACCATCCCCTTCCCGAAGCGCGACAAGGTCTTCCTGCGGGAGTCATCACCATCACGCCAGGAGGACCTCACGCCCTCGAGCTCCTCAGAGAACTACATCCAAGAGACGCCACTGGTGATGAGCCGCTGCAGCTCCGTCAGCTCCCTGGGCAGCTTCGAGAGCCCTTCCATCGCCAGCTCCATCCAGAGTGACCCTTGCAGCGAGATGATCAGCGGCACCATCAGTCCCAGCGAGCTGCCCGACAGCCCTGGGCAGACCATGCCTCCCAGCCGCAGCAAGACACCCCTCTTCGAGCTGGGCTGCCAACCGGAGAAGGAGACGAGCCAGTTCAACATCCAGTGGGAGAACAATGTCAAGAAGTTCATGGAGATCACCGACTTCAAGGAGCGCTTCCAGCTGCCCCAGGACTTGGACTCCATGGTCTACTTCACGGTGGAGAAACCCAACGAGAACTTCTCCTGTGCCTCCAGCCTGAGCGCCCTGCCCCTCCACGAGCACTACGTCCAGAAGGACGTGGAGCTCAAGCTGATGCCCACCTTCCCAGAGAAGAACAGCCTGAATTTTGTGGCTCACGAGAAGCGGGAGGAGCGGCGGGAGGAGCGGTACCTGGACGGCCGGCGGCGTGCCGACCGCCCTGAGCCCCCCTCCGACGACGACATTGAGATCCTGAAGGAGTGCATCAGCTCCGCCATGCCATCCCGCTTCCGCAAGGTGAAGACTTCCCTGCTCTCCGGCCAGGTCCTGCACCCCCAGACAAAGAAGCCGGTGCACGTCCCCGTCTACATGCTGGTGCCGGCCCACACGCACCCCGGCGTCCCCAAGCACCTGCGTGCCACCGCCCGCGACCTCTTCAAGGACGACGACTCCTTCACCGACTCGGCCGACGGGACCCCCGTCAACTTCTCCAGCGCCGCCTCGCTCAGCGACGAGACCCTGCGCTACCCGGCCGCCGAGGAGGCTGAGCACCCCCGCGGCCCGGGGATGGGGCGCCCGGCGGGGGTCCTGCCCGAGGGGCACCGGGAGGTGGGCAACGCCGGCACCATCCCGGCCAGGAGAGCCGCCTCCGGCAGCTCGGCGCCCGCCCGGCTGAGCTCAGCCTGCAAAGGGAAAGCGGGGTCGAGCCGTGGCCAAGGCGGGGAGGGGAAGCGGGGCCAGACCCCCCCGAAGAACGGACCCAGCCTGGAGCTGGAGGTGGGGAGGACCAGCGGTCCCCCTGGGAGGAAGGATGCTCCCCAGGAGGACGGGGTGGCCTTCCAGTCGCTGTGCCACACCACACCGACGGAGGAAGCCGTCTACTGCTTCTACGAGCAGGACTCGGACGAGCTGCCCGAGGCGGGCAGGGAGGTGGCCGGCAGCAGAGCCCAGCCCGGCCGGGCGCCCAGGAGGGAGCGCTGGGCTGGCTCCATCCCCCGGAGGGATCCCGAGCCCGTTCCCCGACCGGTGAAGGCAAAACCACAGAACAACCTCATCGCCGATGAGACGCCGCCGTGCTACTCCCTCAGCTCCTCCATGAGCTCCCTGAGCGATGCCAACCTCTCCGACGGCGAGGAGCGGGGTCAGCCCTGCGGCAAAGCCCCCCGCCCACGGTCGGCCATGGCGGCGGGGCAGGCGCAGGGGGGCTCCCCCAGCTCCCCCAGCCTCAACTCGGAGGATGACCTGCTGCAGAAGTGCATCGGCTCGGCCATGCCCAAGCGCCGGCGGCCCTCGGCTCGCCGGAGGATGGCGGAGCGCAAGCAGAAGCCGCCAAGCGCCGTTGGGAGGGAGCGGAAGGCGGAGGTGAGGCATCGCCCTGCCGAGGATGCCAGCTCGGACCGGGGCTCGGACCTGGACAGCGTGGAGTGGCAAGCCATCCAGGAGGGTGCCAACTCCATTGTCACCTGGCTGCACCAGGCTGCTGCCTCCCTCTCGCGGGAGCCCTCCTCCGAGTCCGACTCCATCCTCTCCTTCGTATCGGGGCTCTCGGTCGGGTCCACCCTGCAGCTCTCCCTGGGCAGGCAGGAGAAGAAACGGGCCGGCAGCGTGGCCGGCAGGGATGCGGCGAGAAGGGAGCACAGCAAGAGCCGCCCAGAGAGGAAGGACGCGCCGGGTGCCCGTCCCACCGGCCGCGGAAGCTCCAGGGCGGAGCGGAGCCCGGCGCCCACCAAGCCGGTGCCCAACCTGCCTGTGGTCTTCCGCGGCAGGACGGTCATCTACATGCCCAGCCTGGCCAAGGACGCCCCCAGCCCGCGGGCCACCCCGAAGAAAAGCCCCGTGGCCAAGCCAGAGGCTCCGCCGGCCAAGAACCTCTCCCTGAGCCAGCAGCGCTCGCGGAGCCTGCACCGGCTGGGGAAGCCCCCCGAAACCGGGGACCTGGCGCTGCCCAAGAGGAGTACGACGCCGCCTGCCCGCATCGGCAAGGGACCCCCTTCCTCGGGCTCCTCCCGCACCTCCACCCCCTCCCAGCACGCACCCAAGAAGCTGCCGTCGCCCTCCCAGCTCGCCAAGCAGGCTCCCCCGGCCGCAGGCAAGGCGGGTGGCTCGCCCTCCCCACCGGGACCCCCGGCCAGAGCCGCGGCCCCCAAGTCTCCAGCCCCCAAGCAGTCCAAGACGCAGAAGTCGCCCGTCCGCATCCCCTTCATGCAGAAGCCCAGCAGGAAGGTGCTGCCGGGCCGGGGGGCCATGCCGGTGCTGGAGGAGCAGGCGGATGGCGGTAAGGCACGGGGCGGTGGGCCGGGGGGCAGCCGGCTCAACCTGGTGCGGATGTCCTCCACCCGTTCCAGCGGGAGCGACTCGGACCGCTCCGGCTTCCTGCGCCAGCTCACCTTCATCAAGGAATCCTCCAGCCTGCTGCTGCGGCACCGCGCCGAGCTCTCCCCGGCGCAGCCGTCGGCCTCGCTGCCTCGCCGCGCCTCCCCGCAGCGCAGCCGCGCCGCCCTGCCGGCCGTCTTCCTCTGCTCCTCACGCTGCGAGGAGCTCAAGGCGGCCAAGCCGGCAGCCCCCAGCCCGCGACCCCTCGTCCCCAGGGCTCAGCCTGCTGGCAAAGCCCCCGCCGGGGCCAAACCGCCGCGGAGGACCAGCTCCGAGAGCCCGTCCCGGCTGCCGGTGAAGACCAGCATCCCTGCGCCCGAGCCCTTCAAGAGGTACTCGTCCTCGCCCAACATCAGCGTGGCGCGGAGGACGGGCAGCCCTTCCTCTGTCCTCTCCGCCCGCTCGGAGGCTTCGGCGCGGCGGCGGCAGACCGAGGCGGTGCCCAGCGGGCAGCCGGCGAAGCCACCAGTGGTGGTGATGAAGGGCACGTGGCGGAGGATTCGGGACGAAGACATCCCCCACATCCTCAAGAGCACGCTGCCCTCCTCCGCCCTGCCGCTGGCGGGCACCGGCGAGGAGGAGCGCCCCGGCACCCCCAGCCCCAGGAAGACCAGCGACGCTGTGGTGCAGACCGAGGACTTCTCCACCGCCAAGACCAACTCCAGCACCTCTCCCACGCTGGAGACCCGCGAGGGGCCCCCGCACACCCGCGCCGCCTGCGACGGCGAAGCCCCGGCCCCCACCAAGGCCGCCCTGCCCATCTCCTTTGGCCACGAGGCGCCGGCCGGGACCTTCCCCGCCAGCCGGCACGGCTCCCCGAGCAGAGCTGCCCGCGTCACCCCCTTCAACTACGTCCCCAGCCCCATGGCAGTGACGGCGGTGGCCGACAAGGCGGTGGAGAAAATCCAGGCTTGAGCAGCTGCCACCCGTGAAGCCCCCGCGAGGGTCCTGTGAAGCCCCCCTGCCCCACGGAGCTGGCCGGGACTGCGCTGGTGGGGGGAAGAGTGACACGGGACAGCTGGGGACCGGGAGTCACCCCAACCCGCTGCCTGCCCCGGCTGGGGTCTCGCTCTACCAGAGCATCACGGTCCCCAGCGCCGAGGACCGGGCAGAGCCAGGGGGGGCCCGCTGGGTGCCGGGACTGAAGCTGATGCCCCAACTTGGGGTGAGTCTCGGTGGCCATCTCCTCCTGCCGATGGACATCCCAGGACAAGCCAAGGGTGAAGCCGTGTCCCCATGTCCCCCCGTCCCACCCACCTGCCCTGGGGCAGAGGCTGAACCAGGGCCTGATCCTGCATGCCGGGAAGACGGCACGCCGCGCCCCAACGCCAGGTCTCCGCCGCATGCTTCAGCTCGCCTCGGCACCGACACCCGGCTCTGCCAGCAATCCCAGCTCGTTTATTAACGGGGGGGAAGGGAAAGCACGGCGGGATCAAGGCTGGGAGAGGCTTCGTGGGGGGAGAGCGCATGGCTGGGGGGAGAGGGGGCTGGGACCCCCCATTTGTGCTGTTGGAGGCTCTTAATTAAGGTGCACAGCTGATTACTAACGGGTAACGTGCAGCCACGGTGCTTGCACTGGTTCAAGGTGGTTTTGGCTGGAAAAGGCGCGGAAGGAGCTGGGCAGGCGCTCGCTGGTGGGTGGCCGGGGTCCGAACGGGCTCATCCCGGGGGGCGGCCGCTCGCAGCGTCGTGTCACAGGGCTGGGGAGCTGCCCTGGGAGGGGACAGGGTGCTGAGCTGGCACCGGGGTGCCCAACCCCTGGGGAAGGGTCTGGGACCCCTCACCCCCCCCATCCGCAGCCCCCCCAGCCTCCCGCCCCGGGCTGGAAGAGCGCCGTCCCGGCTGGCAGCCGGCATCCCGGCACGTCCCCGCGGGGTGTGGAGACGAATCCATCCAGGACTGGATTACGCCCACAAGCACGGGGGCTCCCAGCCCCAAAACACCGGGGATGTCCCCCCTCCTGCTGCCAGCGCTGGGATCGGGGTGTGCGGGAAGCGCCTCGGCCCCGGGGAGTGGGACGGGCTGTGGAGGGACCCCCACCCCCGATCCGGGTGCTCCCCGGCCCCCCCGGGTGCTCCCCGACCCCTTGGGCGTCTCCCAGTCCTCCCACCCTACAGCTCGCTGCCCACTTTGGAAGGGGTGACCTATGAGCCCCCCACATACCAGTGCCACGGGGGGGGCTGCAGGGAGAGGAGGGGCTATGGGGACATGTGCAGGGGACACAGGGATACGCACAGAGGGCTGTGGGGACACAGCGAGGGGCTCTGGGGGGTGGCACCGGGGCCGCGGGGACATGCAGCAGGGCCACAGGGGTACGCATGGAGGCCAGGGAGACCCCAGGGCTGTGGGGACATACACGGGGGGTCCCCAGGGATGTGAACCGGGGTGGTGGGGATGTGCACCCCCCGCTGCCCGCTGGGGACCTCGGCTCCGGCACGGCACTGCACTCCGGGACCCGGGGTGGGGGGCTGAAGAAAAGGGGGGGGTCAAAGTCCCCAGGGGCAGCATGTGTCCCCACTCCCGAGTGCCATAACGGAGCGAAGGATGCGCCGGGAGGGCCAGCATCTCCCCACGCGCTCGGCCGCGGCCCCGGGTTCAAGCCCCACCACCCAGCCCCGCTCTTGCCCGTCTCTGCTCCGCGTGTGCCCGTCGGCTTCAGCCCCCCCCCCTGCGGACAACCCCACCGGGTCCCGCGGTGCCCTGCTCCCCCCTTCGCTGTATGTATGTACCAAGGATGTTATTTTACCGGGACTCTGGACAGTATTAAGAATTAAAAGCCAACCTATGTAAATAGGAAGGGGTGGTCTGTCTGTCCCGTGCGCCCGGGCTGGGGGGAGCCACAGCCCCTCCGGAGCATTTTCTGGATCCATTTCTTATGCTTCACAGCCGAGGTGGCAACCGGAGGCTTGAAAGGGTCAGTGGGGTTGGGGCTGCTGAAGGACAGCACGCCGGCCACCGCCGCCCGCTTCCCGCACACCAACGGGCCCCCGGAGTCACCCTGGGTGGAGGCGACAGTGGGGAGAGGATCCCGACTGGGGTCCAGGGACCCCCTCCCCCATGGCCGAGGGGACATCTGGCCTCTCTGCTCAGGGTGAGCATCCTCCCCGGCGTCCCCCGTGCCCAGGAACGGTGGCTCAGGGGGGCTGCAGAGCTTTGCAGCCGGTTGGTCCCGGTGCAAAGCCCTTTACCCCCCCCCCCCAGCTCCTCACCTTAGAGGGTGCTGAGCCCCTGTGGCGTCCCTGGAAGCAGATCATGGTGGAGGCGATTTCGCCGTCCCAGAAGCGGCTGTTGTTGCACATCCGCACGTCCATCACCGTGACATCCAGCTCCTGCAGCGTGGGCGAGAGCCGCCCGCGCCCGGGGGGTCCCCAGCCCGCCAGGCTGCACGCCGCCCCCGCCGCCGGCTCCCGCCCCAGCAGCCCGATGAGCCGCCGCGTCCTGCTCAGCTTCACCGTCCCCTCCAGCTGCGGGCAGGGTGACAGGCAGCGTCAGACCCCGCCATGGCGGCGGGTGGGCGGCCGAGGGGGAGCATCGAGCTGGCGCAGCACCCGCAGGAGCGGGGAGATGTCACCGAGGTGTGAAAGCGCTCGGAGGTGAGAAGAGGAAATGTCACCCAGCCCCTTGCCGTGGCTATGAGCACGGCTGCACCCGCACGGTGTGAACCCGCTCAGCCCCGTCTCCAACAGCGCTTCCTGGCAGTGCTGGCGGTGACGCTCCTCCAGCCCCATGGCCAACCCTTCCCCACGGCCAGCGCAAACCCCACCTGGAGCAGGAGAATGTCATTTTCCATTGTTTGGTTGTCGTAGTCAGGGTGGGGACAGACTGCCCGGATGGCGAAGGTCTGCGTGTCCGCCCCGTGGTCCCGCAGGCTGTGCAGCCCCACCACCACCTTCCCGACGGACCTCGTCCTGCCCCGCGGCGGGAGGCGGCGTCAGTGGGAGCACAGTGCCGGCCACAGCCTGGTGCCGGCCACGTGGAAACCCACCAAGACCCCCGTCCCTGTGCCGGGCAGGATGCGGCCGCTCTGGACTCACCCCCGAGGGAAGCAGTGGGCGGCCGTCAGCACCCACCGCTTGTGCAGCAGCGCTCCCCCGCAGGCGTTACCTTCCCTGGACTGGATGAACACCATGTAGGGTCTGGAGTGGGGTTTGGCCTCGTGCCCCCCGATGACCGACGGCTGGAGCCAGCTGCTCACTGCCGGGGAGAGGAGAGCCTGTCCCCATCCTGCTGCCACCAGTCGGCTGCTCCACCGAGAGGAGAAGGCTGAGGGTCCCCAACCACTCTCCCCCGACCCCCCAGTGCATCCAGCAACCCCATCCCTGCAAGCCAACTGCCACCCCCACCGGCCACCCCAACCCACCGCCCCGGTGCTCACTCAGCCCGGCCGAAGGGAGGGTCAGCAGCAGCAGCAGCCCCAGGTGACCCCTCGTCCCCATCCCTTGCAGCGTGGCAGCCCCCGCCTGCTCCATGTCCCTCTGCGGTGGCAATGTGATGCTGCCGCACTCCCCACCGAGCCAGTGCAGTGGCAGAGGTCCCACGTCACGTGTGACAGCGGTGCCGGGCTGCAGCGGGGCTCCGACCCCGCTAAGGGGGACAGGAAGGGGAAGAGGTACCCACGGGGCAGAACAAACACCTTGGGAGGGGGTGGAAAACCCACAGCGACGCTGATGCTCCCTGGGGTTTGACTTTGACCTCACCTCCTGTTCAGCAAGTGACGCGGGGGTGTGCAGACAGAAACTTGCATCTTCAGTTCTCCAAGAAGTGTTTTTAATGAGATTTGTGACAATCCCCAGTGCCGGGTGACCCGTTCCCGCCACCTTTATTAGCAGCAGAGGCCAACTCTGCTCCCACCACCATCGCTGCGGGGCCAATGGCCCCCAAACAGGCCGCAAAACCAGACCCCCCACTCACAGTCCCTCAGCTCTTCGTTTTGGAGGATGAGGCAGACCGGGCTTTGCTCGCGGCTGAGTGGCGCGTCCTCAGGCTGTGCACCAGCCTGTCGAAGAAGAACTCAGTCTGGTACTCCAGCTCAATGAGGTGCTGCAGGAAGGGAGGCACCTCGGCTTTTTTCACGCCCACGTACACGGGGATCATCTTGGTGCCATGGCAGTGGATGATGTGACACAGGTTCCACTGGGAAATGCGCTGACACCACGGGTCACCCAGGGACTTGGCGGAGAGGATGAGGATGGCCACCCGGCTGGCCTCGATGACCTCGGTGGCAGTCTGGATGATGCACATCCCGGCCACTTGGTCCTGGTGCTCCACGTAGCCCCGAAAACCTTCTTTCCTCAAGCGCTCCGAGATGCGGGACGCGATGTGGTCATCTTCAGGACAGTACCAGATAGAGAAGTCATAGGTGAAGCTGCGGCGCAAGGGCGCAGACGACATGCCACCCCACCAGGGACAACGGCATTGAGTTCACGGACAGCAGGGACCAAATGTGGGGACCGAGCTTTTCCTCCCACACCAGGAACCGGTCGCCGTACCCGGATGGCCCCTCCCTGGCATGGGCAGCGGTTCTCACCGCTCCCTGGGGAAAGGTCAGGCTGCTAAGGCGGCACAGCCCCAGCCCCGTCCCTCTGGCACAGCAGTGAGGTGCCGGCAAGCCGTGGCAATGCCAGATCCCCCGGTAAATCAAATGCAATCGGTTCTACCCCGGGTTTGAGCAGGTGAAATTGCAACCACAGTAGTCCAGGGCGGCGATGGAGAGGAGTCCCGAGCACCAGCGCCGCTGGCCTCAGCAAGCTTTCTGCCTCATTTCCGTGATGCCGCGCTCCAGCGCCGATCCCGCCTGCTGCAGCTCCTTGCGCCGCTGCCGCAGCTGCTCCTGGGACGCCTGCAGCCGCTGGTTCATCTCCACATAGGAGCGGCTCTGCCGGTACAGCCGCTCCCTCTCCTCGGCGGCAGCCTCCTGCCTGGTGGGGCTGGGGGAGCCTGGGGGGGAAGCAAGAGCACAGGGGGGTGCTCAGTGGGGCTGGCGGAGCCCCCCCTCGCTCTCCCCTCACCCCGGGGCTCACCTGGGGAGGGGTCGTGGTCCCGGCAGGGCTCGGTGGGGAGGAGGAAGACGGGGTCAGCCGGGTGGGTGCCCCGCACGTCGGCCAGGATCTGCTCCAGGCTGGGGGGCTCAGGGCGGGTGGGCAGCACCCGCTTGGCCTTGGAGCTCATCACGGGGCGGCCTCAGGCGCAGGGGCTGCGTGGGATGAGGGGGCTGTCAGACAGACAGACACACACCCCTGGCACTGCCCTTCAGACAGACAGACCTTCCCCTCCCTATCCCCAAGAGAGAGAGGCCCCCGCACTGCCTCCCCCCCACCCCAAGACAGCCCTCAAGACACCCCTCCCCCTCTTCCCATTCTCCTAGACAGACCGACCGACCCCCTCACTGCTCCAGGACAGACAGCAGCCCTTGCATTGCTTGTTAGACAGACGGACAGACTGACCAACTTCCCCCCTCCCTGTCCCCCTGCCAGACAGGCGAACCCCCTCACTGCCTCCCCCCAAAAGACTGACCCCCTTACCGCCCCAGGACAGACAGACACCCTCACCCTGCCTTAGACAGACAGATGGACCTCCCCCCTGCCCCATGATGGACACAGAACCCTCCTTGCCTCGCCCCCAGACAGACAGACACCCCCTCACACACACCTTGTCCACCCCAGAACATACAGAGAGGCCCCCCACACCACCACCACCCCCCCCGAAACAGACAGACAAGACACCACCCCTCTTCCACCCCAGGACAGACAGACCTCCCCACTACCCCGCCCCTGGGACAGAAAGACAGAGCTCTCCCCTCATCCACCCCAGGACAGACAGACAGATCTCCCGCCCACCCTCGGATGGACAGAGCGAGCCCCCCCCCCCCTCCGTCCACCCCAGGATGGACAGACAGACGCCCCCACCCCCCCCAACCCCTTGTCCACCCCAGGACAGACAGACATACACACTCTCCCCACCTCCCCGAGACAGACACACTCCCCCCGTCTCCCCCTGGACAGACAGGGCCCCGTCCACCCCCGGACGGACAGACAGACAGACAGACAGACAGACAGACAGATCGACCTCCCTCACCCCGCCCCTGCAACAGACGGACAAACAGAACCCCCCCCAAGTCCCCAGAATGGACAGACGGACACAGCCGCCACGCTCCTCACCCGCCACGCCCCTCCGCACACATCACTTCCGCCGCGCCCCCGGAAAACGTCATCCCGCCGCGCCGCCCGCCCTCTTCCCCTAGCCCCGCCCACTCTCTTAAAGGCGCCGCACACCCCCCCTCCCCGTTCTTAAAGGAGCCGCCGCCCACAGGGAGCACACGGGAGAGGTGGTTTGGGGAACATCAGGGGTTTATTGGGGGTAGGAGCTGACGGGGCCTGGGCCTGCGGTTGGGCCTGGGCCCCGCTCGGCTGGGACCGGCCGAGCGGGGCCCAGGCCCAACCGCAGGCCCGAGCTCAGGCCCGCGGTGCCGGTACCGGGGGCCACCGGAGTCTCCTCTCACTTGCTCTTCTGTGCTTCTTGTGCCAGGTTCAGGGATGCTTTGGAGGCTGTGGGAGACACGAGGATGGCGTTAAGGCCCGTCCCTGGAGCAACGGCCACCCACCCAGCAGCCAAGTCCTCCCCACCCCGGTGGGGCTGCGGCCCCGCTTCCACCGGGAGCCCCCCACAAGCACTGAGGAACGCACAGACACGGCGAGGCCGAGGGAGGACACAGGGTTTGAGGGCTCTGGCTACGGAGATGGAGGAGGGAAAGCGCCTGCTCTACCCACGCCAAGGGAGAAAAAGGCGGTTGTGCGTGAGACACGCTGGCGTTGTTTTGGCCAGCGACAAGATGGCGGCCAGCCGTTCGCAGGATCCAGCCAAGCGGCTGGTGGTGGTGGCGGTGGGGCGGTTTCACACAGAACAGCCCCTTCTCCCTTCAGCGGCAGCGGGAACCGTGGCTCTTACATACAGACAGGCTGAGCTGCGGTGCCACCTCGGCCGCCAGCCGGGCTCTGCTGCTGACCAGAGTGTGCAGGACTGGACCCGGAGGCGTAAAGTGAAGAGAGAGAATTACGGGGGGGGGAGAGGGGGGGGAGTGAAGCCCCCCGCCATGGCGGGACAGGGCTGCAGCTGTGAGAGCACAGCCCATGGTCACAGAGAGACAGCTGCTGGATGGTAATTAAAATGAGAGTTGCCTGCATCCCAGTGGAGCCAGGCTGTGCTCCGGGGAAAACTGCCTGCCCTGGATATGGAGCAGGACAGCAGGGACTGGGGGACCCACATTACCTTCTCGGGTGACACTGGAAGCTGCGTCCAGGGCTTTGGTACTGAGGTTGCCCAGCACGTTGTCCACGGTCTGGTGGTGCCTGAGGAAGCAGGGCCGGATGACGTTCTGGTAGAGCACCTGCGACCCGTTCCAGGACACGGGGGCCATGCACCACAGCAGGAACAGGCACTGCGGGGAGGAGAGACGCTCCAGAGCTGAAGATGGCAGGGCAGGGGCTGAGCGAGGCAGCCCCCAGCAGGGGAGCAGTGACAGGGCAGCAGCTGAGCTGCTCCATTCCCCCCCAGCCTGGCCCAAAGGCAGCTTTCCAAGGCTGGAGCTCGCTGGAGGTACCAGGACCTCATCTGACTGCAGGGAGCTCTGGATGGAGCGTGGTGCCATCACCACTGCCCCGCTAACACGACAGAGCCCACCACGCTTGGTTCCTCCAAGTTCAGCCATCAGGTGAGGGGACTTTGGCCCTGGCAGTCCCCAGTGAAGCTGTTACCTTCCCAGCATAGTAGAAGGGGAACCAGTAGAGGAAGGTGTCGGAGAAGAACTCGGCTATGCTGAAGACGCCGTACACCACCCAGTATGTCAGCCACGTGGTGTCATCCTCCTTGTTGGAGCTCTCAATGGCTTTGATGCTGTGGCAGGAGAGGAGAAGGGCGCTGCTGTTGCAGTCCTGCTGCCAGGGTGGGCACCTCCTCCCAAAGTCCTCCAAACCCTGGAGCAAATCTGCCTACCGCATGCTGCTGCCCCAAGCTGGGACCGTGCCAGGTCTCAGCATTTTCAGGAAGGTCTTGAGAGCTTCCCAACCATAATTGCCTGTTCATTTACCAGGGAGACCCTCAGCTAAGGGCAGGGAACGCTCTCCAGGCGCTGCAGGGAGGCTGGGCTGGGACACTGGTACTTACGAGACATATGCGGGGTAGGCGAAGCCAATGAGGTTGCAGAGCAGCGAGGCGCCATAGCCGAACACGAGGTACAGCCCCAGGAATGCCACAGAACCTGCCAGGGGGGGACAGAGAGGGCAGTCACTTACCTGCCAACACTGAGATGGTGAGGAGAGACCCCAGCTCGGTCTGCTGAGCAGGTTTTTTATCCCCGTAGTAAAAGAGGTGCATGCCAGGACCCTCCAGTTGGGAATAACGACCACCCCCAATTAATTCCAGTATGACCCTCTGCACACCAGACCACTGAGGTGCTCAACAAGCCACTAGCGCAGCTGCACTGAGCCATGGCACGTGGCAGAGTCTGTCGTGGAGTGCAGGCGCTCACTCATCCCCGAGGGAGCCACTCTCGTCACTGTTTGTCCTCTCCCTGTCCTGGAAGGGACTTTACCACAACAAACTCGCAGCACTTTTGACCTGTCACCAGCCTGGACCCGGGCCAAGGCTGCGGGGACGTCAGAAGCGGAGACTTTTAACACACACCTACAGTCCAAAGTCAAGGCACTGAGCTTCTGCTCCATGCGTGGGGCTCGGAGCCACTTGGCATTTTACTAACGACCGTTCAAGGACAAGCCTTGCTACTGGAGCCAAGCGCGCGGGAGCAGCCTTGCTGCCAGAGCCTGCGTCTCCTTTCTGCTCCCTGTACACATCTCCTGCACGTGCAGCCACTGTTCATTAAGGATTCAGTCCCCTGAGAACGAGCAATCCAATCCTGCTTCCCTGTTATTAAATTAAATCATTAAAATTAAATGTAAGCCAAGGCTTCGGTCGTTTGGAGCGTGCCCAGTCCTCGGATGCTTGCAGGAGGCAGGATCGGCGGAGCTGGGAGAGCCGGCAGATGGGGAAAGCTGGGGCAAGGAGCCCTTGCTGCCGAAACCATGGCCACAGCAAAAAGGTCTCGCTCACACGCAGGGTCAGAGGGCCCAGAGGTGCCGGGACCCAGCAGCTCCCTTCCAACCTGCCTCAGGCAGCCGAAACACAGACCCTGAAGGGGCAGAGGGCAGGAAAGCAGCCTGGGGACATGCAGAGCCGGAGTCGAAGGCATTTACTGTCACAGCCCAGCAGCATTTCCCCTCCCTGCGTACAAATTCCTCCATCAACGTAAGCGCCTTGCCCTGCCGCAGGCAGGACAGCCAGGACTTAACCTGTCTGTACGGGTGAATTAGAGGAAAGCCCTCGCTCGAGCTCAGAGGATGGATTATCCCCGCTCCGCTCACTGCAGCATTTCTGCACCCTGCTCTGGCCCCCGGTGCCCGGCATGGCCGTGGCTCCGGGCACGAACGGGGCTTCGCGTCCTTCCCAGGAGACGGGCAGGAGCAATGCGGCTTTGGAGCAATCACAAACCTCCCTTCACGGAGAACTAACAGGCAGGTTCAGGCAGCGCTGGGTGTCCTTCCCCCAGGAGCCTGAGGAGGGATTTCACAGGCTATGTTTAGCCCCCAGAGAAATTTATGTAACAGCAAAAAAACGAGTGAAAGGTTTCACTTACAAAGAAAAGCTGCTGAGGGGGGTGGCCGGAGCCGTCCCACGGTGCCTGTCCTGGCAAGGAGGGCGAGCAGCCGCCGTGACAGCCAGCCCCGTGCCTTGGAAGGGGACACTGACCTCCTCCGGGATGGTTTTTACCCAGCTGAAGCCACTGCACGGCCGGGCTGGCTGGGCTGCCCAGAGGACGGGCAAAATGGGCTCCCAACTGTGGGCCATGGGTTGCTACTGCACTCAAACACAAATTATGAATCGCTCCAGAGCTGGGGGAAGGAGAAATCGGGTATTTTTAGTTTAGCAGCAGCTTCTCCTTTCCAGGACAGGGACCGAGAACACGGGACCATCGCTCGTCGGTGGCAGTGGTACCTCCACTCTGCCCCTACCCCCAAAAGTCCATTGCATCCGAGCACCACCAAAGCCGCGGGACCATTGTGCTTGGAAGACACCCGGCCACCACGCACCACATCCAAACACAACCCGCTCGCAGCAGCACGTCCCCGTTCACAGATCCCTTTCCCCCTCGGAGTGGGAAAAGGATCCCTGCAGCAGGCAAAGGGCCGGGAAATCGCACCAGGAGGCGAAAGGCAGGGAAAGCGCTCGGCCGGCTGTGGGCAACCGGGAAACCTCGAGCCCCTCCTGGGAGGTTTTATATAAAATAGAGAATTGGAGAAGGTGGATGGGCAAGTTGTAAATTGGTGGAGAGCGGCACGGGGCCGAGGGTCAGAGCCGCAGCGGGGAGAGAGGGGTCACGTCGTGCCAGGAGGCCGCTCCCCGGAGAGATGCCGGCTGGTTTCTCATTAATGAGCGAACAGGATCTCGTTAACAGCCGGACCTCTGCCTTCAGATAGGCACTCCCATCCCCAGTGCACAGTCTGACCCGCTGTGTTTCGGGGGGACTGGTCTGTCGGGGAACAGGGGGGATCCCCCCGCCGCGAGGCATATCGGGGGTCTTGAGGGTCCGGCTGAGACCTCTGACACGCAGACCCTCGGGTCGGGGTGTGGGATTTCACGCGAGGACGGCCAGCGCGGCCGCCACCCCCCTGACCCCCATCCCAGCGCGGCCCCGATCCATGAGAGCACCCCGCGACCCCCAAACGGGGGGCCCTCCCCACCCACCCCCTCCCCCCTCAGAGCCCAGCGGCACGGTGAGGGGCTGCCAGGGCACCCCAGGAAAAAAGGGCGACCCTCGGAGACACCCCCCCGCCCCAAACTGGAGGGGTAGGAAGGGAGGGGACCGGGGGGGACCGGGGGGGACCGGGGGTGCCGGTCGCACCTGTGGCCAGGTAGAGCCGCCGGACGCCGGTGCGGGCCTCCAGCCGGCCCAGCAGGTCGCCGAGCGGCCCGGGGCGATCGAGGAAACGCTGCAGGCGCTGCTGCACCGTGCCCATGGCTGCGGCGGCGGCCCCGATGCCGGTCCGACCCCGCCGGTGCCTCCGCCGCCCCCCGCCGGCCCGGGCCAATGCTGCGGCGGGGCGGGGCGGGGCCGGGGCGGGGCCGGGCGACGCTGTCGCCATGGCAACGCCCGCTTAAACGCCGCCGCCATGATGGCGGCGCGGCCGAGGCCTGGGGTGCTGCTGGGGCCGGGGCTGCTGCTGGGGCTGGTGGTCGCCGCCGTCGCCGTCGCCACGCCGGTCCCCGCCGAGCCCCGGCTCTACCTGAGCAGTTGGGCCGTGCGGGTGGCGGCGGGGCCGCGGGAGGCCACGGGGCTGGCCCGGCGGCACGGCCTGCTCTGCCTGGGCCAGGTGCGGCCTGGTTGGTGGCCACCACGGGGAGGGCCACGGGGGCCAGTCCAGCACCTCCCGTCCACCTGCCCCGCTCGTGTCCCCCTCCGTTCGTCCCCACCATGAGCCGGTTTAATTTTAAAACGGAGCATTCGGTTATTCCCTCGAGTGGTTTTAAAGCGCTGGATGCGGATGAAAGCCTGAGCGCGGCAAGGATGCACGTCACTAACGGCCTCTGTGTGTGCCCGGGGGGGCGAGGAAAGCTGAAGGGCACACACGACCCTTCCCTGGGAGCCCGCCCTGTCTCCAAGCGATGCTCTCTGCTTGTCCTGCCATGTACAACTCGCCTTAAATGCATCTTTCTGATCTCCGTGGCCCACGTAGAGCTGGCACAGGCAGCCCCAGCCCGGCTGCTTGCCCAGAAAGGATCTTTTACAGCAGCTCTTTGCACCTGCAGGTGATGGAGGGAGAGCCCTATTACCATTTCAAACACCGTGGCACCAGGCAGAAAGCCTTAAGCAGGCACTGGGGCTGGAACATGCGCCTGACAAAAGAGCCAAAGGTAGGGAGGAGGCGGTTGCAGGGACCGAGATTATGGCACACCGTGCTGGGCAGGCTCTGCCCACCACCAACAGCACTGCTTCCCACCCAGGTTCTCTGGTTTGAGCAGCAAACCATAAAGAGGCGCACGAAGAGAAGTGTCAGTATGGTGCCAACAGATCCCTGGTTCCATAAACAGTGGTACATGGTGAGATTTTGCCACTCTCTCTTCTAATCCTCGAGCAAATCACCTCTCCGATGCATAAACAGGACTAATGCTGACAGTGATGAGGCAGCAGAAGTCCTTGAAGGTCACCTGCAGCCTGCTGCCCAGGGGCTGATCAAATGTAATCCGTTTTCCAGAACAATGACATCAATCCCGACCTAAACATCCTCACTGCTTGGAGCAAAGGGTACACCGGGCTAGGGGTCGTGCTGACTGTCCTGGATGATGGGATCGAGAAGGACCACCCAGACCTGTCTGCCAACTACGTAATTACGAGGGGCTGAGCAGCGAGGGCTGCAGGAACCGGCTCCTTTGGGGCGAGTTGTCTCCAGGGGAGGGTGGGAGCTGGTGCCTTTGTCCCACCCGTGGGACTTTGCAGTGGGAACTCAGCCTCTCCGTGGCTGGATCAAAAGGTTTGGTGTCTCCCGCAGTGAATTCTCACATCAAGGAAACGTTAGAACTTGTACACGCTCAAGCCCCCATAATAGGTGTAATTACAGCAAGCTGCAAAGCCAGTAAAGCTGGTAAACCCTCACGTGCTCTGAGAGCCGAGAGGAAAGGATAGGTAAATCTTAGTTGTTGTTTATAACACCATTTCAGTGGTTTGTAGCTCCTCTCTCCTAACTGTGGGGGCGGTGGGGCTCACCCTCGGGGGACTCGCTATGCTGGGCTTTCTCACTGCACATGAACACGATGAAGCAGTACAGCGATGTGCAAAGTTACGCTCCTTTAGCAAAACCCCGCTTCCAACAACTCCAGCTGAACCCGGTGCAGTTTCTGGGTGTGAAGGGCCCCCCCTTCCCTCTCCGGAGTGGGCAGGCAGTGAGCTCACGGGCAAGGCAGGGCGACCCACACTGCCAGACACCGGATGAAGCACCAGGAACCCGTGCTGAGCTGTCACAACCCACCCCCAAAGGTGGTTTGCTCATGCCAGCGCCTCTTTTTGCAATAGGACCCCCTGGCAAGTTACGACTTCAACAGCAACGACCCTGACCCCCAGCCCAGGTACACCGCCGGGAACGAGAACCGGTGAGTTTTGCCCAGCGCCCTGAGCTGGGTCCTTTATCTCTCGGGGGGCTGAAGCTGTGCCATACCCCTCCAGCCCTCGCAGAGGATGGCTCACAGGCTAACTCTGCCCCTCAGGCACGGGACACGCTGTGCAGGAGAAGTGGCAGCCGCAGCCAACAACCAAATCTGCGGAGCAGGCGTTGCGTACAATGCCAAAGTTGGGGGTGAGCCATTGCTCCGGTGTGCTGGTGGGATGGGGGTCACCAACCAGGTCCGGCACCCTGGGGGGACACATGGCCCCAAGTGGGGCTGCTCTGGGGGGAGGGGGGGCTTGCAGGAGAGTAGAGGATGCTGCAGTGTTAGCGCACACCCAGCCGTAGTGCGGGGCTCGGTGCTCCCTGGGGGTTTAACGCCCTCTGCAACACAGGGCTCTGGCAGGCAGCACCAGCACCACACAGGCTCAGGCTCCCCTGTGGGAGTGTAGCAAATGCGGTTAAAAGCTGGGAGAACTCACTGGGCTTAATTGCAAAGGGCTTAACAAGGAGCTTTGGGAACCAGCTCATGGCAGCGGCTGCATAGACCCGCAGGAACCTGATCTCCTTAGGGCAGCACCGCGTGAAGGTGCTCAGGATAACTGGGGGAGGTGTGGGGGGGGTGGCGAGATGCTGCTCAGCTCTTATGTTGGCACAGCACGTGCAAGTTTCACATCCACCCAGTGCTGGCATGGCCTCCCCCAGTGCTGCCGCCTTTCGGACACTGCCACTCCTCATCCTGGCCCTGCAGGTGTGCGGATGCTGGATGGTCCCATCACAGACATGGTGGAGGCTCAGTCCCTCAGCCTGCGTCCCCAACACATCCACATCTACAGCGCCAGCTGGGGCCCTGAGGATAACGGGAAGACCGTGGACGGGCCAGGCGTGCTGGCGGCGGAGGCCTTCTACAGAGGGGTCACCAAAGTAAGCTCAGGGATGGCCCCAGGAACCTCGCTGGTGTGAGGACTCCCTGCTCACTCCCCCCTGCGTCCCCCTGCCAGGGACGGGGTGGCCTTGGCTCCATCTTCATCTGGGCCTCCGGCAACGGTGGGATCAACTATGACAACTGCAACTGCGACGGGTACACCAACAGCATCTACACCCTGTCGGTGGGCAGCGTCCTGGCGGGCGGCCAGAGGCCCCGGTACAGCGAGGGCTGCTCTGCCATCCTCACCACCACCTACAGCAGCAGGACCACGAGCGAAGTGCAGATCGTGAGTGCCATGCCAGCTCTGCCGGAGCAGCGACCCTCAGGCAGACACCAGTTCCCAGCACAGAGGGGGCTCATCCCAGTCCTCCTTACCTGGGGAGGGAGAGGTGGGCTCTATTGAAATGTCTGTGTTGGACCCCAAAAAGCATGAAGGGACCTGGAGGGAGCATTTACTGAAGTTCCCCAACTCCAGGCAGCCCTGCCCTCTGCTCCAGCAGCAGGCAACAGTGCTGACACCCCCCTGTCCCCCCCAGGTGACCACCGACCTGCACCACCGCTGCACTGACAAGCACACGGGCACCTCCGCCTCAGCCCCACTGGCTGCAGGAATGATTGCCCTCGCGCTGGAGGCCAAGTAGGTGCCATACAGCAGGGGGACAGTCCCCCCCAGTGCCTCACCAGGACCCTGCAGGGACAAGGAAGGGGGACTTGGCTAACAGGGAGGTTTGGGGATGCAGAGCAGAGGTCCCCCCAGGCTCTGGTGGGTGGCAGCCTCTTCTCCCAGGACACTGCAGGAGAGCGGACAAGAGGCAGGAGGAGAGTCGTCCTCTGGAGGTCTCTGTTGCTCCCATTTTGGCAGTAAAGATGGTTGTGAGGGGACCAGCTTGGACCAAAACAGCTAACTCTCCCACACTGGAAGTTAGAAGAGACAAATCTCACCCTCAAAAGCTAACCCAAAGCAGAGACCTATGTCCCCAAGTCCTCCTTGCTTCCAGCCCGGCACTGACCTGGCGTGACCTGCAGCATCTTGTCATCAGGACCTCCAAGCCCGCTCACCTGCAGGCAGAAGACTGGGCTGTGAACGGCGTCGGACGCAAGGGTGAGTTCAGGGCTCAGCTGCTGCCTGCCCTGCCCACTCCTCCTTCCCTCCCCTGGCTGCAGGGGCACGTGCTGCCCCTCAAACCCCCCTGCCATCAGACCTGGGGCAGGCACCCCCGGTGCGCTCTCAGTGCAGAGGGCTCACACGTCCTCTCTTGGGTGAGATCTGCTTTTCAGTGAGCCACTACTATGGCTATGGGCTCCTGGACACTGGTCTGCTGGTGGACATGGCCAAGGCATGGACAGGAACTCAGCCTCAGCAGAAGTGTTCCATCAAGGCTCTCCACATCCCCCGGTAAGGGACGATATCCCCTGGGTCAGACTTCATGAGAGCTCACGCGGGGACTTTCTTGAAGCAGTGCTGTGCCCACTGCAGGAACAAGCGATGCTGCCCAGAAAGTGGTCTGTGCCACATTGGCTTCTGCCATACCCACAGGACTGTGCTTAGAGGCCGTGGTGGAGGGCAGGACACCCACAGAGGGGGAAGAGATGCCCTTACCCCCGTCTTGTACTTGGTAGGAACATCGGCTCCAAGCTCACCATCTCTACAGATGTCTCCTCCTGCACAGGGAGGACCAAGTGCATCCGCTCGCTGGAGCACGTCCAGGTCCAGCTCTCCCTGAGCTACAGCCGCAGGGGGGATCTGGTGATCGCTCTGACCAGCCCGATGGGGACCACGTCCACACTGGTGACCGTACGGTAAGAGCGCTCTGTGAGCTCACAGGGAGCACGTTGCAATGAGACTTACCGGCTGCTGGGGGGCAGAGGGATCATCTCCTCTCACAGCCTCTCCTGGGGTCAGAAGACTCTCCCCCACACTGAAGCAGCTCCTTCTGGCCCCCACGGGGAATGGGCTCACTGTGCTGTGGCCCCTGCCATGTCTTGGCAATGCCCCAAGCACAGGGCACCTCTAGGGCCTCCTTTGGGCTGTATCCCTCCCCTCCAGCCCCTGGGCTGTCGCTCTCCTCCAGCCCATACGACACCAGCCAGCAGGGCTACCAGGACTGGACCTTCATGTCCACGCACTTCTGGGATGAGAACCCCAATGGGACCTGGACGCTCCGGTTAGAGAACAAGGGTGATGCCTATAACACAGGTGGGTCCCCAGGGGAGCAAACCCCATCCATGGGGGGTCACCCTCACCCAGCACCTGGTCATTCATTCTCCTTCCTTCCCCTGCTTCGATTAGCAACTTGGCTTGTCCTCTTCCTGCTCCTCCTGGGCATGTGAACCCTCTTTTTCTGCAGGAGTGTGTGTTTGTTTTGAGTGTCCCTCTGGCCAGCACACGGCCAGGAAGGGGACACGGCTTAGCTCTCCCCCACGAATCCCCCAATCCTGCTCCACATCCACCAACTTGCACATCCCAAACCCTAGAGGGTGGGAACGTGGCTGCCATCAGCACCAAGTCCTGTCCCTCCTGCCCCCAGGTGTGCTGACCAGCTTCACTCTGCACCTCTATGGCACGGACGAGGACATGACAGCCAGGCGCTTTGCAGCCTCTGCCACAGACAAGTGCCTCAGGCGGGACGCGCAGGGAGTGTGCGAGGGTAAGCCTTCGGGCAGGAGGGGACAGTGCTCTCGGCCCCGGGTGGCCCCGCAGCCTGACTCACGCCACTGTCCCTCCGCAGAGTGCAGCGGCTCTTTGTATGCCTACCAGCGCTCCTGCCTGTCCTACTGCCCTCCGCACCACTACGGCCGTACCCGGAGAGCCACCACCACCACCAGGAACACAGCCCACGTCTGTGCCAGCTGCCACCCCTCCTGCTACACGTGCCAGGGTGCTTCAGCCAACAACTGCACGGCCTGTCCCCCCTCCCACACCTTCAATAAGCTCACTCATTCCTGCTCCCCTCCCCAGCGCTTCCCCCGCAAGGAGGGGCTGCAGAGGGACCTTCTCCCCATCCTCATCAGTGGGAGCCTGATCCTCATAGCCATCCTCTGTATCACATACCGTGTGGCCTTTTGCATCATGAAAGATAGCTCCTGCTGTCCCCAGGCTGGAAGGACAGTGTGACATCGGCCTGGGCTGCTCAGACACACAGGCAGCCGGATCCCAGCTTGGGACAGAGCTGCCCTCACCCGGCTTCCAAAATAAATTGTTTGTTGCCTTTCTGGACCACCCCCTCCAAAGGGTGACTTCCCTTCCCAGCAGCACCAGGGCTGAGCCCTTCCCATGTCCAGCTCTGTGCATTGGCTGTGTGGTGGCTTCCCTCCCCGCTTGGCTCGTCCCCTGACATCCCCGGGGACCCGAGCCATGCCGGGGGGGCCCGGTCTGTCACGCTGCTGCGAGGGAGCTATTTCCAGAAGGGCCGGACCGGGTGGCCGGGGAGCCCTGTGTCCTTTCCCAGGGGCGGAGGGCCATGAGGATAAGGAGATGCGACTTCTCTCCAAACAGCTGCGCCCGAGTGACCCCAGCCAGCTCCTCCGGCACCAGCTCAGCCACGAGCCCACACAGCTTTTGGCGAGGGAGAGGCCACCAGACTCCAAACCCCTCCTCGGGGAGGGCAGCCTGGACTCACACCGCTGCTGCCACGCGGTGCGGAGCACAGTGCAATCCCCAGCTCCTGTTTACCAGCCTTTAGTCCTTAAAAAAAAAAAAAAAAAAAAAAAAAAAAAAAAGGGTCCCAGAGGTTGCTGCACCCCACGGCCGCCCCACTCTTCCCCCCCCAACACCACGGCAGTGGGTACGATCGCCCCGGGCCCTCGCTGTCCCATCAGGGCTGGCAGCGGCACAGCAGCAGCTGCGCCCCGGCACGCAGCGCGGCACCAGGCAGGGCTGGGACGGGCACGGGGAGAGCTGCCAGCTGGGGCCCTCCCAGGGGCACCGACACCGCACTGGGCTCAGCCTCCACCACCACAGGACTCCGGCTGCCCCAGGACATGGCCATGGCATGGCAAGGAGGGCGTGGTTTGTCCCCCCCACCGGCTGTGCCATCCCCGAACACCACATGTTTGCACAGCTGAGGAGTTACAGAAGAGAGCGAGACCTTTGTCCAAGCTTGTAATCGCCCAAGAAAAAAAAAAAAGCCTTGGCCGGACCTCACGGAGCACAGACAGGAGGGAGCTGGGATGGAGCTGAGAGCGAGGGACTCTCCCTGGTGGGACCCCCAGCGCCGGGGACAGGCTGGGATCCATGGCTCGCAGCCTGCCGGGGGGCGCAAGCAGAGTGCAGCTGCAGACACCAAGGCAGGGACCTGGTGACGATGGCTTTGCCGAAAAACCATCCAGCCCAGTGCCGCAGGATGAATTAGAGCCTGGACGCTCTGGAGCGTGGCTTCCCCCGCAGCGGTGTGAGTCCCACCAGCCCCTCTGAGCCCAGTGGGGAGCAGGGTCCCTCGTGCTTCCAGCCATGGGCGTTTTCTCCATCCCACTCCCCTCCGTCCGGACTGTCCTAGTCCTCAGCAGGCAGCCTGCAGTGTGGGAACCGCTGCTGGATTTTGGTGCGCACATCGTCCTGCACAGGGAGACACAGGGATAGGGGGGGCTCTGCCCAGAGGGGGGTCCGGGGCAGCTCGCACTGCCCTGTCCCGGGAGCCCAGGGCACCCATCCCCTCCCCATCCCAAAGCCCCCAGGTCCTCACCACCCGGCTGAGCTGTCCCAGCAGTGGGGTGAGGCGTAGCAGTTCCTCATCCCGCAGGAACCCCCACCACCTCGGTACCGGGATCCAGTTGGCAGCCTGGGGAGAGAGGACAAATGCTGACCATGGAGGAGCCATTGCGGCTGCGGTGCTCCCGGAGGGCCGGTGCACACAACCCCCCAGCACCACCACCGCCATGAGAGCCAGCGCTGCCGGTACCTGGGTGGGGAAGCCTTGGATGGTGTGGTCCAGAGCCACAGTCTTGGCCAGGTCCCTGCCCAGGCGGGTCAGGTCCTTCCAGTAGCAGCCCCGGGCGCAGAGACAATCCCGCTGGGAGAGGCAGAGCCTGTGGGGACCAGTCCGTCCCACGCAGGAGGTCCCCATCACGGAGGCCATCATCACCTAATCAGCTTCTTCTTGGGGTCCAGCAGATCCATGACCTTCTCGGCATAGTCCTGCTTCATGGTTGTGAAGATGAAGATTTGGGGGAGCAGGCGAAGGTCCCTGCACAGGCCGCCCAAGGTCCCCCCCCACCCCGACACAGCTGCACCCCACCAGCTCCCTGCAGACCCCAGGCGAACGTGGGCGCTCCAGGTACCTCGTAGGTCTTGGAAAGGCTCTGCAGAAACTGCTGCACGTGGGGACGCAGCTTCACGTGGACCTGGAAGGGAACAGCATCTCCAAGCAGCCCCAAATAACACCAGCACCCATGTCCTGACACCAGGGTGCTCCCCAAGAGGATAACCAGCACCCTGAGCATGATCCTGGGGGGCCCTCAGCCACCCCCTCCCTGGGATTTCAGCCCTCGGGCCCCCCTTCCTCTCCAGCCACAAGGGAAGGACACAGGCACAGAGGCCATGTGGACACCATGGCTGTTCACGGCCCCCCATGCCCACCCTGAGGACCCACCGTGGGCCCCCACCCCAGCACGCAGCCACCCACCTCGTAGGAGTCTCCCGGGAAGACCGTGGTGAAGGTGGCCGCAGCACCCCGCCGCCAGCCAGCGAGCACGGAGGAGCAGACCAGGGGGCACAGTCAGACCTCAGCCCCGGTGCCGCAGCCCCCCCGCGTCCCCCCAGCAGCTCACCAGCTCCAGGACGAGGGTGCAGTCTGGCGTGCTGCAGGTTTTCCTGCGACCATCCCTGCCGGGCGTCGGGACCACAGGAAGGCAGAGGGTCAGCGGTGCTGGGGGGGACGCGGGGACCCCATCCCACATACTCACAGGCTGGGGGCAGCGGGGTCCGGGCACCCATCCATGGGGAGCCCCGAGAAGTAGGCGCCCTCATAGCAGGGCTGCAGCAGAGGGCTGGTGGGGCTCTGTGGGGCAGAGGGGTCCCATCAGCGCAGCCTGGGGCAACCCCCCTGTTCCCAGGAGGAGGGGGGACACACACTCACCCCTTTCCCCGGGGCGGGGGGAGCCGACGTCAGCCTGCCACGCTCTCCTTCAAGACGCAGCTTCACCAGCCGTCCCTTCCCGGGGGTCACAGGGATCAAGGGGGGACATGGGACGTGTTCCCAGGGGTCCCAGCCCCTCAGTGGGCAGCATCCCCTTCTCTCTGCCAGCTCTTGGCCCGCTGGCGAGCCCCAGCCTTGGTGGCCGAGAGCCCCAGGTCCCTGCTACTCTCCCTGCGGAGCCTCTTCGCACACAGGGTGACTGTCCCCAAACCCGCCATGGCTGGGACAGCCACACAGGGACACCCCAAACACGGGATGCCCGAAGGTGACAGTGCAGAGCCCCAGCCCCGGGGCTGCTGGACATCACTCGCTCCAAAAGAACCGCTGGAGCTGGGGGGGTGCTGCCCCCCACCCCAGGGACCCCCAAGCACAGCAGCCAGCACGCACACACACCCACCCACCCAGGGACAGACCCCACAACCAGCCACAGGGGGTGGGAGGGGGCACTTTTATAGGGCAGAGATACCTTTCCAGCCCTAATCACCCCAAAATGCCTCCACCCGCCCTCCGCAGCACCCGGCACCACCCAGGCTTTACTGGGACCAGCTGGGGAGCCCAGTACAGAGCCCCAGCTGCCCCCAGGGCTCATCTCTGGCTCCTGCTGATTAATTAATGTGCTAAGGACCCTCCTGGGCTGGCAGCTGCCACTCGGGGCACCCCAGGGCACCCACCCCAGGTACCCCCCAGCTGCAGCCCAGTTTGGGAACAGTCACCAATGACATGAGCTGGGAGACCTCAGCCCTTCACTGTCTCCAAACCCACCCCTGGATGGGTGCGAGACCACCCCAGGAGCCCGGAGCGGGCGATGCACCCTGGGGTGCCCAGCGCAGTGCTCCTGGGGTGGCCGTCCCCACAGCACCCCCGGGGCACGTCCCCTCCCCACGCGGGCCCCACGGTTGTGCCCGCCAGCCCGCGGGTTGGGTTACGGGCGAGGGGGCTCCGGCACAGGGAGGGACCCGCTCGCCTCCGCCGGAAGAGAGATAAGCGGCGGGTCCCCGACCTCGAAAGGCAGAACCTGGCGGGTGTCCATCCCGGGGACAGGGACACGCTGCTGGGCGGGTGCAATGCTGCGGGGGCTCAGCACGGGGACACGCGAGGGGACCCCCTGGACGGGCACCCCGGGGTGGGGAGGGCGGGGGGACGCCCTGGGCTGGCTCCAGCCAGGAAGGGGCACATGGCAAGCGTGGTGATATACGGGTTTATTTTCTGCAAAAAAAATAAATTACCACCCTCCTCCACTCCCCCCGCAGCCAAGTCGACCCCAAGGACGGCGAGATGCCCGGCATGGCGCCGAGGGCAGGACGGGGGTCCCCAGGGACCGTGGCCCCTCCACGGCCATGGAAAGGGCTCGGCACATGGCAGGAGCGTTTCCAGCCCCTGGGGTCCCGCCAGCCGCCCCCTCCCCGGGCGATGGAACCGGAGGGCTCAGGGCGGCCGGGGCTGGGGGCAGTGCCGGGCTGCCTCCTGCACCAGCCGGTCCTCGCGGGGTGTCCATGGCCGGGCGTAGCCATCATCCTGCAGCAGGATGCGGTTCAGTGTGCGCTCGTAGTTGACGTGCCGCCGCGCCATGAGCAGGTACTCGCCGCCCTCCCGGAGCGGGGGGCAGCCGCAGGTGTTGGGCACCCACATGTACTCCCGGAGCACCAGCGGGAAGCGGTGCCGATACGGCGTTTTCACCTCCACCTCGTAGCGCGTCTCCTGCCCCACCAAGCGCCGTGCCAGGATCCGGCCCTGGAAGACTGTGGGGCGAGCATGGGGCACCCTGAGCCGGGCATGTCCCCCGGCATCGCCCCTTCCCACCCCCGGCACTCACCGAAGTCGCTCTGGCAGAAGTGCCGGACGCGCTGGGAGCGTCCCTTGGCCGGGCGGCACCTCCCGCATCGCCCTGCGGGGGCAAAGCTGCAGCAGTTTAGGGGGGAGAGGGGACACGGCACCCCCAAAACCCCCTCCTGCAGCAGCGGGAGGGGGCACTGGGGGTCTATACCCCATAAGGAACAAGGGGACACGCGGGGCTCCAAAGTGTCCCAGGGAAGGTTAAGTCAGAGGGACAATTTTAGGGTCTCCATCTAATGGAGAAGCCCTGGGGCTCTCCAGGACCCTCCCCACGCAGAGAGCCCGAGGGTGCGGGGGGCTGTGGGGACCCCCACGGAGGAGCAGGTACCTGCGGCAGCCCCGGCCCCGCTCCGGCCGGGGGGGCTTCTCGGTGGCGGCTCCGTGGCAGAGCCCCCGTGCTGGGACGGCGGCGCAGGGGCTGGGGTGACTGGGGGCTCCTGGGGCGGGGGGCTGCCGGCCCCCCGGGGCTGGGGCTGCCGCAGGGGGCTGGTGTCGCCACGGCCGGGCTGGGGGTGCCCGCGGGGCAGCCAGAACTCGTACTCGATGCCGGGGTTGGGCTCCTGCAGCAGGACCTGCGCGGGCAGGGGCAGAGCTAAGGGGAGCGATGGGGGCCGGGGGCCGGCTGCCCCCATCCCCGCGCCGCCCCCACCCTCACCATCACGTGCAGATCCTCGTCGGTGGGCCCGGGCGCCTCCAGGCTCTCGGTGCCGTCGGGGGCCCGGGTGTATTGCAGCCGGGTGCCGGCCGCCTCGTATGGCCCCGGCCAAGCGATGGACCAGTCCCCATTGAGCACGTAGCGCCCATCACTCCTCATCAGGGCTGCGGGAGGGAGCGTGTCCGGGGGCTGAGCACCACACGGTCCCCAGGACCCCCACGCCAGGCTGGGCTGGGAGCTGGGGGGGGGCAGTCTGGATTCCTGGGTCCCCACCAGAGGCCTCTCCCCGAGCGGGGAGGGCAGCGTGGGCTGCGGTCGGGGCTCCAGAGAAATCTGCTTTCTTGTAAGAACTTGGCTTCGGTCCCAAGACAGCGCCAAACCCTGGCGTGCAAAACCCCCCAAGCCCCCCAAGCCCCAGTCCCAGCGGGGAACGGGGCCCTGACTGCACCGGGAAGGGGGACTGAGGGTGGTGGTCTGGGGATGGGGGTCCTGGTCCTGGTCCCGCGGTGGCTGGTCTGGCCCCGCTCCAGCTGAACCCTTCCCGAAACCCACGGCCGTGGCCTCTGGAAAAATGCCCTGAGCGCCGGCGAGTTCACTGAACCCGCGATGCTCGAAAGAGCATCCGAGCCGGGGAACCGCCACGGCACGGCACGGTACGGCCACCCCCTGCCCTGCCCTGCCTGCACCCATGGGTGGCACCAACCAGGACTGACTGGAATGCACTGGGACTGACTGGGACGAAGACAGGACACGTCCTACCGAGGTAGTTGCGGCTCTTGTCCGTCACCTTGATGTGGGTGGCCCCAGCTGGGATCTTGGTCACGTTCATGTACCCAAAATAACCTGGGGGGGGGGGAGCAGAGTCAGGGCAGAGCTGGGGCATGGCCCAAGGGGACAGCCCAGGGGGGAGCAGGGGGGACACAGTGCTGGGGCAGGACGGGACCGGGCACAGAGGAGCTCTGGGTCTGGGGCAGCCCCATCCCCATCCCAGGCACCAGCAGCGTTAACCCAGCCGGGCCCCATGTGCTGGGACATCCAGGGCACCCAGCGATGGCCCTGGGGGACTCTGGGGTGCCATCTGGGGCTGCCTGTCCTCACGGGCATCATCGTCCCTGCAGCCTGGCTAAGCACCCCATGGACACTGGATATGGACACACGGACCCCGAGTGCCCCCACCGACCCCTGAACACCCCTGGGGTCCCCATGGACAGGATCACCCCGGTGAGGGGTCTCCTCCAAGCCCACTGTCCCTGTCCTCTCACGTTGGGGACAGGAAGGGATGAGGGACAATGCCCTGGCGGCGATGGGGCAGATGGAGAGAGGCGCCGGGGTGACGGGGGACCCAGGCGATGCCTTGGGGACACAGACGGGGAACGGGAGGACAGGGGAGCCAAGAGCCAAAGCATTCACCCATGGAGGGGGCCGGGGCAATGGTTCATTCACCGGAGGAGGGGTCCGCGCCCTGGAAGAGCCGGTGCACGAAGAGACACGTGTCGTGGCCGCTGCCGCACTGGCCGCAGGCGTCAGGCCGCGCGCCCGAGCCCAGGATCCCGTCACAGCCCACGCTCTGCAGGGAGCCGAGACGCAGCCTCAGCGTGGGGGCTCAGAGCTGGGGGTCCCGGGGGTTCCGGGGGGTCCCGGCCCCGCGTGCACCCACCAGGCAGCGCCCACCGACGCAGAGGTCCGGGGAGCCGGGGCCGCAGCGGGTGCCGTCCAGCACCCGGCCGAAGGTGTAGTAGAAGTTGTGCCCCACAGCCAGGCAGTTGAGGTCGCAGACGTTGGGGGCTGCCGGAGCCCGGCGGGAAGGGAAGGGGGTGACGCCGGCGGCAGCTGTGACCCCCAGTCAGCCCAGTGATGCCGCCTGCCACCCCAGCACTCACCTCCATGGAAGGGCACCCAGCGGTACCGCGCCGGTGTGCCCAGGACGGGCTTGTTGTCATAGAGGGAGCACTGCATGGCGCGGAAGGGCACGGAGCCGCCGGGGCAGCCCTGCAGGAGCGGCAGGATGGAGCCCCAGCGGAGCGGGAAGACGGAGCCCCGCGGGATGGGGACCGGGATGGGCCATGCCGTGGCCCTCGCACACTCACCTGGAGCTGGCAGAGCCGGTACTGCCGTGGGTCGCCCGTGCACGTGTCCTCCTCGGTGGACCTACGGCCACAGCGTCAGTGCGGCGAGGTGCAGCCCCCCGCGCAGCCCTGCCCGCACCCCGCGGCCCCCACGGGGACCTGCCCCGTCTTCGGGGTCGGGACACTGAGCCGCGGTCGGGCTGGGAGTGATGGACCCCAACGGGGGAGAAGGACAGGGGATCACGATGTCCCACATGGGGCCGCATCCTGCCGGAGCTGCACCCCAGGATGGGGGCGGTGGGGTCCGTCCCCCCCCGTCCTCCCCCTCTGAAATCAGGCTGAAATTTGGCCGGGGCGCAGCGTGGTGCCGAGGGCCTGCGGGGACACGTGCAGGGGCGGTGGCAGAGCTGTGCCGCGGGATTTGGGTGCCACGCAGGGTTTGGGTGCTGGGGGGGTGTAGGGGAGCGGAGGACGCCCCAGGGGGGCCATGCTGCACCATCCCCCACTCACCGCAGGCACCTCCGGGTGCGAAGGGCGACGCCGTCGCCGCAGGAGCTGGAGCAGGAGCTCCAGGGTCCCCAGGGCCCCCAGGCACCCCGCGCCGGCTGCCGGCGGGGCCGAGCAGGGGCTGGGGGCTCGGGGACCCACACTGGTGTCCCCAGGGCTGGGTCCTGCGTGGAGAAAGGTGACGGTCAGCGCCAGGGTCGGGCTGCAGCAGCCCGGGGGTGCCCCCCTGCACCCCGAACCCCTCACCTGCGCCGTGCCCACGCCGCAGCCCAGGCTGAGCCAGGCCAGGAGCAGCAGCCGCCACCGGTGCCTGCGGGAGCAGAGAGCCCTGAGCCCGAGGGACCGGGGGGCGGCCGGCAGTGGGGCACCCCACATCTCGGCACGCGCCCCCCACGGGGACCCCCAGCGAGGGGGAAGGAGAGGGAGACGGAGGGGAGGGGAGAGGCAGCGGGAGGGTCCCCCGCCGTCGGGGATGGGATGCGGGGTCGGGTGCGGGTGGGCACAGCTGAGGGGGCGACACCGCGTCCCGCACATGTACCCACGCGGCCGCGGGTGCGGGAGACGGCCCCGCCGCGCCCCACGGGCCCCGCTGCGCCCCACGGGCCCCGCGGCGGGGAGCCGGGCCGGGCTCGCTGCCTGCCGGGACAGGACCAGACCTGCGCGGCGGGGCCGGGACGCCGTGTCGCTCCCTCAGCCGGATCCGGCCCCCGCCGTGGGGGGAGCGGGATGGGGGGGGGGGGGGGCAGCGTGGGAGGGTGGAACCCCCGTGTCCCTGCAGCACCCCATCGCCCCCAGCCCGCGGGTGCCGGGGGGCGCGGGGGTGCCAGCCCCGCGTCGGGGAATCCCCCGGCCGAGCCGGTTCCCCCCCGCCGCGCAGTTCCCACGGGCGCCGGAGGTCGCGAGTGGCCCCCGCAGCCCTGCGCGCTCGGACCCCCCCGGCAGGGGATGGGGATGGGGGGTGAGGGGGTCGCGGTGCCGCCGCTGCGGGGGAATGCGGAGCCCGGCGAGGGGCGGATGATGCCCAAACCCCGCTGGCGGCCGAGGTTGGGGTGGGGGGGGGGGGGGGCGCTCCCCGTGCCTCAGTTTCCCCGCAGGAGCGGAGCTGAGCCCGCGTGGGGCGGGGGGGGGTCGTGGGGGTCCGCGAGGGGTTAAGCAGAAATCGGGACCTTACCCGGCACCGTGGAGTCCCCCGCGGGGGAGCGGACCGCCCCGACACCCCCACCCGGTCATGCCGCCCCTCGGCCGGGGCGTCCCGGCGGCTCAGTCCCGGCCCGGTGTCCCGGCGGCGGCGGGGAGGGGGGACCCGGCACGATCGGGCATCGCCTGCGCAGCTCCGGGGGGGGCCGGGCGAGGCTCCCCCCCCCCCCCCCCCTTCCCGCTCGCCTCCCGTCCCTCCCCGCCGCGTTATTAATATCCAGCCCCAAAGGTGCGCCCGGCCCTCCCCGGCCGCCCGTTAACCCTTCGGGGCCCGGAGCTCCGGCGGTCGAGGGGGGCTGGTGGGGTCCCGAGTGGAGCAGCATCTGCGCCCCCCGCCCCCGCCCCGGGTCCCCACCAGCCCCAGCTGCAGAGGGGAAGGGGCAAACGGGACCCCCCCACCCGGTGTCATCCTGATCCGGGACCCTCCCGGTACCCCCTGATGCTGAGCATCCCGGCGGGGGGGGGGATTCAGTCGCACCCAGCACCCTTGGGCCCCCCTAGGGCAGCCCCAGGCACCCCCAGTCCGGAGCCGAAGGGGTTACGGTGCGGGTGTCCCTCGGGGTGTCCCCTCCGCAGCGCAGGGAGGATGGCACGGGGGTGCGCAGGGGACGCACTCCCCGGGTGGTACATCGAGGATGCGGGCAGCGGGATGCTCTATAAGCGGGGACGGCTCCTGGGAGAGGTAAATCCGCCATCGCCCCCCCACCAGCCCCATCCCTGCACCCCCAGCCAGCCCCTCACCCCGGCCAGCACCCCCTCCCCACTGGGCACCCCGGCAGCGGCACACGCCCGCACCCCACAGGGCTGCAGGGGGTCCCCGAGGGGAGCAATTGCGTCCCCTCTGGGGAAGGGGAAACTGAGGCAGCAGGGAGGCGCTGGGGACTGAGCCAGCGCCCGCCGGGTCCTCTGTGCTCCTCGTCCCCAGGGGACGGCAGGGGCCGGGCACCCCGACACCTGGGACCCCCTTCTGCCACGGCCTGTCACTCTGGGGGTGCCAGGCGGCTCATTCCTGTGGGATTGTCCTCGCAGGGCGCCTTCGGGCACTGCTACCAGCTGACGGAGGTGGCCAGCGGCAGGGTCTACGCAGCAAAGGTCATCCCTCGAGCCCGGCTCACTGCAGTGGGCGTCGGGGAGAGGGTGAGTCTGGGGGACACACAGGAAGTCCCCAGGGAGGGGGGGGGAGGACACTCAGGGGGACACCACAGAGCACCACAGCTCTGCCTTTGCCTCTTCTCCCTCTCTCCCGGGTCGCTGGGTGGGTTCCCATCCCCATCTCCCCGAGGGTGCATGCTGGGGGTCCCTGGACCCAGAGGGTTCCCTGGGGGGCTGCCGGGCTCACACCGATGCAGGTGGAGCGGGAGCGAGAGCTGCACAGCCGCCTGCGCCACCGGCACATCGTCCGCCTCCACAGGCACTTCGCTGACCGCAGCCACATCTACCTGCTGCTGGAGTACTGCAGCCGGCAGGTGAGCGAGCGCCGGCACCCCAAAACGGAGCATCCCTGTGCCGGGGCTTCGCCAGATCCCGAGCTGCCACCTCACTCCGTCCCCAGTCCCTCGCTGACATCCTGCGGGCCCGGGGGAGGCTGACGGAGCCGGAGGTGCGGTACTACCTGCGGCAGATCATCTCGGGGCTGCGCTACCTCCACGGAGAGGGCATCATCCACCGGGACCTCAAGCTGAGTGCGTGGGGCAGAGCCGGGGTGGCAGGAGGGCGATGTGAGCCGCGCCAGCACCACTCCAGCTCATCTCCCTCCACAGGCAACTTCTTGGTGACCGAGAAGATGCAGGTGAAGATCGGGGACCTGGGGCTGGCGCAGCGGGAGGCACCGGCCGGACGGCGCTGGGGGTGAGTGGGGCCGTGGCACTGCCGGGGGGACTGCGGGGCCGGGGCTCACCCTGCCCGTCTCCCCAGGGCGCTCTGCGGGACACCCGGCTACCTGGCCCCAGAGGTGCTGGACCGCAAGGGACACGGGGTGCCCTCAGACGTGTGGGCCCTGGGCTGCGCCACGTAAGCGGGGTCCTGGAGGGAGGGAAGAAGGGCAGGGGGTGCTCCTGGACCCACTGAGCAGCCGGACCCCCCCCAGGTACGTGGCGCTGACGGGCAGCCCCCCGTTCGAGGCAGCTCACCGGCAGGAGCTGTACCGGCGCATCCGGGCAGCGCGGTACCCACTGCCCCCTCACCTCTCGCCCCGTGCCCGGGCTCTCATCGCCCGCCTGCTTGTCCCTGAGCCCACGGCACGGCTGAGCCTGCGGGATGTGCTGGACCACGGCTTCTTCACCCAGGTGTGGGGCCGGCGGGGGGCACACGGCCCACAGGGACACAGCAGGGACAGTGGGGTCACTGCTTCTCACTCCCCAGGGTTTCACGCCGGACAGGCTGCCGCCCCGCGCCTGCCACTCGGTGCCCTTCTTCATGGGACAGGACCCACTGCACAGACTGCTGCAGGGGGCTGCTGCGGCGCTGGTGAGGGGGTGGCTGTGCCGGGAGCACCGGGACTCACCACCCTGCCAGCCCGGAGCACAGCCCTCTCCCCGCTGCCGCAAAGGAACAGCTTCCTCGGCAGGACCCGAGCCATGCAAACATCCGCTTAGGAAAACCTTTATTAGTGCTAGGAACCGTCTAAAATCCAGTCATTGAAACAAGCAGGGTGGGACGTGACCATTACGAACGGCGCACACACACACCAGTTTGCCCTTAAAAAAGGTTAACAGAAAAAAAAAACAAACCAAAACCCAACCCAAACCCAAAAGGGACCTCTCTTCCCCACCAGCCCAGGATGGGATGGGGACGAGGAGCTGGGGGCGGCGAAGGTGCAGCTCTGAGGTGCCCGGCGTTGCTCCTGGGGATCACCCGTGCACACGGAGAGGCGTCGGGTCCCCCCGCTCTGCCCGGCCGCAGCCTCCAGCAGCACCTCTCACCGCACCGCCCGCAGCAGGGGTGACTGGAAGGAGGGACAGGGTTATTTGTGGCCCGGGAAAGAGGGAGGAAAGTGCGCAGTTTCCCTGTTCTGCTTCAGTTCTCTCCCTCAAGAGGGGAGGTATGAAAGAAAACGCTGAAAGCTCAGTAAAACATGACACTTAAAACACCCACAGCGTCAACTCGAGAGCGCCTGGCCCTGCACGGCCGGCACCCAGACAGACACTCGCCTATGCCTAAAACAGAGGGTGGGGGACAAAGACAAGATGCTCAGCGTGACCCCAACAAGCACCAAGGAGCCACTTCGCTGTTTACGGACCCGTCCACATGTCAGCACAAGAGGGGACTGGTAAGGGAGGGTGTCACCGGCCTTCCCGTGTCACCAGGGGGGCCTGGGGGAGGGAGGTGACAGCAACGACTTTGTCTGCACTCGGGGCGAGATTTCTTCCAACGCTCTCATCAGCGGCTGCAGGGAAGGAAGCCAGAGCTGCTCCGGTGACGCAGCCCAGCCGAGAGGAGAAGCAAAGGGAACAGCCCAGCCGGGGAGGGAGCGAGACCCTGGGGAGGGACGGCAGCCCCCACGCGCGGCCCTGGCCGGGATGGTGGGTGTGAGCGCAGGCACTCGGCCTCTCGCCAGCACCCTCCGTGTGCTCAAACCATGGAAGAGCTGCAGGGAATGATCCCGCAGCCCTCAAACGGCATCACACAGTGACCCAAAGGACACCAGAAAATGAGATCTGCCCTCAGTACCCCATTGCCATAAATCCCTCATGCCAGTGGGAGCTCACAGCTCCCCTCCGAGGTCCTCAGCTCCCCTCTGCTACGAGGGACGCAGCCTACCTTCTGCCTGCCCCCCACACTCACTGCTAAAAACCTTTCCCAGGTCGTGCGTGATTCCTACACGAACTAAACCACAAATCAGCCTTTGCCCTTGGGGTCAGTGTTCCCCCCCCGGCAGCTCTGACCCACAGCCCTGCACACGTGGGCAGAGCCGCCCTCCTGTCCGCTCAGGCGCAGCAGAGCTGGGAGGAATGGCACTGCAGAGGCGAGCAGAGGGAGGCACACCATGCCATGCCACACTGGCACCAGTTTTAGGGTTCTCGGGGACAGGGGAACAGCTGGGGGGGCAGGTGGCACAGCCCGGCTGCTCCTGAGGCTGGGCGAAGGGCTGGCTGCCGTCCCCCAGCTCGGCGCCGCACCCGGGGCCCGGCCGCTCCAGGCCTGGCAAAAAGCCCACTTGATATTTTTATCCCCGGCATCCGTGTTGTTTGAAGCTATCCGCATTTTTTTTTTTTTTTCCCCCCACCACCAGCCCTCCCCTGTCCCACCCTGGCTTAGAGGTGACAGCAATAGCAACGCACCCTCTGCTGCTACGACCTGAGCCCAGAAGGCATGGGCTGCCCTAAGATGGCCCTGGGCACGGGGTCCCAGCAGCTCCGACACAGCCTGGGGGACGGTACAACCTCCCCAGGATGCCGGGCGGCGTGGGGGGGCCCAGGCCACGCTCCCCAGACCCCCTGTTCTGGGAATAGCTGTACCGGCCACCTGCCCCCTCGCAGGCCTGCTGCCCTGGCAGGAACGTCTGATGGGCTCAGGGCAGGGCAGTTCCAGTAAATCCAATGGTTTTTAAGCTCTGGGATCTCCCCATCTTTATTCCACAGCCGCCAGCTGCCCAAAGACAGGGAGAGCACGACTCTCACCGCAGCTTCTCAGGCCACTTGTTTCATGCTCTGGACAGTTAAGTCTGCCTCAGGGCACAAAACAAGGCAAGCCCGGTGGGAAGTTTCATTTCTTAAAAAGAAGGGATTTTAAAACAATGATCCAAGTTTGGTAACTCTTCTCACCCTCCTCCCCAGCTATAAATGAGGCCGAAACTCACCCTCATGCAGAAATCAGGTTCAAAGTTCAGCCAATTTGTGTGGGATACCGACAGCCCTATCCCCCTCGGGGAGGCTGACAAAAGCAATTCAAGTCCCTTTGCAGAGCTGTCACCGCAGAGCCCTGGACCAGGGCTGAACCCGGCTCCCGAAGCCCAGGGTGAGCTCGGAGCAGGATCCTGGAGGAACAGCTCCAGGCAGGGACTGGCCCAGGATGCGTTTGGTGACAGAAGTACCGGGTATTGCTTGGCCTGAGAGGACTGGTGCGTAGACAAAGGAGCTGGCTTGACTCAAAACGGACCCGAGCAGTTTCTCAGCAGGCCGAAGGCAGCGAATTGCTCTCCACCTTCAGTCCTTTGCTGGCCAGGAAGGCGTCCTGCTTGGGGTCGCGGCCCAGGAACTTCCTCAACATGTCGGAAGCATCAACAGAACCGCCAGGATGCAGGATGCAATTCCTGTAATCCATGCCCACCTGCGAGGGGAGAGAGAGACGAGGGTACACGTAGGACACCCGCCCTCCCACTGACGCTGCTGTCTCCAACCACCTCTGGCAGGGGACGCAGCCCCTGCCGCATGCCGAGAGCGCGGCAGCACAGAACGTCCTCCCTACCTTACAGTTCATGATCCCCTCCTGCTTGAACCGCGTGTGGAACATATCCATGGAGTACACTTCGCTCCAGAGGTAGCCGTAGTACTGGGCATCGTAGCCTCCAGCCAAGTGCCCAAACGTAGCGGGCATGTTCGTACCTTTGCGGCAAAGGAAGAGAAGGGGCGTTAACGGAAAAGGCTGCTGGAACCGTTCACAGCCCAGAAAAACCCCTCCATGCTGTAAATATGTCAGAGCAAGCACTGGGTCAGCTTGTTCACTATCCCAGGGGAAACAGGGAAGAACTTTCCAGTTATTTTTGTATGGCTTCAGCCCTGCTTTTCCTGGAGCCAGCAGAAACTGTCCCCATTGAGGCAGCCACAAGCCCCAGCCTTGAAAAGAACCTGCTGAGCCAAGCTTGCGGGCCAGGCCCAGAGAGATGGTGAGAGCAGCAGCCCCAAGCCCCTGGGTACCTGGGGTGGCAGGGACGCCCAGCACCTCTTCACACAGCCGGGCAAACACCTCCACGGGGTCAGCCTTCGTCTGGGTGTGCAGCGCCTGGTCCACCTTGGCCAGGACGATCTGACGCAAGTTGAAGAGCCCTGTTCCCAGGAGGAGGAGGCAAACTGAGCTCCTGCCTGCAGGCAGGAGCGTCTCCAAGGCCGGGGGGCTCCCATAGTTCTCCCCACACCCAAGTTCTGACCTGCTTCTCCAACCAGACCCGTTCAGCAGCCCCCACTCAGGCCAAAGCCCCATCCCCTGCCTGCAGATAATCTCTGCCTTCCCTAGCACCTCTTCTCACCGTGCCACCACCCAGCCCGCTGAACCTCCTGCCACACCACCCTTGTTCTTCCCAGATTAACAGCAAGCAGACGTGGTTCCTTCCCCCAAATCCCCTCAGTCCCCACAGCCCAACAGGGAGCAAGGCAAAGCCTTTCCTCTACCATTAAGGGTCCCCTTCCCCTCCCCACACACAGGGCACAGCACGGCGAGGCTCTGCCCTTGCTGGGGACAGCACACAGCCCTCGCTCCCCTCCAGCCCCTCTTCGCTGGCTCCCACTTCCCTCTGCAGGGACCTACCTGTGTTTGCCTGCCGGGATTTAACAAGCTTCTCCAACAGCTCATCAGGGATGGGGCTTCCAGTTTTATAGTGCCTGGACATGCGCAGCAGTGGCTCCTTCTCCCACACCCAGTTCTCCAGCATCTGCGATGGTGCCTCGACAAAGTCCCGCTCCACGTGTGTCCCACTGAACATGGCAAACTCCGCCTAGGAGATACAGCCAGCTCAGAGTGGGGCATCATTTAACCCCAGAGGGGAGCACGATGGGGGAAAGGTAACCCTCTGCCAGCCCAGCCAGGCCTTACCTGAGAGCACAGCTGGTGCATAACATGCCCAAATTCATGGAAGTAGGTTTCCACCTCGTCGTGCTGCAGCAGGGAAGGTGCATCCGGTGTGGGCTTGGTGAAATTGGCCACCATGGCAGCCACCGAGATCTGCCGGCTGGAGTCTGGCAAGAGGCAGCCTGGCTGCAGGCCAAAGCAGGCTGCATGCCCGTATTTCCCTTCCCTAGGCCAGGAAGAGGAGACTGTTACACAGATCCTCCCCCAGGACCAGCCATGAGCCACCGCGGCCCTGCTCAGAGCAGAAGCCCCTGGTGACCCCATGCTCCTGGGACAGCCCTGCCCGAGTACCCACTGCTCCCTCTGCACAGCCACGCGTCTGGGAGAGGGACAGCCTCTCCCCTTTCCCAAGACACAGGGCAGGGTCTGCTCCCACTGCCCTAGCCCTCCTCCCTTGCTTCACCTTGCCCAAGGCCTCACCGTGGGTACAGGTCCAGGTAGAATTTGCCGATGGTCTCCCCGGAGGAGGTGTCCTTCACTGTGTAGAGCTGGACGTCCTCATGCCAGACCTGAGCCTTCTCTTCCAGATGGAAGGTGAGCCCCAGCAGCTCCTGGTAAATGGCCAGCAGGCCTGTGGTGACCACCTGCATGGGGAAGTACTCCTTCAGCAGATTCTGGTCCACGCTGTACTTGGTCTCCTCCACCTGGTTCATGTAATAGCGCATGTCCCAGGCATTGATGCGGTTGTCAAACTCCAGGCCACGCTTCTCGCATTCTTTCTTTTTCAGGTCCAGGATCACAGCCCGTTCCTTCTCCCCGAGGGGTTTCAGCTTCTCGGCCAGCTCATCTAGGAAAACCAAGACAAGCAGGGTGAGTGCCCGGGGCATAGCCAGCCCAGCACGCCCCTGCTGTTCCCCTCCCCAGCCACTTGCCATACCCAGGAAGGTAGCCACTGTCTTGCTGCTTTTAGCCATGTTCATCTCCAGCACAAAGTCCGCGTGCGTGTTGAAGCCCAGCAGACTGGCTTTCTGAGCCCGCAAGTCCACCAGCTCTTTGAGGATCAAGCAATTCTCCTGCAAGGCAGAGTCAGACAAAGAGTGAAGTGGGGTACACAGGTGAGAAAGAAAGCACGAGCCCCAGAGTAGAAAGCACAAGTCTCAGACGAGATCCCTTCAATGCCTGGACCTGACCTGGCATCCCATCTGGCCCTGCTGGCAAGCAGCAAGGCCCACCTACCTCTTTGCACCTGGAGTTGAACATTTCCTCCACCTTCCTCCTCGTCTCAGGCACGTAGCACTTCTTCAGGAGAGGGAAATAATGTGGGTATTTCAAGGTGACTTTCAGCTTGCCATCCTCCGTCTTCTCCAGGGAGTTCAGGAAGTCTTCAGGGAGCCCCCCTGAGAAAAGAGCAGAGGGGACTGATGGAGAGCCCAGGTCCCTCCAGAAAAACCAGCTCTGAGACTGAGCACAGGAACACGCTCTTGCTCCTTGGCCAGAGGAGTTCAGGCACTCAGGGCCACACCAGCAGAGAAATAAGCTCAAGTGCTCCATACCTAGTTCCTCCTTCGAGAAGGGCAAGTAGGTAGTGTCTTCGTTAAGATTCTTGTTGAAGTCTATGCAAAGGACGCTCAGCTTTTTCTTAATAGCTTTGATTTTCTTTAAAATACAGATGAACAGAGAAAAGTCAGTCCAACGGGGGAAGTCAAGCAGCACCGTTCCCATTCTCCAGCCAGCAGCCTGCCTGCTGAGCTGCCCAGCAGTCTGCACTTGGCTTTTATTCAAACGCAACGCAGCAGAATTAATTGCATGCAGGCGCTGAGCGCTCAGCCTAGAACAGGCTCCCTTTGATCACACCTGGTAGGAAAGCAGCCACCTCAGCAAGGTCCCAACTGCCTCCTGTCAGCTCAGGAGCTGCAGGTGTTCAAGCAACAACCTCCTCTACCCTTATTTTCATTTCGCCTTCTCTTCTATTTTTAATCCAGCTTCCAGCTCGTTCACTGAGCCACTGGCATGGTAAGAGACGGAGACCCTGAGCAGCTCAACCCCCTCAGGCTGCTCACCTTGACCCCAGCCCCAGGAGGGCACCATCCTCAACTGTCCCTTTGCACGTGGGGACCGGGTGCCACCTCCACTCCTGACCTGCACAGCGCCATCTGCAATCTCAGTTTGCCGGGAGCCCCCAGACTCCCAGCATCAATCCCACTTCGTAAATGTCATCCCACTCCAACGGAGAGGAAAAAGAGGGGCACGGAGACATCACCCAACACACCCAAGGTCACAAGAATCAGGGGAAAAATTCAGGAGTCTGAGCCTCGGTCCTCTGCTCTAATGCTACACTGTTCCGTTAGCCCTGCAAGCCTCCTCTTCTACATGTGCTTACTTTAAGCTCTATGATCTCACCTCTTGCGTTTCCTCAGGGAGATGGAGACCATTTCTTTTACCCAATTTGATCAGCCTCTCTAGATATCTCTTTGCTTCAGGCTTCAGTGAAGCACTCTCTGCTTTCTCCTGTAAAACAAAACCTATGAGCACAGGGAACCGCAGGATCGGGTGTTGCAGAAAGTTGGTTCCTGGGGGGAGTTATGGCTTATTGTAATACCAGTGACCCAGAAATAGATGGAAACACCCCACAAGAAGGCTTTGGTTTGGTGCATTAGTTCCTACCAGATTGCTTTAAACACATCACCTTTATGCCGTATTACAGCACTTTTCAGGCCATTACTCAGGCCCTTCCCGGCGAGAGGCAGGCTGGGTTTACTAACGCCATCTTAACAAAGGGGTAATTGAGGCCCTGAGGGGGCACAGAGCCCTCAACCCCAAACTCCCCAGTTCTCACTAACAGCTGGACCATTCCGCCATGATCACATGGCGATTCAGTTCCAGACCTGACTTGGTAGCATGCACTTTTAAGTTCTGGGACAAGGGAAAATGGTTTGTTGTAATTCTAGGGAATTTCAGTGCATCACTGACAGCGCATCCTCCCCAGCACACACCTGGAGCCAGACAATCCTCTGGTACACATCCTGCCTCATGCTCATCTCCACGTCAAACTCCGAGAGCTTCTTGTCAGCCTCAGTGCTTGCTGCACGGATGTCTTTGCAAGGAGAGACGTGCTGGGGAAAGTCCAGCATGTTCCGATGGACTGGAAAGACAGAAGAGGGATTACGGCGAAGGCAATGGATTCATGTCCCAGAACTGCTCATGAGTAGGAGTGCAAACAGAGAGCCTGTGTTAACTGGGAGCCAGTTTGACGGCCCTGGTGGCTGACCTGCCCGCCCACACAAAGGAAGAGCAAGGCAAGCTGCTGCTCTCAGACAAACCCAGAGCTGTCTTCTCAGAGCAGCACTCAGTCACCCGCAGCGCCTGTTCACCCCTTCCTCGCTGCTGAGCACATCTGTCCACTGATTTCCCACTACAATCCACCTTTCTCACAAGACTCAAGAATTTCACGCCTGTAAGATCCCAAGGCCTTTGCCCCAGCTGTAACTGTTGATACCAGCTTCAAGAATCACAGGACTTCTATGCTGGCAGACACACGGGCAGCACTACTGTGTGACTCCTTTCCTTAGAGGTCCAAGCTAAAAGTGACACACCTTTACTGCAGACGCTCCTCAAAAGCTACCACGTCCCAGGTGTACTCTGCCCTGACATATTTCCATTTTAGAAGTGAAATAGAGAAAACGTTCCCTGCCACTGTTTCTGCAAAACCTCAAATAATACAACTCCAGTGGGAAGGCGCTGCCCCCCAGGCACGAGAACTCTGCACCCAGCAGAAGGTAAGCAGGCAGCTACTCTCTGCTGCCCAGGGAAAGTGCTGACAGTTCTGCTGAAGTTAACATTACTCCTGCTTAGTAAGGGCTTTTCCTCTTACTTTAGGAAAAAGAAACCAGATAGAAGAAAGAAGAGGCTTGTAGGCTGGCTTCTGTTTCATACAGACCTGACACCTCGCCACACCAGTGGTCAGGACAGGTAACAGATGCCGTGAGGCAGGAGGGGGGCTGCATGACTTCGGCATTCTACTGCTGTAAATAATTAGCCAGAGATACATCGAAGCCTGCATCATTTGCCTTGCACAATTGCCATCATGTCGCATTAACCTTATGTATAATCCCTAAAATAACAGCAGTGTTTAAACATGACACACCAAAAGACATTTATCCGCTGCCTTAGGGGAGAAGGCAGAAAAGAGTTGAAGATTTCTTAGATCATCCGAACCATTTCTGGCAACGCACAATTTATACCCACTAATGCACCTTGACACATAAAAGCCGCAGACAACCTTGAAAACCTGGCTACTCCTCCCGCAGACCATCCTGCTGCCAAAGTGCCATCCTTGTTTTAGACTCACTCTTCCGTTCCAAATCTACTCTACTCTTTGTACTTATATCTAGCTGTAGAAACATTAACTGGAAAAAAAACCCACCATACTGCCGAGGGAGCCAAGGGAAGAAAAGAGGAGATGACAGCACAGAGCAAAAAAACGACCAACAAAATCTTAATAACAACCCAATGATTTCCAGAAAGCCAGTACTCCCTCTCAGTGTACGTACCTGTATATTCCACTTCCACATCTGCCAGTGCCTTGAGAGTGTTTTCATAGGACACCTCGCCCTGCTCCTGGGAGCCCACCCGGTCATACACCAGCCTGGTCCTCTCTGTGAGCTCTGCAGCCATGTTTTCTATCTGTTCGGCAGTTAGGTCCCATCTCAGCTGATTTGCTAACAGCCTGGGGGACTGGCTATCCACAACGTTTCCTGGGGAGGTGGGGAGGAAAAGGTCTGTGAAACACAGTCCTATACAGGCTGGAAATAAAATTCAGCTGCATAGCTAAAGCTCGATAACAGCACTTAAAGGAGAGGCCCAGCAAACAAACCACGCTGATGGATAACCAGGCTCGGAAGGCATCAGGGCGCTGGCGGCAATCAGCAGCCGGATGATTTTCCGGGCACTGTTTACCCTCTCAGTCATGACAAGCCCTTCACAGAAACCTGACTCCCTCCCCCTCTCTGCTCGCCATTCCTCTGCCCACGGGAGGGGGGCCGGGAGGGTGTCCCCTGCCCGGGGCGGGAGCTGTGGGGCAGAGAGGCGACGGGGGGGGGACAGCAGTAGACCACGGCCCCCTACACAGCCCCCTGGAGGGCTCCCCCAGCTCTCTCCTCCTGCCCCCACCCCTTTCCCCCCATCTCCCCCTTGCCACGCCACCCCCTCGCCCTTGCCCTCGCCCCCCGCCTCCGTGGGCTCCCCCGCCGCCCCAGCCCCCCACTGCCCCCCCGCCCCCCGGTACCTGTGGGGGGGGCCATGCCAGGGGTGCCGGGAGGTCCCGCTCTTCTGACTAGGCCGGGAGAAGACCGCGCCGGCCCCACGCACGGAGCATGTGCCCCAACCATAGAGGCGAGCTGAGAGAGAGCGGCCGCGCCGAGGGATTCTGGGAGCGTGGAGGACTGGGCCGCTCTCCCCTTTCCCTTCGCCCCATCCGGGCCGAGGGGAGCGGCCCATTCGCCCCCACGTGCAAAGCCACATCCCAACGCAGGCCCTCAGCCTCGGGGGCTGCGGGGCAGCCGCAGGGACCCAGGCGCAGAGACCCGCCGGGAGCAACACCCCGGCCCAGTGCTCCCACCCGCCTGTTCCCATGGCAACGCCCCCCTCGATGGTAAAAATCAGGGCGGAGCGACAATCACGCTTCCGGCCTCCGGCCCCGCCCCGAGCCGTGCAGATTGCGCATGCGCAAGGACTCCGCGCCTGCGTTCTCGATTATCTAAGGGCGGGGAAGGGGTGGGCGGAGCTTGGCGGCAGCGCAGGCGCGCGGTGGGCGGAGGCCGTGCGCAGGCGCGGTGGGCGGAGCGCATGCGCAGTGCTGAGCCCGCCCCGGCTGAGGCGAGTGTCGGGGCGCCCGGTGAGCGGGGCGGGGCGGCGATGGAGGGGGGGGCCGGGCGGGGAACTGGGCTTGGTGCTGTGCTCCCTGCTGGCTGCCGTCTGCCTCTGGGCCCGGCGGGGGCAGTGGCCGGGCTGGGGGTTGCGGCGGGGCCTGGCGCTTCCTTCGCCCGGGGTCCGGTGTGGGCTGGGCCCGGGGCTGTGGCGGGGTGTCCCCCCTGCGTAGTCCCGTTCCCCTGCCCGGGAGGGAGAGCCCCGCCGCTGCTCCCGTCTCTTCACGACGCGGTGTGTGAGCGGGGCGGTGTCCCGGGGCCCACCGCGCCCCCCGGGCCTGACTCCCCTCCCTCCTGCCTGTCCCGGGGCAGCGGTGGGAGCTGTGGGCGGGGGCCCGGGGGCGCGGGGGGAGGAGAGGTGCCTCCCTCCTCTCTGTCTGCCCCTGGGGGCCCGGGAGGGTCTGTGGGCTCTCTGGCCTCGCTTGTTACTGGGGCTGGGAGCCGGGTACAGGCCCTCACCTGAGGTGCACACTGTGGGGCCTGGCTGGGGCTGGGGGTGTCTCTGGTGTCTTTCAGTGGGTTGGGGTCAGCTTGGCTCTGTTTCACGGAGTTTGCATTTAAACAATTTCATTTCTCTACTAAGTCACCCTGAATGGTTTTCTGTGCTACAAACCCAGTTAGGTGTTCCAGAGAGGCAGAGCACTTTGGCTCCACAGCAGTGCCATGCAAGGAGCTTCTCTGTTGTGCTGATAGGCACTGTGTCAGGATCTCTGGGAAGCCCCAGCCTTGGGGGGTGTTTTGGGGTGGCTTTGCTTTGGGTCCTCACTCTCCTTTCCCATCGGCATCCTGGCAGGGTGGGTTGACAAGCTGCGCAGGGGACTGGTAGCCCTGAACCCCAGCTCCGCTAACAGTGGCAGATTGTTTCAGCTCTTGTTTTTGTTTCAGAATCAAATTATGCTCTGGAAGTAGAAGACTGTGGTTTAGTGGTGAAACTCCTCAGTGCTAAGTTTGTCTAGCCTAAGTGCCTGCAACACCTTTGATGTATTTCCCTTGGCAGGAGCCTTGTGGGGGAGGACTGTGCTGTGCAGCTCACACTGGAGAGGGTGAATTGAGGCCTGGAGAATTCACGTAAAGGCAGTGGTTACAGCAGAGAGTTTAATAGAAGCTCTGGAGGCTTTGGCCAGTCCTGAACAACTCACTTATGCTCCACATTCATTCTGGGGGAGGGCAGCAGGAAAGCTCTTTTGACTTCTTGTCCATCAAACCATATAACTTCTCTCTCTACAGATTTTTTTAAAGTTACAAGAAGTTGTAGCAAACTGCTTACAGCCTCCCAGAATGGCAGACCAGAAACGCCTTGCCTACTCCATCATCCAGTTTCTACATGACCAGCTACAGAATGGGGGTCTGTCTCCAGATGCTCAGGAGAGTTTGGAAGGTAGGTGGTTGTATGCACTTCCCTCTTCATGCGTCTAGGTCTCTCAGCCCCACACTTGGGGAAATTTGGACAGTTACTGCCTTCTGCCTCTTGGCTGGATTGTTCCTAATGTCAAACCTTACTCAAGATTCGAAATGAATTTGTCTTCTTGGGGAGGTATCCAGGGCATTAGGGATGCTGATTGCTGGTATGATTTCTTGTTATCTCTTTCAAAAGCAGATTAGCTTGAGAAAGGGATATACCTGGGATCAAAAGCCTCTCTGACCCTGGGTTTGAGACTTAGAAATTGTATCTTAAATGAAGCAGAGGCAGGAGGCTTGTAGTGTAGTGTAAAATGAGAACTTTGTTGTTATATGGAAGTGTTTTATGCCTGCAGAGTGCTTTTCCTGTTCTGCTATCAAAATGCTTTTCTATAACATGCCCTGGAGTATTTATATGAGGTTTTTCAGAGGGCTTCACTGGTAATGAGAGCACACTGATCTTAAAAGATCTACTTAAGGAGCTTACACTTTAGTCTTTGGCTTGTACATTTGTCCCACTGAAAGAGAGCGCAGGCACGTCAGCAGAGTGCTGGGTACATTCCTGGGTGAGGCAGGAACAAGAGAGGGCGGGAGGAGGGTGTTGGGTGGAAGGAGGGGTTTATTCCTGGTGCTTTTTGGACTGTAAAATATGACACACGAGTTCTGTAAAACTGACTCTGTTTTGTCGCTGGGGTTCCCCTCTGTGCTGGGAGCAGCTTCCCGACCAGGTGCCTGATGAGGGAGGCGGTGGGGGCAGCTGCAGCCCCTGCAGGACCCGCTCTTCAGTGTTTGTGCACCTCTGCATGGCCACAGCGCTTCACAGAGCAGCCACCCTCTGACAAGGGACGGCTTTCCGAAACGTGCAGATCTCTCCTTGCTCATTGCTACCCACAGCTGTGGGAAGGCTAGTAAAGCCCCAATTTGATTAACTTCTACCCCCAGCACCTGCTCTGGAGTCACCTGAGAGGGTTGGGAGCTGTGACTGACTCAGTCCAGGAGCTTGCTCTCAAGAGCTAAGGTTTGTCCAGCTCTGAGGTTTTGGCAAAATTTGAGGATAAGGCCCAAATATCAAGTCTGGTGTGTGGAATTGCCTGGTTTAGGGTGTTTTTTTTTCCCTAATATGTTCAAAGGTAAGAAATTCAAGTGCTGTGGGGGGAGTCTAAGTGTTTAGATGGAATGGGGAAAGCTAATTAACTGACTCTTCTTGTCCAGTGGCCATTCAGTGTCTGGAGACAGCATTTGGGGTCTCAATGGAAGACCAAGGCCTAGCCGTGTCCCAGACTCTTCCTGAAATATTCGAAGCTGCTGCAGGAAAGGTGAGCGAGTGTGTGTATGTGCTGAGTTTCCACTTAAGCAGCCAAAGCAATGAGCTCTGCTTGATTTCTGTGGCGATGCTGCCCCCTCAGAGCTGTGTAGGAGTGAAAAGTTTTGGGCTTGACAAGCCAGTGCTTGGGAAGGGGGAGGTGTAGTATATCTCAGTGGGAGTCCTTATTGCAGCGTTCTCCCTTTCCTTGTAAGGAGCCTGAACACATCAGAACAAATTCGGAGCCCATCACTCCCTCTGAAGACGACATAGCTGAAGCTGAAAGACTCAAGACTGAAGGTAACCTCCTCTGGAGCTGGTGTATAATGAGGTTTACGTGGTAATGGGGAAGGAGGTTTAATTCACTCAGCACCTGGGGAATGCTTGGAATGGGGAAAGAAAAAGCAAATGGGATCAACCCTTCCATTTCTGCTTGTTTCTCTGCTTGTGCTCCAGGAGCGTGTGTAGGTTGGCATAATTTAGCTGCCACAGAGCCTAGATAGACAGCTGGGTCAGCACTTTCTCTTGCATCCTAAGAAGCCCACGCTGTGTAGAACAGGGCATCTTTCCTGTTCAGCTCTCCTCTGTGTGTTGCCTTTTCTCTGTCACACAAGAGAGCATGATTAGTGCTGAAGTACAACGGAGAGCTTTCTCTGAGCCAACACACCGCAGTGCTGCTTTGGGGAGGCCTCGTGTGTGCTCGGGGTGGAAGGACAGCTGAGGGTGCTTGGGGAGCTTCCAGGATCAGGCAACCTGGAATTGCCTCACTGCTGAGCCTGCCCCACTTGCAAGCAGTGCAAGTGGTTGGTTTCTCTCTTGTTCTATTTTCTTAAGTAGAACATAGATCCAGGCCTGTTGCTGTTGTTTGTCCCCATTTTTCACTTGTTAATGATCCTTTCCACCATCTTTTTAGGAAATGAACAAATGAAGGCAGAAAACTTTGAAGCTGCTGTGTCTTTCTATGGAAAAGCAATTGAATTAAATCCATCCAATGCTGTGTATTTCTGCAACAGGTACTGATTATCTCTTTCTCTACCCTTGTACACCTGTGTGTTCGTTCCTACTACTTGAATCTAAGACCCTTGAAAGGTCAAAATCCCTTTTTTATGATTCTGTAGACTGCTTGTTTTGTGGCTTGCTCTTTGTGTGGTTCTTTTAAGCTCATAGTGACACACTTTCCTGTGCCTCCTGCCAGCTCTGTGCACTGGCATCTCTAGATAGGATGTGGGTGTGGAAACAAACTCTATTAGGCATTTGAGGAGATAGAAGGATGCCAAGAAATACTGTCTGCTTTCATGCAATTAACTCTAAGTGGGCTAGAGAGCCCAGGTTTGAGAGGCTGTGTTGATAATAAAACAAAGGAGTGAAATGAGACAAGTTGAAGGCTCATTATTGAGAGCTGATGTGTGTGCAAAATTCAGTATGCAAGTGAATTTCCTATTTTTCAGTTTGAAGCAAAAGTGTTTGAAAGTTGGTGGGAAGACAAATGTTGAATAAAACAGACTTTGAATCAGGATTTGTTATAGTTATCTGCTTATCCTGGGTACATATGTAGAGCTGGCTATGTGAATAACATGTCTGCACACACGCTAATGACATGGTGAGGTATTTCTTGGGGCAAGGAACTCCAACTGGTGCTTTTAGGGAAGTTTTCCTTTAGCTGCATGAGGGTCAGTCCCATGAAGTTTTGGGCAGGTGCCCCTCAATAAGAGTTGTGAGATTGAGGCTTGAATGAGTGTGTGATGGCTTCAAAACCGATGTTCCCTCTTGTGTGGGGGAAATGGATGAAACAGTTACTATGACTAAGAAACCAAGTCATAAGGGAAGCTGAGAGACTGTCTGAGCTAGCAAGTGTGGTACTGTGTGCCTCCCCAGAGCCCAGGCTCCTCCTGGAAAGTCCATGAGGAGGAGTAAGAGCCTCGATTTATTTGCAGTAGGAGCAGAACGTGGAGTTGGGTGTTTGGATAGCAGCCTGCTCCACCTAGATACGGCCTGGATTTATGTCAAGTTCGCACTTGACTTTGCCTTGTACGACAGGAGACTACAGAGAGGAAACAGGGGTGACCTTGCTCAGCATATTCAAGCTGATAAGTGATTTCTGCACATCTTTCTCCATTCCCTCCAGAGCTGCTGCATACAGTAAACTAGGAAACTATGCTGGAGCAGTGAGAGACTGTGAAAGAGCTATAGGCATTGATCCAAACTACAGCAAAGCTTACGGCAGAATGGGGTAAGTAAGAGCAGGTTTTTTTTGTGCTAGAATTTTAATCTCAAAACATCTAGTGGCAGTGATGCTATCAATGGTGTTCTGCCTGGGAATGCCATGTGAAAATACCTAGCATTTCACCTCTGCTGGGGGTGGAGGAAGATTGCAAGTGCTTATCTAACTCTAAATTTTAATTTTATTTCCACTGTAATAGCTTGGCCCTCTCCAGTTTAAATAAACACACAGAAGCTGTCGTTTACTACAAAAAAGCCCTGGAGCTGGATCCAGACAATGACACATACAAGTCAAACCTTAAAATAGCTGAACAGAAAATGAAGGAGACTCCTAGTCCGGTAAGTTCTGAAACTAGTACGTGTTATACATGGGTAAGATTAGAAGGCAGCTTCTTCACTGTAAGCGCTAACAGGCACTGCCTGGCAGAGCCTTGCTGACCTGGGCTGTGTTCAGAATGCAAATCCTGTATGCAGACAGAGGGGAGATAGTTAACGAGCCCTGCTGTGAACATTTCCACGAAAATCCAGAGAGGGTGACTTCACTGCTTGAGCACAGTCACCTTGGGCTTATTTGAAAGAGCTGGAAAATGAGACTGATTAAAAAGGAGTGTTTTGAAGCAGCAATTTTGCCTTAAGCATCTTTCTTAATTAAAATCACTACTCCTAAAATCCAGCTTTTTTTTTTTTTTCTAGTGACCTGTTAGCAATACAAAAAGGGCATGTTAGGTGTCTTTTTTCTTACAAAAATTTTTAAGAAAACTGGAGGTTTCCTAGCCAGAGAGCTGGTGTCATTTTTGAAGGGGATTTTAATTTTCTAAAGACTTCTCTGGTGCAGAGGTGACCAAGTGGATGTGTTTAACTTGGCAGTTGTAATGGGTTACAGCTGTACATCACTAATGTGGCTCAGCTGGTGACAGGGGTGATCAGTAAGTCATGTAATGCAGACATCTGCCCTTTGACTCCCCCAGTGAGCCCAGTCCCCCGAGGCTGGCTGTGAGTTACAGAACAGTTATGGACAGAGCCTCTTTCCTTTGTTGTGGTTTAAAGGCCAGATTCTGATAACAACTGGGTGTAAAATATTAAAGTAACATTCATTGTAATGTGCATCAGGAAGTGAGAGGATGTCATCATCTGCGTGTGGCTTCTTTATTCTTACAGACTGGAGGTCCAGGAGGATTCGATTTAGCTGGCTTGCTGAACAACCCCGGCTTCATGAGTATGGTAAATTTGGTCACAGATCACAGCCAGGCTGTACCTGGTCTGTGCATTGGTCTGTTCAGGATGAAATGTATCGGTACATGGCGTGGGGAGCTCCTCTGTCTCTAGCAGATTTGTTTTCATTTCTTGGTTTCAGTGTTGCTGTGAGGAAACTGTGCTTGTATTTCATTAAGGTCAAATAGAAAGCCAGTGACTTACTCACACTCTTCTCCTTGCGCTGTGCTGGATGTGGAAAGGGTGCCTGTTCTGCATTACCAGCCTTGTCTTGTGTGTTGTACTGTGCTTCTCTTGGCTATTTTTGTCCTATTGATCTGTTTCCAAGTATTTCTGCCTTCACTTTGTTTGTAGTTGAATGGCACAGCATCTGCATATCTACCCAGTCATTTCTGACTAAATAGGGTGTCATTTTTTTTCTCCCTTCTTTAAATAGGCATCTAACCTAATGAACAATCCACAAGTACAACAGCTGTAAGTTTGATCCCATCTTGTATTTCCTCTTTGAATCGCTCATTTGAGGTTCTGTGTGTGTTTGGTGTTTGCAGGAGGTCTAAACTGGTGGGAGGGGGAGTGTGCTTGGGCCAAAATTATGGAGAGCGGCCTTTAAACCAGCCCAGCTGCCTGAGTGAGTGTGTACTCTGGAGTGTGCTGAAGGGGGATCGTGTTATAAACCTTTGCAGAAGGGAGGCAGGATAGATTGTGGCACTGGAATTGGGTTTGGGAAGTTTGGGGTCAGTTTGACTCTGCTGCACAGTATTTATGTGACTTGGAGACAGGATTTCACAGCTCCATCGCAGTTAGAACGAGAATATTTCCATTCTTTGTGCTACAGGGTTATGAGGATCAATTCATAATGTTTGTGAGATGCTTAGAATATATAAAGTCATAAAACTAATAAGCCACGTACCTCTCCTGACCATCTTTTCAGAGCACAGGTAGGAAGTGAGCTGGAGACCTTCTCATATGGTAATCAAAGGATGAGCTCCAGATAATTTGGCTAAAGGGCTGAACGTCAGCTGCTGTTTCCATTTGATTCTGCCTGCTCCTTTCATGGCTGTTGCCAGCTGAGGTTCTGCACCAGATGCAGCCTGAGGGCTTCCAGAGGAGAAGGAGCTGTGTGTTCTGGGCTGTTCTCCACGCGGGGATCAGTGCTCAGGCTGGTCTGTCCATCGATCTCTTGTGACGCAGAGCAAGTGAATAGCTTGTGTGAGGAAGGGCAGCATTTGAAATAAACATAACATAGAGCTTGCACACAAAAGGGGGAATCTCTGGGAATATGGGAAGTGACACTATTGTAAATATTTCTACATATTGTGCAATTTAACATTACAGTTACTTTTCTGCAGTTAATGAACGAAAAGTTCTTGCAAAAGATTCCCCTGCAGTTAACTTCATCTGTGTGGGAAGGTGCTCCCATTACGCTGACAATCTCCTCCCAGAGTAAACCAAACAGTTTCTGTGGGGTTTTTTTTTCTGCTGTGACAAGGATTGTTATTTCCACAGCATGTCCGGGATGATTTCTGGTGGCCACAACACCATGGGAGCAGCAGGCACCAGCCCCTCCACGAATGATCTTGCCAGCCTCATACAAGCGTGAGTAGAGAGCTGGGTCTTTCCCATTGCCTGGATCAGTAAATGGATTTCGGGTTTTTCTGACCAGAAATTGAATCTTAAATTTAGCAGTTGAGGAAGGCTTAAATGTTGGGTGAAGCAGTGGTGATGCAAGTGGTGATGCAAGCTACTTGTTAGAGTGGAGTTTTGACAATTAGCTGTAAAGAATTTCCTAGCACCAGACCATGTTAGATTGTGTGTGGGAACACTAATAGACCTGTTGCTTGTTCTCCTTCAGAGGCCAGCAGTTCGCTCAGCAGATGCAGCAGCAGAATCCTGAACTAATAGAGCAGCTACGAAGCCAGATTAGGAGTCGAACTCCCAGTGCCAGTAACGAAGATCAGCAGGAATGAGCACTCCAGGTGAGGCTGTAGCCATGAGTGCTGCTGTACTGGGGCCAGCTGAGTTGGGAAACTATGTATTTGGCTACAATATCTGTCTTGTGCCTTAATTTAGCAATTTGATATGTGTCCCCTCCGTACAGACTGGGTTCTCAGTACCAGTACAGCCAGTACTGAGCCTCAGATGCAAGGCCCAGCCCTGAGGAGTGGTGAATAAGAGCTATCCTCACATTGTGTGGCTGAAAAAATGAGTTCCATTATCTAGTGTTTACAGTGGTTAAAGTGACACTTTATTTTTTTAAAGATTGAATTTGCATGTCTTGTTTTCCTGTCTCTGCAGCGCAGTCCGTGGGAACTATGTTCTTTGCTTTAAAAACTGGAAGCCATGTGCGTGTTGCCATTTCTTGAGTTGGAAGTGTCCAAGAGGGGGGAAAAAAATAATGGAAAAACAAAATACTTTATATGACCTGCATGTTAAAGACAGATTCACGCTTTCTCTCCCTAGTCTTCGTCCCTGGTCCTCTCCCTCAGCCTTTCCATTAGTCTTTTTTTCTTCTGGAAGATCCAGCAAGCTGAACGCAAACCAGCATCGACAGTCTTTCTAAAGAAACTCAGAAAATTAACTACACTCTTACATTTCTATGTTATTTGCTACATGGGAATTTTTTTAACCCGTTTTTGAAGAACGATGCACTCTTCACTACAGGATGTCTTCACTTTCCTGCCCACGTGCCACTTCAAAGAAGTGTTCGAGCCCTACCTAACCCCCATCCTGCCCCGTTTAATCTTCCTGCCTGTTACGAGACGGTAGTGTTTGAACCCGCTGGAGATCACGGTATCTTCTTGCCTCCAGGAACAGGGTTTCTGTTGATTAGATTCACTGCGTTTTTCATTCAGGTCTGTAGCAACATTGCCAGCGTTGTTAATCCACGGGAGTTTGGTGGTCGCCTCTCCAAGGTTAGTGTAAATGTGTTGGAGTTGGGACTGGCCGGGTGCGACTGCTCCTGCAGCGAGTGTTTCCTGGAATGCTGCTTGGGCTTCTTTCCCAGTTCTGACAAAATTTGTCTAGTGTTTAGTAATTATGGCTATGTTGTCAGAATGATCCAATCCGTGAACTAGTCAGGTGGACTGTAAGAAAGATACGATGTTTTTGGTGTTTAAAAGGGTTGGATTTTTTTTCTTCTGCTTTTTAAATCTGTCTTTTATGCATGTAAGTAATCAACCTGGTTGAGTGTGCTATGGTAGGAACAGAGGGTGCCTGAGTAGAGAGCAGAAGGACTAAAAATGCTGCTTGGATAGTCAGAAATCAAGTGGCTGCTGGTTCAACGTGGGGGTCGGCGAGGGGCGATTACGCCTCAGCACATCGTGTGTGAGATGATGGGGAAAAAGCTCCTGTAGCCAATGTGAGTGACCCGCAGCTTTCCCCCTCCCTCCCCCCCGAGTTACCCGTGTCCTTCCTTGGGCCAGCAGAAAGCAAAAAGAACTCTGACCGGTTCCCCTAGAAGTCACTAGTTGAGGCCAGAAACTTTTATATGGACCTCAGAATTGTTTTTAACGTAGTTACTCGATTGTGGTGGGGAAGGCGTGTTCACGGCCTGACGGCTGGGCAAAAAGCATCTGCTCTGAATGTGGGTGTGAGATGGAAAACGCCCTTTCGGGAGACCTGGTGGTGTGAGTGAGCAGGTATAGCTGAAGATTAATATCAAGGAAAAAAAAAATGATTTGTAAATGCTCCATAAAGTAATATGTGGTTAATGTAACTTGTGAAGAATAAAATATTTGGACACTTTTCTTTGTTATGCCTCTTGCCCAGGGTGGCTGAAGCAAGGCTGGCGTGTGGGGCTGTGGTGGCTTGTGCGGGGCCAGGGCTGCGCTCCCCGGGGCCACTGCGGCACAACGCGCACACGGGCGGCTGCGATCTGCCTCTGCGGGCATTCCCCCTCTCCTGCTGAACTGCTCCTCCCGCCTCTTTCTGCAGCACAGAAATCAGAACCCTTTTCTTCCCATTTTTGCTTTCCCCGCTCCCTTTACGTTCTTTCTGGCCAGTTTCTGTAACTTAATAAAAGAAGACTGTAGGGCAGTGTGGAAGGAAAAAGTTCAAGGATTGTCCAAAAGGAGGAAACTGCAGGGAACTTTCCTTCCTTTTCAGCTAATTTCATCCCCCTTTCCTTTCCTGCCCCTCTGCTCTGCTCTGGTGAGGGAGTAATGCGTCGTCCAGCTGTGGAGCCCCCAACATAGGAAAGACATGGACCTGCTGGAGCGGGGCCGGAGGAGGCCCCGGAGATGCTGGGAGGGCTGGAGCCCCTCTGCTGGGAGGACAGGCTGGGAGAGGTGCCTGTGATTCTTTACCCTACTTGTTCTCTTTGTAGCTGTGGATCTATGTCTTCATGGCTCTTGGTGGTTTTCTTCTTACACCCCCGCGTTCGAGGTGCGGCTCTTGCGAAGCGGTGGCCGATCCTCGACGGTGGTGGCTGCGGCTCCGGCTGCGCCCCCCCCCCCCCCGCTGTGCCTGCGGCTTTGTGCTGTTTTAACCGAATTTACATCTTTCTTTAAAAGAAGTCGCAGACCAGCGGGACCAGGGGATGGGGTGGTGGAGGGCGCTCTTTGCCCAGCTCCCGCCCCTCTCGCAGCGCTGCGGGGCCGCCACTGCCCCGGAACCCGCCGCCGCCCTCCGCGTTTCCCTGCGGACGCCATTCGGAGGCGCCCCCGGAACGCAGCGCGGGGCGTGGGCGGGCTGACGGGCGGCCCTCGAGACCAATGGGCAGCCGGCTTTCCCGCCGCCGCCAATGGGAGGGCGTCGTGGGCGGGCATCGTTGCGGGGCCTGCCTGGACGGGGCGCGAGCGGGGACCGGCGCGTGAGTGGGGGGGGCGGGCGAGGGGAGGGGGCCGTTGCCGTGGTAACCGGGATGGCGGTTGGGGTGAAGGGGGGCCGGGGGTGGTTTCGTGAGGTAATGGCGGGGCTGGGGGGGCGGGCGGCGTTACGGGGGTAACAGCGGGGCTGGGGGGCTGCTGCTGAGGGGGGGGCGGTGGCGGGATTTGGGGGTGACAGGCCGGGCCCCGTCCCCGCTGTGAGGGACACCCCTCTCCCCTCTCCCCCAGCGACCCTTGTAGTGTGTGTCCCCCCCCCCCATCTCTGCACCCTTTTGTAGGGCTCAAGCAGGTTTAGGCCCGCTCTGGCGTCCTGGGAGGAGCCCCCCGGCACCCCCTTATCCAGGGTGACCAGGACGCTGTCAGGCGGCTTCGGGTGTTGGTGGAGTGTTGGGGGGGGACAAGTGTGGTTCTGGGGGGGATCCAGCCTGTTTTCAGTGTTTTGGGTATCGTGAGGGTATTTTTTTAGCAGAAAAAATGAGATTTAAAGGGTCACACACACCCTTTTTTTCTTCCACAGAGGGTTGTCTGCTTTATACAATTTTTTTTTTTAATTGTTTAAATGTTTTATATGGGACGCGAAACCAAATGGTACCTGTGCTGAGTTAATTCTTTGTTGCAGAAGTTTTCATGCTGGTGAAATAGTCCGGACGTTGGTGGCGCTGGCTCCTGAGCTCTGGGCTGTTGGAAAGAGCAGGCGAGGAGAGACACGAGGTATTTCTTGTACTTAGTGCTTCATTTTTTCACTAAGCTGCTTTCTGCCCCAGGTCGGGGGTACTGGAGGGTGGCTACTCCACCTGCCCCCAGCAGCTTGAGGCTTTACACTTTGTTGGGTGCTGCTGCTGCATTAAAAAAAAGAAAAGAAAGAAAAAAAATTAGGTTTGGGGGTTTCTGAATTTGGGAGTGGAAGCCAGGCGTGTTCCAGAGGAGGTGTGAATTCTGGAAAAGGAGGTTTTTTTTCCTCCTCTGCGCTGTCCTGGGAGCTGTCTGGCTGCCTAACGCAGGAGGTGTGGGTGGCGCCTTCGCACCCAGCAGGTGTAGTCACAAGCTGTCGTGATCTGTGATCCCAAGGCATTGTTGCTAACGTCGTTTTTGGAGAGTTCATTTGAGAAGCCTGGCATAACAACACGCCGTCGCTGTGCGAGGTGAAATCCTTGTCGTTCTGTTGACGCTGAAACAGCAGCGCGTGCTTTACAAACGCAGGGTGACTCGTTAGCTGTGTCAGCACAGCGCTGACGAGCGTTGGCAGTCCTGGAGTCAACGTCTCTGGAGAGGGAGCCTGCTCATCAGCTGTGGTGACAGGCTGCCTGCTGCGGAAGCCCTGTCAATGTACGCTAAGATTTCAGGCTCTGGACTTGTTCAGACCTGGCTCGTCTGCTGAATTCACCAGGGAGTGAGTCAATCAGTGTCATCTGAGCAGGGTTTTCTGCTGATGAACATCTCTTCCTGTAGATACCCAGCTGAGAACCAGACCGGTCGCAGATGACCTGACCGCCATGACCTCTCTGTTCACTCCTGCTCGAACTGCAAACTCGGAAAAAGGCTTTAAACTCCCTTACCCAGTACCGAGTCATTCAGTTTCCCACTTTCCTTTTAATAAAAGCACCGTTTATGCAGCCCACTGCGCAGAAATGGTGATAGTGATTAATGCTGTCAGCCCTCAAGGGAGACTTTAGCCTCAGGAATCTTTTGTATTAAAATTAATTTGCCGCTCCAACAAGCAGGTATCCAATTATTTACCTCGTCCATTATGGGTGTGTGTGTCAGGATGGCTGGAAGTGTTCTGTGTGAATTCGTTACCCCGATACACACTGCAGCATGTCATCAGTGCTCGGGGCTGTCTGGCAGCCCTTACCTGGCTGACCTGCAAGAGAACCTTCTTGAGGTGCCGTTGATTTGACTTTACAAGTCAATTCAGTGCAAGTGGAAAGTGAAATCCTCTGAGGCGCTGGCTGTGCTGCTGCAAGAATGAGTAGAGGGACCTATTCACATTTATGTATTTTTACAAATAGACTTAACATTGTTATTTTGTTAAATGATTTTAGGAAAACAAGTCTCACTACCACTCCACGTAACCTGGATGGAAACGCTTTTATGTTTCAAATTAAGTCAATATTCGTGTTCTAGGCAACTCAGATCTCGTGTTTTTCTCTTCTATGAAACAACCTCTGCTTCCTCTTTTGTTATATCCTATGGACAAGAGAGAACTTTGCAGTGAATTTCTCTGTAGAATTTCCCTTTGGAGATGTGCGTATCGATCAGCAATCGAAACTTCCACTGACTCCTGGGACAGAGCAAACAACTGACTGTAGAGGCTGCAACCCACCCTGGCGAGATGGTGACAGTGGCTCAGGAAACCAAGCAGGAATGAATCCAATAGTCTTGTTTCAAGGGCAGTACAAAAAAGCCTGTGCAAATGTTGAAGGGAGATCTTTAAGTTCATTTCTAGGTGACACGTAACACTAGCTCCAGTCCATATTCTTTTTTCATGGTTAAAAACCAAAGACTTGATCTTTTGGTTGGACTCAGGTGGATCTTACTGTGAGATCAATTGTGTTGTGTCTGTCACTCTGTAGGTGTTTCAAATGAAGCCTCTAAAAACTGGGGTGGTGCCAGTTCTGTGTGGCCAGTACAATTCTTACAAGGTTTTTAAGTTACTGGTTGCTGCAGTTAAGTTTTCTCTTCTCTGCTGTTCCTCTACCCCATTGTGTGTGAGGTGCTGCTGCTGTCATCTCCCCCTGTTGCCTCTGGGGAGTTAAGGTGATCGCTATACAGAGGCTGGCACGCACTTTGGGATGCAAGGTGCTGTTCTGCACAGTATGTGTATGTGCTTATATAGGAAAATCTCTCTTGTTTTACTCCCATCCACAGGTACTGAGCCCAGGAGCAGGTTTCCCTTGAGGTCTGTCTGTGCCATCTCCTGCTGATGTACCCACTCTAACAGCAGCCGGAGGGACGCCCACCAGCTGCCATCCGCAGGGCCCTTGGCAGGGAGCGTTCACCAGGAAGCACGATGAAGATCGTGGTCGCCAAAGTGCTGTGTCTGCTGGGGATCTGTGTCCTCATGCTGGCTGGGTCCCTTCTCCCTGTCAAGATAATTGAGGCTGATTACGAGAAAGCTCATCGCTCCAGGAAGGTTCTCGCCCTCTGCAATTCTTTTGGAGGAGGAGTCTTCCTGGCCACCTGCTTCAACGCCTTGCTGCCTGCCGTGAGAGAAAAGGTAACTGCTTACGAGCCTCTTGCTTACGAGCAATTTTAATGAACCTGTGCCACTGAGTGTGTGGGACCCCTGTGCAGGGGGGGACCACCCTCACCTCTCCTGCCCTGCAGGAGCCATTCCACCAGACCTCTGCCCCAGTGGAAATGGAGGTGAAAGGTCTATGAGTTGCCAGAATGTCCTGTGAAGCCTCCTCAGAAACATCTGTGTTGTGCCTGGTGTTTCAGTTCAGGAGGGTGAGCTGGGCCTGCCTCCCATTCAGCTACTGCTGAGTGCCCGGGTGCAGTAACTGGGGATTTTTTTGATGCAGAAAGCAGCTGAGCATCGTCTGGTGCGTGAGGCTCAAGCTCCTGCCATGTAGTGTGTGTTTAAAGCGCTTTCAGACAGCCACTAACCTTCCACAGGAGGGCAAATAGGTTCCCTGTCTCTCACGCTGAGGCCTGTGTACAAGGATATTAAAGCATCATGGATCGATTTAGTGTCCATTTAGAGTTGTGTGAACACAATAGGAATATTTCCCTTTAGAGGGACAAAGGTGATTGATTCACTGTGGATTGTTTGCTTCCTTCCAGCTCGATGAAGTTCTCAGGCAGGGGAATGTGACCACGGACTACCCGGTGGCTGAGACCATCATGATGGTTGGCTTCTTTGTGACGGTCTTTGTGGAGCAGCTCATCTTGACCTTCCAGAAGGAGAAGCCTTCCTTCATTGACTTAGAGACCTTCAATGCCGGTTCAGATGTCGGAAGTGACTCTGAATATGAGAGTCCCTTCATTGCATCTTCCCGAGGGCGCACGTTGTACAGTGAACATGGTCACCACTCTCACAGCCATGGCCTGAATATCCAGGAGCTCTCCCGCTCCAGCCCCTTACGGCTCATCGGGCTGGTGTTTGCTTTGTGTACGCACTCCATCTTCGAGGGACTGGCCCTGGGCTTGCAGGAGGAGGGTGGCAAAGTCATGAGCTTGTTTCTAGGAGTTGCCATTCACGAGACGCTGGTAGCGGTGGCATTGGGCATCAGCATGGCCAAGACCTCATTGCCACTGAAGGATGCTATGAAGATGGCTGTGACGGTGAGCCTGATGATTCCTCTGGGCATTAGCATTGGGATGGGGATTGAGAGCACCCAAAATGCGGCCAGCAATATTACTTCCCTGCTCCTGCAAGGCATTGCGGGGGGCACGTTCTTGTTCATCACCTTCTTTGAGATCCTTGCAAAAGAGTTGGAAGACAAGAACGACCGTCTCTTGAAGGTTCTCTTCCTGGTGCTGGGCTACACGGCTCTGGCTGGGCTGGTCTTCTTCAAGTGGTGAGCAGGAGAGCGATGGGGAGCAAACCTCTCCTCTTTCCCTTGCGAACAGCGCCGGAGATGAGTCTCCTCTTCAGCCGAGGGGGACACTGAAGTTCAAGGGCCAAGTGCAACATCAGGGTCCAGGTGGTATTTCTGTATTGACCTGAAAGAGGAGAATTTCTTCCTGGGTGCTCAGAGGGAGATAAAAATGAGGCGTGTCCCAGTGTAGTGTCACAAGGTATTGTCCCTGCCCGTTGGATCTGCGGGTGCAGCAGCTTGTGTGGAGATTAGTCGACATAAACGTTAAGAATCTGGTTCTAAGGCTGCCCGCAAAGAGCTTGTCAAGCATGTGGTTTCCTGTTAATCTGCGTAGCCAGCCCCCTCCCTCCTTCCCCTCGCACCCGCTGCAGAAATCGCGGCTGGGACTCTGCTTCCTTTGCTCTCAGGCTCTGAGAAGTTGAGAAACGATAACAGAAATAAAGTCGAAAGCAGGTGGGATCACGGATTGCACAGCTGCTCTAAGCTGCTTTTGCTAGCTTAGTTTTGAGCAAAACCTGGTTGTAATAGCTGCCAAAAATAACATCCCTTCAGGGGCGGCTCGGTGTGCCTGGTGCCACAGCTCCCCCTGAGCAGAGCTGCCATTTTAGCCTGCAAGTGGCTCTGGGAGCTTTTGTTTCTCAGTGATTAATGGAAGAAACGAGGCCAGGCCGTGGCCCTGCTCCGTGCTTCGTTCTCTGCATCTAATCCATGTGTTGAGCGTTCCCTAAAGAAAACCTCCAGCAGCGTGTTAATGTACGGTTTGCAAATCCTTGTGTCCCTGTCCGAAGGCCCTTCCGCAGCACTCGCGGACCTCAGGATCCATTAGGTTGTAAGAAACAGGCAGCAGCAATTTCCAGCATTAATATTTTAGGGCGAGTGCTTGTGTTTAAATGGTCTGCAGTGAAATGGGTTTAGCAGTCATCATCAAACACGTCTCCAGGGCTGTTCTCGCAGCCTCTGCTCTCGCTGTCAGCGGGCTCACGTGGCCGTACCGGTGTGGGAGCCGGAGCTGCGCTATGGAGGCTTTGCAGGGCGGTTTGTTGGTGTTTTCAAAAGAGAGAAATCTCTTCCCTGGGGGTTTATGAGGTTGTGGAAGAGCTGATTAGAGGCACTTGCAATCTGACTGCGCACAAGCAGATCTCTCTGTGTCTCCAGAGCGTGACCCCCAGGGAATCTCAGCCTGCTGTGGATCCCGTTGGGATCCTTCGGATTTGTCCTTCTAGGTGAGGAGCTGGGATCAGAGGCTGGAGCCGGGAACCTGCCCTCCCCGCTCCCTCCCACTGCTCAAACACCAGAGAGCGGCTCCTGCTCTGCAGCCCAGCAGGGTACTGCAGCCCCGCTCCTCGCCGGCCTCTCGCGGGGGATGCATTTTAATTAGATGTAGCCTTCACTTCTGCAGCGGCTTCCGCAGGCAAAGCAGAGCTTTTGGAAGCGCTGATGGAATTATAACGATGTAGAGCGGGCTTAGCCATGGCGCAGTCCCTGTTAGCGTGATCCAAAGCGGCAAGAAGGATGGGTGAGACTGTGAAGCAGCATCTTGGAGCCAGTGGTTGGCACAGCTGCAGCATATGGAGGCTGATGAGGATCATCTGACAGTTCCTGGTGCTCAGTATTTTAATTGCTGCAACATACCAAAGTCAATTAATCTTGCCTTGAAAGACCTGGAATGGAAGGGGGGAGAGAGGGTTATTTTAGGCCTCAGATGACACAAATTAGCAGGGCCTGATGAGAATGTAATTTGCCTCGACATGGTAAACCTCTGTGTGTTATTTCACTTCTCGCAGGCAGCTCATGCAGGGCAGCATCGCTCCCACCGGGTGTTTCTCGGTGCTGGTGGTTGTCCCGGGCAGGTGGGATGAGGGGCAGAGGTGAGGTGTGATGCCACGGTGGGGAGCACAGTGTTGAGTGTCCCTTCTCGGGCACAGCCGCCGGGTTCCTGCCTCTGCCTCTTAGTTTCTGCAGTTAGTGCTTTTCTCATAGGGTTTCTTTTCCCCCCCGTATCTGGGCAAATGTGAGCGTTTCCCAGAGTGTCGGTGAAGGCAGGGCCCCGAGGTCATGGGGTGTCCTAACACCCCGTCCCCCCATCTCAACCTCCTCACCTTCCTCCTGCCTGGCCCCATCTGTGGTCCAGGGGCTGATGTACTAAAGCCAAGACAAGCTGTTGGTGGGAGGAGATTTCCTCACCAGTACGGTGAATCTCGAGCCCAAAAGCTCAGCAGGGATCTGCTAACGTGAGCAGGGATCGGGGCTCCCCCCATGTCTGTGGTTCTGTGGTCAGTGTGATTGCGGGGGGGGGGGGACAGGCTGGAGTCTCTCTTTTACAGCCTTGCTTCTCCTGGTGGAATTGGGGAGCAGGGAGGTGCTGAGCTGTCACCCGTCTTCCCGCCGCCCTGGGGGTGCTCCCCCGGGCCTGGGGGGGTTTATTCACCTGTGAGCGGCAGAGTCCAGCGCTCTGGGGTTGGTTCGGGAGCAGAGAAGGACGAGCCTGATCTTCTGCTCCCAATAAAGGCTCTCGCCTTCTCCCCTTTGTGTCACTTGTTTATTTGAAGTCCCCCGTCGCTCTGCCGGCTGCTCGGTGCCTGGCTCACGTGGTGGGCGCACGTGCACATCCCCAAGGTGGGCTGAGCCCCCCCCCAGGAGACAAACCCCACTGAGGGGACCAGGTAGGGGGCTGCAGGCTGGACCCCCACGGAGCTGTGCCAAGTTCGGTGTGGGGGGCAGAACCCTCTAGTCCCCCCCTTCTCGCAGCCCGCTCCGCATCGGCGTGATTCAGCTCTGCGTGTGCAGCCTCCCCGTTGCGTAAGGCTTGGCGGGGAGCTGGGACTGAATGAAACGGAGGAGGAGCTGCAGCTAAAATGATCAAGGAAACTCATTCATTTCCTCTAACGAGTAGTATCCGTCCAGCTAATAACGCAGCAGGGAACTGCGGGGCTGGGGGCTGCCCGGCGGGGTGGCTTTTCATCAGGAGGGGGCTGTGGCTGCCGGCCCGGGTCCTGTCCCCATGGGGGAAGGCTGGTGTCCCCCACTGGGGCCTGGGGAGAGGTGGCCGTGTCCCCCCCACTCCTGCTGGGCCCGGCAGCGCTTCTCAATGGGATGCGTGTTGACAGCCGCGTGGGTGCCGCCATGGCCCCGCTCCTCCGCCGGCAGCTATTAATAGCAGCTGCGGATTTTAATTGCTGCTGCTCGGGAGTAAGCGTGAGTCACAAAGCCCGGCCTGGCAGCCCCTCCGCTGGGCCGGCAGCCCCCGACCTTGGCAAGGACCTTCCAACTCCTGGGACCTGTGGTCACCTCCAGAGCCAGCCCTGCTGTCCCCTGTGCTGGCGGTGGGGCTGAGAGACGGCTTTCCTCCGCTCTTGGGGGCTGCAGGACCCTTGGAGCCGGAGCTGTCCCCTCACCGGGAATGGTCAGCCCTTGAGCCCGTACTGCTAAGCTGCTCAGGTCCCAGTCCTGCTCAGCTGGCACTGGGGAGGTGAGCTGGGGGTCCTGTGACACCCACCCGAGGACACACAACATGTCCCCTCACAGGGGGGTTGTGACCCAGGTGCTGCTGCGAGGAGCAGCTCTGCCCCTGGCCAGGGCACCTCCAGGGTTTTTGGGCTCCTGACCCCGCTCTGCCACAGTGTCCAGTGAGGGGACGCTGCCGTTGGTGACAGAGACCCCACGGTGCCACCATGCGTGGGCTCCCGGTCCTGTGCTGGTGTGGCCCGGTGGCAGCGCAGGCAGCTGTGTCCCCAGAGCCCAACCCCACTGCCCAGGCCACCCCCAACTATTGCAGGGGCTTACAACACCCTGCCACTGCCCGCACCATGCCAGGTCAGGCTGTTGGTGTCTGTCTGTCCTGTCTGTGTGTCCTTGTGTCCCCTGTCCCCCTCTGTGGATCTCTGTCCCCATCCACACATCCCTGGGCTGCGCATCCCTGTCTGTGCATCCGTGTTCCTCTTCATGTGTGTCCGTGTCCCCACCTGTGCCTGTGTCCATGTATGGTCCCTATCTGTGTGTCCTCATCCCCCTGTATCCCTGTGTGTCCATGTGTCCCTGTGTGTCTGTCCCCATCCCTCTCCGTGTGTCCCTGTCCATGTGTCCCTGTCTGCATCCCCATCCCTGTCCATGTGTCCCCATCCCTGTTCTTGTGTCTCCATCCCTGTCAGTCTGTCCCTGTCTGTGTGCCCATGTCCCTGTCTGTGGGTCCCCATCCCTGTCCATCTGTCCCTGTCTGCATCCCTATCCCTGTGGGTCTCCATCCCTGTCCATCTGTCCCAGTCCACATGTCCCCATCTCTCTCCATGTGTCTCTGTCCATGTGTCCCCATCCGTGTGTCCCTGTCCCCGTCCCTGTCCATGTGTCCACATCCCTGTCTGTCTCTGTCTGTGTGTCCCTGTTCCCATCCACATCCCTGTGTGTCCCCATCCCCGTGTGTCCCCATCTCTCTCCATGTGTCCCTGTCCATGTGTCCCCATCCCTGTCCGTCTGTCCCTGTCCCCATCCCGGTGTGTCTCCATCACTGTCCTTGTGTCCCTGTCCCCATCCCTGTCCGCGCATCCCCATCCTGTATGTCCCCGTCCGTCTGTCCCCGTCCCGCCCGTCCGCGCCGCTGCCGCCTCCCGGTCCCGGAGCCGCTCGGGGCTGGACCGGGGGGTCCGGCGGCCCCGGGCGGGGCGGGCGCGGCGGGCGGGGCCGGCGGCGGGGCGGGATCGGCTCTGCGGCGGCCGCACCGCACCGAGCCGTGCCGAGCCGAGCCGAGCCCCGCCGCACCGCACCGCGCCAGGCCGAGCCGAGCCCCGCCGCACCGAGCCGGGTCGAACCGAGCCCCCGCCGCGCCGGGCGGACCGGAGCCGCCGCGCCGGGACCGCCCCGGGCCGGGCCATGCGCTGAGGCCGCCGCGCAGCCCGCAGCCAAGGGCGGATCCCGGGCAGGACACGGTGAGGCGGCGGGCACCGCAATGCGACCGGCGCGGCGGGGAGCCGGGGGAAGCGGGGACGGGGCAGCCGCCGCCGGCGGGGGGGGAACGGGGGGTGCCCCCGGCAAGGACAGGGCACGGCCGCCGAGCGGGGCCGGGACCCCGGCCCGGGGCGGTGGGAGCCTGGTCCCTGCTCCTGCCCGCCATCCTGCGCCTGCCCCTCCATCCCTCCATCCTGCCCCTTCTCCTGCCCCTCCATCCCCATCCTGCCCCTTTCCTGCCCTCCATCTCCATCCTCCCCCTTCTCCTGCCCCTCCATCTCCATCCTCCCCCTGCCTCTGCTCCTTCATCGCCGTCCTGCCCCTCCATCCCCATCCTGCCCCTTTCCTACTGCTCCATCTCCATCCTGCCCCTGCCTCTGCCCCTCCATCTCCATCCTGCCCCCTCTCCTGTCCCTCCATCCTGCCCCTGCCTCTGCCTCTGCTCCTCCATCTCCATCCTGCCCCTTCTCCTGATCCGCCATCTCCATCCTGCCCCTGCCTCTGCTCCTCCATCGCCATCCTGCCCCTTTCCTGCCCCTCCATCGCCATCCTGCCCCTTCTCTTGCCCCTTCTCCTGCCCACCATCTCCATCCTGCTCCATCCCTCCATCCTGCCCCTGCCCTCTCTCCCAACCCCCAGACTCCCCACTGGCTGTTTGTCTCCCCCAGCACTGGGGGTCTGAGTGGGAGGATGCTGGGGGGGGGGGGGGGGGAACAGAGCCCCCCAGCAGGATCAGGCCCAGGCTGTGCCCCCGGCTGGTGGGTGGCCCCATCCCCAGGAGCCGAGGGGAGGCCATGGTCTGAACCCACCGGCAGAGGGCTGTTTGGGGTTAGGGCGGTGCTGGGCACAGGCCATTGGGCACCACCGGGTGCTGTGAGGGCCAGTCCAGCCCAGTCCCTTGGCCACACGCCATGGCCACGAGGCCGGAGGCGCTTTGGGCTGTGCCACAGGCAGGACCGTCACCAGCCCTGGCTGAGGTTTGGTGTTGCCACAGCCCCTGCTCCATCCCCAGCCCCCGTGTGCCGGTGACGCTTCTGGCGCGGTGGGATCCAAGGGGCATTTTTCTGCCCTGTGCCCAGGGACTCCGTGATGGGACGAGCTCCTCGGGTGCCCGAGGCCACGGTGATGGGCTCCTTCCCCAGCTCTCAACCCCTTCCTCGCCTGGCACCAGCCCCTGCCTGGGGGGTTGGGGACGTGCCGGGGTATTGGAACAGCTTGTGGGGTCCAGACCCGCTGGTGCTGCGGGGTGGGGATGCAGCGGCCATGGGAAGGGGCTGGTTGCCCCTGAGGAGCTCAGGTGCCACCAGCACGGGGATGCCCCAGGCGCTTTGCTGTCCCCCTCTTCCAGGCCTGTTGGTCCCTGAATTAAGGTGGGGGGTGGCTGGAGTGGAGCCGGCCGGGGACAGACCTGACCCCTTCCAGCATCTGCCTGAACCCCCTTCCCTCCCCTCCCGCCCCGCTCGTTGCCGGTGGCGAGGCACCTTCGGAAACCCCATCCCATGGTGGGTTTAATGGCCCCGAGGGTCTGTGATGTTCCCGTGTGTGCCGGGAACACCTCCTGGGGCAGAGCCGACGCTGCCTGTCCTGTGCTGGAGGAGGGAAACTGAGGCAGGGTCTGGCCGAGGCGATGCTCAGCATCGGCAGCTCTGTGTGTCCCCTCGTTTCACACCGCAGAGCTGCGTCACTCAGGGGGGGCACACGCAGGGACCCTGCCCGGGCCCGAGCATCCCCTGCGAGCGGGCACTGAGGTTTGGCAGTGCCGGGGTGGCCACGGGGGTCTCTGAACCTGCAGGCCACGAGCCCATGGCTGCGCCACGCTCTGCCCCGGTGCCCACATCTCTCTGCTGCATCCCTGGGGGGGGGGGGGGGGGGGGGGGGAGTGGAGCAGAGGGATGGCACGAGGTGGCACGGCACGGGGTAGGACAGGGTGTGAGGGCAGCGTGGCAGGCGCCGAGGGCTGCGGTGAAATGGCACCTCCGTACTTGGCAGTCACAGCAGCCGCATGTGCGAGAACCGGAGGGTATGGTTGAGGACTCCGGGTGCCACCAGGTCCTTGCTGGGCTGGCGGCTGTCCCACAGGGCTGCTCCTGCTGTCTGGGGGCTCTGGGGGTCCCGCAAGTGCCCTCTGCCCTCTCCTGCCCCCCCAGCACGCTGCTCCGGCAGCCTCGGCCACAGCTGCTGTGCCGGTGGCTGCGGCTCGGCCATATGGCCGCGGCGGGCGGCTGGTAAAAATAGCAAATGCTGCTGCACCCCAGGCGGGCGGCGAGCGCTGTCCTGCCCCGGCCACCCGGCAAGGGCGTCTCAAGGGCATGGGGGGGGCTGGCGCCCTCCGGTTGCGTTGGCCCAGTTGCAGCAGGGGGGGGCTGCTGTGAGCTGGGGTCGGGGGTCTGCCCCACTCCCCCCGCAGAGTAGTGCCCCGGGGGGTCCATCCGAAGCCCCCGGGGTGACGCCTCCCTCTGCCCTCTCCCTTCCAGCGGCGGCAGCAGCATCTCTGGGGCAAGATGCCGGAGCAGAGCAACGACTACCGGGTGGTGGTGTTTGGCGCCGGCGGCGTTGGCAAGAGCTCGCTGGTGCTGCGCTTTGTGAAGGGGACCTTCCGGGACACCTACATCCCCACCATCGAGGACACCTACCGCCAGGTCATCAGCTGCGACAAGAGCGTCTGCACCCTGCAGATCACCGACACCACGGGCAGCCACCAGTTCCCGGCCATGCAGCGCCTCTCCATCTCCAAGGGCCATGCCTTCATCCTGGTCTTCTCCGTCACCAGCAAGCAGTCCCTGGAGGAGCTGAAGCCCATCTACCAGCAGATCGTGCAGATCAAGGGCAGCGTGGAGAGCATCCCCATCATGCTGGTGGGCAACAAGTGCGACGAGACCCAGCGGGAGGTGGAGAGCAGAGAGGGGGAGGCCATGGCCAAGGAGTGGAAATGCGCCTTCATGGAGACCTCAGCCAAGATGAACTACAACGTCAAGGAGCTCTTCCAGGAGCTGCTGAACCTGGAGAAGAGGAGGAACGTGAGCCTCACCATCGACGGGAAGCGCTCCAGCAAGCAGAAGAGGACAGACAAAATCAAGGGGAAGTGCAGCATCATGTAGAGCCCCGGACTGGCCCGCACCCCTCCCCCAGTCCCCCCCTCTCCCCCCCCACGACTGGACGTGGCATCGCAGCGGGGCCGTCCCCTTGTCCTCCGTGCCATCACTGTGACTATGTGGGGACGCCGTGGCACACCGGCAGCGTGGGCTGCGCTTACCCCAGGTCTGGGGGCGAAGACGGGTCATCCCACCGAGCCGAGGGGTGCTCGACGCCCCCGCACGGGGCACAACGGGACCGGGGGCACGCGGCCGGGCACCGCCGGAGAGCACATGGACGCACACACCCCCCCACACACACTCTGCAGCACAACCAGCGGCACCGGCCGGTCCCCGTCCCCGTCCCCGTCCCCTCCCCGGTGGGGGACCCCACACCGGTCCTCGTGGGTGGGATGGACAGTGCAATGTGGGGGTGTCGGTGTCACCCTTGGGGACAGTCCCAGGCGTCCCAAGCCCTCCCTGTGCCCCCGTCCCCATGCCATAGTGCTCTGCTTCTGCAGGCAGAGACCCCGGGGCGGGAGCAGCCCCCACACGGTCCCCGCTGCCCCCGAGCCCCCAGCCCTGTGCTGGCACCATGGCCCCTCCTGCCCCCGAGCCCCCCGCCCCGTCCCGGTGCCACAGCCGGAGCCACCAGCCCAAGCACAAAGCATCGGGTCCGAGGGAGGCCCTGACCCAGCACAATCCTGGTGAGCTCCGGCGGGAGACCCCCCCGGCCCCGCAGCCAGCCGGACCCCCCCAGTGCCCCCCGCTGCCCCCCTTCCCACGCAGGATGAGCCCTGCAGCCCCGCTGCGCCGCGATGCCACGGTGATGGGCGCTGCCGCTCCCTGCCGCAGCGCCCCGCCGGCGGTCAGAGTCCCCCCCCTCCCTGCTGTGGGGTGGCCTGGCCCCACACCCCGGGGCCCCCCGACACCCGACAACCACCCCCCCAGCTCTGGTACAGCCCTGCTTGTTCCCCCCATGGCCGGAGCGGGGTCCCCGCGCTGTCACCAGCCCCTCGTCCCAGCGGGGTTTGTCCCCTCGCTCCGGCCCCGCTCACCCTCCGCGCGGCCCCGAGGGGGTGTCCCCGAGGGGGTGTCCCCGGGCAGGCTGGGCCCCCCCGCCCTGCGCCCAGCTCCCCGCACCCCCGGCTTTTTACAACACGACCCGAGCGCCCAGGGGACAAGGTGACATGACGATGTAGCCTTTATTCTAGAAATAGTCTTCCTTCAATAAAGAGATGAGAAATGCTCCCGCGTCTCCGCGGCGCAGCAGTGGGTCCGGGACCCCGCGGGGGGGGCATGGCTCAGCCCGAAGGGGTGAACGGAGGGCTGGGGGCGCATGCGTGTGCATGCGTGTGCATGTGCGTGCATGTGCAGGTGTGTGCATGCGTGTGCATGTCTGCGCAGGCAGGACCGTGTGCGCGCACAGGTGCACACGCAAACACACACACGCATGTACCAGCACCTGTGCCAACGCACATGCACATGCCGTGTGCGCACACGTGCCATAGCGTGTGCACACGTGTGTGCCTGCGTGCCCGCGTGCCCCGGCAGCCCCCCGACACCGGTGGGTGCCCCCCACCCCTCGCTGCCAGCGCGGGCTGGCGTCCCCGTGGGGAGGGGGTGGGAGCGCGGTGCGTGCGTCATCATGCCTGTTGCCATGGAAACCATCTGCTCCCCGGGCGCAGGAGCCGCGTGGGCACACGGGCGCTGGCGGGGGGGTGGCGGGGGGAGCGGGGCTGCTGCAGGCTGCAAGGGCCTTGGCAAGGGCACAGCTTCATGGGGACACCACTGCTCCCTGGGGATGGTCGTGGCTCCGTGGGGACACCACGGCTCCGTGGGGACAGTCACGGCTCAGCGGGGATGGTCACGGCTTTGCAGGGATGGCCGTGGCTCCGTGGGGACAGCCACGGGTCCCTGGGGACAGTTATGGCTCCACGGGATAGTCACGACTCTGCCAGGATGGTCACAGGTCCATGGGGACGCTCAGAGCTCCACGGGGACTGTCACAGCTCCGCAGGGGTGTCACGGCTCCCTGGCACCAGCCATGGGAACTGCTCCTGTCCCCATGTCCCTCCCGTCCCCACGTCCCTCCTGTCCCTGTGTCCCTCCCATGGGCTGGGGGGGGACTGGGACCTTTGGTGGGTGCCGGGGCAGGAGAGTGGGATGGGCACACATAGGTGCAGGGACACGTGGTGCCGGCCCCCACCTGCTGGGACCCCCCGGGACCCCCCGGAGCCACGGAGGCCCAGGCAAGGCTGGGGGGGTCATGGGTATTTGGGGGGTGGCCCCTGGGGCACTGTGACACCAAAACTCGGGACTCCTGTGACGAGACACCCGCAGTGTTTACAGCAGCTCTGCAACACCTTTGGCTCGGGCACAGAAAACCTCTGCCCTCCCTGTTCCCGGTGTCCCGTCCCCACCTCTGTCCCCCTCTTCTGTCCCCCCCCACCCCCCACCCCGGCCAGCGCAGGGGGGACTGGTGCCCGTTGAGTCACTGCGGAGCAGGAGAGGCTCTTCGGGGGATCACGGTCCTGCGGCAGTGTGGGGCGTCCCTTGGGATGCTCCGAGGGATGTGCCTCAAGGGGGTCCTTGGGGTGTCCATCAGGACGTCCCTTGGGCTGTCCCGAGGGATGCAGTGGCCCTCAGAGAAGGCCACTGGCTCCCAGGAGGGGTTGGGTGGCTCTGGCCACTGCCACCCCCTGTGCCCAAGCCTGGCACCCAGTGGCCATCAGAGCACGGGAGCTGGGGGCACCCTGAGCCCCCCGACACCCACGGTGGGGCAGCAGTGCAGGAGCGGGATGGACGGTTCCCCGCAGGCGCCCGGCGCTTCCCCCGGGCTCAGGGTTTAAACAAACCGTTCCTGAGCGTTAATTAGGGATGAGCCATGGCACAGCCGTTTCCTGTCACTCCCCGTCCCCCCGTCCCCCCCCTACCCCCCCCGACGAGGAACCGTTGCTGCAGCCGGTGGTCATAAAAATGCTTAAAAGCACAATTCCAGCGTTTGGGACCCAAACCAGCTCCTGGCACTGTGCGTAATGCCGTATGGTGGCTGTGTGGGACGTCGTCCCTCGTGTCCCCCCCAGGAGGGTGGTGGGGGGAGGCGCCCAGCGGCACTCGTACCGCTTACACCCCTCGGGGTGCTGGCCCGAAGCCGTTGGGTCCCCCCGTGCCCCGGTGTGTGCCCGGTGCAGCCCCAGCTGTGGCCAAAGCGGTTTATCACACGGCGGGTGGAGGCATATGGGAGCAAACTGGATTAGGGGAAAAATCAGCCTTCTTCCCACTAACAGGATTACTGGTTTTCAGCCCGGCCTCGGCACAGCCACTGGTGAGGGCTGGCGTGTGCCCGGCAGCGGGGCCACGTCCCCCCCCCGGGGCAGGGGGAGCCGGCGGGGACAGCCCAGACCCGGCATCTCTCCATCTCAGTTCAAGCTGGGATTGGAACTGCAACTGGTGCGTACTGGTGTGGCCCAGCTGCATGCCAGCACGGCACTGGGATGTGCTGGGGAGCGATGGCTGCAGTACCCTCCGCCCCTCCTCGCCCGGGGATGTGGCTTCGTCCCCCCAGGGTGACTCCCATGGGGGACACCCCGCTGGCACCGCGGCCGGGAGCCAGGCACCACTGGGACCCGGCCGGCCGCGTGCTGGCAGCAGCTGAGGGAATCAAAGCCGCGATTCACGGCCACGCTGGGGCGGTGAGTGCGATTTCCCGCTCCCCCGGTGCCGCCACTGTGACCCCCCCCGGCTGCTGATCCATCCCCGCGGATTTTCCCTCACTGCAGAGGGAGAGCGGCTCTGTCCGGGGTGGGGGGACACCCAAGGCTACGACCCCCCAGCGCACAGGGCTGGGCAGAGCCTGTCCCCTCCCACTGCTGTCCCCCCCCAGGGCTGCAGCACCCGGGGCCGGAGCATCGGGGGGGTCTGGGGGGAACAGTGAGTGGTGTGGGGGACACCGGCCCGTCCTCTCGCCCCCTCCCTGCTGCCGGGCTCTGCAGCCCCCGGGCTGGAAAGGCCCTACCCGGTGGGGGGGGGCGGGCGGTTTGGGGCACCCCGAGTGCCGCAGCAGGGTCACAGGGGGGGTTCCAGGCTCTGTGCCCCCCCCCTGCAGCTGGAAAGGGAAGGGGGGGGCAAAGCAAGGGGGGGAATCGGAGCACGATTCGTCAGGAGGGACCCCGCAGTGGTGTCCGGCGGCTGTCCTCCGTCCTCGTCCCTCAGCCTTCTCCCCGTGGCCGGTGGCCACGCGGCTGTTGGGGGTCCCGGGTGGGCGCAGGAGGCGGTGGCAGGAGGGGACCCGGGGACGTGACCCCGCCGCAGGCCCGTTGCAGCCCGCTGCCGGCCGTGCTGCGGCACACGGCGTGCCCGGGGGTGCCGCGGAGCATCGCCCCCACCGCGCGTCCCCCGCCGGGGCGGGGGGGGCAGCGCAGCACCCCGACTTTTGGGGGGTCCCGCGGGGTCCCGGCCAGGCCGCTCCCAGGGCCCCGGGGAGGGGTGTGGGGGGGAGGACCGGGGGATCCCGTCCCGCTGCCCCCGGTCGCGGTGCCTCGCGCCCCCGGCGCCACGTGCCGCCGCAGCGCGCCCCCTCCCCGCGCGGCGTCCCGGTCATTAATATTAATCAGCTCTACATATGACCGCCCCTTTCCCCGCCCCGAGCGCTGATTGGCCGCCACCCCCGCCGCTCCGCAGCAGGCCCCGCCCTCTCACCGCCCTCCCTCCGCGCCGCCGTCTCAACCGAACCTGGCGGCCGCACCCAGCCCCGCCCCCCCGGCAGGCCGCCCCCCGCGCGCCGCGCGGCGCCAGCGCCCATTGGCAAACGGTGCTGCCAGTCGGGCGGCAGGGGCGGGGCCAGCCCTGCCCGCGCCCGGCCGGGGCTGGGCAGCAGGGTGCGTTGCGCGGCGGCGCTGGTGTCTGAGGCGGCGGCTCTGCTCCTCCGCCCCTCGGTGCCCCGGCCCCGCCGAGACCGGTGAGGAGCCGCCCGCGCCGCGGGGACGGGACGGGACGGGACGGGACGGGACGCGATAGCCGGTCAGCGGGAGGGGACGGCCGGCGCAGGCCGCGGCCTGGCGGAGCCCCCTGCCCGGCCCGGCCCTTCCCCGGGGCCCCTCGCGGCCCGCTGCGGCCCGGGCGGCGGGGCCAGGGGAGGGCCGCTGGGCAGCGTGAGGGGAGCGGTGGGGCGAAGGGAGAGCAATGGGGATGGGGGTGAGGGCCCTTGAGGGGGCCGGGGGCCCTGGGGCTTGAGGTGGGGGTGAGGGGGTCCCAGGGCTGGGGGCGGAGGTGGTTTGGGAGGGGACTGGGGGGGGGTGGTGGTTTGGGGGTTTGGGGCAGGCGGTAGAGGGGTTGGGAGGCCCTGGGGGGGCTGGGAGTGCCGTGGGGTGCGCTGGGCTGGAGTGACGGGGTTGGGGGGGGTGGGGGGCAGGGCTGGGAGAGGGGGAACCCTGGGGCAGGTCGGGGGGGGTTAAGGGGCCCTGGGGGGGGCAGGGAGGGCCCTGGGGGTGCTGGAGCTTGTGGTAGCGGGGTGAAGGATAGGGATGAGAAGCTGGGGGAGGGTATCTGATGGGGGTCACAGGGGGTGGTGGGATGGGGGTATAATTTCTGTGTGAGGATCAGCATGAGGAGGCCATCGGGAGGTGTGTTTGGGGGGGACACAGGGAGGGGCTGTGCTGTATTGGGGGGGAAAAGGTGCAGCAGAAGGGTGTTGGGTGGAAGGGGCTGTCGTGATGGGGGCAGTGGGGCGAGGGGCTGAAGCTGGGGTGGTGAGGGGGGTCTCGGGCTTTTGGGTGGGTGAGGTGAGAGGGTGCAGTCGTAGTTGATGACAGACACAGTTCAGCACCAGCTTGCTTGAGAAGTTGCGTGACTTAACGGGGAATGGGTCTAGACCCTCTTTTGGGGTGTAGAAGGAGGTTGGGAAGCTCATCAGAAGGCCTAATATCACATAATCTATGTGTTGTTTTTTCTGTGTGAGAGCTAATGGTGGGTTGGTATAGAGAGGTTGTGGAGAGAAGGGGAAAATAGCTGGCGGAGTTGATGACTGGTGAAGGATAGTAATGGTAGCCTGCCCGTTCTGGGCAGTACTTTGGAGGCATTAGTGAATTGTAGCGCACGGGTTATATAAAGGAGGGGTAGCTGCAGTATCTGGATTTTCTGTATTATTGAGGTAGAGTGAAGTAGAGGAGATAAGTGGGTGCCGCAGACAAAGAGAGAAATCTGTCTCCTCCTTCTCCTCATTTCCAAATAGAAATGTGGAATGAAAAGCCGGATACTGGCGGGTGTCCTTTAGGAGGTTAAGGAAGGGAAGCGTATGCTGTGTAGGTAAGCAGGGCCTGGAAGGTGTCACGGCGCCTGGTTCGGGAGCTGGAGCTGGGTACCTGATCTCTGCAGCTCATTGGCTTCAACAGTGCTGGAGCAGGTGAATGGGATTTACCTCCATCCTGGGCCATTGCCATCAGGTGTGGCCTTGAATAAAACCCAAATGGACTGTGATAGAGCTGCATTCTGCTCTAAGATATGTTCTCCATTACTGCTTGTAAATGAGGCAAGAAGTTATTGTGGCTTTTAAGGTGCATCTTTAATGGGGTTTGGGTTTTTTTGGGGGGGGGGAAACTGACAACCTTCGGGTTTTTTTATAGCTGTGGGCTTCTTGTAAAACTGACCCGGACAAGTACAACTGTGGTGATTACTACCAGGAGAAAAACTGACTTGTGGTAGACCACAGAAGTCAGTAACTTGATATTTAGTCTTGAGTCTGTAAGTAAACTTGAGGCCTTTTAGGTAATTGCTTGGTTTTCCTAATGTACTGCTTTTCAGAGACTACTTGCTTCTCGAGCATGTAGTACTGAAGTCAAACCTTCACTCTTTGGAGGGTTTTGTGTCTTTAGCTTTCTGCTGTGTGGGACATCCCGTTGTGTGCAGGCAGATGAGCTGATTGCTGCTGGCTTGGGTTCCAAGTCAGCTGCATGATCATAAAGCAAACGCACGGGAGCTCTGTGACTACGTAGCACCGTTTATCATATTCTGGTTGTAGCCAGTATGGGGGAAAATGCACCAAAAAAGCTGGATCAATATGTTTAAATAGAGCTTATTGTCTGAGAGGTTTTCTTCTGCCATCTGTAGCTGTGAAACAAATGGAAATAGCTCTTTTGTGTGGCTGGACTATTGTTCTGGATTTTAATGATTTACACAGGAGGCACTTTTCAACGTACCTACCAGTTTTTCTTCTGTATCCATCTTATCCCTAGATATAGGATTTAACTGGTATTACTTAAGTTAATTAATGCTTTTTGACATTGAGAGTTATCTTAGGAAGGCATTATCCCTCTTTGGAGGTAGGGGAATGGCAGCACACCGGGAGACTGACTTCTCTTGGTTTGAACAGGCAAGAAGAATAATTCAGTGGCCGGGAGAGGAGCGTGTGACTCGGGAGACGTAGGTTTGTCCTCTGCTCATCACACTTCCCCTGTGGCCGGCCCAACTTCTGCCTTCCTGCCCTATTTCCTTATCTGTGAAATGGAGATAACTGCTCTGCCCTACCTCGTGTGCTGGGAGGTTGTCGTGCCCTGAAGTTCATTAGCATAATGAGGCGAGTGCTCGGCTCCCAGACCTGTGGTCCTGCTTGTCCCTGGACTCAGCTCCAGAGGAACTGGACACTGCCCTTCGGAAAACACCAATCTTTATTGCTCGTAACTGCCGCTCTCCGCTTCCTCGCGTGCGAGTAAGGGAGTAGAAGTTGTTGCTGTCGGTAATGGGGAGTCGCGGCTTTCCCTGCCAGAAGTCGTCCCGTTAGCGCAGTGGTGAGTCTGCAGAGCCGTGGGGCTGGCCGAGCGCCAGTGCCTAACTAATCGCCCTCGGAACGGTCTGTTTTGTGTAGGGCTTGAAGTAGCCGCTTGTCCACTCGCCAGCAGCTGGGGGACGTTTCCTTTGATGTCTTCGGGAGGAGGTGGTGAACGGCAGAACTCGAGCTGTTGCTTAAAAAAATCGCCTTCTGGCTGTGAGGATTAGCTCGGGATGGAGAGATCGGATAGTTGGGTTGTCTTGAGTTTGTAGACCCCAAGGCAGCTCTGAACTTGCACGGGTTTGCTAGCCGCTCTTCCAAACGCTGCGGGTGGCAGCAAAGCTGGCGAGAGGGATGGCAATCCTGCTGTGCCGTGGGAAGGCCGTGGGTGGATGACCCAAAAATGATGGCTGCATAAAAAGCAGGGTAAAAGTTTGTAATTGTTTGGGGATTCTTGCACGGGGAGGGTAGAGCAAGAGGAAAAAGGGTTTTATAAAATATTGTATCTCTACCGACGCGGCAGTGGGTGCAGTTTGAATGAAGGGACCCGCTGTGGCTACGGCGCTGGCTCGCTCGGGCGGCTGGTAGGTGGTTTCCCTATCTTTATGAAAAGTCAAAGGAATTGAGATACGAAGGTCTAACAGTTGAACTTTGAGGTGAAAAGCTCTCTATAATTGCTCAAATGTCACTCAAATTGTTTAATTGGTTTAGCCACGGACCAGAAATCTTTCAGTGGGATCCTGTGCCTATAGCAACTTTCAGAATTTCCCAGTTGTAGCATCTCTGGCTTCTTTGGACAGCACGTCAGTTAGTTCCTCTCACCTGTTGCCAGATAATGTGGTATATTATTTCTCTCTTATGGGTTTCCTAGATTGATGTGCAGAACGTCAGAAGAAATTAAATTGGGAAGGGAACAAAACTAAAAGAAAATGTAAATCCAGTTCCCTCCTGCTGTGTGGTCTGACTATCATCACAAGAAGGATAAACCAGCAAAACTGGAGAGAGCTTTTTTTTTTTTTAAAAAAATTAATTTGTCTTAGATTTATGCACTTAGTTTGTGTTCAAAAATAAATTGCTAGAACCTAGAGAGAACTGGAAGAGCCAGACCTTGCTTTTGGGTACCAGCTGGAAGCATCTGCCTTCGGTGGCCGTGTGCGTGTGTAAGCGACGGGCAGTTTGCTCCAGACGCTGCCGCGCCATCCCTCGGCGTTGGCTCCGGCCACACAGACCGTACTGCTGGCACATATAAGAGTCCCCTGTTATCTTCTGCTCGCTTCTGCTTCGCTCTGCTAAAAGGCCTTTTATTAAAATACCAGAACAAATAGGCCATTGTGCAACACAACCACGTTTTCATTTTAAACACTATTTCTGAAAGTGAAAGTTGCTCACGACAGTCTCAAGTTTCTGGTATGTAAATTTTCTCTCCAGCAAACCCACCAATTCCATGAACGCTTTAAAAATATTGCGCAATTGTGCTGCTTTCCTCTTTCTTCCTCCTGCTCCACCCAAATACCTGAAAAGCCAGGAACTAATTTAAAAACAAACTTAAAGTGGTCGTGGTACCAAATTAGTGTGAAAAGGCTGAATATAGCGATCCGCCGTTAATTCTTGATGCTGGTGGTGTTCAGCGCAAGCGGCTGTTGTGCAAGAGGAGCAGTTCTTCAGCTGAAGTATGTTTAATCTGTGTTTTAAGGGGCGTAGGAGCTGGATTTTTCCTGGGAAGGAGTTCTGAATTCAGCTTATATTTCAAACTTGAACATGCTTGAAATCTCCAGTAGTTTTGGATTAGGTTTTTGTTAAATGGGTGGGTAGGGATTGGCTGTGACGTTTAAAAAAAAAAAAAAAAAAAGGAGGAAATTCGGGCATGCTGTTAATGCTGAGACACAAAACAGGAAATTTACTTAAGGATTATGCTTTTTCATAATTTATTGTGTGTTTTTCCCCCTTCCTTCTAACAGATGAGAAAAAGTTTTAAAGTACTCCAGCCTGTGTTGGTTTTGTATAACTGAAAACGTTTCCGAATTTGCGGTTAAAGATAGATTTTTATAAATGGACTTTTAAGAAGCTGGAAAAGCTGAGAAACCTCAGTAACTCCTGCGTCGTTTTATTTTCATTCGACACAAACACGGGGGAAGCGCTAGAAAACGGCCCGGGTCAGAGTGATTTTAAAAATATCTCGCCACTAATGCGAATGTACAAGTCGCAGAATCGGCTCTGGGCTGAAGCCAGCGTGAGGGCTGCGGGCCCGGGGGCGGTGGAAGGATGTTCCTCCTCCTCCCGACACCTCCCGGGTCCCGCTCAGGTGGCAGCGTGGAGATGACAGCCTCCTCTCATGGCTCCAGGGAGCAGCCAGCGAGGGAGATTGACATTCTGCTAATGTTCTCCAAAAGCTGCTCGCTTTTTTTTTTTTTTTTTTTTCAACTTATCCCCTTCAGAAAAAATAAATCTATTTTTAAATATATAGAATAGTTTGGGCTTTTTTGAGCCCCGAGGGCTTTTTGTCCATTTCTGCCTCATCTGCTCGTAGAAAAATGTACAAAGTCTAAATCTTTCTTGTGTTTTAACCCTTTGCAGCTTGTCCTCAGGTTTTACTGCTGCTGTTCTGAAAGTACAGAAGAGTTTCTCGGTGTATGTACTGCTTTTAGGAGGTTATTCCTGCTGCAGTCATGGTTATTCTCATTTCCTCCAGTCTAAGGGTAACTTCTTTTTTTTTTGCTGGCAAAGATCAGTATTTATGCTCAATAAATCATGACATATCATGGCTTCTCTTTTCAGTTACTCGCTATAAATTATGGTACAATTCCCAAACACAAATGTTGTAAATTTAATGTTACTATGCGACTTTCCTGTTGGGGGGGGGAGGCCTGAGAGGATCTCTTTCTTTTCCTTTTTTGAAAGAAAGATCCTTAGTTAAGACCAAGAAATATGACTTTTTTTTGCTTCTAACTTTGGAATTCTGTCTGTAAGTGTAATCCTAGGAGCAGACGCTCTCTGGCCGGCGTGGGGTTGCAGCGTGTGGTTGCAGTGGTGAGGGTGAGCAGATAGCTCCAGGTAACGCCTTTCCAGTGATCGAAAGGAACTGGGATCGTTTTCAAGGAGCGTCACACTCGTAAGTTCTCGGGCAAAGTGCTGGGAAACCATTTTTTTCTGTAAGCCACGAGTGTCGTGAGCACCCGCGGTGGCTCCGGCGTTACGCTGGTGTCAGGCAGGTTTAATTGCAGCTAATCCTGATTAGACGTTGTCGTCATTCCTGTCGTTGAATCCCGCGTGGAGTTACGCGGTTGATCTTGACCCATTGGCTTCCATCCTTGTAAGATACTGTCTGGGAAATCTTGAAACAGACGTGATGTTGATCATCTGGAAGGATATAAAATGAGTTTTTGCCAAGTACGTGTTAAAGCTGGTAACTGGAAGTGGAACACGGCTCCTTGTAACAGCACATTTTCTGCTTAAGTACCGGAACTGGAGCTTAGAAATGGGGAAATAGAGACTCAGTAAGTCATATTCTTTATGTGAGATTTTTGAAGGTATCGGTTTTGAAAAACAAGGAGGGATGAGAAGAATGTACTAAAATAAAGAAATACTATCTAGCAGTTGGTGTCCTGCAAGACTACGAATTGAGTGAAGTTTGGAGATGAAACTGGTCAAGGCTGGAAATTCAACTGTTGATGGTCTTTAAACCATATTTTTGCATGTGGTCAGGGAATCGCTGAGCTGAATTTCCTTGGTTTGGTTTGTTGGTTTCTTGGTGTTTGTTGGTAAAGAAGCAGCACAGGAATTGTATAAATGAAGACGACCCGTGTGCTTTGGTTGCTGTCCTGAGTCAGGTGAAGACACCTGCAGGCAGGATGGGATTCGATGCTGGTTGGTACAACGATTTACTGGGGGGTTTTTTGTGATGAACAGGACCTGGAGATCATTTTCAGATGAATGTGACTGTAAGAAAAGCTCTCAGAGGAATGTAAAAGTAGTTGGAAATAAACTAACCTCTCATCATATCTTTCCCTTCTAATTTATAACCCCGTGCTGCTTTGCCCACAAAGGTTTCCAGCACCATTTGTTTTTCAGAACGTGGGTGTCTGTCCATGAGTGGACCATTCGGTGTGGCCGTTTGGATCGGGTGTGTTTGATCTGAGGTGGGACTGTGCAGCGCACCAGTCTTTTGGGGAACAAACGGATGATTCAGACATACTCAGTACACGTTCCGGCACAGTCAGCAGCAGGAACATGGGTATCTTTATCTCTCAAGTTTCTCCTGCAGCCTCTTTTACTGAGTAGAGTTTGGCTCCTAGCGGTCCTGCCTCCATCTGAAAGAGCTGCTTCAGGCTGTGCTGTGCCTTCTCTGCCCGTGTGAATGCATCCGGGTTTGCTGGTGCGGCGATGCCGGCTGTGCCGGGAAGCGAGCTATAGAACGTGTGTCCCCAGGAGGAGCTGCAGGAGCAATGGGTGGGTTTCTTTAATTCCGTTTTGGTGAGTCCACAGACGATTCTTTGTGTGTTAAAGCGTAAATCCCACCCTGCGCTCTGAAGGGGCTCGCTGCAAGTGTCTTTCTGGGAAAGGCAACAAAATCCGGTATTTTCTGGTGCTTAACCCTGCAGAGGTGCAATGCCCATTTCATTTGTCAGTGCTCAGATGTATGGCGCTGTGGGCCCTTGTAGAAACTTGTTGAGCTTTAGCGCGTTTGCTTTAAAGACTGATCTATTAGTGCATGTGATAAATAGCAGATACACTTTGCGAAGACATCGACAGACATGTACGCAGCATTTTTAACGTAGGACACTGGGATGAAAAAAAGGATTTCACATTTGTTTGCGTAGATATAAGAGGAGCTGTTGCAAGTGACAGCAGCAGCTCTGTGCTCGCAGCATACCAGTGCAGATGGGACTGGTTGTTTGCCAGATATTAGTCATGGGGCACACCTACTTTGGAAGAGTAGCCTGTGGGTTTAGAGAAGTAATTATTTTCTAACAGCCCTGTGGGGCACAAGCAATTCAGCTTGGGGAGGACAAGGAAGGGCTTGCTCCAGAATGTTAGTTAAAAAATTGTGTGCATATGAGCTGCAGCTGGGGACGACTTGACTAGAATTTAATTTGTCCAGGCATTGTTCATTACAGGCGTCGTGGAAGACACGAGCTTCTGAAGGCTGAAACAATTACTGACCTGATAGAGCTTTCGTGGCTAATTGCGCTGGAAGTGGGATCGTGCGAGCCGTGGTGGGCAGCCTTTCAACTGGTGCGGGGAAGAAGCTGAACTGCTCCGATTTCAGACTTTCTGGTTGACGGTCCGGCTTAGCCCTTCATCCTGCAGAGCCGCTCCCTTGTAGCAATTAGCGCCGTTCTGTGTTAGGGACCTTGGGGTGAGCGACCGAGAGCGGCTCTAGCTGAACTGCAGTGCTTGCACGGGTCAGTATGAAGCTTGAAGAAGTCAGCGCTTCTGACTGATCACAAAATTCTTCTTTCTCTGGTTGCTAATTAGATGGTTAACATTCTTTGCCTTATTATCCCACCCTCAGCTTTTCTTTCTGGGGATCTAGGCTGACACTCTGTAGAGGCTTCTAAGGAGCACTTAACTCTTACATATCCTAAATAGTCTAAAAACAAACCACTGTTTTGGTGCATTTGTGAAAAGTATTTGTGGTGTGTACGTGTGAAAAACAAAATTATGTGCTCTAGATTTAACATTTTTGTTAGGAGTACACATGATATTGACTCAATCTTAATGTTACATCACATTTTCCTATTTCTTCTGGCTTGTGGATGTTTCTGGGGACAATTCCAGCACAGAGTGGCTGTAGCTGTGACTTCTGAAGGACTACATTGCCAGTTGGTTGCCAGAAGGCAAGGGTCTTGTCAGGATATAGGCGATAGATGCTTTCCTACTTGCTGGTGAAGACTATCTTTGTGATAGCCAAGGTAAGACTATTTTTGCCCATTCTAGCAGGGCAGTGAGTGGACTTTAATTTCGTTTTAATAGTTTTGGCGACTCCATGGGTTATGTGTAAGAAAAGCCCATTAATGCAGGTAGCCCCTGGCTTTGCTGGAGAGGGTTCTTCACCCTCTTGAAAATCCACGATTTTTTATTTTTTGTTTTAACGTGTGAAAAATGCTGTTCCTGTGTTATCTGGAAATAGTTCTCACCTTTGGAATAATATTGTTCGGCAGCGCTGGAGAGGCATCGTGCTCAAAATAGCAGCAGCTGCCATAGGCCAGGATGGAGCGGAGTCGAGTGAGTTGTGTTGTCAGTCATGGGAACATAAATCCAATTCCACCTGCAGATGAGCATTCCCGAAATAGAAGAGGGTTGTCAACTAACAGAGGAGATGTATTGTGTGCATCTCTTTGGTGTGCTGTTACTGCGCTCCCTCTGTACTGCGCTGAGGGGGGGGGAAAAAAATAAATTAAAAGTTGCTGTGGTTTAGCTGTAGCTCGAGAGAGTAACCACTTCCTACTCTCTTCAGTAAATAACAGCTGGGAGAGGTTGTTTGGCTAATAACTGTGTACGCTGTTATTTTGTAGGTGAAACACAATCTGTCTGCAGGCAAACCACCCTGATTAAACAGTGTGCTGCTCCCTGATTTCGGAGGGCAGTTCTGCTAGCCCGGGGAAGATGCGAATGTCTCCGGGGTCAGGAAGAGCACCCGGGGAAGGCTGGCGGAGGGGCAGGAAATCTTGTTTCAGGCTTAACAAAGCTAACTGCTAGTGGGGTAGGAAATTCGTTAACACCCAGCGCCGAGGGAGGGGCCGCAGGCTGGCAGGAGGATTGCCGCTGCTGGAGGTAATAAATTTCAGCGCCTTTCTGAATTTTTAACCGTGAGGATCCTGGTGAGCGCTCCTGAGGCTTTTCAGGTTCAAAGTTCTCCCCCGTGCAGGCGTTCGCCCTGTAGTTTGAGAAGCCAAAGAGTCTCTGGTGCAGCTGTTTTTCTTTTAAGAGCTTCCCGAATCTGCTAACTTTCTTCATTTAACCGTTTTAGCTTGATTTAATCATGTAATCCTTGAAACTCTTGTCCCCTGCACAAATAAAGCCTTCCTCCTTCATATTTTCCATGTGCAGACTGCTGGGATGTGCTGTAATTAGGGGTTCAAATTCCTGCGGGACTGATTGCATCGAGCTAACCCCGGTGCTGGTGCCCTTGGGTCGGGTTTTGGACCACCAGGCAGAGCAATGCGATGGGCTTCTGTAGAGAAGTTGTCCAAATGCTACTTGGTTTTTTTTTTTAAGTGCATACAAGGTAAAAATTAATCAAATGCAGTATTTTTTTTTTAATTACTGCCAAAGGGTTTGATGTTGGCTCTGTTTCTCTCCATCTTTCCCTTGTTGGCTGTTTGCTTGCTGGGAACGGTACTGCACTGTACATTCCCACTCCTTCAGACCCAAGAAACGAGGGACCTGCTGGCTTAACCTGTAGCCTTATGCTGATTAAAAATAAAATATAACGGCTGAGTGGGGAGAAGGATACTCTTGGACACTTTCCGTTTAATCCTGTAACAGTATGTGAGAGGCTTTTGTCCACGTCTTCTGCATTTGTTCTGCTTAACGTTGGCTGATCCTTGAGCTTGCTCACAGGTTGCCTCTGACCAGGGGTGTTTCCTCTTCCAAGTGCTGGTAGCTCTGGGCAATCATAAATTGTAGAATTCTTAAAACGTTTTTTATTTTCACATTTTAAAATACGAGGCACTTCACCCTGGGGCCAGCATAGTTATGTAGCTCAAACTTAAGGGAGATTATCAAAGTAAAAATCCATTTTCACTAGCAGTGTTTAATTTTGTCTAAGAAAAATAGAGGATGATGAAATTTGACAGTGCTCTTACTCTTGATTCTTATACCTTCCTCCCAGGATAACAGCGTTATTCTAATTTACAGGGTTGTTGGGGAACGAGTTGTTGGAGTAGAAAGTTAAGGAGTGGGTGAACCTGTTACATGGTCTAACACTTGTCCCTAATGCCTGCGCGCGGTTCCCTTAGACCGCAGGAAATGAGCAGGGTAAAGAATTCGGGGAGCAGCACGCTTGCTGGCAGCTTTGTCGCCAAGTGCTCTTTTCAAGGTTTTGCGAGCTGTATAAATGCGCTAGGAAAGAATGAATTCGTAAGTGAGAGCTCATAAATTTGTGACCTCTCTCACCCTTGCGCCAAGAGCTGGCAAGTACCTCTCTGTGGACGGGAACTCGCTTGTGTCTTTGCATGACCAGATTTACAGAAGATTCAGCTCTAATCCATTTCTATAAATGGATTATTAGTTTGCTTTCCTGGTTTATGTGACACTGAAACAGATCTCATTAGGAGTGGCCTTTCTGTGGCACTTGAAGGCTTTTTCAGTTTTCCACCGGTCATGGTTGCTGCTCTGATCTTGCGAGGTTTGTTCTGGCAGTTGAGACTCCATTAGCTGGTGTGAGTGAGGATGACCATGCTACTGCACGTGGGTGCAAAGAGGAGAGTTGAAATCATGTTGCCAGAAGTCAGCTTGGCTCTCAGCATGCTGTGGACTCCTGCTGCTGTCTTCTGTATGATGTGAACCGTACTCGGTGTTTCGATGGTAGAATGAGCATCACTCTGAGCTCCTGCTGAAGTTGGCCCATTGTGGGGGATGCAGGTTCTGATGATCTTGGTTAATCCCAGTGGCTGGGCGACAAATTGCTTTGCAACATGTTCAGCCAGCTCATAAGGACCCTATATGTATCTGTAAGGTTCTGGCGTTGTGTCGTGGCTGTGGGTGAAGGGGGTGATGTTCCTGGTGGGTACAGGGATGGAGCAGTAGTGGTGCTCTGTCTCTGGGACAACAGATTTCAAGAACTTCCCAAGTCTCTGATTGCAGATTTTTAGGAGAGTCAACATGGTTATAACAAAGCGGTTGAGATTTTTTTCAACGCCGGCTTAGTAAGGGAGCAAATAATTGCTGCTTAAGAAGCTTTCGATAAAAGATACCAAAAAAGGGCAAAGTATTATTCGAATACCTCTTTCTAAGTATGTTTTATCAAAAAGGCTTATTTCTGTGATGCTCTCAAGGACAGCAAAGCTTGTTATGTGAGTAGTTTTGCTATAAATACAGGGACTGGGGATTAAAAACAAATGGTAAACGACTCTGTTAAAAACCAGCGAACATACGTTTTGTTTTGTGGTGCCATCTCGTAATCCTAAGTAATTTTGCTTAATATTTCAGAGCATGAAGCTGCGTGTTGAAAGCACTGCTGTTTTGTTGTCCGTCGCTGCAGTGCAGCTGAGCAGGGATGGTGCTGTGCCGTGTCACACGGGCTTTTGTCCTTGCATTCGTGGAAAAACAGCGAGTCCTGCATGGCCAGCGGGAGATGCGTGGTTCTGCGGAGGCACCTTCGGGCAGAGCACACTGCTCTGGCAACTGGGTACAGGGCCGGGGGTTGTTGCGTGATGGACAGAGCGATGTTGTGGCTTTGGGAAGTGAACACAGATATGGTTGCTGATGTGCTGCTGCCTTGTTCATAGTCTTTTGTCTCTTTTTTTTTTTTTTTTTTTTTTTTTTTTACACTTCAATTTGTTTAGAACCTGTCTTTGAATGCTAGGGCTATTTTTTTGGTGGGGGTGAAGTGATAAAGGTACTCAAAAGGAAAGGTTTAGCGAGGGTGATGCAGATGGCACCGCTGATGCAGGCTTTCTCTGGGCCCATCTGTGGAGTCTACACACCTCTGGCAGCAAAGAAAAAGAACAATTTACATCAACTTAAAATGGTCTGGCTTAGTTCTGTTTTATTTCATGTGTTACCTTGTCAGGCTTCAGCTGCAGCAGCCTCCCCTGTGCTCTCTCCTCGCTCGTGGTTGCAGTTTCGGGGGCTTTCTCAGGGGGGAGCTGGAGGCGGACACCCGTCCGGACGGAGCGTCTGGGACCCCCGTGCCTCTTCGGCAGTGGAGGGGTTTCACAAAATTTTGGCAGTTGTCTCTGGATTTTAGCCCAGAGAGTAGGGTTGATACGAAAGGGAACAAACACCTCTCTGTTCCAGTACGCGGGCTGGTAGATATTGATGCCTTGTGGGTTGGACTGGAGTGAGTCTAGCGGGTGTCTTAATGCAGCAGAATTCTTGGAAGGGTGAGGGGAGTTGATGTTTCACATGTCGTCTTAGCAGTGCCCGGTGAAGGGTTTGTCTGAGAGCCGGGTCAGCGCTGCAGCAGCTGATGGTGCTCAGAAGCTGCAGGTAGGAGAGCGGTGCTGGGCCGCTGGGTGCCGTGGCTGTGCCTGGAGCCTGCCCGTCCCCGGCCAGGCGTGTGGCACGGGGCCTCTGGCGTCTCTTCCGCAGGGCAGATGTGCCACACAGGCAGCAGACGGTTAATGCACCTCCGTGTCCATCTCATGCTCTTGGGGGACTCCCAGTCGTGCTGCTTTAAGGCAGAAGAGGGTCCTGCAGGTGCAGGTTGGAGGTGGTTTGCCCTCATGACCGTACCAGACAAGTAATGGGGTTGACACATTTTAAGTTTGCACCTTTCAGACTACGTAACTCTGCAGTCCTTGTGGCAAGCCAGCTCACAACGCCGCTGCCGCTTCTCATCCTTAATGGCAGCGGCAGCTTAAAACGCCCTAATGTGTGTGAGTGCGTCTGATCTCGGTGCCTTCAGCGCACTGGAGCGACTGCTCTTGCTGTTTGGATGAGAGAGAGGTTTGAAGAACAAATAGATGACTATTTCTAATTCTGATTTATATTGTTTCCTGCGAAGCTGTCCCCTCTGCGGGGGAAACACAGTGGAGCCATAACAGGAACAAGCAAACATCCCGCGCTTCCTGGTGACTGTAATGACTCTGCTGACTTGAAATGCATCATTGCTTTAGTCTATCACTAGCTGACTTTTATCTAGGGTGTTTTTTACTGTTAATGATTAGACATTAAACAGTTCCCTCCAGAAACAAGCTCTGCAGCTACTTGCCCTGGCAGAGCTGGCAGCATCTGTTTCAGTGCTGTTGCCATGAAAACGGGCCGAGCACCGGCCCCAGCCCTGGTGCTGCCCTGTGGCCCCTTACAGCACCAGCCGGAGTCACCCGCTTGTTTTTATCACACCTTAAAGGAAACCCAAGCTTGCAAAAGCTTTACCTAAAATAATAATGTGCGTATTTTCTATTCCCTTTGTGCTTTCTTCCATTAAATGTTCTAGGATGAATCGGACGCTTCTCTTCTAATAGCCCTGGGGGGCTCTCGGTAGCCTTCTGTTTGCAGGGGCTGCTGGAAACGCTGAGGTGACTGCCTGTCATCACAAATTAAATACTAAAGTCATATCTGGAGCTTCGGACACGATGCAATGTAAACATAAATGTGACGAGGATATTTACCCTTAAGTCAATGACAAATCTTGCCCGACGTTGGTGGAGGCAGGGTTTTATCAGAGGTGTTTTCAAAGGTACAAATTAAACACTGTGAAGGTTCCTGAAGAAAGGTGTATTAGTAAATCACAGCTCTGTAACTGGGTCTTGGGCACATGCCCACCCCAAGTTCTGTTCTTTATGTTGTGTTTAAAAAGAAACAAAACTAAAAACAACAAAAAAATGCTGGGGTCTAAAACTTGTGTGGCTGCGTGTGAGGGTAGTGCTACGGCTGTAGCTGTGATGAGGACATGGGGGAAAGGGTTTGGGATCTGTGCACAGCCACTTTTGTGTCCTGTCATCGTTTCTTGTGCCCTGCGGGGTGGTATTTATGAGGCCAGAGCTGCTTAGGTCCTGCCTGGTAAACCCCTACCTAAGATTTCCTCAGTTTCCTTCTGGTTGTTGTGTGATGGGTCCAAATTCCTCATTTTCTTTTGCAATTTTCATTATCTGCCCCTCGACAAAGGAATATAATGCAGCAATTTTCCTAACCTAAATAGTGATTCTGAATGACTGTATTTCCATCTCCCCTTTAACTTGTGCTTAATTTAAGTGTGTGGGCTTTTTAATTTGATCGTTGTGGGGAGGAACAAAAAATGAAATGCTGCAGATATGCCTTCCTCTTCCCTTTCTTTAGTGAAATCTGTCTTTGTCATTCTTTTTCTCTTTGACTTCCATGAGTTGCTCAAGCTATTTTTCTCTGGTTTCTTTTGTTGTAGCTTCTATATCGCAGCCTTACATCTTTAGAAATATATAATGCATGTATGTGACTGCTTCCTTGCCTTCACAGCAGCATTGTTGTCAGCATATGACAAATAACCTGTGATTGATGGCTGACTAAGCATTCGGAATATTTCTTCATTCTTTGTGTGCCTAATAATATTTTTCTCTTGTGCATAGGGAGGCACAAGTGGATGGTATCTCTTGTGCCGATGGAGCCATCTTCAGACTCAGATATGAAATTGCACTGCTGCAGGCAGGTGCTCTGCCTCTGTGGCAGGAGTCAGCCCTAAAGCTGGACGACCGTCATAGCTGCGAATCACTGCGTCCATGTGACGTGTCCCTCGTGCTTACCGGGTGACTTTACGTAGTTCTGTAATAGCCAAGTCTAGCCTGGTTTCAAGCAGGGAGAAAATAGTGCCTGTGTCTGTCAGCGTAAAAAGGGTCTTTGTAGCCATACGGCTGCTATGTCTGCCCTCAGTAAATGGGAAAGGAAAAAAAAAAAAAGGTGTGAGGTGCTTCAGCTGGTTGGATCAAAGCCTGACGCTCGGAGTAGCAGGCATTCCCTGCAGGAACGTTTTAATTGCTGAAAACTCTCTCCATTTCCTTTTTTTTTTTTTTTTTTTTTTTTTTAGGAGAGCTGTCCCTTTTCAAGCCAGAGAGCGCATCTGCCTTTGTGCTGAAGAAGGTGGTGTGAGCACTCTCTGAGCAGGTACGTTTACGCAGCAGTACACCACAGAGCCATCCAAACCATCTCTCCTGCCCCACAGTTAATATTCCACAGCTTTGTATCCTTGACTCCCCAAACCAGGGATATCTTAGGAGGGGCGTAGTGTGAATGTGCTGGCAGCACGCTCAGCGTCCGCTCAGAGACAGTTTGACCAAAGTGAGTGTATAAAACTACCCCAGGGTCACAGCTGACGTGTAGCTGTTGCCTGTAAGTTGGATGCTTATTCTGAATTACACTCTTTTTCTGTGATGACTGTTACCGTATCACAGTATCACCACTCATTAGATGTTATAATATTCTCCAGGGTAGATGCAGTTGTGCCATGCATTATCTAGCACACAATTCCAAGTGAAAAGATTTATGTTTCGATAGGATGATATAAAGGTACCTTCAAGGTTATTAGTTAAAACTGACCTACCTTTAGAGCAGCTCTTCCAAAAGGCACTCACGCTTCCTTCCTCAAAGCGACATACCAGGCAGGGGAGCGTTAGTAGAATTGCTTGTTGCCTCTGACTTTGCCTCTTGGGCAGAAATTGTTTTTGAAGAGATGCCGAGAAGGTGTGGGTGTTCCGTGTCCTTCGGTGGGGCTGATTTTGGAGTCTCCAAGAGAGGGCAGTGTGTCCCTGGCAGTGGGACCTGCAGCATCAGCTGCCAGGCGCTCACCGCTTCTGAGAAACGGCATAAGCTCCAGAAGGCTGAGAGAGCGTAAGTCCTTGAAACCATTTGAAATGAGTAATTGACTGGCAGGCTCATTAGCAAATGTCTTAGGAGCTGTGGATCGCCATGTGACTGTTGGTCCTTTCCCCAGACTCTGGCAGGGATACGGCAGCGCTTCCTCTTGCCTCACTTTCCTGAAAAATGTCCCCTGTCTGTCCCACTTGCGTCATTTTGCCCTACTTTTTGCACTTGGTGTCTCCTCCAAGAGGGGAACGATGTTTGTGGGGTCAGCATAGAGCTTTGCTGTGAGTCAGAGTCAACTGGAGACTTAATTCAAAACATAAGGAACTGGGGAGAAAAACAAAAAAAGGAAAACTAGTGGAGGTTGTTATATTGTAATGCTTTGCCTTAGGGCTCCAAACAGGCGATGCTTATGCCAGTCTCCATCTCAAAAGCAAATCTTTGTTCACCGAAGAGGCAGATTGTTATTGAAGTATGAAAGCGTGTGTCTCTCCCCAGCCCAGTGGGCTTTTTTCCCCTTTTAAGCTGTTTCTGCAGCAGGGCCTGGGAATGAGTTGTCCCTGCTGGGTTTGGCTTCTGTTTTCAGGACCCGTCTGTGAAGCCTTTCGTTTGGTTCAGCTCCACGTGGTGAATAACCAGCAGTTCTCTGCTGCCGGTCAGGACTCGCACAGACCAATCTGTTATGTATGAAGCAGTTTTTTTAATGCTGTCAGTTTTTGCCCAGTTCCTAAAGTTACATGAAGGCACCTTTATTGGTGACTGCACCTTGCAGAAATGGTGCTGCGCTGGCCTAGCAATCACTGATACATCAAGAGCGCCGTTTCCCAGCGTTCATTAAGGCATTTATTTTTCTTACCAATTGACTGGATAAAATTGCTTGATAGCCCCTAGAAGATAGGGCACTTATATAACGTGAAAGCACATTGAAATAACCTCAAAAGTTGCTTTGAGATAAAAACGTGTCCCAGGAGAGACGTACATATTTAAAACAAAACTATTAACCTCGCTTCTAAATCCTTCCTCGAGACATTTTTCTTCTTCCCCTTCTCGCTTTCTGTAATGGCAGAACGGGGTGAATTTTACCCATCTGGTGGAAAAGGGGGGAAGATCCCCTCCCTGGGGAGTGCTTTATTGCTGGCTTGGAAGCCACGCTAGTTTGTCGTCATTTTTTTGTGTGTGTGGTGTTTTTAGTGATTTAAAGTCAACAACCTGTTGATGTTTAGTACTTGTTTTACTGGAACAATCCCTGAATTGGTGGTGCAGCCTATGAAAATAGCAATACTTTATGCCGTTCAGCTGCTTGCCATAATATTTAAAAGCAAATGCCTGCGTACTTTTCTAATGGCACTTTAAGAATTATAAACCTCAGCATCCCATCTGTGTTTGGCTCTGGTATTTACAGTGTAATGAATTCTCCCTTGCTGCTTCAGCTGGATACTCTTTCACCTCTTCTTCCTGTTTCAAGCAGTTGTTAAGTTGGTGTACATTTTAAAATTCCTCCAATTTTTAGGAGGTTGTCAGGGACATAAAAGAACTACTTGTATCGCTTATTTGCCAGGCAGAGGCATTGAGCTAATCTAATTACGTTAAACCTAAGCATCCCCGGAGTAAAGCAGTGTATTGTCACTGGTTTGATCTGTTTTGAACAGCTGGAGGCATTTGCTAAAACTGAAAATTTTTTTTTTTTTTTTTATAGGAATAAACTTTCTCTATAAGCAAACATTTTTGTTTGCTGCGGATATAAAGATTTTTTTGTTGCTATTCTTAATCTGTCCTCTACAAGGAGGAAAAGGTGATTTTTTTGGATGAAAGTAAGTTGGAAAGTCCGGGAACATATCTAGTGTATCTCCTAGCAAAAGAAGGCTGTTGCTACAGCTCATTTTTGTTCCATTAATGTTTGTGCATTTTTAAACTTAATTTTCCAAACAGCTTCAGGAAGTTGGCATCCCATAACTAAGATTTTTAAAAATAGCTCTGTTACTGCTGAAATAAGTCCTGTTATTTCCATGGACTGCTGTCCTGAGTGTATTACTGGCTCTCTAAAACTTTGGAAGTGTTTAATGAGATACTGCTAGGCAGGGTTGTAACCCCAAATATTTACTGAGGAATTAGTTTGTCCCGTTTCTTTAAAGAATGAACTCTTGCAAATGGAATGCTGCTGTCTGCAAGGTTTATTTTAAACTTTTTCCTCTTTTGCTCAGAGGAAAAACAAAGCCTGAGTAGGAACGCGTGATTGCGTAGTAACTGTGCTTCCGCGTACCCCCGGCTGCCCGCAGACCCCTCCGCTCGCTGCAGAATGGCTGCGCAGGTAAATACGGTGCTCGCGTCCCGCAGCTCCGGGCTGGTCCTCCTCCTTCACCTCTGCTCCTTTTCCTTGGATCGATGAGCGTTTAAGGCATTTCATGCTTCAACTTCAGTTATGAATTACTGTGTTTTTTCCACAGGGCTGGGTGCTCGAGAGTTGCACCTTCCCCCACGCGAAACGGCTCAGGCGTAGATGCCTTTGTGTGTGCGGCCACACCGGGGTGCCGGGCTGCCTCCTGTCCTCCCGCGGCGCAGCTGCTAGCGATGCCTCCCGCTGCTCCGCGCGCGGACCCCGCAGGAGCTGAGCTCCACGGGAGCAGCTGCTGGTCGGGCTTTGCCTTTGGAGGGACTTTAAAGTGACAAGTGTGGTAGCACGGCTCCTGTCAAATGGCTCCTGCGGCTTTCAAGCTTGAAGCGTAGGTCCCTCGAGGTGCGAAGCACTGCAGGACGCAGGGAAGGCCCTTTTCGCTTGCCTCTCCTCCAAGCCTTCCCTTTTTAGGACTTAAAAAATGTTCCAGAGCGAGTTGCCAGGACAGACTTCCTAGCAACTTCACAATTAGTGATTTGCTTCCAAAAGCAAATGTGCGCTGGCTGTGGCAGCTGTTACTTAGCAAAAATCCTGGGCTGTGTGCTGGAAAATGGCAGTTCTGTGGACAAGGGAAAAAGAAGCTGCTCATCCCTTGGAGGAGTTAATGGGGAAAAGTTAGACTTTATCCAGGGTAAAGAGAGAGCTTGTATTTTGCATTGGTTGCCCAGATGCAATTGTTTGATAATGTTTTACTATTTATAGGTGTATATTTTTAGATACATGGTGAAGTCTACCACTGGACCAAGATCTTTTGCCTATTATTAGAGCACTAAGTAGCAGAATTAAACCGGGAGTTGGTTATCCCATTAAAATTATTTAATTTTGAGTGTGATCTGAGCAATTTCACCTTCAGTTGTGTGTTTCTCTCCCTTTAACTTCGCCAACATGTCGGCACTGGGGGAACCCAAACTTCTGGCGTGGGTCTGCGCCCTGCTTGCCCACAGTGAGAAGATGCGCCACGCTGCGCAGCAGGTCGTTACCTCATGTAATTGCAGCCCTGCTCTGAATCACAGTCTCGTGCTGATGCATCTCGGTGTCGGTTCGTTATCTGCGGGTCAGCAGTACCTGCCAGTAATGCTTTAACGTAGCCCTGTGGTACGGCATGTAACAGTTCCCAGGTTCCTTGATTACGGAGCCATCAGGCATCTTAAAAGGAGCCTTTTGCTATTTGATGGCGTCACTTTTCATGAGCTGTTCTGCGTTACCTAACGACGCCGAACGAGGCCGTGTTGTTCGCTGGGCCGGGGAGCCCAGAGCTCCCTTCCAGCCCCACGGCTGTGCTGCTGCCTGCCGTGGGCTGCGTCACCCCGCTCGTACCGGAGCGGGACTCCCTTCTGGAACGGGAATGCCGAGGCTGGTCTGCACAAGTAGTATGCTGACTGGCTGTGATTCTTCTACAGTGCTCGAAATCTTTGAGCTCTGATAGCAAAGTGAGCAGACTGCAGGCTGGGGTTAGTCTTTAGAGCCTGTGCAAATGCAGTTTTTTCTAGTTCTCACTTTAAAACCCCAAGTCAGATTGGCAAGGGCACTGCACATCCACCTTCATTTGCAGCGGGGGTGGGCTTGGTGGCTTGTGCACCATATGACTGCAGCGTCTTTAACTTCTATGTTTTGTCGTGTATTCAAGCGTTCTTAAAGATCCTAAGGACTAGTGACACCGTCAGCAGTTACTCGCTACAGAAGGATGAAGTTTTGACTCTTGTGTTCCTAAGTTCTCTCTGATCTTTTCATAGAACTTCTTATTAATCACAGTTGGAATAGTTGATAGCGTCGCCTGCCGGCCCGCTCCGCAATCTGCCGGATCTTGGAAAGTCGGAGGGAAGTAAAGCGAGTTCTTCCTGCCAGTGAGCTGGATGATCCTTGTGGAAAGGCTCTTCTGCAGAGATGGCCTCCCACCGAGTTCCTGGCACCGCAGGTTTTCTGGTGGGCCGGAATGGATGATCCGGCTTCCTTCAAGCCTTGCCCTGACTTTGAGGGAACGTTGGCAGCTGCAGGCTCCGGGCCGGGGAAATGCTTTGCATTACCAACTGTTGCTGCTTCCAGTTAGTTCGGAAAGGAATTCCCCTTCTCGCTGCCCACACCCACTGCCAGGTATCTCTTAAAGTGCTGGTACTCGCATTGCGAGCCGCGCGCATGTTCACAGAGTGGGCTTGAGCAAGGAGTTCTGGCCCACACCATAAACAGGACATGGGTCAAGAAGGTCCAAATATAACAAGTTTTTTTTTTTCCCAAACATTCCCACGACAAGTAGCCATTTCTAATGAGAATGGTAGAGCCACTCTGAGCCTTGCGCGACGACTTTTAGGTTCTTTGTTCAGGCTTTTTTTGCCAGCGAGTGCTGGTGTGCAATATCCGCCTGGAGGAAATTGCAGCCCGCTTATCGCCTGGGTAGGAAACGGTACGAGTGGGAGATAGGGCAGTGTCTGCCGGGAGCGTGGCTGCCCATGCACGGAGAGGTATGTGCTAAATGGTGAACGCTGTACTTAACGTACCGGGGGCCGGCTGACTTACTGAAGACCTTTTGCCAGCTGTGAAGTGCCAGCCGGCGTCGCCTGATGAATGGCAGCAGGAGCACGTCCAGTTAGTTTACCTCCTTGGCTTTAGCCGTCTTGTTTTCGATGTCAGTAAACAGGAGTGTGTGCGGTCATGCTTCGCTCGGCGAGCTCGGTCACGCTGCTGGATATCGTGTTCTTTACCTTTGCACTGGGGAAAGCGTGGAAGGAAGGAGGGGGCAGAGTTTATTCCAGCACGCTGAGGTCAGGCTTGTTTTCCCTCTCTGAGCAAGAACAGACCAGCCCCTGGAGTCGGATTCCGCAAGCCTGTAAACAAAAGGCTCGTTTCTGCGGAAAGCCAAAGATGGTATTGTGTTCAGCTGGAAAGTTGTTGGGTTGGGTTTTTTTGTTGTTGGTTTTTTTTTTTTTTTTTTTTTTTTTTTTTTTTTCCCCTGCTGCAAACTTTTCCTTATGTATTAACTTCCAGTTCAAAAGTCCGTGCAGGAGAAATGCTGATACAGTTCATCAGGTGTAGTTTGGGGGTCTCTGCAAAGCTGGCACCGATCGCCAACCGGCGGAGGGGGAAGCGGGGAGGACCCCGCGCAGGAGGCTGCTCCCGCAGCCGCGCTGGCCCCTGCCGCATTTCCCTCCAGCCGAGCAGGGGGCTTTCTAGCCAAGGGCCCATCCACAGGCATGTCTCCTGCCCGGCTGACTTGGCAGAGGCCATGAACGGGCGCTGCAGAGGTGGGCTGTTGGGGACGGCGAGGAGTTGAAGGGCTGCGTCAGAGCCATAGGTACGGGGCAGGAGGGCACTGCTGCCCGGGAGATGCTCAGGGTCTGTCTGTGGCTGCAGAGACTTATGCTGTGGTTCTGGAGTAGTCTTCAAATAGTAGTGCCTGCAGAAAACCTAAACAGCCCTTACAATGGTGACTGGTTCAAAAAAAAAAAAAAATTTAAACTTGGCAGTCCAGAAGTCGCTGTGTTGATTTTAAAACAAAAGGGAAGAAAAAGCAATCAAGACAGGTATGTTGACAAAGTTCAAGGAAGCACAATACAAATGAAAATAAAGAATGTGTGTATTGTCATTTCAGGTCGTCACTTCAGTTTCAGCTCCAAGAGTTCGTTTAGTCAAAAGGTGGATTTGATATTGGGTGGCTTGTCTTCAAATGAGGCGCTGAGCTCTCCGGCAGCTTGGCGGTGGGGGCTGATTCCTGGAGCAGTTTGGCATTTAGCAGCTCTTCCCGAGCACTACAGGCACTTAAACAACTGCACATACTTCACGGGGCCAAGCTGCTTGCTATTTAAATCTGTTTGCAATTTAGAAGCCTTAATTATTTTTTTCAAGCTATGAAGTCACGTATAGCTGGGAGAGCTGGGAGGCAGCGGAGTGGGGATTGCCGCTGAGGGCTGGTGCACCGCAGCCTGTGACTTATGGGTGCAAGTTCATCCTTTCCAGCAACTAGCAGGATATTGGGACAGGAATATTCATTCCTTTCCCTTATAGAAGGCGCACCGTCCTGTATGGAAAGGGTTGAAGAGCACATTGACTTCCTGGCGGCTGAAATTCCCCCAGGCTGCTCATCGCACCCCCTTTCTGTAGAGGCTTATTGACCTGTGCTGCAGGGAGAGGCAGGAACAGTGACGGAGGTGCGAGGGGATCCCTGAAAGCGCTGCTCCCGAGGACTTGTTTTCCCATGTTCCTGGTGGCCTTTCTTACCTGCAGCACCTTTTGGGTCCTGCTGCTCTTTTTTTTTTTTTTTTCTTTTTTTTTTTTTTCAGCTTACTGGGGCAGCTCTGTGGCAGCCTCGGCGGGGAGCGGGGCTGTGCGGGGCGAGCGCGCGGACGGTGCTGCGGAGAACTTCCCTCGAATGGGGGAATGGGAGAAAGCAGCACACGGCTCTGCTGATCCCCGAGGGCCGGATCAGGGGAGGGGGACCGGGAGCTGTGCAGAGGCCGATTGCAAACCTGGTGCCGTTTGCTCTTGGAAGGGTTTATGCTTTTACCCCATGGTCCTTTTTGGTCGCTCGGTCTCCTAACCTAACACAAGTCCTTCTGTGTCATAGTAAGGCTTTTTCTCTCGCTCTCGCCTTCGTGTTTGTGTGGAGAGCTGGTGTTTGCCACTCTTGTTTGGAATGTGGTATTTGTGAGAATTGCTATTCTCAAGAAAAAATAAAAATCAAATATTGATTTTAAAATGATTGCTTTGGCAAGAGGGCTATTCCTCACCCTTTGATTTACTGAAATCGGAGGAAGATGGAGGTGAAAGGGGCAAAGGCAAGCCATGGCCTAAAACCCAGTGGAGAGTAAATGACGTAGGTTTTACTCCTTTAAAAAAAAAAATTGTTTGTGTTCAGGCAGTAAGTGGAGAAAACAAGCAGGGTTGGATTTCAGCTCAGATGGATTCTTGGAATTAAGCCCTTGCTCTCGCTCCCAGCAGCTCTGACTCTGGCATGGTAGGTTGGGCTGCCCGGAGCAGGGTTGAGCAATGCCTTACTGGTAAGTGGGAAGGAGCCGTCCTGCGGAGCAGCGTACCGCGGTGCGGCCGGGCAGCATCCTGCCATGTGAGAAAGCTAAACGTGACTTGGTCTTTCTCAGGGTGTTTTTACTGCTTTCTTAAAGCCACCTCATTCCTGGAGCATTTTTATTGTGCTCATTTCTTGAAAACTAGGCTTTGGTGACCTCTTTGCTGAAACGCCGCTAGACAGCATTCCCACCCAAAACACCTCTCCCTCTCCCACCGTGGGGACTTACACTCGACATCTGTTGACTGTAGTCCGTAAGTTAGGCTGCAGTGAAATCTAGAGCAGAATATTTAAGCGAAGTCCCGTCCAGTAGTTATCTCCAGTTTCAGTTGCTGCACATTGAGACGCGGTGGCTGAAATACACGGTGTGACCTCCAGGTCACGCGTGTTATTTATAACAAACAGATGAGAATGGGTTCCCTGTCAATGCATGTCTGTTGTATGCAACAAAATAAAGATGTGCTTGGAATCACTATAAAATTCAAATAAGTCAACGTTTATTTCAAAACATACCTGTGACATGGAGTTCTTTGATATGGAAAGTTGATACCAGTAAAACCAGACAACTGCTGTGAACGCGGTGCCTTCCTTATTACACTAATTATTGAACAAAGTTCAGAGTAAAATATATTATTCCAAATTATAACTTCCTTAATAATGCACCATCTGTTCAGTATGTCAGTGATGGATCTCCCGAATTCCTGTTTCCTTTCCAGAAGGAATCATAACTGGGATCCCCGGCAGCAAGCGCGCCCTACGAGACGGTAGCCGAAACTGCTCCACTGCAGTAAGAAGGTGAGCAAGAAGAACTCTACCCTCGTGAAACCTGCGGTATCATTTCATTGCTAATTTACCTTCCGTTGATGGTTAAGTTTTCCCTGCTACAGTGGGAAACGCCGCAGCAGATAACACTGTTGTGGTGTTTGCCCGGCTGTGTTAGCTGTTCGAGGTGCTCTTCTGATGTGACTCTTCGTGCTTCTGCCGATCGGAGACAAAGGCCGGTGATTACTCGCTGCCCACGTGGAGCGACGTTCTGCTCGTTATGTAACAGTAATCCACCTCCTTAATTAGGGAAGAAGATCTATAGATTCCAAAGACGACATGTCCCTCTTAGTCAGAAGGCGTGAGGGGTGTGTGGGAGCCTTTGTTCTCGTTGGGAGCCAAGGGAGGCAGCAGGCTTTAGCTGCTCTAGCTGGATGATGAAGTTCGGTTTCCTTTTTTATCTAGCCGTTGCTGGAACGTATGTACATGTTAACCAGTAGCACACGAGCAGGAGATGCTGCAAATGGTGGCTTTTTTATTCTGTATAATAGCAGGTTTGCTCTGTGATGGAATATTAGGTGCTGCAAACATCCGTTCTTCTCCTTGCCCTCGAAGCAGGATAGTCAAAGTAGAGGTGGGAGATTCAACACATGGTTTAAGGCATGTGCCTCACTTGTCCTGAGCTGTTCTCGCTCATCTTTGGCTTCACATTGATCCCACTGAAGCTGTTACTTTCTGGAAGCACACGACAAGGCAAAATCATAATGATTTTTTTGTCCATTCTGCTGAGGGCAGCTCTTGTAAATCACCTTATATTCCATTAAAACTATTAAATCATCAGTTCCAATCTTCCCTGTGCAAACAATCAACACTAAAACATTGTCTGGTAGTGCTGACTAACAAATCCTGGTGTTAGTAATCTCCAGTTAATGAAGCAGCATGGTGATTAAAGCCTCATGACTTTTCTACAGAAGAAGTAAGTTAACTATCAGTTGTGCTGTTTGAAACTGCCCTGGAGCTTTGTGTGATCTCGGTGCACAGAACAAATCAGTAGCACTCTTCTAAAAGTTTTAGGTCAGTTTGTCCATTTTGTTGATATTCTCCCTGCGTGCCCCCAAATCAAATATAAATATTTGATTTAAACTGCAATAATGCCTGTAGTTGTAGCTCACCACCTAGTAAGCCTCACTGCGGAAAGGAGATGGGCCACCTTGGACAGGTAAACTTTAGTGTGCTTGAAGGAAGTGACAGTGAGATTAAGTGTGGCATTTGGGCTCCTCCGACTTCACCAGCGTAGTTCTGCTGCTTCCCATTCCAAAATAGTTTCTGCAGTTTTTCCTCGCAGCCTTGTCTTCACATATCTTTTCCTTCCGAGGTCTCAGATCTCGTCTGCCATGCAGATGGCCGTTCCGTGGCAGCAGGCGTGACGCCATGCGGTTGGGTCTAGCCACATCCCATTTGTCCGTCACTGCCCTGCTGCTCACCAGATGCTGACTCTTACGTGCAGCTGCTTGTACGAAATACTTCAAAATCTTTTCAGAGGCTTTGAAGAAATGATACCTGTTGCTGCTTGGAACACTCAATAGCTGAAAATTTCACAGAGGGATACGGACTGTGGTACGTGAGTGTTGGTGTTGCCTTTCTCTGGTCACCTCCATCGTCGTAGTGTAATATTTGGCATGAGCCTTTCCCGTGGAGCCTCAAAAGTCCCTTCGTGCATCAGCAGTCCTTTTGTGAAATCCTATATTTCCTGTCCCATGTGTGAAATGCCGGCAAGGTGAAGGAACTTAAGCTTGGTGAGATGACAAACCCGTAGCCCAGAATAGAGTATCTTTCTCACGCACTCCTGTTGTCCTAGAGATGGATTATCTTTACATCAAGGGTGCTGTATTTCAAAGAAGAGAAGGAGTCTTGCTTGTGTCTGTAGTGTCCGCGGTGGAATTGGAGGGGCAGGAGGCTAAGTGCATGTTTCAAACCTCCCCGTTTTTGGGAGGTGTTTGACATCCCCGTGGGGGCTCGGGGGAGGAGCGGGTCGGGCTGATGCCGCTTTGGGGCAGGAGGAGAAGTTGGACCCATGACAAACGACGGCTGTTCTGCTGTGGTCGCTCGGAGGAGTTGAGATCTACGTGACTCCAAAGCCAGTGGTTCTGTGGTTGTTTCCGTGTGTGCACGGCTTTTGGAGGTGGAAATGGTGGTGAAACACACACCTTTGTGCCTTTTGGGTCAGTTATTTTCTAAAACCCCATTCAGTGGGAAAATACTGCAGCTACGTGACTGCCTGCAGTGAGGCGGCCTGAACTGCAGAGGTCTCTCTTAAGCCACTTAAACCCTGTGGAGTATTTTGGGTTTGAAAGCTGTTGTTACGTGGTGGCCTTTTAACATTAAATAATGTATATACCTTTCAATAAAATGGACTGTCACGCCACCATTGCCTTAACTGCAGCGACAGGTAGCAGCGCGGTCCAGCCGGCACGGTGGGGCGAGGCGCTACCGCGGCCGTGAGTCCTCGCAGCCCTCCCTGGAGCACTTGGGAGACTCAACTAGGGTTTGCAAGGAGGAGGATGGCTTCTCTTGCTGCTTGTAGCACTCAGCCCAGCTCTGCAGAGCGGCCCCCATCCAGAGATGTCCACGAAGAGCGCGGTTGTGCCGCCCGGCCGTGCCAGCGGCGGGTGTCGGCAGATGGCAGCACCCTGTTATAATCTATGGCGGCTGTTATTTCTGGCCGGGAGATTCCTCGGTCCCCTGGATTCGACACCACAGTCTAGACTTACTGACAGACAGGATTCTTCTCCTGTTAGGTAAGCAAGACGTAGACGCCCATTATGCAAATTCCCAGCCGTAGTGTCCCTCTGTAACATTTTTCAAATTGTCTAAATAAGGTGCTGTTTCATACAAAAATTTGTAGCGAGACTTTTGGGTCGCTTTCAGCTGCCTTGCCCTCTAGGCATGATTTTTTTTTTTCTCCCCCCCCCGAAGATAGCTAATCCGTGCAGCCCGAGTGCTTTTTGCCCTCAGCAGCTGTCCAGATGTGGAACGGTAGGAAGAAGCAGGCTGCCTACAGAGCTACCATGCTTCAAATGAAAAACTTAACGGCCAGTAGCCCTCGTCCCTGTCTCGGCAGAGCTGCGCGTACAGGCATCTACGTGGATTCTGTTAAATATAACCTAATCGCACAGAGTTAGCAGGCATTTTTTGGTGTGAGCACTGTAAGCGTACATCCCGGGGAAGAGAAGGGTTGAGGGTACGGCCACCCCGTGCCTTGCCCCGTCCGGCTGTCAGATCTGGGCGGAGGTGTTGCCCTCTTCGCTGGCTCGTGTGACTCATGCCCTCCGTGTCCGAGGCTGAAGGAGGTGGGAATGATCATGAGTGATAGTCCAAAGCGGCTGGAAATGTCTGTGGCATTTTTAGTCTTTTTTTTTTTTTTTTTTTTTACAGTGAAATTAAATGAGCCTTTCAGACCCGATGACTACTGACTTATTCTTGCAGCTGTAGACCAGAGAGGCTCTCGTCATGTACTTGTTATACGAGCACTAATTTCTGAGCACTTAGTATTTCTTCAAATGTTTTATAATGTGGTTCTGTAACTACTATCTGTCCTTCTGCCCCCAGTCTGAGGTTGCTTTAGACTCTTCAAGCCTCAAAGCACACAGTTTGACACAAATAGCTGGGGAGAGATGACCGGAGGCTTAATGAGGTGCCCGTTGGGTCAGTGCCTGGCAGCCGACCAACGAGGCAGATTTTCAAATCGCTGTTAGTGCTGCGTGGTGATCGCAGCTCTTCTCAAGAAAACATTGGAAGGCTTCCTAATCTGGAATTCACTGCGCAGGCACGTGATTTTCTGGGAATTAGCTTGAATGTGCTGCAGAATGGTTCATAAATACCTACATGCACTAATATTAGATAATGGAAAAACAAGTACAGCGGGGGGTGTGTCAGTTTTCTTCATGGTGGCCCCGCAGCCGGCCCTGGTGGCCTCGCTGTTTATCCCAGCAGCTGCCAGCTCTGACGATGCTTCTATTCCTCACCGAAGAGAGGAAACAAGTCTATTTTTTAAATTGCAACGTTACTCCTGTTTTACTATTATTTGTTTTGGGACATAGTTAATTCTTTAAAGATTTATTATATTTTTTTTTAGCTATTTTCAGGGGAAACAGTACCATGCTGGACCCTGGGGTGTCTGCAGAGCCGCAGTGTTCAATCTGATGTTGACAGCCGGGAGTGAGACTTTGTCCTTTGCTGCCCCGGCGGTGCTGGGTGGGACTGTCCCTTCCCGTCACGTGGGCCGTGATCCCGTCCCTTCCTGCGTGGGAAGGCTGTCCTTCTGCCCCCACGGGCACCGAGAGCCCCGAGACGCGCTCTGCCTCATGGCTTCATGCAGCCCCAAATTGCTGTCGGTGACTGGCGATTCCCTCGGCAGCTTCCCCGTGCGTCCGTGCTCTTGGTAAACCTGCATTGAGTTCAAACGTTTGCCAGCTTCCAGCAGCGTTATATAAACCCTCCTCAGCTCGCTTTCTCATTTTGAAAGTGTATTTTAACATTTCGGCTTTTAAGATGGGAGATAATGAAGGGGGGTGAGCGTTGCTGAGTCAGTTCTTACTGGCGCTGGTTTTTGTCCTTCCTGCCCTCCCACACGCTCCACCTGCGCACCGAGCTAACCTTCAGCGGCGACAGCCCCCGCGGGCTTTCCTCCCAACAGCGAGCAGTAAACAGCAGAGCCCGCGGTCCTCTTCTGCTCCTCGGCCTTGGGATAACAATCTAGGGTCGGGGTTTGTTTTTTGGGATTTTTTTTTGGTTTGGTGTTTTTTTGTTTTGTTTTGTTTTTCGGAAGAGCTGTGGCTGAGGAGCGTCCGAGATCTTGGGAAGGAAAAAGGGGGTGGGAGGGTCCCTGAGGTTTGGGCAAAGCCGCTGCTCTGTCCTGCCTGTGCCAAGCTGGCAAACAGCCAGGGTAATTAAATCAGCCTTTCCTTTGAAACACCTAAACTCTGGGTAAACAGGAATATATCCTCACGGTCGTTACAGCTGCAGCGCTGAGGTTTCGCTGTTTGAGGGTATCGCGTGCAACCCGGAGGTGCTGGATGCTGTCTGCTGGCCCAGGAGCTGCCCGAGTGCGTCACACGCGGCTGAGCAAACTTGGCGTTTGTTTTGGTGCGTGAGATGCCAACGGACACGTAGGGCATTCCCCGTCGCTGTTTATCGAGGTGGTACGGTGGCATCTCTGGTGCAGGTCCCATGAATACCGGGTTTGGGTTTTGTCGTTTAGAGGACCGTGGTGCTCTGGCGCTGGTGGCGCTGTCACGTGCAGGCAGCGAGCCCCAGAGCTGGCCTCTGCTGAACCAGGTTCGTCTGGCTCGTAATAAATTCTTTGAAGTCTGGAGCTGCCTAAGCACTTTTCTATCGATGTGCAAAAATGCTTACTGTGATTTTTAAACTAAACCTTTTATTTTCTGGTGAGATAGGAAGCCCTGGTTGTGGGCTAACTGGAAGAACAGTTCAGTCCTGTGTGAACTTGTAGACAAGATGGGGAAAGGATCTGTCCTGCTGTGAAGTTCGGTCTGTTTGAAATGCAAATCTCTGAGAGGGTGCAGGGGATTTAGGTGAATAATCCAACTGTCAATTGTTTCTATAACTGATTTGTTAACTTTCTAGTGTGAAAGCCCTCAATCTCTTATCTGAATCTCGTTGGATTTGTGCTTTCAAGTTGCGGAACAGAGTTGCATAGGCATATTGTCATTAAACAGGTTTGCTTGTTCTTTTATCTAGTTTTTCGAAGTATAGATATATGTAAAAGTGCCTAAGCAGCAGTAGCTTTACATATTTCCAGCTGGTTTCCCATCCCAGCGCAGGGTACGCGTACGGCTGCTCCGCCGCCTGGACGGGCGTGCATTCCTCCGCCCTGAGGCCAGCATTCCTCCGCTCCTCTGCACCAGCTCATTTGTTTAGTATTTGTTTAAATTTTGAATCCCAGAACTGCCTCCAGATCGCTTAAGCTACCAGACACCTTTATTAGTTGCACGTACAGCCCCTGCCCTCTGGCACTTTAAATCTTGTTCATACTTATTAAAATAAAAATGATATTGGCAACTTTCAGTTGCTCGTTGCTGTAGTTCGCCAGAATTACTCTGGAATCCCCAAATGCCATTTGATTGAGTAAAGGCAGTTGCAGTTTGCTTATTAGGCGCTCAGCTATTTCAGTTAAAATTCTGAAAGGAAAGTTGCTTTTTTTAAGTCTCGATGGCAGTTTGGGCTGGAGAAATCTCCTCTGTTTTGGGTTTCTCCTTCTCCGCTCTCTGTACACAGAAGCTCCCACATGAGCTGTTCTTTCCTCAGAATTCAGCTTTTCTGCCAGTCCAGCCCAGAGCGACGCAGCGTTCCTGTCACACGCTCCCAGCGGCACAAGGCCACGGGGAAAATGCATGTGCAAAAGTGTCTAGGAAGAGCCGAATTACTCAGCAATTAGTTTGGGTGCTCTGCTTCTAAACCTGAAGTGCATCTCTGCGTTCTACCTATTGCTTTCCTTAGCTTGATTTATTAGGGGGAACTATTTGATGGAAACGGACAGTCCGGGTGCCCTGGGTCAGGCCGACCTGAACAAACCAGCCCCGAAACGCAGACGATTCATCCTATTCCTCAGCGCCTTTGATAGGATTCTGAACTTAGTTCAACTCCAGCCCAGGCTGGAGGCACCAGGACAGCAGTGTTGGAATTCTTCATCTTTTTAAAAACTAGACATAAGCAGGTTTTTATTAATCTGGACTTTCTGCGTAACCGTGAGGACGTGGCCAGCGCGGTGCCAGGGGCAGTAAATCATTGATCTGGAAGAAGGAGGCGCCCCCAGTACAAATGAAGAACTTGAACTTTCCTTGGAAGCCTCCCGTTTGAATATTCCCGTAGCCTGATGATGAAATGTGATCGATCCTCAGCGCCTGGAAGCGTACCAGCAGGTCTCTGACCGTTAATAGCCAAAGGTTGGACAAAGCCTGATTGAACCGTATGACATCACCTGTACTCAGAGCTGCTTCAACCCCCATCTCCTGGGACTCCTCCTTGCTCCTTCTGGCCTTGCCTTCAGTAGTCAGGGCCGAGGGGATGCTTTATTTCCTCAGCAGATCTCAAATCTGGTGTTTCTGCAGATAGTCCCCAGCCCGGGGTTGGCTTTGGTTCTATACAAAGTACCTGCTAAGAATAACTTTGTAGAGCATCTGCAGCAGAATACCAAAAAAAACCACCCTCAGTACCATGAGGACAGGCAGTTTCATCCAAGAAATTTCCTTATAAAGTATTGCTACGGCTGCGCGGCGCTGCCAGCAGGAGTGGCCCGCGCTGCCAGGAATGTCTCTCCTTTTCCTTTCCCTGTTGCGGTACGGACCGCGCTCCTGCCAGAGTCACACCCGCTGCGCCGCGGTGGATGCAGAGCTCCCGGAAGGTCCCCAATATACCGATTTTTTTTTTTTTTTTTTTTTTTTTTTTTTTTTTTTGAAGCTGGAGCTGAGGGGAGAGTGGTTCTGCAGAACAGCTGTGAAGGGCACAGGCTGCCAATTTTAATCCTACTGCAGCCGGCCCCTGGAACAAAAGGAAAGGATTCCTTAGCGCGCTAAGCACCACTCGCTGCCCCTTCTCACTGCTTTCAGGGTGGAAAAAACACAAATGCATGAGTCACGTAAACTGCTTGTGCAAGTCTTTGCATCTGCAAACCTTTCCTGCTCTTCTGCTTTTTTCTTTTGCTCTTCAAGGAAAGTGGCTAAAAACAAAGCAACTGCTGGGTTTTGTGGGGCAGCAGCACAACATCCAAACAGCCCTTCAAGCTCTATAAGAAACCTTTTTCTTTCTTCTGAACTACTGTACTTGAACTGATCAGCACAAAATGTGTGCTGGGATCATCCCAGCGTCCTCGGGATGCTGCTGCGGTGGGGCTGGCGGGACTGGCTTGGGGCAGCTCAGATCCATCGAGAATGACCAAAGCTTGTCACGCTTTGGCACCGGGAATAAGTATTTTGGGGCTGTCCCCAAGAAGCCTGGTTCCTTTTAAAAACAAAGCAGATCAGCTCAGAAGGCAGAAATTCAGTTTTGGGGCTTTGTACCCTCCCGGGTTTGGCGGTCTGCTGGGGCCACCCCTGTCCTGTCCTGGGCTGGGGGGAGACGGTGGGGATGTGGGGCTGGGGGCTTTTACGTCGTGGCTGCGTGCTGCAGCAGCCGTAGAGTGAAAGTTGTTCATCTTTGGTAGTAAAACCTTTTGCTCAGCAAAAATGGTTGCTCAGCCTGCAAACACGGTACGCGGGCATTTGAGACAAGCTGTAACTCAAACCTTCAGGTTGTCTTGAGCAGGTTTTTTTTGTTAGTTAGCTCCCTGCTGACGACGGAGTGTATCTTACAGAATATTTGGTGGGTTTTTTTAACGGTTTGAAATTATCTGAGTGCTTTTTGCACTGTCATGTGAGATCTCGCAACAGGTGATCCGTAGAGGAATAATAGTTAACTTTTTGCATTGTGCAAAGGGTTTCTTTGGGTTAGCTGCTGGTCGTTGTGCAAGCACACTTACAGCTTTATCAGCACCGACAAGAATCCTGTCTCCTCTGTGACAAATGCTGGTTTCTGTCTGTGTCTGAGTGCTTTGTTAAAATTTACAGTGGCCTCGCAGGAAAAGAAGGTCAGTCGTTTTCTCGCGGTCGTGGAGGAAAGCTGGGGCCGAGCTGGTGCAGGAACCCCGGCTGCAGTCCTCAGGGCTGTGCTTTCGCCCCGAGGCTCTCCTTGCTCATCGCTCACCGTGGAGTTCCCAACCAGAGGGTGAGAGTGACTTACTCAGAGGACCCACTTTTTTTTTTTTTAACTATGATGTGTGCCTCTGCACAACTAGAGTGACTAACTGTTCTCCAAGGCAGGCATTAAAGCAACCTTGGCTCACAAAGTGGGCTGGGGAACGCTGTAACCTTGGAAGAAGGCTGGACAAAATTGGGCTGCTCTGCTACCTTCCCGGGGTTGCTGCTCTCAGAGTCAAGCTGAATTTGTGCCCTGTGTCTAGTGTTCCCATTAAAAAACAAAACAACAACAAAAAAAAAAAACCCAAAACACCAAAAAGCACTTCTGAATGCAGCAGCCCCCACTCAAAGTTGAATTGCATTTGAAACAGGACAGGACTTAGTTCTCCACTTCTAATTTGAGCTCAACAAGGTGCTCAAAGCATTTTCTTAGACGCTCATCCAATACCACTTAATGACACCTGATTTTTCAGAAGGTCCCTCTGATGTCTCTGGCTGACAGCTGAGTTACCACATTTTTCCCCGCAGTCTGTAATTTGTTGGTGATGACCATTCTTTGATGTCCCTTCTCTTCAACTCTTCTACACACAAATTCGCAAACCAGCTTTCCTTCCCTCCTGTGTGCTCGAAATGCTTTTCTAAGAATTTAATTTCTGCAGCATTTGCAAAAGTCCTCTGCGTCTCTAATCAGACACAATCAGCAATGTGCAGATAGCAAGGGAAAATTTGAGATCGTGGCAGTCTCTGCGTATGACTTTTTTAGTATAATTGAGATAATCCCAGTTTAATATGTTAAAAAAAAAAAAAAAATAAAAAAAATCTGGGGCAATGTCCCAGTTCTCTCCCCCCAGTGGGGAGATTTCAGTCTCCTAAGAGGTGCCCTGAGATGCTGTGATTGTTTGTAACCTGGGGTGTTTTTTTTTTTGTTTTTTGTTTTGTTTTGGTTTTTTTTTTCAGTTTTCTCCTTTCCTTGTACTTCTTGACACCTTTAGTGTGAAATTTGTATCGGAGTAAAATTTGGCAATATGAACACGCCTTCTGTGAATTTGCCATGAACTGCAGCCTGACTGTGACTTTTTCTCTGTATCCAGAGAAGAGACTGAGATTCTAACGTTAAACACCTTTGCCTCGAAAATTCAGAGTAAAGGTTTGCCCAGTTGGATGTTTAGGTTCAGCAGAACAGATTTGCTTTATAGACCAATACCAAACAACTCTTTGGTATCTTCGGTCGCAATCACGAGTCACCCCTAAAACATTCTTTTTGCAGGACACTTATCTGCAGTGTAGGTCTGGTCCGAGTGCATTCCCGGGTTCTCTGCTCCCGGCTGCCCTCCGGCCGTTTCCCACTGCATCGCTTTACAGATGAGTCTGTTCGTGTGCCTGTGTCTTTCGCGGCTCCAGGGTCATGGGGATGTGATTACAGTCCCCCAACTTACACAGAAAGTTCGTGCCTCGGGAACCGAGGGCCTTATAGGGCCATAAATTTTTGGGTGCCAGGAAGCCATGCATGCAGCCCTTTGAGGGGGACTGTCACAGACCTCTGGGAGACCAGAGGGACGCAGAGGGTGCACCCCGGGAGCACCGAGTACGTTATGCCCGTAAATAGCACTCGCTCCTCTCACTTTCTCAAAGCTGGTGTGTCAATCCAAGGGTATCTTGTTATTCGGCTGAATCATGGAAAAAGGAGAGGGGAGAAGTGATGCAGTGGTTCAGGTTCAGTGTCCAAGACAACCATGAGGGCTGTCTACCCTCATCTCCCATGGTCAGCCTGAATGAGTGCAGGGCTGTGAGAGTGCAATCAACACCCAAAATCTGCTCTGTTACGGCTTGAAGTGATGTGAAATAATTGAGATGCAGTTGCAGTGGAGGAGTAGCTGCGTGCATCGTGTGGGGATACGCACAGCGTATATGTGTGTTTTGCTGGTGGGATTTCTTGTCTTCCTGTTGCTGTCAGATCTGATGCTTCCTTTGGCTTGTCTTTCTTGGTATGGATGTTGCTATTCCTTCTTCAAATGAGTTGACACCTCTTTTGTTTTCTCTAGCTTTGGGGAAACGACCTCTGCTTTCCCACAGTCAGGTGCTGGATTTCACAGCTGCCTTCCCCAGAACAGGTTTCGAGCCAGTTGCCATTTGAGCATCACATCTGGGAAATGCATTACTGGGTAAGAATGACCTGAAATAGCATTCACATCCCCAACGAGTTCAGTTTAAGGAGCCCTGTTGGTTTTGGAGAGCTTGGACCTTGGGCAAAAAGGGTAGTCGTGGTCCCTCAGGGACCCTGAAAGGCTGCAGGACGGTAGGTGAGCTGAGAGCTCAAGGTGAGTTGGAGTAAACTGCCATAGCTGGAGAACCGCTGCTCCGTTGCTTTTGTGCCAAAACAATGCTGGGAGTCTCCCCAAGAGAAATGAAATGGCTTAGGTCCAGTATTTACTCTTGGATGGGGAAGAGCAGCGATGTGCTTACAGGCCGTTCACACGGCTGGGGCTGGGTGAATCACGTCGCAGCGTTCCCCGGCGCGGTGGGTCGTCTGTCTGCCTGGCTCGGCTCTCCTCTGCATCTCCTCCCGTGCCGTTCCCACCAGGGGAGGGGAGGAGAGAGGGAGAAGATGCGGTGAGCTCAGTGAGTTTCCTGTGGTTGGGTGACTCAATTAGTACTCAGTCGTGTTACTAATGCTTCTCATGTGTCACCAGCTGATCTGGCCTGAGCACCCCAAAACCTGCTGGTGGGTCGTACCTGGTTGGCACGTGGTGGCAGCCATCCCTGCTGCAGCTCTGCCACCTGGAGCCTCCGAGAACGCTGTGCTTCAGAGACCAAATCCTGCTCGTCTTTAGGGTGCCTGTGAATATACCGTAACAGTTTGCATGAAAACTCTTCCAGAATGCAATTCCCTTGGCTGTCGGTTTTTCTTAATCAAAGCTGAATTTATCCCGTTTGAGCCTCAGCCCACTGCTCCTGGTTCTGACGGAGCCTGGTGGTAACGGTGGGTTTCCTTCAGGTATGCAGTGTCCATCTACCCTGGGCTGAACACCCGGCTTCTCTCCAGGGCTTTTGCCTGGGGGCTGTTCCCGCATCCTCTTCCACAACTCATAAGTATGAAACTTGCACTTCAGAGAACACGGCTGCGTTTCTGTGGTTTGATTTCTCTCTTGTAATATCCAACTGCTTCGTTTTTCCCTCCCTCTGACCAATTGCAAAATTAATGAGGGTTGTAGGTGATGCGCCGCTCGTGTTCTTTATTCATCCTCGCCCTGTTGCTTTCGGGGCTTGCTCCAGTCTCACATGTTCAGGGTCTGTAGTAATTTGGCTCCTTCACACCACTGCGCTTTCTTAATATTGGACTGAATCAATAGAGGTATAGGTGCCATTGTTCTGAGTGTGCTCTGCCTTCAGGCTTCACCCGGCAATTGAAACGGTCAGAGGGAGCAGCAAAGCCGAAGTTTGAGTTAGAAGAACAATATTCCTTAAAGTTTTCAGCTATTCCTGTGCCTACGGTAGAATTTTAGTGATGAATATATTAGTTTATGCCTGCAGCGCGCCGTCTCCTCTGGCTGAAATCCGCAGTGAAACTCCTCTCACTGAACATCTCGGGCTTACAGAGACTTTGTGGAAAAGCCTATTGAATTTCTGTATAGTCGTTGGCTTACGAACGCATGTCACAAAGTTCTGTTTGTTGGAAGGATTATCAGCCTCTAACCGTTGGTGTCTTGCTCCTGTTTTCTGCAGCAATTTTCTCTGTTCCCCAGCATAACCTCGATGCCTCCGCTCTGCCTCTTGTCCTGCCAGTGCCACCACCTCTGTTTTCGGCGCTGGCGGCTCTTTTGCATTCTGTGAGGCTGGCAGGTCGGCGTGGCGGGGAAGCCCTGGGCATCTGAAGACACACGAGTCTGTTCCCAGCAGTGGTTGCTCTGGGAAGCGCGAGCATGAAAGGATTAACGGCAAACAGAAATGCTATTTACGTGGTTCCAAGCAGAGAAGAGAAAAAAAAAAAAAAAAAAAAAAAAAAAAAGAAAAATACTCGGAACTGCAACGGTTGCTGAAGGTTGGTTCAGCGCCAGGGCTGGCTGTGCTGGCGGTGGCTCCGCTCGACTTCGCACCAGCGGCTAAATCAACAGGCAGCTCGGTTTGATGGAGTTCCAGAAAGGGCCTGAGAAATAGCTTTTTACTGGGGTTGTGTGTTGCTCTCGCGGCCCTGACGTGCAGCCCCAAGCTCCCCCCGCTCGCTGGGTCTGGGGTACCAACAGGTACCGGCCGAGCGCTCTGATCCTGCTCAAACTCTGAAGGGGAACATGAATGAGCAGCTTAAATTCGACAAATTGATATTTGAGTTTTGCCTTCAAGTGTTTTTCATGTTCAGGCTGCTTATGTGGATGATTTTGGGTGGAAATCTTATGAGTGAGTTGCATCTTAGGCAGCTTTTTCCTCTTCTGGAGCTGATAAAAGTATGTTCTTATGTATGGCATGAAGAACTCTCAAAGTAGCTTTTTAGAAACCAGTACTGATCGAGCTTATGTGCTCTCAAAATTATCACGATGTCTGCAGGTCATTTCACAAGACAGGAGAATGTAATGACTTAAAGAGCCCGTGCAAACTGCTCTGTGTTGTTTAACCTACGAGCCGCTACATCTGCAAGTTGAGGTTTGGGGGTTGTGGGCTTTGTCCTGCTGCACGCGTTGGGGTCGGCTTGAGAAGAGCCACGGTGCGATATTCCGCTGCTGTCCGTGGGAACGAGGGTCTGCGGGAACAGCTTTGCCGCGTTCCCGCGGGCTGTCCCGCTGACATGGAGCTCGTCCCCGTCAGGCCGGTGCAGCGAGCGAGCGCTGGAGCACAGCGTGGGAGCTGGTGGAGCCCGAGGCAGCGCCCGCGGGTGGGCTGGATCAGCCCGTGGGGCTATTTACCTTCCCAGGGGAGTGAAGCGGTTGGGAAGGAGTTTGGGACAGGGCTGGTTGGGGCAGGCGGGAGGTGGCAAGCAACACCTCGGTTGTTTGTTTCTTGTAATGACTTTCCCACATTGTTAGCAAGGCCGTAAATTAGATGGGGAGCTCCCTTTTCCACGGTCCAGAAATATCTGGTGTTTTAAAGAGACTTAATTTTGTTGCCAGAATATACAAAAGCATCGGTGTGTGGCTGTGAGTCCAGCAGGCCCCGGGGCCCTTTGTCTTTGCAAAAGAAGTCAGTGGGATTAATATGCTATAAAGATAAATTTATAATTAGTTTGCCATTGAGAGCCCACTCCTGACGCTTTGCCAGGACCGTAGCTCCGTATGTTTTTGCGAGTGTCTGATTTAAAGACTTGTTCTCTTAACTGCAAATTTGTTGTGACTTGGTTTTGCCTTCCTAAAGAGGTGACAGCTGGCGGTGGGATCCACAGACATCCAGCAAAACTCGAATTCTCAAGACTCGAAGCTGTTGTGCAAGAACGGGTGTCCTACATACGCAGGCACAGAAGTAATACCAAGCTGGAGGTGAGGGAAGGTGACCGAACGGCTCCCGAGTGTTCCACCGGGGTCCAGCCGGCCAAAGAAGCCCAAAGCAGCTGATACCTTTGTCATAATTATTAATGCAAAGGAAAATTAGGAGAACTGTGGGGTTAGTTCTGGTGGTACGATGCTGTACAACCTGCTGTGCGACTCAAGCGTGCAACATTCCTGGTTTTGCGTCTTTTTAAAATGTGACGAAGGCTTAACTGCAGTGCTTTTAATTAAGAGTTGTTTGCATTCATCAATACAGGGTGAAAATAGCCAGAGGTGTAGACACACGCTATCCTCTGCATAGGAACCGAGTCCAACTGATTGCATTTTGTCCCTACAAGACAAAGTTGCAGCACAGTGAAGACTAAGCACCAGGCTGTGCTGACGGTGAGTTTGTTCTGCTCGAGTTCAGGGACACGTTTAGTGTATCTCACCTCACCAGGGCTGCAGTAGGCCTGGGGAGATGACAGACATGTTCTCGGTGCAGACCTGTGATGTACCAACCTTCGATGTTTATTAGAGTCCAGTGTGGCGACAGCTTCCTCAATCAAACTCATTTGCCTTTGAAAGAACCTATTAGTTTGGGGTTTTTTTTGCTGTACCCGCTGCTGTTGAATCTGCCTTATGGCTGGTGTGGATTCCCAGGTATAGTGCTGTTTTTCCTCAAATAAAAGCCATAGAGCCTTAGTCAAGTGGTGTGACAGCGACAGCAGCACACACTGATGACCGCAGGAGTTTCTGTGGTTTGTCCGGGTGACGCCGGGGCCGTTGGTCAGGCAGGAGCTGTTTGGTGGCAGTGTTGGGCTGCGCCTGGAGGGAATAGACTGCGCTTCTCTTACTGATACAGTGAGCCAAAGTCCAAGTGGCGCGTTTAGTCTTACAAACGCCCCTTAGTTTAAATAGCCAGGTGGTGTGCTTGTTCCTGATGTTTGGTTAAGGCGCCAAAACCGAAGCTCTGGTTTCCAGGCATCTAGGGAAGTGCACCGATCTGCGGTGTCTTGTGAATGTCCCTTTTTCAAGAGCAGTGGAAGTGAGCACCGGGTCCTGTGGGACAGGGCAGAAGAGGGCACCTCCAGCTATACCTGACCCGTGCCTGGATGTGTTTGCGCACACCACAACCCGCCTGAGCATCTGCAACACCTCCCGTCTCCCCCCGTGAGAGCTCTGCATCGCACATGCTGTCACGGGCCGGTGCTGGGGCTGCTCTGAGTCCGGGTGGGATGATCCTGCTGCCACCGGCTCCAGTCCTATCTGGCAGGGTGCAGGAAACGGCACCGAAAGAGTGAATCACATCCAGTTTCTGATCAAACATTCGGTGCTTCCTGAAACAGCCTTTTCCAGAGCTACGCTCGTGTAAATCTGTAAAGGAAGGTGTTTTCATTCTCTTCTGTATGTTTAAGGCTTAAATCACTTAAAGACTAATTTATGTCTATTTTATCCCTCATTCCAGCATACTTAAATCTTAAAAATAATAACAATGAATCATGTTATGTCTAAAAGATAAGCTTTTAATGCTTTTTATCAGGACAGTGCTTGTGTTTCAGCAGTCGTTAGGGAGGTTGATGCGGAGGCTGCACAGCACCCAAGGTTGCCAGCTGGACATGGCAGAGACGCCTCTGCCGATCACCTGGAGGTACCCGATGTTCCCCAGGCTGTGCTCTGTCCGTTCCGTGCGGCAGCACTGTGTGCCTGACGCCCCGTGCCATGCCTGCGCCTGCCTGCTTGCTGCCGCCACCTCCACCGACCTGGACCTGCAGAAGATTTCGGAAGTGCAAGTCGATTTAAAGCCCTTTACACTGTTAAATTACTATAAAGAGGATAAATATTTTGTTTAGAAACTGATGGGGAGAGATGGTATGTCAAACTTGTGAGATTTGCTGGCAAAATTTCCTTAATTAGGAAAGTGTTCCTGTAGAATTGATCTCTGCTCTCTCCCCCTGCCCCTTTCCCGCTCGGGCAGGAGAGCAGCAGCGGATCTGGTCTGCAGACGAGCTGCTCTCTGCACTGCCCTGTCATCGCGCTTTGCCGGAGGCAGCTCGCACCCCGCTCTCGGAAGCCCTCAATGCACCTGCAGCGGCCGCGGCAGTGGCTCCCGTTGCTCACGGAGTCAGCGGCCGAGGAGATGCTGTAGTAGAGCAGATGGGGAGGGAAGGCGGTAGTGAGGAGTGCAGGTGGGGAGACGAAGACCTGCAGTTCACTGTTTTTCTGTGGCGGCGTTGCCTCTAGAGTCTTTCAGCAGTTTCTCGGTTACCGTGGCCTTTCGGCACTCTCAGACCTGCAGTACATGTTAATATTCCAGATGTGCGTTGTCCAGCTGTCCGCACACAGCGAGTGCTCTGCAGCGGGTTTCCTGTGTTGGAAGGAGCAGATGAGATGCAGTGGTGATAAGGGAAGAGCCTCACGTCGTTTTAAGTCCTGGAGTTTTAGGAGTCATAAAAACGGTAGCTACGGCCCCGCTGGACTGTCCGATGCGGTGCACGTGTCCCTTCCCCTCCTGCTGGCCGCTCTCCGGGGTGAGCGGCTTTGCACAACGGGTCTTTAGGCTGGTGCAGCCTGGGCACCACCGAGGCTGGGTGTTTAGAAGTTGACTGTTTTTGTGCGGAACTCCTCCTTAATTTACGTTAGTGGCTTCAAACACGCTACGTGCAAATTGATCTGACTCTGCAAGATTTAAAAAAACCAACCTTGTGTGAGCAGAGGAGCTCTCGATCCTGAATCTGTGGCGTTTGTATACGTGGTGCTGTTCTAATTGCAGGATTGGGCAGAACCAGTGTGTGAGTGTTGGGAAGAGGAACTGGGCACAAGCAGAACAGGCTGATGCGGGAGGAGCAGCTCGTTGCTCCGAGCCCGGCGCTGTGTGCCGACGGAGGAGGGCTTCTGTTCCGCCTCTGGTCAGGACAGTCTGCACTCCTCTATCAGGAATAGGCAGGTTGTACACTTTGAACTGGGTCACTGTGGTTTTTCTGGAGGAGGTGGTGGTTTGGCTTTTTTTTTTGTAGATAATAGGATAGTTCTCCAGATGTGCCTGAGAGGAGCATTAAGATCTGCCGAGAGCTGCGGTGAGACAGTGATGGTGCAGTCAGGGCCTGCCGAGGTTTATCAGCGCTGAAGCCGATGGCTTTGTAATCGTGTGTAGTTTTATTTAGTGGGATTGTTTACATGCACTGAAGTGTTTCCTTTTATCTGGTTTAATTCTGTTATGGTAAACTGATTCCAATCCAGTGCTGAGAGCACCTAACAGTTGGTGCTGTTCTACTGAACCTCGTCAGATCCCTTTTCTGAAGCAAAGCTGCTGCTCTCTGGTGTTGAGCTGGCCAGGGCTTGAGCCCCCTGCTACGGCTGGTCCACCTGAATAGTCATGGCTTCAAATTCCAACTTGTGTAATATCGCTGCGCAAAAAGAAGTTACGTATCTCCTTTTTGCTCTTTGTGGGATTTGTTGGGACAGAGCTGCAGTGGATCCCCCCGGGACAGGCACTGGTTGCTCCTCGCTGAGGGCGCACGTTGGCTGCTGCCCTTCGATAAGGTGTGCGCCCGATCTTGCAGGAGTCGAGGAGTTAATCCGGACCATCCGAAGACTGATGTTTATACAAAGCGTAAAGGCAGTGACATTTACCAGGCACTTACTGGCATAGTTGATTGGGAGTCAGTGGATGGGGATTTATTTTTTTAGCTGTCTTTGTTCTGCAGGGTTGCTAATATTCCCAAATGGAGTGTGCTTTTATCAGCAGCATCTGTGGTGCACAGTCTGACTCATGTGCTCTTTGAGTGAGGATGACAAATGGAGAGTGGAGACAAACAACTCCCCGGGATCAGCCTGCACCCAGAGGGGGAAGGAGGGAACGGTCATCTCAGAAGGCGTTTCTAATAACGTCCTAATTACTGCCCTCATGTGGGGAAGTTTGGCCTTTTGCTTCTGAAGAAATCTAATTTAGGCTTCTTTGGAAGCAGAGGATGGAAAACGAGCGTCTCCGATGAAGGGATTGGAGGACTCTGCTGAGTCTCGGTTCCCCTGGGCGAGGGGAGCGGCGTGCCCCCCGCGCACCTCTCGTGCCTCGGCTTCGCGGCCCAAAACATCTTTGCACGCGTGCAGCGCCTGGAGGCGGTTTGTTGTTGAAGACATCTGCACATGCTCGTCTGAGTCACGGCACTGCGTCTGAATATGCTCCATTACAGCGGTGACCTGTCATCCTGCCGCTGCCCGGCCGGGGTACCGCGTGTCCCCTGGCAGCAAACGACAGCCCTGGCACCGGCGCAGGTGGAAACAGCCCATGTTGTCTGCGAAAGGAGCTCCATCACGCTCTTCCCTTTGGCTGAGAATAGTTAGGAAATGTTTACCCCGCCATACACTGGATTTTAACCTCGTTTATTTATCAGGTGAAATTTTAGTGATGCTCTTGTCCTGTATGAGACTCGTGTCGTTAACAGGGAAATGCAACTCCGGCGATGGAGTCAGAGCTCCAAAGCTGCTGCGTCCCTCCAGCCGGGGGCAGCCAAGGGGGGACAGGCAGCGGAAAGCAAAACAAAGCCCTTTCCCAGGGCCACCTTCTGAGCTACAGCCGCGGCTGTCACCACCGCCCCTTCCCTTATGCCACCGAGCGATGGGGTTTGCTCCTCTGGCACTTGCTCCTCGCTCCCGAGGTGGTTCCTGAGGAGGCTGCGGGCGGGTAGAGGAGTTTCCGCGCAAACTCGCGTTTGGCGGTGAAGCTGAGGGTATCTGCGTGGGTGGGAGGAAGATGAGGCTGTCCTCCGAAATGCCTTTCTGGGAAAGTGAAATCCTAATTCTGGCATTTGTTGAAAGGGGATTGCCTACAGTCATCCGTTTTAGGAGTAGATGGTGTGAAATTAAGCTGCCTAGTTTCACTTTGATGTTTCCTTTCATTTTCACTAGAATATACCCGTTTTCTCTTAATTTCCCCTATGAAAAGTACTTTTTTAATTATTCTTTAAAAAAGACCACTAACTGAAATTGAAATACTGTCTTCAAGAAATTGTACAACTTTGATCACTAAACTTAAAAGCTGGGAAGGAGATGGGATTAGTGCTATGACTTTGGTAGATAAATGTTTGTGAGCATTTGTGACTTGACCAGAAATTAAAGAGGGAATAAACATCTGTCCTTTGATCAGCTCTCCAGCTCGTTAACCTACTGAATGCAGTGTCTGGCCGAAAGATTCAAGGCCAGGAGGGGTTCAAGGCATATGAAACAATCGCAAATCTCTTCCCCTTTCTGTGGGCAGTGTTTTTTCCCCCCCCGTGGTATTTTAATTGTAAACACAGCAGGACACTTGTGGAACATGGTAAATTACTCAAGATTTCCTCTAGTCTTAACCCATCCGTAACTTCAGGCAGCCTAATGCTCTGAGGTGCCTGGAACTCATTTTGGGCTCACAGACGAGGTGTTTGCTCAAGTGCTTTGGAGTTCAGACCGTCCGGTGTACCCGGACAGTCCGGCGGAAGATGGAGATGGCTGCTGAGCTGCGACCCAGCTCCTGCGCAGAGCGGATGGGAGCGGAACGTGAACCACCAGTGTCCTCCCAACATCCCGTGAGTTCGCTGGACGGACGGCTTCTCTGCACAAGAGGACTCGCGCTCCCAGCAGCCCGAGTGCCACATGGGAATTGATGCAGCAGGTAGTGCCTTTGCCCATGCGAAGCTAAGCCAGAGGTTTAATTTAAGTTCTGCTTTCATGGTAGCCCATGGCTGTTGCACCGCAGCAGCATCGCACCCTGCGGCCCCACACCCTGCGCTGCTCTCCCAGCAGTTTGCGATAGTTCTGTAGAACTTCAGTAGAAAATTAATTTATCTTGGTTTGGCACAGAAGTTGTACCTTAATTGCCGCACTGTTTATCTTGCTTGAAGCAGAGGCCCGAGAAGCAGGACTTGTTTACAATGAACTTGCAAATAGCTTTGGACAGCCACTCTGCCTCAGATTTAAACCCTTAAAGTAACGTCTGCGACTGAGATGCTGCAGCAGTGGGTTAAAGCAATTAAAGCAGCCTCGCGGTGCTCCTCCAGCACTTCCCCGATACCTTCAAGGAACTGTAATTTTTGCCTTCTGTACATGCAGAACAGGCTCTGCCGCAACCTGACGATGCTTCTTCCCTGGCGCTGAAGGACATGTGTTAATTTGGAGGGGAACCTGTTAGAAGGCGAGCGTGTTGCAGGGCCTTTTATTGCCTTAACACTGCAAATGTTTGGCCCCAGCAGCTGCAGTTGTCTCCCCGCAGGCTCGCCCTGGGCGGTGGGGATGGCTCAGCAGGACGCTCCGATGGCTTTTATGGGCCACAGTCACCAGCGGCGAGGCAGAGCCCCGGCGGGGAGCCGCGCGGCACGCTGAGCTCTGCCTTGCTTCTGCGGCTCCAGCGGCGAAGTGGAGCTTTTCCTAATTATCTCAGATGCTCTATCTGGAGCTCCGGGCTATGTAGGAGCCAAGAGAGGAGCCAAGAGGCTCACACGGAGCTTTAGCTGTTTATTGCTTTTAACTTTGGGGTGATGTTGCCTTCAGATACATTTCTTCAGTTTCTGTAAGTCCACACACGGGGGTTTATTTACTCCCGGAGAATATTAGCTAAAAGCCGGCCGGCTTTGCCGCGCAATGTATTGCAGTTTCTCTACTCGTGTTCCTGAGCCAAATGTCACTGTACTCCTCCAGCACTCGTGGATTTTGAGCAGGCATTTTGTCTTCTCATGGCTGCCGTAAAATTGCCAACAATGTCAGGTCTGCAGCCAAATCTTAATGTGGTACCGGTGGGAGTGCGGTGGTGGTACTGCTGCTCTTTGGTGATGTTCTTTGAGGACCGAGGGATTTGACGTTAGAAGCGTGCAACATTGGTTCAAAGTGGCTTTTAAGAAGTTGTTTCCCACGTTGCACTGACTTTGAGGAGCAGTTAGGGCTGGTCTTGGTGCAGTAGGAGACTGGGGGGCAATAGGAGACTTCCAGGACTCCTGCAAAGCCGGGAACCTGCCGTCCCCTCCTACGCGTCAGCGACTGGTTGGCAAATTATCTAATATTAGCAGCAGCAATTCAAAAAGCCTGCGAGACTGGCAGTGGATTTCTTGTCCCGGCGTGCCTGTTCTTAGACGCTCCTTTGAAATGTTAGTTTGTGGAGCGCCGATCTTCTGCTTCTCAATTTCTCTGGCCTCAAACAGCCCCTGCAAAAGTTATTAAATGGAGTCATTTGAAGAGGCTCCTAACATGGGAGCGAGCGCTGCAAAGGGAAGGCTCTGCCGTACTCTCGCCATCTGTCTCGCCGCACACTCCAGATGATGCAATGTGCCGTATGCCCGATCAAAATAAACCCTTTATTTTTAACAAACTGCATTTAAGACACATTAGCGGAATATTCAGCCAATCCCTAAATTTGGGACTGACCTTACTCAGTTCCTCAAGGCACGCTACCACGCCGCATCCCTCGGCGCTGGAGCTGGCACTAACGAGCAGCAGACTCCTACTCTGACATTTGGGAAAATGAGACTCCGTTCCACCGTGGCGCTCAGAGCTGGGCTGACTTACGCTGATTCACCGCCTGTACGCTGTGTTTCTCTTCAAAGGCCGCGTGTGCGCTCCCGAGGCCGGGCTGTAGGGTAGTCTGTGGGACAAATTGAGTTTAGAGCCGACTCTGCCGGGTCTGGGTGCGAGAGACCGAAGCCGTGGAGGGTGAAGTGGTGGAGGTGGAGGTGTCGGAGGTGCCGTGGCCAGTGGCTGGCACTTGGAACACGGCTCGGCCGCTCTGTCCCTTGCAAGTTGTGGGCAGATCACCGGAGTATCATCTGTTCTTTTTCATTAATAGTTTGTTTTATTTTGTTTGCCTCTAGCGTGGGCGGCAGTGTGAGATATGTCACGATTCTCCCAGTGGTTTAATGAACATTCTCTGCTTTCTTCTCCCCTGCCGGCGCTCCCTGTTGTCCTGCAGTTCCTGCCTTTGCTCTCCTGTGCCCAGGCTGGCCGTACCGCAGCTGGGCTGGCTCGGATGTACCTCCAACTGCAGAGGCACGCTTAATTAGTCTCTTTCTTAAAATCTGTAAATGAGTGCAGAGTGTTCTGAGCGTGAGCTGAGGACTGTTTGCAAGCGGCCGCTCTGCTGCTGTCACACACGGGAAATTGTCAGGTCTAAGCCGTGGTGGGTAAAACCACCGGCTCTGGGCGCGCAGGCTACCCATAATGGTGGATTTTACTGCTAGACCACTTTGTGCTATTGTAAAAGTTTTGCTGATAGTGTTTGAGCCACAGATGTGCTGCCTTAACCCCCGATGGCCTTCAGGATAAGGAACTTCTGTCTCCAGCCTGCTCCAAGCTGGGGTTGGTTTGTTTTGCTTTGTTTTGTTTTGTTTTTTCCTTTTTTGACTCGCCCAGAAGCAAACTAGGAGCTAGTGTGTGGGACACTATAGCAAAAAAGCCTCTCCTGCTGAAGAGGAGAAAGTTAGTGCCGGGCTGCTCCCGCCTGCGATCCCTGACCCGCTGCCCGCAGGCACGGGAAAGTTGGTTCCTGCATTGGGAACCTCGAGGGCATTGGGGAGGTGAACGGGCGATGGGAAAGCAGGCTGGGCTCAAACCGCTGTTTACAACCAGACTTTTCTAGGTGAATGTTCATTTTTTTCAGGAATGTGTTCATTTTTCCTCTTTCTGTTCTAGTTTAAAAAAAAAAAAACAACCAAAAAAAAACCCCAAACCACACAACCACTTTCCTTCCCCTTCAACTCAGAGGGATTTTCAGGGCTTGTTTTGTCCATCAGTCTAAGAGTGAAACTCGGTGTTTACATCTCCTGAGGATGAATGAGGTCAGAGCAAATGTCATCAGTACTGATTCCCGTGGTTCCTATTTATGGAAGCGTTTCCTTCCACTTTAATAAGTAAAAACAAGCCAATCTTTCCTTTGCGGGAGTGCAGCCGTTGCCCCGGACGGACAGCCTGGTAAGGAGCTCACTGAAACTCTGTCACCGTCTTCTGCGGTGGCATTGAATTCACTTTCTAGTGACCCACTCGTTCCCCCTGGCATTTCCCGCTCCTCCTTATGGGGTTTACATGCTGTCGGAGCGATGGCGTTCTCCCTGACGGATTGGATTTACCTCGTTTCACACTTCATGTCGAGTAACGGCTGCAGCATCCTGAAGCCCTCAGTGGGGGGGTTGAATGAACGCACACGCTGGATTCATTTGTGCTATTAGCCTTCGGTGACTAATCCACCTGGTTTCTTATTGTCATATTCTGCAGTTGCTTCTACCTTTCCCTCTCCGAGCGTTTCCTGCTCAATCGGAAGTCCTGGCGCTCTGCAGCCGGCGCGTTGCCTTGCCTCCATCAATTACCTGCTCGTCAACTTGCAGGTTACTAAATTGAGTGGCAGCTCCTCCTTTTTCCCCACTGAAAGGCTGCCGAAACATCCTCCTGCCTTTGCTGGCACTGAGAGCCTCTACAGCAGACTCCGGCTCTGTCAGGATGATGTGCGAGACGCTTCTCTGACTAATACTGAAATTTCACCGTCGCACCCTTGTGAGCAGTTCTGCTCTTGTCTGGTCAGAGCTGTGTCTGTGTGAGCACCAGCCTTACAAAATGAGAAAGCGCAGGGTAAAGCGGACTTTCTCCCCCTGTTTTGAACTTTATTCGTAACTGCTTGAAAACCACTGGACGAACATAAGGGGTTTGAGTGGCAAAGCAGGTTCTGGCTTTCGGTGGGAGCTGAGGGTGTTTGAAGCATCGCGCTTGTCCCTATTGCAGCGTGTCCCTGGCAGTCTCTGCTGTACCCTTGGCAGTTCCCAGAATATTGAATTCCCAGGAAGGAGTGAAGGAATATCTTACAGCAGCTGGAACGATCCTATTTTAATCCATTTCATCACTTAGGAGGAGTCTCTTAAAGTACCTTGTGGATTTAGGAGCAAAAGTCCCATGAAAGGTACTTCAGTCAACTCGTCCGATACTGCAGTCAGATGGGAGGGGATTTTTTTTGCCCCTTTCACACCAAAACCTCACACCGACCCTGTGTGTGACAGGGAGGGGAGCTTGCCTGTGTGGTCCAGGTTCCTCGGGGCTCGAGGAGGTGGCGGTGTGACTCCCTGGCTTCAGATGCTGAGTGGTGAAGCGCGGGCACGGCTCGCGCCGGGGAGGGCTGCGGGGCGGCTGCGTGCCGGGGCTGGATCCCGGCCACCCGCCGGAGGAGGGGGAGGAGACGCACGATGCCAAGGACTGTACTGGTACTGCCTAGCATGCTTTTTTTAGCAATAATAGCAATTGATATCAAAGCAGCTATTGGGCCACCCAGGCAAACCCTAAGAGGCATTTTTCACAAGATGCTAAATCCCGCCTTTCTTCCCTTTATTTTTAGTCCAGGAGACTCCAGGTAGGTGCAGCACTGTCTAATTAAACTTAGGGTGAATGAGAAACTTCTGGCAGCCGTCATTTGAGGTTCTCATATAGCATGAGGACTTTCCCTTTTTTAAATAAACGGTGTTACTTCAGCGAGCTGCTAAGAATAACCTTAGTGTGCCGCTGACGAGGCAGCCCGCACTTTGCGTTTCATAATTCCCTCGTTTTGCTGTTCAGTCCCTCGGGAAGGCCGTGTGTGACACTGTCTGCGCTGGAAAAAGAATGGGGAAATCTGCTGGGCTTTCTCTTGGCGGTTCCGACATGAGCCCGCTGTAAATCAAACCCCTCGGCGATACCATCAGGCTTTTGGGAGTACCTGCAGGGTCGCGTTGGGTTCCCGTTGCGCAAGGTGCTGGTGCCGTCAGCTGGTGGTTTGGAAAGCTTTTTGTCCCGCTCTGCTGCGGGGACTTGAAAACCTGCTCAGAAAAGAGCAGAAATGGGATGGAGGAGGCACAGTGCAATAAACTTTAGGTCTGGATCCTTTTGGATACCGGTAGGTTAATGCCAGACTCAAACAGGTTAACGAGCGGGAAGCGAGACTGGAGGCCGGTTTTTAAGTACTTGGAATTTGAGGAGCTGACAGTCAGCTTTCATAGCGAAACGGGGCTGCTCGAAATTGCACTTGTTGCTTAGTTAAGACCTGTCTTTTTCATACGTCTAAATTAAGTTCTGCAGACAGGCAGGAGCCAGTTGCAACACAAGCCCATAACGTGGAGTTAATGGTCCCCTATTAAAATGAAATTGCGTGAAAGTCCCGTGTGTTGCAGCACAGACGCGACTGCCGTAAACGCGCTTTGCCTGCCTCACTCTGATTTGGGGTTGGTTTTTGGTTGTTGGTTTTTTTTTTTTTTTTTTACGATGCCTGAGCGAGAGCGGGGGAATCGCTGCGTCAGGACCACCCCTTCGCGGGGATCTTTGAGAGAGGTGAGATGAGGTTGTTCACATCCCCGTTGGAAGCTTTTGTGGGGAGCAGCCCGGCGCGCACCTCCTCCCGACCCCCCCGTGGGACCGCTCCAGCCTTCGCGCCCGTACCAAAGCCGCCCGTGAGCGAGCGCCTGACTCAGCTTTGTCCTTTTGCAGGAGTGAAAAGCGATGTCTGGGAGGGTTGGGGTTGGTTTTTTTTGCCTTCCTCCCCCTGTTCTCGCCAAGCCGGCGGCGCTGCGGAGGGGAGCGGGACGGGCGCTGGCTGCGTGGGCAGGGAGATGCTGTAGGAGGGATCCCCGGCCCCGCTGCAGTGATGCAGCCCGTTGACGTACTTTCTCCTGCATCAAAGCGACGGTTGCCTGGCTGCCTCACTGAGCCCGGCTTTTTTTCTGTGTGTGTGTGTGTTTCATATTAAAGTACAAAGCCGTGCAAAAACCGCATGCTTTTTTCCTCTTTGAAGTGGCGCTGGCTAACTGCCTGAAAAACATTCTCCAGTGGTGGTGGAAAAAAAAAAAAATAAATCCCATTACGTTTTACAAATATTTTTGTTTTATTTCACCCCTTTCTTTCAGAAGCTTGACAATAGGCCTCTGGAGGCTTAATCTCGTGTCGCTGGCGGAGCTGACCCGTCCCCGTAGCTGCCTGCCTTCAGCGCCGCAAACAGGACTTGCAATTAGATTATTGAAGACGTAAAACTTGCATTTAGGTGGCCGGGTTTGTGTTTTCCTTTCTGCGTTGCACAATACTTTATCCTCATCTGGTTCAGCGTCCAGCTCTCGGCACGCTGAGCCTCGAGTTTTAAGTTTGGGAATTAAGTCCCGAGGTTTTTAAGCAGCTTGAGTGTGTCGCTGCTAACCTTGTATCGTGGGGGTTAAGATGAAAAATATAATAAAATGAATCGGGTTGTATTTTCAGAATTAACGTATAGTTCCTGAGCAAGAAATCCTGGACTAAACATGATTGGAGTGGGCAAGGGGGAGGAAAGGTGTGTGGCACCAGTGGCGTGCGGAGATAGTCTGTAACTTTGAAATGCACTGGGAATGGGTTCCTCAGAACTTCAGCTGTTGAATGAAGATGTTAATTAGCCGGGGGTTAACAGCTGTGCTTTATGCATTGCAATGCCAGGCGTGCACACCTCGGCGAGTCCCCTCCGTCGTCTTTGCCCAGGCTGGGTCGCTGGAAGGCAGCGATGCAGTGGTAACGTGGCACGGCAGGGCAGGAGCGCGTCTCTCTCTCTCTGGCAGAAGAGAAGCATTGTTTGTCCATTTTCTGCCCAATGCAATTAGCATTAAATTGCAGGAATGCAAATTGGGGTTTAAGGGCGCAGAGCTAGGCTGGGCTCGGCTTCTGGGTCACTTTAAAGGTAAAAAGGGTATTGCAAATGTGAAGGTCAATAGAATGTTTCCATGAGACAGGTCAAGGGAGGGGATTGTGCCCCTCTGCTCTGCTCTGCTCTGGGGAGACCCCCCCGCAGTGCTGCCTCCAGCTCAGGGGGTCCCAACATAGGAAAGACATGGACCTGGTGGAGCGGGGCCAGAGGAGGCCCCGGAGGTGCCGCGAGGGCTGGAGCCCCTCTGCTGGGAGGACAGGCTGGGAGAGGTGGGGGGGTCAGCCTGGAGAAGAGAAGGCTCCGGGGAGACCTTAGAGCCCCTTCCAGTGCCTAAAGGGGCTCCAGGAGAGCTGGGGGGGGACTCTGGGTCGGGGGGGAGCCATAGGACAAGAGAGAAGGGTTTGACACTGAAATAGGGGAGATTTAGATGAGATATTGGGAAGAAATTTTTCACTCTGATGGTGGTGAGCCCCTGGGGCAGGGTGCCCCGAGGAGCTGTGGCTGCCCCATCCCTGGAGGGGTTCAAGGCCGGGTTGGACGGGGCTGGGAGCAACCTGGGCTGGGGGGAGGTGTCCCTGCCCGGGGCAGGGGGTGGCACTGGGTGGTCTTCAAGATCCCTTCCAACCCAAACCAGTCTAAGATTCTATGCATATCAGTGGTTATTAAGCTTTCTTCAAGACATCAAAATTCATTGCCTCTGTTGGGGGGGGACACCAGCTGGGTGTGCAAGGGTGTGCTTTGCTTTGTTTATGAGAAGTTAGGTCTCAGCACAAACTCTTTAATTTTGTCGCACAGGGGTGCGGCAGTGTGCTGGGAGGGTTTCTGCAGCTGCGAGGCAAAAGCCAAGCCATAAACCCAGCTGCGGTCACGGCACAGGGTGTTCAGCTCCCTCGTGCTGTCGCTGCGCCGTACCCGACGAGCGGGGTGATGTTCGACAAGCAAAGCCAGCGTGGTGGTTTGTGTATTTGTGTAAATGATTTAGAAAACTGGTAAAATTCCACTAATCCCTCTGTAAGTGAGCTTATCATGGGACCTGAATTTCCTGTTGCCTGTCCCCTACTGCTGAATGCGATAAAAGGGGCAGCCAGAAAATCACGTTGGTTCCTGTATCGGTGCCTGTCATTTGTTCCAGTTTGGGATAACTTGCCTCTACAGGGGTTATGGTTTTCCAGTTTTCCTCCAGCTTTTGACTCTGTTTTGGGTATTTAGAGATGAAGCTTTATAAACAGGTCTTTTTAAAATATATGAGCACGATATAAGCTGTATTGACAGAAGAGAGTGTGCCGGGGCGTGGGGAGGGCAGGGTGTGCTGATGAGCAGATGTTTGTGTGATGCCTTTTTTAACCTTAAATCATACGGTGCAATCCCATCCAGAGTCTCTGGGCAGCACACAAGGCTGCGGAGCGAGTTAAGCGTCGTATTCACTATTGTGGCTAAATAACCTTAATTCATTCTTTCTCTCTTTTTTGTGTTTTTATGAACTGAGACAAGGGATTTCTGCAGCGATGGCCTCCCCGAGGAATGCTGCCTATGTGAAAAATGCCCCGTCCTGCAGCGCGGCTGCTCTCCCTTATCTGGTCCCTGGCTGCCCGCGCCGTGGGCACCGGCTCTGCGCGCCGCACAAATACCTTCCTGTCCTGGGAAGTGTCACCGCTGCTGTCAGCGGTCATCATAGTTTCTGTTGTCTCCGGTCTGTGCCGGGCGCCCCCCGTCAGTGCCAACCTGAGTGGGTCCGGAGGAACCCGGCGCTGGCGGGAGGTCCCCGCTTTCCCCAGCCAGACCCAGTGCTGCAGGCAAAGCAGCCGCCGGCATGGCACGGCACAGCGGCGGCAATCACCGTGTGGCATAACCCTCGCCTGTGTCTGATATCCCAGACTATGAGATTTCTTGGTTTCATCATTGTGAAGAGGCTGCACGTGTCAAATAGGACTTTTTCCACCACTTTGTGTTGAATATTTATGTTCATTCTTTCTTCCGATTTTCCCAGGAATTTTCCAGGAGTAGTGGAAGACGGTATGTACATGTTGTGGCCATTTGAGGCAGTTTTTTCTTGGAAAAAATCAGTAAGTGATATTGGATTAAGTGTTTTATTTCTTGACACGCTTGTCCACGAAGAGCAGCTTTGGGCACTTGTGCTCTTCCAGCCTGAGGCTCTCTCTGCTCGCCGGAGTCGAGCTGAACTTGGGGCCCATCACGTACCAGTTTGAATTAATCTGTTTTGAAATTAGAGGAGCTGGTCCTGGTGCGCACCCTTGGCGTTGCCAGCTGGATGGCGGTGGTGATGCTGGAAGCCCGGGGCCAGGCCACTGCGTTGGGTTTTATTTCAATCTGAGATGACTGCACCAAAAGTAAAGGCGGCTTAATTTTTTCTCTTTTTACTGGGATAATTATGTTTGCTCAGGCTCTTCGCTTGCCAGGCAAAGCACAGGGTCTAAATTTGGTGCCTCTTTTTAATATCTTTTCAGCATACGTGGTTTTTTGGAGCACGTTTAAAAGCTTTTCTGTCCCTGTTATGTAAACTTTCTTTAAAGGCGGTGAGATGTAATTGTCTGGCGCATCTCGGGGTGGGCAGGCGGAGCCCCAGGTCTCGTCTGCTCGGGACGCTGCCGCTGAGGAGTGTGCGGACTGGCAGGCCAGTGCCCGTAGCAGCGCAGCTCCCCGTCTGGAGGCACTCCTGCTCTGGAGTTGAAACCTTATACAGGTTTTAACTAAACCCAATTGTAGGGGGGGCATTTTGTTCTGGATTTAAACGTGCAGACTGGGCTGACTGCTCCTTTTCCTTCATTGCTATCGCTGTCAGTCATTACTCCCACGAAGGAAGAGTCTGGATTGATGCTGTGAGATCTGCTAGTTGATTTTAGCATCGGGGCAGTGCAAATCTATCGCCGACTAATTAGGCTCATCTGGTCTAACTTTACATGGAAACGTTTTAGGAGCCCTTACAGTCTGAACTGTCTAACAGTTTCAAAAGAAATAAAAGCAAGAAGCCCCAAACAGCTAGAGAAGGTAATTTTTAACCAGTTTTTGCTCTGTGAGATATTTTGATCATCTCTTTTCCCCACAACCACGCTTCTTGAATGTGGATTAAGCAAATGGGAACAAAGTGCTCTTCCTCGGGATTAAAAGTGGATGCACGTGAGGGCTCTTTGCAGTGAGTCCGTGTACGGATAAGAGCGAGCGCTTCTGGAGCTGGGGATGGCTGGCTGTGTGCAGGGGTGGTCCCCCGGTGCAGGGCTCATCGGGATGCTCGCTCCCGGGATGGCCGGGGCTGGTGCTTGCTGGAGAGAGGTCATCTTCCCCCTCTGTGCACTGTGTCCAGTTCGGGGCTCCCCGGGCCAAGAAGGACAGTGAACTGCTGGAGAGGGTCCCGCAAAGGGCTGCGGAGATGATGAGGGCACTGGAGCATCTTTCTTACGAGGAAAGGCTGAGGGACGTGAGGCTTTAGTCTGGAGAAGAGAAGACCGAGGGGGGGTCTTATCAATGCAACTGCAGAACTGTGTTCCCTGTCCAGTGCGTGGATAAAATCTGGGGGCAAAAAATGCCATCGGGTGATTCTTAGAATTTCGGTAGAGGGTTGACTTCGCAGTGCCCTGGGGGTCAGAGGTGCAGGGGAGCGGGTGCCAGCGATGCTCAGGGGAAGCAGAGAAGGGTGGCACCTGCACAACAGCAATTGCTTCATGCCGTGAATTCAGGGAAGTTTGAATGTTTTACCCATCTCTGTTTTTACTAACCTGTAGTAGATGATTTTCTAAATATAAGCAGCAGCCCAATGAAAATAGTCAGCGAGCCAAAGGTTGCCCATCACCTCAAGGCAGAGCCCTCACGTGCTTTCTGGTACAACCCTTTCGCCCAGTGTGTGAGTTCCTTTTTTAGCCTCTCTGCCTGATTTCCAGCCCCAGCCTTTCCCCGGCGGTTCCCAGCCCTGAGCTCAGCGCTGAACCGCTGCCAGCCCAACGTGACTTCTCTTCCTGTAAGAGAGACAAAAGCAAACGACCTTCTGCTTCCTCTGCCTGTCTGCCCAGCGGATTCCAGCGCCCATGTAGGAGTTGCTCCTTGTTGCGAACCCTCACATGATGTTGCAGTCATCAGTATTACCAAAAAGACCCGGGTTTGCATGAAAACAGGCGCTGCAGTCACATGGAGATACTGGCCTTTTCTTTTAGGGTAATTACTTTGGTGGTTGAAACAAGTGCAAAAGTAGTCATCGGGCTGATCAAACTGTGTCCTCATCCCCGCTTGGAAGCGAGCCTCTTCGGTTTTGCTTGCCTGCAGCTGACTTGGGGAGGGAGACGGGCCCCCCCCAGCTCTGCTGACCCATTGTGGGTTTCTCCTGAGCATCATTTTTGCCCTCTGTAGCTGCATCAGCAACGAAAACAAGATGACTAGGGGAAGTCACAGGACTGCTCTCACATCAGTGTCTTTATGGGTGCGTGAAGAAAGCCAAAGCAGTAGTATTTACACTCATGTGATATCTCTGCTGCAAAAGGTCACTTGTGTTTCTGATGAAATCAGAAGGAGCTGGCCCCGAATGCGGAGTCGTCCTTTCTGCAGCCGGTGGCTGGCACTGAATAAGCATCCCTGAGCGGTTCTGCTCAGGCAAGTGTCACACCAGCCCGGCCAGCTGCAGGGTACCTCGGGCTGTTAATTATTTCTGAAGCACATAGTTAAGAGTTCAAGTTTTTGCTGAACACTGGGTGTGATTTTTCGGAAGTACCAGTGAGGGATTACGGGTCTGGATTTCCCCAGTGTAGATGAAGTTCCCGCCTTACAAAAAAAATTCTCACTTTGGGTTTCTGAGGCTTAGTTAGCAATAGGGTGCTAATTACTGGGTGGGGTCAGAGGATTTGGGGTGTATATTAGCTAAAAATGTACGTATGTAGTGCAGCGTGCACCCAGAGATGACCAGCTCAAAGCCTGGAGCGGTGCAGCTGTGGCGCTGGACAGATGTGATGTTCTGCTTTGCGGGTCGGCACTGGCCAATGCAGCGACGCAGTTCTCGTGATGAGCCCTCCATGCGCTCCACGGGGATGTTCCTGCTCGCTTCTGCTCGGGGTCCCAGCGATTCCACGGTCGTAGGGGCTGCTTAATTCCCTCCCGAATCGCTTTCATCCTTGCTCGTAGCTGTAAGTCGCTCTCTGTCAGCGTGAGAGAGAGTAACACGAAGGGGGATCGTGTTTGTTTCGATCCAAGGTCAGTGAAGGACTCTCAGGGTTAGGTTAGTGGCAACGGCTCTTTTCTTACTGCTTGAGGTCTGTAGTCGGTGTCTGGACATATTGCCCGTGGCTGTCGAGTCAACGCCTTACTTCATCTGTGTTGCAATGTTGAACTTTCTTTAGCAAGAGCCTGTCTAGGCGCTGTGTTTTCCAGGGCACGGCTGCCTTGATTCATTGATGGCACCATTATGTCTAGAGAGATTTTTGCTTTCAGTCTTTCCCTTGAAACCCCTCTTGCTCCGCTCCAGCACTCTTCACAAGTTCGTTTGCATCTTTCAGATGACTCCGTAGGAGAAGCAGCAGGTGAGTGTTTCGTACTGGAGTTTGAGGTGGATGGGGAAGGCGCTACAGGCGGTCCCTGCAGATACGGCTGCATCTGATTTCTTTGCTGACTCAAGATGCAACTGCTATAAACTGAACTCAGGATTTTAAAACTAAATGGTGCTTCTTTTGCTGCTCACATCCTCACCCCTAAGAGTGTTTGCAATGAGTAACCTCACCCACAGCTTTGGAGACTCTTCATTACAAAAGTAGAAAGCATTTGCAAAACCAACAGCAGAAAAACTCTGGTGGTAAAGCAAGCAGGTGTGACCCAGATGCGTCCAGAGCAGATGCACTGAGTAAAGAGGTTTCCATCTGGCTATTCCTTGGCAATAATTGCGGTTTAAAGCACGGGAAAATATTCTCACGAGCAGCTCACCCTAAAGATCTCATCTGCGAACCTGGGAAACCAGCTCTCCTGTGTTTTCGCCAGAGTAAAGCAAATGCCAGTCGATGTTTCAACTCGTTGAAATGTGCTAAAATTTCTGCTAAGAAATGTACTTTAAAGGCCTCTAGGAGATCGTTGTCTGGGTTCTGTGGGATAGCTAGCTGAGAGAGGAACTAGAAATTTAGCACAGAAGCATGCAATTGTGTTTTAATCTGCTGCATAGTCGACTCTTCCCCTTGCCCTGCAGAACAGTCGGCGGTTCCTCGTGTTATCGCTTAGACCATTCTTCTTTTCACCTCAGGTGAGGATACCACGAGGTTTTGAAACGGGGCAGACTGAAAACAAAAAAGCAAAACTTTTCCCTGCAGCGATTACACAAACACCATGAGGCCCTTAGGGCCGACCCGTCAGTCCCTGCCGCCCCTGGCAGAGGCGGTCGGCGGGAGCCACGGACGGCCAACGCTCGGGGTTTGGTGGTGTGGCTTCAAACAGGCGTTCTGAGTATGCGAAGTGCAAAGCAATGCGCTGACAGCTGAAAATACACTGCGTTTTATATGCTTGCCTTGGAAGCTGGTTTGGGTGTGCTGTAGCCAACCCTGCATCAGCCTCTTCAGCCGCACACGGGAGGCTGAGATGCTTTTGGCTCCTGGTCCTGAAGAGGTTTCTCCATGGCTCTGCGCTGCACCGGGGCGCACCAACGAGCTACTCAGCGTTTTTCTTGTTTGCTCAGCATCAGCTGAATGCCACTTCCCAGTAATGTGAGGCTCATCTAGAGAACAGTCATACAAAGAGGATCGCTTATCTCACTGCACTTGAGCAGAAGGTACTTAATTTTTAAGTCAATATTTTTGCCATAACCTCAGGGCTGGTGGTTGTGTGTTTTTCCCAAGCTTGCTGGTTGCAAATACTCCCCTTGTGCAGGCACTGGGATGAAACCGAATCCAATACAGCAAAATCTGGGGGATGGTCAGCACATCTCCCACCAAAGGCCGTGGGGAGGGGTTCCCTGCCGTCGCCATTACGGGCACCCGGGCTGCTTATTGTCCTGATTTCTGACGTTGCAGAAAGTGGGCTGAAGGGGGAGACTTCACCCCGAACGCCTCGGCGTCAGTGCGGGCAAAAGCCTAGAAGGAAATAAATCAGCCTTGAATTCTGGTCCGAAGGTCGACAAGTAAGAGTGACGCTGGAGCAGACGGCCCGAGTCCCTCGGTGCGGGATATCTTGTCCTGGCGCAGCAGATGACCTCATCCCGGCCTCCCAGACGACACCGGCGTAACCGGAACGGCTTCAGACCACGCTGCCTTCGGTTGGCCTGCGGAGCAGTAACGAAAGGTCCCTCTGTGTGTGTGTATAAAAGTCGTAAAAGGTTAAATTGCAGTGAATTCTGCTTCCAGGCTTATGCACCGTGTGTGGGATCAGATGTCTGGTCTCGACGTGCCGCCTCCCCGCTGACCCTCACTGCCGCGTTGGGTCAGCGCCGGTTCCGGGGGAAAACAGCCTCTGCGGCAGCGCGAGGGCTCGATCGGCTGGTGACCTGAGCTCCATCCCGCTGGGGCACAGTGCTCCGCTCACAGTGTCACTGCAGCCGGCTGAAAACAATGAAACGAGGGTAAACTGCTTTGCCGGTGGTTGGAAGGTTATTTTTGGCTACTATGAAACACGATTTGAATGCACCGAGGTATAATAGCTGCAGTCATTGTGATGAACAAACCCTGTCGCTTTTTCCATAACACCAAAAAAGGTACCTGAGGGGCATTATTGTGCTGGGACGGTCCGTAACGGCTGCGTTACCCCAATTGTTTCCCAGTTCCCCATCTTCTCCAGAAGCGTGGAGCCGGCCGTGCCCAGCGATACAATGAGGATATTGTAGCTTGCGGTTCTGATGTAATTCCCCACCAAATGCTCTTTCCACAATGAAAACTTGAAGTTGCTTGAAACCAAACTCCTCGCCCTTTCCACCCCGAAGCTCGCCAAACATGCGCTGCCTGCAACCGCGCTCGCAAGCCCTGCGAAAGTCCCAGTATCTTCCAGTGAATAGAGACTATAATCGGCACAATGCTCCTAATAAAGGCTAGTCCTCCCACTGTTTGCCTTGAATTCTTATTTTAGGGATTTCTTGTAATCTTCCTTAAATTCCGTGTGGCCTGGCTTTCTTGCTAAACATGTGATCCTATTTTGGGGCGAAGCAAAATAAGTTTGAGGGAATAATAAGCCGCAGCAGATCGCAGCAGCGAGGTGGCTTTGAGGTCGTCCGAATGCTCATTATGGCACGGGAAAACACTGGCGGTGCAGGAGGCTCGGGAAGGAGACTTGTCCCTGTGATAAGATAACTTTTAAAGGACGGAATTTTATCTGGGCATTATGGTGACTTGAGCGCGTAGGTATGTCAGGGACTTGTTTCCTTTAATAGCCGTGTGCGTTACTGACGGGGAAATCCTCCGCTGCTTTCTCCAGCAAAACACGGCAGCGCTGCCAGCTGACTCAGACCTGTGCCCTCAGCTCTGTTTTCTTTCCTTTTCCCTTATAAAAACGTTCGGCGTCTCCTTTTACCATTTCCAACGTAGCCTGGGTTTGGGTCACGCAGGTAGAAGGTGGAGGTTTGCTGTTAAAACGTACTGAAAAGCTTCAAGGTGGGCACATAAAGGTGGTGCTAAAGGAGGAGACAGTGTGGATGCAAACACCAGTGACCGAAAGGTCTCCACCTCGAAACAGGGTGGGGGTTTTGCAGCACTGATTTTTGGGTGGCCAGCAGACATTCTGCCTTGCGCCGTCTGTTCAAGGTTTGGCGTTGGGGTCCGGGTACGTCTGCCTGTTCCTCCGCGTACAGCGGCGGATGAAGCATCGCATCTGCGGGGTATTTAATCCCAGTGCTGCGCTTCGGGTTTGGGTTTAGATGAACGTGGGCGCTTTAGTCAGAGCGTTCTCCCTCTTTGGGCATTTGCTTATCTGTAGGAAACTCAAAAGTCATTTCAAAACCTTCCCACCCACTCGGCACCCGGGGAGCTGGGGTGCCCCAGCGGAGGGACCTGCCGGGCTGGCGGTGGGCTGTGTGCTCCGCTGGGTCACGGCTCTGCCGCGGAATCTGCTGACCTCACGGTGGAGTAACTTTTGCACTTGAGGCCGATAAATTCATGCGACCTCATGGTGCAGCTGGACGAGCCTTTGCGCGCTCCGCGAAGAAGGGGACAAGACGCTGCACCATGTTAAAACTTCCCCCATCTGCTTTAAATGTCTTGAGCGCCGACGCTCGCGGCGTTTCCCAGCTCAGATCTCGGGAGCTGTGGGAAATTCTCAGGAAGCTTTGTGATATCCAGCCTAAACTTCCCTTTCTTTTATCTCTTTCTATAACTTAATACTCCTGTGCCACGACGCAGCCTGGCTTCCTGCCTGGTCTTTATACCCCCTGTTGGATGTGGAGCTGCTATCAAGCCCTCCCAGACAAGGACAAACTCTGCGGCGGTCTAGCCAGGATATACATATTTAGTTCTCAATCTGCCCGCTGAAGTCAGTGAGTCGGGACCTCTTTTTGGGCCATAATTGAAGACACAAGCCCGAGCTGGAGTTGTGTTTACAGCCAGGGCACTCCCTGGACTCGAGGACCTGAAAATTTATCCCTGATGGTTTCTGAAACGATTGCATATGACAATAACGATAAGAAGGACTCATCCTTCTCATGGCTTCTCGCGGGACGGTTGGGGTTTGGTGTGCCGGACTTGGGGTTTTGCTGCCGGAGCAAAGCTGCCTGTTTCCCTCCCAGGGGCTGCAAGGACAGACCGGTGTATTGTTAGTTTTGCTGTTATTAAGAGATATACTGACCCGGAACATTTTTTCAAACATGAGTGTAACTCCTCATGGTCCCCTTTTTGGAAAGAAGGCACGGGTGCGAGGGGGGGTCCGTCTGCGACACCACCTGCCCCTGAGCATTGCTCAAGCGAAGCACAGATAATGCAGGAGGTGCAGTGGGGGATTCTCGGCACGCCAGACACAAACCCTGCCGTCGTTTCAGCGCGGAGCGCTCCTTCGGCCATCCCTTTTCTGGGGGTGAGACCACAAAATCCCTCAGCTTGCGTTTCACGAGGATGTTGGAGGAACACGTGTTTACTTAAAAGGTCATAAATGTCCTCAAGTTTAAAAATCTTCACAGAAGTGATTAACGTTTTGCTGAGACGGCTGCGGAGCAGCACAGTTTGGATGATGTTTGCAGGACGGGAGTTTACCCCTGCTTTTGAAGAGCCAGGAGGAAGGTCTCCTTTCCCCACGTCCGAAGAGAAGGCAGTCGTGCTGGGGAGGAGATGTGGGGTGTCGAGGGGCTCATGAGCTCTTGCGCTGGTTTCTGCAAGCGGGGGGATGGCATTTACACAGCTTAGTCATCTCGGGCTCAGAGGAGGAGAGGAAACGGCAGGTGAGCAGTTTCTGCAGGAAAGGAGCCGATTCAAAGCGAGAGCCGGTGATGCTGGGCTGGGGGTGAGTGGTTTTGGGGTGCAGCACCGGCTCCTGCCAGGGCGAGCTGCCCTTTCCCTCTGCAGAAGCGATGGTGGCTTCTGCAGCGGCACTGGAGCTGCTCCCGCATGGACCGCAGCGGCACTGGCGACTGAAACTGCTGCTGGAGCTTCTGCTGCTGCTCCGCTCCTCCGTCCGAAGCCACCGCTGCTCGTGCTGGCCCAGAGCTCCGCGTTGCGCTGCAGCGCGGGGGACGCGAGCAGCTACCGGGAGATTTTTGTGTCCTAATTCTCGTAGCAGCGCTGCTGTGGGAGCTGCGAGTGCTCGCTGCTTGCGTGCAGGGATCTGGTTTTCCCCTCTGAGCGCTTCATCTGTGACTGCACTGACCAGAAATGCAGGACGGGTGAGCGCGGGGCAGAGTCCCCAGTGCAAGTGCTCATTTATTTACTGCCCTCAACCCACAACAGCCCTTAAGCGCCTCGACTACAGCCCGCCTTTGATTCCCAGTTTCAATTATATGATGGAGCGTTTATTACGTATCTGGCCATCTGTATTGTACCGTGGGCTAATGCCTGTGCCCGGCGGTGGCTCCAGACCTCCAGGAGGAGGGTGGCCGGATCCCCCCGGGCACCCTGCTGCTCGCCCGCAGGCTGGCGCGGCCACTCTTGCAGCCGGTTCTGCCGCGCACCGCGAATGCGTCTGCAGCTCCCACACACCAAAAGCCACAGAGAAACCTGAAAGCACATCTGGCTCTGCGTTTCATGCCCGGCGCTGCGCTGGTTGTGCTGCAGGCGCTGGGTGATGGCTCCAGGTAACAACTGATGTAAATACCTTTGCACTCTGCCTTTTTTTTTTTTTTTTTTTTTTTTAATAACGTGTGGTCTATAAATAAGGTTGGAATGTGCTGCAGTGACTCAGGGTACACGGTCTGCGGCACCGGGGTGGTGATTGTGTGTAATTGCCGTGGCGGTCCTGCCAGCGGTCTCCACCCAACTGGCACCAACGCTGCTGCAGAGAAATGGGAGAGAAGGGGGAGTTTAAAGCCAGACCTAATACGGCAGCGTGAGTTAACCGGGGGGGTGTCTCCTGCCACAGTGTCTCCTGAATGTTCTGCAGCTTTGCTGGCAGATGCCTCCTGCAGGATTTCACGCTCTCTCGGCCAGGTAATCGTTGCCTTTAATGGGAGGGAAATGGAGCTACGCGTCCCTGGGGATGCTCTCTCCTTCCAGAACCCTCGGCCAGTTTGAAACTAGAGCAGTTCAAGAGACAAAATACTTAAGCAATTAATGGATTTTCTGGTAAGGAGAGCTGCATCTGAGCCACAGGCCCTCTCCCCTACAGCTGCACTGCCCTGTTAACGACATGCTGTTAACGGGGGACACGGGTAGCCGAGGAGAGTGGCAAGCAGCCGTGCCACCCTCCTCTTCCAACAGCCCTGCTGCTTGCAAAGCCTCCTGCGCAATTTGGGCAGAAACTCGTTAGGGCAGCAGGGCTGGACCCAGTATCGCCGTGCCACCTCGGCTGGGGGGCTGCGGAGCCCACCGCGGCGCTGCTCTGCGCGGCTTTGGGCCGCTCTCCGCGTGAGCTGGAGACGCCTCTCGGCAGGAGTGCTCCCTTCCCTTGGGGAAGCCCTGGCGACGCCGCTCGCAGCGCAGGGGGTTCTGTGCCGCAACCCAAATAGTAAAGCGAACACGCTGCTCTCCTGCCCGCATTGTGCAAAAAGCAAATTTATTTCTGTGTGTCAAAAAAAAACCCAACAACCCAACCCCAAAGCTTCGACGCGTTGGTTTGGGTGGTTTGCATCTGGAAACAGATACTGGAGCTGGGGGAAGAATAAACCCCGAAAAACAAATTGCTCTCAGTGTGGGCCTGAAATTGAGGATAAGACTCCTCTTGGTCTAGTATCGATGCGATTTTAAGCTGCTTTTAAGTATTAAAAGTGGGCTGGAGTGCAGGGCTCGGCCCCGGTGACAGCAGCTCCGAAGGGTCTGTCCCAGCCACGCTGGAGCCGCGCGCGGCTGCAGGAGGGACGTGAAGTATCTTAAAAGACGTGGCCTAGTTACAACCTGTTGTAAGGAGGCTGTAATTTATCTGGGGAGGGACGGCGTGAAGGGGACATTTTGCAAATCTAAAGGAGCTTACGGGCACTTCGGTAACTTGTTTACTGCTAAAGTGGAACGCTTTGGTGTCGCTGCCGCTCTCCCGTGCTCGCCGTGTCCGTCAAGCTGCAGGTGATGCAGAACAAGGTGTGGAAAATAAGCTGGATCGTTTCAACACTGAAATGTGGATAAACCCTCGTCCTGAGCGAGAGGCAGAGCCCAGCCCGGTGCTTCCCACCGCTGCCTCTTTAAGGAGCGTTTCTCCATCCTGGGATGGCTCCTCGCTGCCTTCTCCCCGAGTATTGTCCCACGCCATAGAAATCTGGAGGTCTTAAAGGAGGGGAGAAAAAAAAAAAAAGGGAAAAAATTGCTGCACTCAGGAAAAAATTCAATAGCTCATTCAGCTGTTAAGCTACTGATGCAGGAAGTGTAAAAGAAAAATGGAGCCGGCTTTGTTCTGCCCAGACAAGGAGTAAATGCCATTGCCCTAACAGCCTTTTTCTGTTCCAAAAAAGCATGAGGTCATCTTTAAAAGCAGTAACCACCGAGTGGGTTTACACTGGGTTACCAGTCTCCGGCTCCCCCTTCATCTCCCTCCCCCCCCACCACCCATTTCCTGGCACCAGTCCGGCTCGGGGCTCGGCGCGGGACTGCTCCGGCGCGGTGCGTGTTGCTCTGCTCCCATGCCGGGGCTGCCGCGGGCGCCTGGCCCCAGTCCAGGGCCTTGGCGGAGGGGCTGCAGGCTCTCCCCCAGGAGGGAGCTGCTCGATCCCGTGATCCCACGGGAGATGGTTTCATGCACCTCTGGAGTTGGTGCCATCTCGGTGGTGCAGGACGTTTCACCCTCCGGCGGATGCGCTGTGCCGCAGTGAAACGCTGCTGGCGGTCGGGATGCTCTTGGGAAGCACCGTTTGGTTAAGGCTGCGGTGCAGGAGCATGTCATCCCACCCCGACCATCTCCCCGCATCCCCGCAGCAGCGCGGTGTGCCCCCGTACCCCGGCGGGAGGGTGGCTGGGAGGTGATGCTCTGGGCTGCTGGAGCTCTCCCAGCGCTTTCCACTGTGTTCTCTATTGAAACTGCAGTTTCAGATCTCTTCCAGCGCACGTATTCTCCAGCAGAAATCGGAACCAAAGGCAGCACCTACTGCTACCTCTGCACAAACGACCCTGTGCAGAACTGCATTTTCAACAACTTGTGTGAAATAACGTTGGCTTTGGGGAGTTAGCTTGGAGGTGTCGGTTCTCTGCAGCTCCAGCACACGGACATCCATAAGCACCGATCTTATAGGGGGTTTTTTATCTTGGGGGGGCGGTTTTAAGAAAAAAGAAGTGTAACTCTGGCAGTTACTCAGATGTTCTCTTGTTTATTGAGCCTGCTAGGAGTGGCTGCTTCCAGCTATGCGAAGTATGGGAAGAATTCAGAAACGAGAGGGATCAGTGCATATTTCTTTCCTAGCGTAACGCTTCCTGCCGCTCGGCTGGAGAGGCGGCGGGGGGAGCGTGCAGGTGGCACCGATTGCATAAAAGAGAAAGGGTTTTGTGCCGAGTCAATGATTAACAGTTTTGGGTGTCAGTCTGGCAGCGCAGCGCCGGCCGTCTCGCACGGTGCAGGTCGGAGGCGTGCTAAGGCAAGCCCGGTTTCTCGGCACGCCGCGGTGCCGAGGGTGGCAGTTTCATCCTCGTGACCTGGATGCTGTTGTAACGTTTCGGTGCAGCGCCGAGGGCAGGGTGACACCAAAGGTCCTGCCGTGTGTTCAGTGGGACGCTGCAAGGCGCGGGGTGCCGAGCAGCGACCTTGGGGCTCCGTGATCCCTCGGGAAGCGCCACCGAGGCAAAGTTGGGAAATGGATGAAAGGGCTGAGCGGGCAGAGCTCTGCCTGGAGCCAGACCGAGATGCTCGAGGGAGGAGGCGTCTGCTTCCACGCGGAGCTCGTGCTGAGTCACGGCTCGTCAGAGCCAGCGCTGCTGTCACCGCTGGTGCTGCACGCTTCTGACTCAAGAGCTGCGCTGGTTTGGGTTGGTTTTTTTTCCCCTACTCAAGTAGCCCAAATCATTACCTTTGCAAGCTACCTGGTACACGAAGAATTAGCTTATGAAAAAGAAAACCTCCACGAGAAGCGGAGGTGCCTCCTCTGCAGTCGTCAGTCCGTCCTGCTCTGATGTCAGAGGGCTGTGCGGAACAGACGCTCAGTACTGCGAGTGCCCGACAGTCCCGTGTAAATGCCCTTTTCATGTTTGCCTCAATGGAAACATCAGAGCACCGATAGCAGTACGCTGCCTGGAGCACCCCGCTTTGTAAACACCGAAAAACCTTTTGTGCTGAAGGTATATAAAGAGCACAACAAATACATGTATGTCAACACAAGAAATCCGCTTTTGTAACACTTATTGTCATCCTTTAAATTCTTTCGTCTAATGATAAAACCTGATGTAGAAGAGGCCATTTGTGTTTGTTCTCGAGTGAAAGACTGAGCTGATGCAGGACATGGTTCTGAGCGTCCTGACCTGCTTTTGGTTCATAATATACAAACCAGCGTAAAGCGGCAAATCTCGATCGTTCCAGAATTTATCCCAACTTAACTGTTGGGACGCTGTCCTCCAGTGCTCTTCCCAAAATAGGCAGAAGCGCTCACGGGACGTTTGTGCTGCAGCCAAATCATAACTCGGGACTTGTTTGCTTCATCCTCGAGTCGCTCTGCCCCTCGCCTGCACGCCGGGCTCCCCCATCACTCGCTGCGGGGTGTCGCAACCCTCCATCGCTGCTGCTCTCGTTGGCGTTGACCCTGAAACACCACTGGATAATACGTCGTTGCCCGTGCTCTTGTGGTCTCTTAATTTTTTAGTAATTTTCAGTGTTCAACTTACTGCAACAGTATTGTTATCACGCGCAGAGGTGTGAAGTCTCGCTGCAGCCCTGGTAACGCCTGGGCTCTGCGGCGCCTGCCCGGTCGCGGCGGAACGGGGCCGGCAGCCCAGAGCGTTGCTAAGACCGTCTGATGACTTCAGCTCTCCTGGAACTGCTTACAGGACAGCGTAAAAAGCGCACGCCAAGTTAACGTCGCCTTAAACGCAATAGGAGTCGTTTCCGAAAATTGGGCTGTCCTCTCTGGGCAGCGCTGCCCTTCCCAGGAATGCTGCCGGGGAGAAGTTGGAAGATGGATTACGCGGGAGGGCAGAGGTGCTCCGGCAAAGTCGTGGGAAGATTTGTTTCCTGCTGAACATTGTCTGTTCGTGACTCAGCAAAACGCGAGTGGCGTTGTCCTTCTGCAGAGTCATGGGTAGATACCGGGAAAGGAGAAGTCCGCCCTGGCCCTGCGCCGGCTGCGCTCTGCGGGCAGAGGCGGGGGGAGGTCACTCGTGACGGAGCACCGATGGTTTTGCCCGCCGTGCCGGGAGGAAGCCTGGCTGGAGGGGTTATTTCTCCAGGGTCAGATGATGGAGCGGAGGCAGGAGGAGACCTGGGTGTCCTGACGGTCCTGCGCGTCCTCCCCAGCCCCAACTGCAGCCGTCGCCTCCCTGTCCTTTTCCAAATGCTGATTTCTTTGAAACGTAAAGCTTGGAAAAGGGACAGCGTAGCTGTGTCCTGCATGTCATCCTGATTTGCATCACACATACTTTACTCTGCATGCTTCTGCACGGCTTTTTTCCAAATACCTTTACCTCACGAGTTATTTACACACCCCTATAAGTCTGCTCGATGACATCTTTAAAGTTTGTTTTGGCTTTTAAAAAATCCTGAGGACGCCCTTCGTGTGCCATGCAGCAACCCACTGGATCTTTTGTATTGATGGTCTCCAGTTGCTAATGACGCGGGTAGTTAATTATTCACCAAGGTAACAGAAGCCGGGTTTAAACTCCCGCCGGGCAGAGCAGTCCTGGAGCGCGGCTGGCGGCTGTGGCCGGGTTACCTGACCCACGCCGGACTCAGAAGCGATGCAGGTCCTGCTGTGGCTCCGCAGAGCCTGGCACCACGCGGCTGCGGTGCCGGTGCTGACCCAGGTGGTGCCAACAGCCACCCTGGCTCGGACAGTCGGGACCGGGAGCTGCCGAGGAGCCTTCGGGAGGCACAGGATGAGCGGCGGCTGGAGGAGCATTTTGTACCTCGCGAAACTCCCCTTTGACCTTTCTGAGAGCTCAGCTGCTGAAATTTCTAGTTGGAAATTTAAAACACCGTAAGAGGAACTGCACCATCAGCGCGGCGTGCGGTTCCCGGTTCCCCCGAGGGAGCCCTGCGCCGTCGCTGCTGGGTGATGGCGGCCAAGGAGGAACTAGAAGCCGCTGCTGCAGACTCTGTTGCTGTAAAAGCGCTAACCCTGTGCTCAGTGCTGATGGACACTGCTCTTTACACTCAGGAGAGGCGAAGCACGTTGCTGCCATAGGCCAGGGAGGGTCTTGCGGGGTGGCAGACGATGGGGGGCAGCTGGAGAGTGGTTGTCGGCACAGGGGGAGGTAGTGACCCATAATGACCCAAGTTAAAAAGCAGCATTTCTGATTTACAAGTGTTGCTTTCGCTTTCCAAAGACCCCATGAAACAGGGAGAGTAGGGAGCAAAACTTCTCCCCCATGGTAAGGACTTTAAGACACTGGTTTGGTGATTCCTGCCACACAGCAGGACTCTCTCCAGGCTGTACTCGGCAAAACGCATCCTTCCTTCAGCCAGGCCGGCATCCCCCGTGCCACACGAGCCACGAGATGCTGCGGGGATGGGGACATGGGCTGCGTGTCTCCAGCGCTGCAGCAGAAGCAGAAGTTCCCTTAAGTAACTCGCCCTCGACGGATTCGTCAGCCCTGTTCCATAAACAGGAAACTGGGAAAGTACAAGCAGGTGATCTGGTGCTGCTGCAAACATAAATTATATCTGATTGTTTGCATTTTTTTTTTTTTTCTCCTCCAGCTGCCCGCTGACTCTTTATCCAGGTGAAGGATTGTTTTGTCAGTGAGGAGTGAACTGCTCGCGGTGGGGAGGGCTTTCGAGTTCACGGTGCGGATTTAGAAAGAGCCTGACTTTGCGACAGAGCTCTCCCCCAGCGCCGCCTGCGCCGAGTGCTTCGAGATAACTGCTCTCACCGGAGCGTGTGCTGTTCGAAGGGGTTTCTTTGGAAATGCAGGTGGTCAGAAGGTGGTCATGAGTAGCTGCACGTGCGCCAGCTGCCTAACGGGCAAAACTTTCCTGCTTTTTTGCAGGATTAATGACATAAAAAATGGACAGTGGCACTAGTGCAGCTGGTGTCCAGCTCTTGCTCGGCCCGCGGGGGGGATCCCAGCAGGGTTGAACACAAGCTGCTGCTCTGAAATCCCAAAGAACTGGGAGGGCCGGAGTCTGTGCAGCACTTGATGCTGAAGGAGCACGCTGTCTCCCAAGATAAAGCGGTTTCCACCTGGAGGTACTGCTTTTTCATGGAAAAGAGACCAGAGCGGAGCGTACCCTGTGCCGGGACGGGAAGGCTGGACCAGCGCCGTTGGCCATGCCAGGCGGGGTGGCTCGTTGTGTGTGGTTTGGCATCCTGATGTGAGATGTCGGGTGCTGGTTGAGCTCGTTGTAGGACTCCCGACCCTTTGGTTAAAGCCACTGTGCCGTCTCCCCAAGGCCTGAGTCAGAGCTCAGGTGTGACACCAGCGTTGCTGGCACGAGGACATCCTGCTTCGCTGCAAACCCGCCGAGTCTCTCTCTTGCAGGAAAATCAGGGCAGGAGAGGAGGATCCTTCCCCGGGGACCAGCCTGCTTCCTTATCCCGATTTCCACAGTACCAGACTTTCTTTCAACAGCGTGGCTTCCCGTGTCGTCCTGACTAACGTCTTCCAGGACTGGGAGGCGGAGATTTCCGAATAACCCTGCTAATTCAGGGAATCGTCCCATGGCGGAGTCGGTAACGTTGGCTGAAGCGCTGCTTGTTTTCTCCTGCAGCTTTCAGTGTTGCCAACGAAGCTGAGTGCCGTTCAGGGATTGAAAAGTTCAGCACACGTTGCATGCGGCTGCCAAGCAAAACAATCCCCGAGAGCGTCGTTGTGGTCGGGAATAAACTCCCTTAATGTCTAAACATAGGCGAGACAGCTCGAGTCTGCTAGGATTTCAGATGGGGCAGACGCTCCCCCCTCTTTTCCCCCAGTAAAGGCAGCAGTTCAGCATCTGCTTTGAAGCTGCCGGTCCTGGGGAGAAGACTGAAGGAGTCTCTAATTAAAGTTAGCAGAGAAGGGCTGCAGTGGGCGGCTGGCTGGGGCGCTGGGAGCGCCACTGGGATCTCACCCTGTGTTTGCTTTGGCTCTTTCCTCCTCCCACCATCATCCGATGGTTTGTCTGGAGGTGGGAGGTGGTACTCACTGCAGCCCTCTCCCCATATTCCCCGCCGGTACGGAATGATCAGGGGCTGAGTCACTGCCGGGCAGGGCAGGGACATGACTTTTCCCCGACACCTCTGCAGCACCCCCGCGGAGATGATCACAAAGAAACGACCTGAGAACGGTGACAGTGTCTCGCCAAAAGAGTCCGGCTTGGACGGCGTGGCCGGAGCTGCCCTCCGACTTGCCGCAGCTCTGGCTGCTGCCCCAGTGACAGCGATGGATTACGTTGGTCTTGTAGACAAACTCCTTCAGTTGCTGCTTTTAAATTTCGAGGAAGGTTGTTTAACTGCCCACGTTCTCCCTGCCGGGGTGCCCGGCTGCAGCGTGGCCGTCGCAGGGACACAACCCCCCATGCAGGTTGCACCCGGCCGGGTGACAGGTACATTAAAGCCCCACCATCAGCACATCCGGGCACGGGTGCAGCGTTCGGCAGCTGGACGGGGTCTGTGAGACCCTCAGAGGCCAGACACTTGGTGCATGGAAGGGGGTTGTGCTTCGGCAGAGCTCCGGTCCTGCTCCACTCTGGCTCGCCCTGCGGTGCTCTCCTCCTTTCCGCGTTCAGCTGGGCCCTTGTCTTGCACCGCTTTTGTGAAAGGTTCATTTGAGACATGAGCTATCGGTGCCTGTCATGCTTTGTACCCCCCCGTGTCTGTCCCCGTGCCTCGCTGCCTGTCCCCTCTTCCATCCACGGCTTTGGCATCTGAGCAACCTCTGCCGCTTGCCTGAACCCTGACTTGCCACCTCCCACCCAGCCCGGGACCGTCTGTCGCTCTTACTTTCTTACTCTACTTTTTTCAGGGACATCGATTTGCAAACCGATGGCTCGCTAGCGTAGGTCTGAGTCTGTACAGTGTCGGGGCTTCGTTGTGCAGAGGGAACCCTGACACAGGAGTCAGGGCAGGACGAAGGCAATGAGTCGATGGAAAGTGAGAGTGAACATCCAGGAGCTGTGGGTGGTCGTGGTCGAGCAGCGTCCCCGTCCACCTTCCACCCTGCCCGGCTCGCTGTGAGCGGTGCGTGGCAGGTTATGTGGGCTGGAAAATTTCTGTTCGCTTTTCCAGTTGGGCAGTTGAATGCATCTGGCAGGACTTTCTGCAGAAAAAGGTTCATTTTTCCCCTCTCGTCGGCAAGTTTCTGTTTGTTTTTTCTTTTTAATCACAAAAAAAAGCCTGAAGAGAGTGCACCAAGAGTGCTGTTTAAAGGAAAGGAGAACTTGAAGCAAAATCAGGAAACATTTAGTTGGTGTCATCAGTTTAGCGCTGGTGGAAGCCCTTTGCACGTGGCTGTCGGCGAGGACACGGCGCACAACCCTTACCGAGACGGGGCGCGGTGGCGCGGTGGCTTTGTGCGTGGTGCCAACCCCCCTCTCCCCCTTCCTTCTTTTGCAGTATTCTCGCTTGCTGGGGCCCGGAGCCGATGGCAGACAATGTCAACAACTAACAACATAGCGCAGGCCCGGAAGCTGGTGGAGCAGCTCCGCATCGAAGCCGGCATCGAGAGGATCAAGGTGAGCGCAGGCGCCGGAGCAGCGCGACACGTGCCACGTCTGGGGTGGGCAGGGACGGAGCGGGAAGGGCCCCGGGGTTTTCCCCGAGCACGTGCACGCTGCTGCGCTGTCTCCGGCTGAGATACTGCAGCATTTCAAGACAAGACCCCTTCCTGCGGGCACTGCTCATACCGGGAGGTAAGGTCGCAGCCTGCACAGCTTCTCCCGGGTATTTGGGGGATCCCGCGCCATCCCGGGGCAGATCAGCCACTGCAGTAAGTTCCTGGAGCTCAGCTGAGCCCATGCGACCTGTGAAGACACCGAAGCTGCAGGGGCCGGACCCCGCAAAGCTCTGCGGGACACGTTCACATCCGCTCCAGTGTTGTTGCCCCATTTTTTCACAGGATGGCTTCACTGTCCATATGTCCGAAGTCACTGCCTGCAGTTATTTCTCAGGTGCTGCATCGTTGCAAATGAAAAAGGCCGGCGGCCGGCGGCACGCCTTCGCTCTGGTTTGAGGCATGTTTACGGTAGAAGTAGAGAAGGTTAATTTTGTGCTGCAGTTGTCTGGGATAGCAAACCGGTGTCTATTCTCAGCTGTGTGCTGGCTCACCGGCGATCCGCCGGGGCAGCAAAGGAGCCCCAGAAATAAAGCTGCCTTTGGCACCGGGGGGTTGGCGCAGGTAACGCGCTCACAGCCACAGTGTCCCCTGAGAGTCAGAGACTGGGTCCTGCAGGAGCTTTCACTCTATTCTGGGAACCGGCTCGGCGATTGCGGTACCTGGGCTCGTTCGGCCACGTGAGCTTTTGCTGGAGGCAAATATTAGCACGTGGGCAGCGAGTACCAGCGCTGTGAGCAGGAAACCCTGAGCCACTCAGGAACCGCGCTCGTCACCCGGCTCTGCAGCCCTGCTGCGCCCGCGCCTGGGCTTTGCCTGCCTTGGTGGGCAGGTTGGGTCGGGCGGGCTGTGGTGGGGCTGCTCCGTCCCGGCGAGAAACTCCCCGGGGAGGGCAGGAAGGAGAGGAGAGGCGAGATCTGTTCGTGGCAAGTCACTTGTAAGTAAGTCACACAAAGGAAAGCCCCGTGCGTGGTGATGAAAGGCGGAGTGAAACTGAAATACTGTAAAACGCATAGGTGTTAAATCCACCTGATAGTTTTTAATTGGGTTTCCTGATCAAAGAGTGTTTTCGTTGACTTTCAGTCCCTGCTATTTCTGCAGCGGCAGGTCCTCCCTCATCTCCGGTTTTGATGTGCAGGAGCTGCTGCTGCTGCTTTCAACATCTTCTCTTTTTTTTTGAAAGCCATGAGGTTTTGGAGCTGTTTTTAGGGCCACCGCTTTCCAGACTCCAGTGATGCAGCCATCAGCGAGGCTATTTTAGGGAAGACAAAATAAATTACAGGTCTTCCCCCAGCACACACGTTGCTGACTCTCCTAAGAATTACCGTGTCTGAGCTCCAGGATCCCAAACAGTGCACGCCGAGGAGGAAGGAGGGTGTGTGTATACTTACCGACCTTTGTAGCTGTGACTATCTTAAATGCTTTGCTGGGAAAGAACAACAGTGGTGGGACCACAACACGCTGCTATTTAGGCTGAGTGGAGAAGACGTGCTGTCTGGGCGAGCTTTCAATAAAGCCGTGACCCACAAACCCAACTCTCGGGCAAGCGTGCCAAGCCAGCCAGCTCCTCAGCACAGCGTCAAACGAGCGCTCGCTCCTCCAGCTCGCCGTACCTCGCGGCGAGGTCGGCAAGACGCGCGTCTGCCTGCAGATAACCGAGCTGATACGCTTCCGAGATGAGGGGAACGCGCTGCCCCGCGAGCTGCCAGCGCACAGCGGGAGGAATGCCCTCCGATTCCTCCCTGACAGAGCACGCGGCGCTGTGGTCGGAGCAGAGCCCTGCCGCCGCGCGGCGATTGCCGTCTTCCCCAGCCCGAGCAGCCCACACAGCTGCTGGAGAAGGGTCAGACTTCTCCTGGCCACCGCGCCTGGCTCATCCTTCCCTTCATTCGCCGGAGCTTTAAGAGGAGCGCAGAGGTTTCCAGGCCACTTGCTCTCATAACAGGTTCAGCCGCGCTCCCGGCAAGTTAATCTCTTTCCCCTCGCTTTGCTCTGAGATTAGGCGTAATTACTGTCTTACGTGAGTAATGGGGTTAAGGCAGAGCCTTGACCTTGTCTCTGCAGAGCAGTTTTGCTGTTGGATCCCACTGGGTGCGATAAGAGTGTTTAAGCGCAGGCCAGCAGCGGTTGGCGTTCGTTAGAGGTGTTCATTACTGGTTAGGGCTTTAATACTTAATATTGCAATAATACCTGGAGACTCCCACAAAAGCGCCTTGTCCGGTGCAGTCTCTGGACCCGCCTTTGCAGGAGACACCAAGGAAAAGGAGGAGGAAGGAGCCCACGCTGGGGGGTGGAAGCACGGATGAAGTGGTTTGCCCAAAAGCTACAGAGAACCGGGGTTTTGTCGCAGGCGCCGTTTCTCCTCCTCGCTGCGTGCTCCCGGTTGCTGCCGAGAGGTTTAATAATCCCGGCAGACATCTGCCCGTTCCTGCTGGGCAGGTTGCGTCGCTCCGCGGGCAGCAGTGGCTGCGGAGCGCCGTGAGCCCCGGTAGTGCCGCGATGAGAGCGGCAGAGCCAGAGCTGGGGAGGTGGCGTGTAGGTGCTTTTCATTCCCCTAAATTGTGGCTCGGCTCGGCTGAGGGGGGCGAGTCGCCCCGGTGCTGAGCAGCCGCGGGGATCCCGGGATGGGAACCGCTGCCCTGGGGCTCTGCAGCTACGGCCGGTCACATCTGGGCTTTCCAGATGTGCTCTGGTTGCATCTGTGTTTTGTGTTTGCCTTATGTTCAACCAGCTATGAAGTTAATATAAAAAATAAAAAGGGGCTGCTGTTGGTCTCCAAAGCTGCTGCCACCTCCCTGCCTGGACTCCCCCGCTGCCTCCCGCCCTCCCCGCTGCCGCACCGTGCGGCCGCGCCGCTCGCCCACCGCCGCCGTCCCCGCTGCCGGGCTGCTCGGGGCTCTTGCTTCCCAGAAGACAGCTTTGAAGTAAAATAAGCAGAGCCTTAAGTAACAGTTTCTAACGGTTTCAAAACCTCTGTTTTTAACATCAGAGGGTGGCCACTCTCAAGCAGACATGTTTTCCTTTTTATCCCATTTTTTCCTTTTTTTTATCCCAAAGCCCTTAAAAATTAGGACAATAGTATCTCCTTTTAAATCTCTTGCTCTCGGCTGGGAGTATTTTTCCCATTCTCGTCGCTTTATTTATGTCAGACCTTGCAAACTGTTTTTCCGTGTCCATTTCCCCTTTTCATATGTCCCGATCTCTGTAAAGTTTCTGTTACGCAGAGCTGAGCGCCGGTTCTCTTCCTCCCGGCGGAGCCGGGGAAGCGCTCAGCGGCACAGCGCGGGCAGAGCTCTGTGCCTTCAACCTGAATGTTCTCACTAACCTTCTGCTTTCTTGTGACGTTTAGGTCTCGAAAGCATCTTCTGAGCTAATGAATTACTGCGAGCAACATGCCAGGAACGACCCGCTGCTGGTTGGAGTGCCCGCGTCGGAGAATCCTTTTAAGGACAAAAAGCCTTGTATCATCCTATAGCTTTCCTCGCTCCGGCGCGTGCGATCTCTCAGGCAGGGCACCGTTCTCCATCGACTGAAACCAAGCTACAAACTTAACAACTGCGCCGAGGGGTAAACACTAAATGTTGGATTCGAATAGAACTTAAATCTCAAAAAAAAAAAAAGAAAACAAAAAAAAAAAAGAGAAAAAATTGCAAGTGGTTTAGGGGAAGGGTGTCTGCTCCTGGGAAGGTGCCGCACTGAGAGGGGTCAAAATTTAAAACCAGAAAAAACAAACAAACAAACAAACAACAAACCAGGGTTGAGGGGTGGGGGGAGTATTTTTAATAGCGACATTAGAAATTGGTAGCGGGGTGGTGGAGGCTGTGGGGGTTTTTTATTGCGTTTGCCAATGGGCTGCAAGACCGGAGTAGCGGGACCTCGCCGGCGGGAGCTTGGAACAAAGCTCTGAGCGGGTCTCAACCAATTAGTTTCCAATTAGCGCATCGCTGCAAGAATTCGCTGTGTTTCTTGGGAGGGAGCGAGGGAGAGGCGTCCAGGTGGGGACCTGTTTTGTAGAAAACTAGTACAAAAAAAAAAAAAGAAAAAAAAAAGAAAAAAAAAAAACAAAACCAAACCCCCAACCAAAACACGGCTGGAAAAATTGCTGTTGCAAATGGATAAACTGAGGCTGAGGGGAGGAGGGGGGAGGCCGGGGGGCTCCTTCCCCGCGTCGCACGGCTCCGCTCGCACGAGGGGGTGGCACCGCAGGGAGATGCGCTCCGGCGTCGCATCCGTTGGCCGCGGGAGTTCGGGTGAGCGGCGTCACGAGGGCGGAGGCGTGGGAGAGGCTGGGGGTGAGCCCCTCTGATCGCTCCTGGGCTTTCTCCCTGTTCTTACCACGGATTTTCCCAAACGGGACTGTACCGGGGGCGGGGGGAGGGAAGGGGCTTTCTGTTGTTGCAGTATCACATGAGAAATCTTTTCAAATCGGCCTTTTGGAGAGTCTCAGTCCAAAACACTAAAATTGGCAGATTTACCAGCATTTCCCATCTCCCTTTTCCTCACCGAGAGTGGCAAATGGAATTCCTTCTACTAAACCCGGTTAATTTGGGGAGATGAGGGTGAGGCTGTAGAAGAAATAGTTCGGTTCCCTTCCCTTTGGAAACGCCGGTCGGACGGGGAGCGCTTCGTTCAGCGACGTTAATCGCGCATGCCGCAGGGCCGGGAGTAACTCAGCAGCCCGCGAGGAAGAGGGGACGGGCAGGTGAGCCTTCCTCCCGCTGCACGCCGCAGAGCCGTGGCGGCGATGGAGCCCGGCGTCTCCGTGCCGGGGCAGGCGGATGCTCGGGAGAAAGATCAGAGCTCAGGGACGTCCCACCGTGTCTCCCCTTGTCGCTGGAGCTGCCGGCCCCGGCGTGCCGGGCGTCCTGCCGCCCTCCGAGCCGCGGCGTCGCTCGCCGGCTCCCCGCTCTCTCGGGGAGAGGACGGGTCCCGGGCGTTGGGTTTTAGCGCCTGAGCCTGGTCTGCGTCCGTGGGGCAGAGCCCACGGCTCGGCGGCTCCTCCGGGGATGGTGAACGCTCCCCGCGGTAGGCAGAGGCACAGTCCAGTTCCCTAACCAGCACGCCATTCCCGGTTATCCTGAACGCAGGCACCCCGTGCTGGTGTCCTGGGAATTTCCCCCTTCCGCCAGTGCTTTGGATTGGGTTCGAAATGCCGTGACTTCCCACTGGGATGGGACCCGCAGGCGGCCGACCCCTTCCCGGGGCAGAGAGCGCTTCCCACGGCCGCCGGCAGCTCCCGGGAGAGAGACGCTGGGGAAGACCTCAGGTTCGGCTTTCGGGGAAACGGCTGAACCGCCCTCACGCTGTCTCCCGCAGTTCGGTTGGCGGGAGGAAACCCTGCCGCCCGTACGGGATGCTGCAGGTGCTTAAACCGGTCGGAGTCGTTGGTCCGGGCAGGGCACTGGGAGGCTTTGCGGGATGATTTTCGGAGGCTGATGGTGTTGCCGGGGCCGTCGCTGGCTGCTGAGGCACAGGGGCGATGCCGGAGGTGGGCTGGAAGGCAGGGAGAGGAGCAGAGCCTGCGGCCGCGTGGCCGGTACCCGGGGAGGGCGGGTTGGCGTCTTCCAGGAGGAAGAGCCGCTCGGAGGGTCTTCCTCCCGCCGCGGAGGGATGGGCTGCGGGGTGTGGGGTGTGGGGCCCCTCTCCGGCACCGGCGGAGGCTGTGGTTAGCAGAGATGCTCCATTTACGCTCCTTGGTTGCGGGTATCTTGCCATCGCTTTGTTTAAGTGTGCGATCACTCGCCTTTTGAAATGAAGTTGGAAAAAAACCCCACATTTTTAACACTAACGCAAACCGCGGCACCTCCTGTGTGCGTCTCGCGGCGGCTTTCCCGGGGTCCTCTGCCGAGCCGAGCGGTTTAAACCTCCCGTCTCCCCCCGCTGTGCCGCGGGCGCCTGTCCTGGCGCCAACCTCGTGCCGGGTTTGCTGGTGACCCCCCGGGATTTCACCCCGTCCCGACGCGAGCGCTGGGGGAGATGGAGCGGAGGGAAGCGGATTCGTTTCCTTCTGTGGCCGAGCGTGTCCCCGGCCCTTCTCGCACCCCGGCCTGGCACCGTGCTCAGCGGCGGCCGGCAGCCGAGGGCGGCGGCAGCCCCGGCACAGCAACAGGCAATGCCTTTTTGTTGGGTTTTTTCTGTTTTTTTAAATCTCAACCAACATAACTTCAAGCTCTCGAACGCCGCGTCGGTAGCGGGAAGCGAGCACAGCCCTGAGGTGCGCCTGGGTTTTGCCACAGCAGGGCTTTCTCTTCTCCACGAGGGAATTTCCTTCTGTCCTTAATCTAGTACAGTTCCAGCCTTATTTTTCTACTCCAGATTGCTGATTCTTCCTCTATGTTAGAGACCAGCGCATGGTGCTATAGCCGGTGCCCCGGGCGAGCGCCCGAGCTGCGGGTCAGCCAGGAAAACCTGCGTCCTGCGAGCGAGCGGCCAAGGTGAGGGCAGGAGCCGCGCGCCGCTGCTCCGCCGGAGACCCGGGCGGGGGCCATGTGTCCCCAGCCCGTCACCGGCTCGTGCTGCCCGAGGGGACCCCCGACCCGGGTGGGTGCCAGCCCTGCCCGCAGCCGCCCGCTGCATCCCCCGCGAACAGACGGGGCGGCTCAGACCCGCAGTGCCGGCTGGCTCCTGGTGGGATGCTCTGCCGGTGAACACCGCGGGGTGCTCTGCCGGCAAACGCCATGGGATGCTCTGCCGGCAAGCGCCATGGGATGCTCTGCGGGTGAAGCCAGCCTGGCACGCCATGGTCCAGCAAACGGGGGTCATTCTGCCTCCCCCCTCATCCTTCCACGCTCATCCCCGGTGTCTTGCCCGAGCCGTGCCGCGGTGCCGGCGGTGGGATGGCCGGCGAGGGGCCGGGCGGCAGGTTTAGGTTCAGCGTGTGGCTGGAGCCGGGGGAAGGGCGCAGGGAGCGTCTGGTTGGGGTCCCCCGGGAGCCTGGGGACAGGGCTGGGGGCTCCCGGCGCGGGGGTGCCGGCGGCGGCGGGGGTGGGCAGGCGGGCAGGGGCCTGCCGGCGGGTGCTGGTGTCTCTCAGTGGGTGACTCGTTAGGTGGAAAAATCCTCGACCTTTTAATTTTTTTGTTGTTGTTGTTGGTTTTTTTTTTTCATTTGTTTGTTTTTAATTTTTTTTTCTTCGTCTGAGTAAATCAGTGATCATACTGTAGATGTTTTTGTATAGCATAAATATAAGTGCAAATTACAGTAGTTGCTTGTACTTTGTTAGTGCATTTGCCAAAAAAAAAAAAAAAAAGAAAAAAAAAGAAAAAAAAAAAGGGAAAAAAAAAGAGACACTTTTCAGGACTTTTTAAGTGCTGCAGATGGCGAAGGGGGAGCGGGCGCCGGGGCCCCCCCTGTGCCGCTGAGGGGGCGCGGGCGGGCGCTGCGGCAGCCCCGGCTCCACAAAGGCCTTTTTCTGGCCTAAACACATGCCCAAATCTGTCCGGCGTTTCTTTATAGCGTGTGGTGAAGCCATTGCCAAAAATAGAAAGGAGAGAGACTGAAAAAAGAAAAGGGAGAGAGAGGAAACGTTGCTTCTATTTAATTTTTTTTTTTTTTGGTCCGTTTTCCTTGTCTTCCCCTCCCTGTCTCGGGGACCGTCCCGGCGGCGCAGCCGGAGCCGGGAGACGCCTGGGGCACCCGCCCGGCACCCGTGAGGCTGGCGGGGTCCGGGATCGGTGCCGGTGCCGGAACCTCCCGAGCCCGGAGCTGAGCAGATCCCCCTTCCTCCAAGTACTTAAAAAGTCAACTTTATTTAACAAAGTAAAAATAACGCATTTACTTCATTGAACAGAAGCCACGCGTCTGATACTTCGCGCTCTTAATTTTTTCTCTCTGGTCTATTATTATTATTATTATTATTTGCCAAACTCTGATCTTGTTGCCAAACGCAAATCAAGGTTTGTAAAGACTGTACTTAGGAAGTAATCGGTGTCTGTAACGTAGGCTCCTCATAACGTCCGCATCTTTGGATCTCTGAGTTTTCTTTCTGGTGTGCCATAGACCAATTTCTTGCACAGTGTTTAATATTTTGTGGAATTGTTGTTAAGAAGTGAATTGATAACACAATAAAAAGGCTCACTTTTCATTTTGCCAGATCTCCTGCCCAGCCTGTCCTGCGCCTGCTGCGGGGGGTGGGGGGGGGGACACCCGGGGGGGTCTCGGTGCTGCCGGCCTGGGGACGCGGTGGCCCCCGTGGCCACTCGCCCTTCCGGGATGCACTGGGCCATGGGGATTTCAGCCACCTCCTCCTGCCTAAGGATGCTCCGGCACCGCGAGCGGGATGGGGCAGGATCCGCTCACTCTCCCTCCGCACCCCCCCAGGGATCCCCTTCTCCCACCCGCGGGGGCTGCTCACACCACCCCAGTGCTCCCAGTCCCAGCAGCTCCTGCGGCACCGGAGCCGACCCTTCGGCATCGCCTGCTTCCCGGGAAGCACCGTGGCCCTACTGTCCCACGGAGCCGCAGCAAAGCGAAACCAAGAGTGGCGTTTCTTCCCTTTTCAGAGGAAAGGAAGGGACCTCCGCCTGCCCTGGCAGCGGCCCCGTGTCCCCGCTCGGCTTCCCGGCAACTCCCACCCAAAGCAGCAACCGGGGTCCGGTGCCGGAGCTGGCCGGGGCAGTGTGCGCCACGGGGGCCACTTTCCTGGAAGGCGATGGCCTCCACGCCGGCGGCGTTGGGGAGAGGCCCAGCAGGAATGTGCGCTGCTGCTACGGGCAGTCTGGAGCCGCGCTTCCTCCGCGTGCCTGGAATAGCTGGGATTTTTCGGTGTCTGACCCCAAACGCCGAGCTGGGAGGGGCGGCAGCGGGACAGGCAGCAGGACGGGCAGCGGGACGGGAAGCAGGAGCAGCAGCGGGACGGGCAGCAGGATGGGCAGCGGGACAGGCAGCGGGACGGGCAGCGGGACGGGAAGCAGGAGCAGCAGCAGGACGGGCAGCAGGACGGGCAGCCCTGACTGCAAACTGCCTGCCCGGTGCCGAAGGTTGGAGCCACGGTCCTGGGGCTGAGCCCCGTCACCCTGCACAGGGGATGCCCGACTGCACAGCGGGGTCTCGGGGGACCAGCCCTGATGGCCGGGGGGCACCCGGCACCCAGCAGAGCCCCACGAGCCGCAGGGGACACAGTTTCCCCGTGTGCCTCCGGCCAACAGCGTCTCGGGGAGACGTGGCCTGGCTGGAGCCACCGGCACTGTCAGCGCCAGCCCCGTCCCCTCCCGCAGCCGGGGGTCCCGTGTCGGTGTCCCCCGGCCGGCTGGGGACGAGCAGAGCTGCACTGAGCGGGGATGGGGGGGTCCCCGCACCCACCATTTCACAGATGCTCAAACTGCCCCAAATTCACTTCAAGCTGCTCCCGCCTTCCTGGAAACCCGCTTCAAAGCAAACCCGTCCGGCGCCGGAGCCTGGCAGCGCGTGAAAGGCCACCGGACCCTCCTGCCGGCGTGGAGCCGTGGGCTCCGGCATGGGCCGGGGATGGATGGCTGGTGGCACAGAGCTGGGAGCGCGGCTAAAAATAACCCGTCCTCCTTTCACGGGGCTATTTTTAGCTTCTCCGCAGCTATAATTATCTGCCCTTGGCGCTGGGGCCGGGGAAGCTGCTGGCACCGCTGTGGGGACGTGACCGCGGTGGCCCCGTGGAGGGATGTGGGTCCCAACGGTCCCACCGAAGATTGGCACCAGCGCGTGGCACAGCAGTGCCCGGGTGGCACCGGGGAGGGGACATCACCCCCCCCACCCCCAGCAGCGCATGGCCCCGGGCACACGCCACCACCCCTGGGGACCCGCTCCAGGGAGACCCCCCCCCCCCCCCCCCCCGCAGGGATGTGGGGGCTCAGGGCCACCCACACCCCACCACAGGGAATCCCTCCGTGTCCCCCAACCGCCCCCGCGGGGGGATCCCGGGCTGTTCCTCTCCCCGTTGTGACATGGGGGCACTGGGTCACCCGCGACGCACTGGGACCGCGACCATGACGCCACGGGGCGGCTTCCTGCTCCGTCATCCGGCCCCCATGCGCCATGACACGCGTCCTCATGGCGGGAGGGGAGCGGGGACGTTCCCCCGCAGCCCATCGCCCACCAGGGACCACCCCGGCTCCCTGCCTCAGTTTCCCCACCTGCGGCACAGAGGTTCGCAGCCGGAGCTCGGGATGGGGCGAGGAGCCGGGGGGGGTCCTGCGGGGTTGGGGTGGGTGATGTGTCCCCCCCCCGATCCCCTGCCAGGACCCCCCGGGGGCTCCCCAGGACCTCAGAGGCCATTTCTCCTTCCAGGAACCATCGTTCCCCGACTGGGGGGGGGACAGGACACACACGACACGGAGGACGGATCCACCTCCCACCCCCCACCCCCCCCCCTTGGCATCAACCCCAGCCCCACTGGGCACCAGTGGTCGGACATTTCCCGTGGAAAATGGGGAGGGGGGGGAGCACGTGCCGGGATGGAAAAATACCGTTTGGCTTCAGGCGTGTCCCCGAGTCACCGCGTGTCGGGGCACACGCGTGTGTGTGTGTGTGCACACGTGTGTATTTTTTGCCACACTGTGGGTTTTTTTGGCAGGGGGGCGAGGGTACGGGCATCTCGCTCACGGTGCATGCCCCGCACCCCTCCTGCACACCCGGGCTGGATGTGGCCCCGCTGTGAGCCCCACACACAAGGTCTAATTATCGCCCAGGGTTTAATTACCGCCCGGCGCTAATGCTCCCGGCGTCGGGCTGGCCCTGGCCGGCTCCACGCGCCGCCGCCACACTGCAACCTTGTGCCAGGGAAAGGTGTGTGGCCACCGGCCTCGCTCCAGGGCCCCGCCGCGGCGGTGATGCCGGGGGGCCACGGTGAGGACGCCGGAGGCGGCGGTGGCGGGGATGCCGGAGGGTGTCACGGTGGCAGGGGGCTCACCAAGCCGAAGCAGCCCAGGACCCCCATTGCCAGCCCCGGTGCTGCGGTGCCAGGGTGGGGGTCCGGCTGTGCGTGTCCCCCACTGGTGGTGAATCAGGGCCCCCCCAGACCCCGCAGCCGCCCTCGGTGTCTGGGTCGGCTCTGGCCGGGTGGAAAGTGCGGCTCAGTGTCCACCGGGATCCCCATCGCCCCCGCGCCCGGCCGGGACCGCGGTGAGTCAGGCCGGTGTGGGGACACCGCGGCTCGGGGGGGGCCGGGGAGCCCCGGGGGGGGGGGGCGGGGGTCCGTGGCCGGGGGCTGCAAGGGGGCAGCTGTGGCTACATGGGGAGGGGGTCCCATTGCCCCCCACTGACTGCAGGGTCCCGTTGCCCCCCTCTAGCTGGGGGGGGTCTGGGCGGTGTTGGGGGTCTGGGGGGTCCTGGGCAGTATGGGGGGGGAAGGGGGGGGCGTCCTCTTCTACCTGTGACCCACTGCAGGATCAGGCCCCTGGGGGGCAGCTCGCTGCTGTCTGGGGGGGCCCAGGGGATCTCTGTGCCATGGGGGGGGGCAGGGGCAATGTGGGGGGTGGGTGGCATGCGTGTGCATGCGTGTGCGTGATCCGGCACACGTGTGGGCGGTTCCATGTGCGCTCCGGGGTGGGCTGCGGTTGGGGCTGCACTGTGGGTGTCCTGCCTGGCTGGGGGGGGGGCTGGGGGGGGTGCAGGGTGCCGTGGGGCCGGCTGTGCATTGCTGGGGGCTGCGGAGGGGGGGTCCGGGGGGCTGTCACCCATCCCACCCCCCCGCCGCCCTGGGGCCCTGACTCAGCCAGGCCTGACGCACTCATCACACGGGCGCAGGCACGGCGCGTCGGCCCTGGTGACACCGGGGGCAGGAATGATGGTGGCATGGGGGTCACTGGGGCCTTGTGACCCGCTGCCCCACCAGTGAAATGAGTTTCGGGGGGGCTCAGCCTGTCCTCCAGTCCCTTTCCCTCCCCGTTTTCCCTGGGTGCTCCCAGGGACCACCACCCATGGGTGCCCCTTAGCCAGCGCTGTCCATGCCGTGCCATGCGGTGCCATGCGGTGCCATGCCGTGCCATGCTGTGCCCCTTCCCAGCAGCCTGAAGGCACAGGGTGAGCTGCAGCTGTCCCTCGCCGCTGCCCCCAGGCTCACCCAGCGCACCCCACGCTGTCCCCCGCTGGGGATGCCAAAGGGGGTGTCTGTCCCCCCCCCTCCCAAACGTCCCCCCTCCAGAGCCGGGCTCGGCGCCCAGGCTATCGCTTTCCCAAACTGGGCTGTGGGAGGGGCGACTCGGCCCTTCCGCAGATGGGGAAACTGAGGCACGGGAGGATCGCGCTGCCGGGAATGCGGTCAGGTGAGGGCGGCTCAGGGCTGTGACTCACCCCGCGGCCCCGCAGCTGCCCAGGGCACCGCTGTCCCCCCTCCATGTCCCCCCCACCTTGGTGGGTGCAGCCTGGGGGAGCTGATGGCTGCAGGCAGAAATCACCCTCCCCGCTGGGCTGCCGTGTCCCCCCCACCGGGGGCCGGGGCCCCATCCTGTCCCCGCTGAACCAGGCCCATCAGCCCTCCATCAGCCCCCCCCAGCTCTGAGCTGAGACCTGCCAGCTCGTTGCAGGTGTGGCCGGGAAGACATGGTGGGCCAGGCTGGGTGGTCCTTTGCTGTGCCCCCCCCCCCGCTGCAGGGTGGGGGCCGTGGTTTGGGGCACCCAGCCCAACCCCATGCACAGGGGGAGGGGTACTGCCCCCACCGAGGGCCTGCCGGGTCCTGTGGGACCCCCGGACTGCAATGGGGTGGGGGGGGGGGGCACCCTCTGCCACAGGCCCAGGGGTGGCTCCAGCCTGCGATGCTGCGGGGGGAGCAGGGCTGGGACGGGTCCCCGACTGCCTCGGTGGCCTCAGCGGGGGCTGTCACACTCACGCCACCGTCCCTCCGTGCCTCAGTTTCCCCTCTGCAGCCAAAGCCCAAAGGGAGGGCGCAGAGCACGGCCGTCCCCAAGACATGTGGCACCCTGGAACGGCCACGGTGTCCCCAGCCGGACGGGACGGTCACCGTGTCCCCGGGCAGGCTGGACACCGTGTCCCGGCCAGGCAGGATCGCTCTCCCGGCACCGTCCCAGCAGCCCAGTGCCGCCACGGGGCTGGCACAGATCCCAGCCCTCGGCGGGTCCCCACCGTCCCCGGCCACCAGGCCAGAGCCGGGACCGTCACCCCGGCTGACACCAGCGCACACAGCGCGGTGCCCGGGGGCTGTCACATGTGCAATGCGTGTGCAACGCGTGTGCAATGCGTGTGTCGCGCGTGTGAACCGGGGCGGGGGCGAGCGCGGGTGAGCTCAGGTCGGGGCCTGCTCCGACGTGCCAACGCCGCGATGCTCGGAGCGGGGGTGGCAGCTCCCGCGCCGCACCGGGCCCCGGCACGCACACGCGTGTGCACACGCATGCACATACACACATGCATGCACACCCCTCTGCCCAGGCTCCTGCCCCGAGGGGGGGGGGCTCTGGGGTGCCCCCACTGCCCACCGAGGGGGACACTGCACCCCACCAGACGGGGAGGGCGGCCACTGCCCCCCCCCCGGTCGCTGCCTCAGTTTCCCCTCAGCCTTTGGGCTTCATCCGCGTCCCCCATGTCCTGGCACCCACCTCGGGGGGGGGTCCACCACCTCGGGGGTGGGTGGGAGAAAAACTCAGGAGTCCCACACCCACCTCCGGGGGGGGGGGGGGAGGGTTTATCTGCACAGTGGGGTCACCCCCCCCCCGTAGGAAGAAGGGGCTGGTGGGAGCGCCCCCCTCCCCCCGGCCGTGGGTCTCCACAGCACCGGGTGAGTCCCGGTTCCCGCGGGGGGGGGGGGGGGGGGGGGGAATTCCCACAGCGGTGGGATGGGGGCGGGAGGGGGTTTCCTGGTCCCGGAGCAGCTCAGCCCACGGGAGGGGGGGGGGGGGGGGGGGGGCGGTCCCGGTTCCCACGGCGGGAGGGAGCTGCGGTTTCTGGGGGTGGTGGAGCCCAAAATCCCGGGTCAGCCCCCACCCGCGGGAGGGGGGGGCAACACTGGGTGCCCCGGGGGGGGGGGGGGGGGGGGCTGTGCCTCAGTTTCCCACAGCAGCCCCCGGGGGGGCCCAGGTGTGGGTGGGGTTTGTGGACCCCTTTTTTGGTGAAGGGGGGGGTGGAGGGGGGGAGGGTGTCCTCCTTCCCCAGGCAGCATTGTGGGGCCACACACTGAGGGCCCCCCCAGCATAGTTTTTGGCTGCAGAGCCCCGGGGGCAGGCGGGGAGGGGGGGGGGCCCCGGGGCACCTCCCCACCCCGGAACAGCTGATCCCACTGCCCGTGGGAACGGCTCCGGCAGAGCAGAGGAAGGCAGAGAGCTGTGACTTCACACATTTTATTGCAAATAATTCATTTTCTTAAATCAGTACAAGAATAGACTCTGGAACAGACTCAGCTCAGGGTCTCCGAGTGGTTTGAGTGCAAAAAACTGACACCGGTGGTGCAGGTCCATCGCTGCAGACGGCAATTTTATCCCTCGGAAAAAGCAGTTCGTTTTGCAAAATAATAAAATAAAATAAATCCATCCCTCTGCAGTCCTCATCTCCTCCAGTCACAGACGCCAAAAGGAAAACCAAAGCAGTCTCCATCTCCTCCCCGCGCTCCGCAGCGCCTGTCCGTCCCGGGGCTCCTCGGCACGCTCCCACGGTCCGCCGCGGTCAAGCATGGCTCCTCGGCACGGCTCCGGCCAAACGTCCCACCGGGCTGCCGGTAACGGCACGGCCACGGCTCGCCTCCTTCCCACGCCCACCGCTGCGGCCGCGCTGCTCCTTTCTCCTCTCCGGTTAAAAAGAAAAATAAAATCGGTGGGTTGTTCGGGTTTGTGGGTTTTTAACTGGCCGTTTTCTCCTTTCTTTTCCTGCCGTTTTTATTTTTATTCTTCTTCTTTCAGGTAGAGAGCCAGCGGTGTCGGCCGGGCCGGCTCAGCGCTCCTGCAGACAGACGTACGGCACCCACTGGTTCTTGTCCCGGCTCTCGGCGCAGTAACTGGCCACCTCCGCCAACCCGTGGCTCTTCCAGGCGTCCGTGTGGGGGTTCTGGATGGGGGGGAGCAGAAACACGGGGTTCAGTGCCACCGTCGCCCCAACACGCCGCCCTCAGCTCCCGTCCCCCCCCCCCCCCCTCCCTTCAGCTCCCGCCGCCGCCATCCCCTTGGCGCGGCGCCCGGCGTGAATCACGGGGCCGTGGCCGTGCATCACCGTCCCACTCACCGTGACTAAGAGGCAGTGGAGGTCGCGGGGCTCGGTGCCCGGCTCGGGCTCGCCCAGGATGGTGGCCAGGCGCTGCATGCCCGACACGCGCAGGATGTGGATGTCGTTGTCGCAGCAGAAGGCCTGGATGAGGGTGAAGTGGATCTGTAGGGCGATGTCGCCTTCGTCCTCCTCGTCGGTGGCCAACACGCACAGCACCACGCTGTCGGGGTCCCTGCGGGCGCACGTGGCGTTAGCGGGGGACACGGGACCAGCTCCGGATGGTGCAACTCCCCACCCCGGCGCTGTCACCCCGTGTCACCGAGGCCACCTCCCCACGTGCAAGCAAGGCACGGGGGACCCCCCCCCAGCACTGCAGCCCCCCCCGCTCCTGGGTGACCCCCCCCACACCCAACGCCAACTGCGCTGGTGCTGCCCAGACCCCCCCCCCAGGGCATACCCTCCCCCAGCCCTGCGTCCACCCGACCCCCTACCCCTGCACCCCCCCCTTGTGTCCCCCAGACCCCCCCCCGCCCCCCCGATACTCACACATTCATCAGTTTGGCGGACTCGTAGACCCCCACCGTCAGCCGGTCCTGCCGCTGCGCCGCCACCAGCACCCGCTCCACCGCCTCGCTCACCGCCTGCATCCTGCGGGAGGGGGGAGACACACGACACACAAGTCAGCCAGGAAACAACGGCGGCGACAACAACCAACAACGGCGGCGACAACCACGACAGGACACCCCCCCCCCGCCCGGACGCCCCAGGATCTCCGGCACTTACTTGCTGCTATCGCAGGGCACGAGCTCCTCCAGGGTCATGGTGCAATTGTAATCCAGGTGCCGCGGGAAGGGGAGAAAGCAAATCCCAAGAGCGATAAATCCCGAGAGCGGTCGCGGCGCTGTCTGGGCGCTATCGCGATTCCCCGATCCCCTCCTGCCGCCGCTTCGAACGCGCTCGATCTGAACCACCGCCGCGCCCGGCGCCGCCTTTTATAGCCTCTCGCCGAGGGGCGGAGCGTCGCGCGGCGCCCCCGCGGCGCCCATTGGCTGTCCCGGCACAAAGCGAGGGGCGAGCGCGGAGGGGATTGGAGGCCGCCGGAGGGACCCACGTGGGGGTGAGCCCGTGCCGGGGGGGGGCGCGTGGGGAAACCCCCGCCCAGAAACTGCCCCTCCTCCGCCCCGGGGCCGCGCGGGAGTGGGGCTGAACCGGGGGGGTCCGTGCACCGGGGGGGGTCGGTCCGTGCATCGGGGGGGGGTCGTGCACCGAGGGGGTTTTCCGTGCACCGGGGGGGGTCGGTCCGTGCACCGGGGGGGGTCCGTGCACCGGGGGGGGTTCGTGCACCGGGGGGGGTCGGTCCGTGCACCGGGGGGGGTCCGTGTACCGGGGTCTGTCCGTGCACCGGGGGGGTCGGTCCGTGCACGGTGGGGGGGGCGTGTATCGGAGGGGAGGGGGGCTGTCCGTGCACCGGGGGCAGCACCGGGGGGGGGGTGTCGTCCGTGCACCGGGGGGTCCACCGAGGGTGGGGGTCCGTGCACCGGGGGGGGTCTGTCCGCGCACCGGGGGAACGATCCGTACAGCGGGGGCTACACCGGGGGGCGGGGGGTGTCTGTCCGTGCAGGGGGGTTCCACCGAGAGTGGGGGTCTGTGCACCAGGAGGTCTATCCGTGTATCGGGGGGGAGGTGTCCGTGCACCGGGGGCAATACCGCGGGGGGAGTTCGTCCGTGCACCGGGGGAACGATCCGTGCACCGGGGGCTGCACCGAGGAGGAATCCCACTGTGTGTGGGGGGGGTGTCCGTCCGTGCACGGGGGGTTCCGTCCGTGCACAGGGGTCTGTAAGGGAGTGTCTGTCCGGGGAGCGGGGGCGGCACCGGGGGGTCCGACCGTGCACGGGGGATGGACGGCACCGGGAGGGTCGGTCCATGTACCGGGGGCTCTGTCCGTTGACCGGGGCTTGCCCCGGGGGGAGGCAATTGGTGCCTCGGGGCGCGGGGGAGGCTCAAAGCCCGGGAAACGGGGACACGCGCGGGGGGGGGAAGCGGTGCTCCGGGACTGGGGCGGGCGGCGGCTGCCACCTGCCGGGGACGGGCGGCCCGGTCCCTCCCGGTGCGCTGCCCTCCCGGTGCGCTGCCCTCCCGGCCGCCCCCCCCCGGTGGTGCCGCCGCCCCCCCCCCCCCCGGGACTTTGCACCTTGTGTGTCGCCCCCTCGGTCCCCACTGTCCCCTGTAACCCCCCCCCCGTGTCCCCGTACCCACCGTGTCCCCGCGCCGCCGAGCACCGCCGCAACTCATTGCACCGGTGGCCGCGCTGCCCGTCTCGCACACCGCCCCCCAGTAGGGGGCGGAAGAGGCGGTGGCGGCGCTCTGCCCTCCCGCTCGCTGCTCTCCGCGCAGTGCCCTCTGGGAAGTGTAGTCGCGGAACGCCCCGCCCCGCCCGCGCTCAGTGGGCGGGGACTACATTACCCAGAGGGCGCCGCGGCGGGAGGAGTGGGCGGGGCCGGGGAAGCTGTGGGCGGGGCGCGGGGCCACGTGCGGGCTTGGGGGTGGTGCCGGCCGCGCCGGGCAATGGCCGAGAGCGCCCCGGGGCTGCGGGTGGGCACCGGGACGGGACCGGAGGGGGTAACCGGGTGGGGGGAGCCGAGATTGAGTTACAGCGGGGGCGGCGGGACCGGGAGCGGAACCGGGAGCGGACCGGGGCTGGGAGCCACAAACCGGGCCGGGGGCTATGGGACCGGGACCGGGACCGGGACTGGAGGCGACAAGATTGGGGCTGGGGCCACCAAACCGGCACCGGACCGGGCTGGTGGCGATGGGGCCGGGTCTGGAGGGTCTGGACTATCCCGGCTCGGGTGGGGACCGGACCGGCGGCGGGAGGGGGTCTCCACGGCCCGGTCCAGCCGGTGTCTGGGACCGGGGTGCTCCACGGTGCCCGTGTCCCCGTCCCACCCGGTGACGCCGCCTTTGCCGCCCGCAGGGTCGCGACGGCGCCGGCTCCGAGGTGGGGCACCGCTCCCCCCGCACCTCCCTGCCCCGGGACGCACCGGGCGAGGGGTCGGACGGCGGCGCCAAGACCCCCACCTCGAGCGTGACCCCCAGCGAGGAGGAGGAGGAAGAGGAGGAGGAGGAGGAAGAGGAAGGCCATCAGGTGAGCAAGCAATGTCCCCCAACCCCGTGGGATTCGGGGCCTACCCTGTCCCCCCGTGACCCCCCCCGTGTCCCCGCAGTGGCGGGTGGGCGACGCCTGCCGCACCGCCTGGACGGGGGACGGGCGGATCTACCCGGCCCGGCTGCGGGCGCTGGACCCCGACACCGGCACCTGCCTGGTGGAGTTCGACGGCTATGGCAACACCGAGGAGCGGGCGCTGGCCGATCTCCTGCCCCCCCACCCCGCGGCCTGGGGGGCGAGTGACACCCCGGGGGGCGAGGACCCCCCCTCGTCATCGGAGCCACCGCCGGGTGCGAGGAGGAGGAGGAAGGGCGAGCGGCCACCCTGCTCCCCCCGCCCCCCCGAGGTAAGTGCCCGCCATCCCCCCGGCTTTGGGGCACCCCGCGCCCCCCACCCAGTGTCTGGCTAAGGGGCTGGGGGCGCTGCTGGCAGGCGATGCCCCCACCGTGGCCCCCGTTCCTGCTGCGCTCCAGCCGGGAGGAAGAGGAGGAGGAGGCGGAGGCCTTGGCCGCCATGCTGATGGCGTGGTACATGAGCGGGTACCACACCGGCTTCTACGTGGTACGGCGGGGTGCGAGGGGCGCGTGGGATGGGGGGGGGGAGGGGGGTTCCACCTCTGTGACCCCCCGCTATTTTGTGCCCCAGGGCCTCCGGGAAGGCCGGACGGAGGCTGCCCAGCCCCCCCCGAGGCCGGGCCACAGGCAGAAGAAGCCCCCGCGCAGCTAGGAGGGCAGGTGGGTTTGGGGGCGCTCCGGGACCCCCCCTCGCCATCCTCCCCAGCTCTCACATCGCCACCCCACTGGGGGGGGGGAGCTGGAAGGGGCCACAAAGGGACCCCATAGGGATGCTGTGGGGGTGGGGGACCACAGGGGGACCAGGGAGGGTTGTGGGACATGGGGATGGGGGGGACTGGGATACCCCATCACCCCTTCCCTGCCGCTCACCTGTGTCTGCTCCCCTCTAGCTGGATCCCACGCCCCACAGGAGGGGCAGCTGTGGGGCCGCACCGCGTTCCTGCCCTCCCCCCGCTTGCGGAGGGGTCCCCCCGTGGGGGTCCCTGCTGCAGCGATGGGGGGAGCAGCCTTCCTCCACCCCGGCTGGTTCTGCATCAGAGCCCTGGCTGGGGGGGAGCGCTGCAGCACCCCCTCTGTCCCCCCCTCTGTCTGCCCCCCCAGTCCCCTTCTTTGGAATAAAGCAGTTTGTGAGACCCGCGTGCCAGCCTGTCTGCGCCGTCCCCAGAGGGACCCTCGGCACCACCGAGTGGGACGTGCCGGGATGAGCCGCGCCGCAGCCGTGTTTGCTCAGGGAATTGGCAGAGTGGCCTCTGCCTCGCTGGGGGGGCTCAGCCCCGGGGAGGGGGGGGCCTCTGCGGCCACTGGCTCTCGGGCTGCTCCGTCTGGACGTGGCACTGACGTATGTCCCGCCGGCTCGTGTGTCCCGGGGGATGCATCTCCCGGGGATGTGTTCCCCCCCCCATCCATGTTTGATGACAACGTCAAAGTTTGGGGACACACACGCACCCACCGGCCACCCGCTCCCCATCTGCGTCAGCGGGTGTTTGCCCACGCCGGTGACCCTCGGTGGCCACAGGGGGGTGGCAGGGGAGGGGGGTATAAAGCCGGCTCTGCCCGGCACATCCTGGAGCATCCAGGGACGCATCTGGCACCGGGAGCATGGAAAGCACTTGGCTCTGCCTGCTCTGCCTGGCCGGCTCCAGCCTCCTCCTGCCGGGCACCGCGGAGCCTGTGCCGGGGCTGCGGCCGGCCGAGAGCCTGCCCGGGCAGAGCCGGGAGGAGACGGAGCTGGTAAGGGGCCGGGGGAGCGATGGCTGTGGGGGGACAGGGCCCCCACACCCCCACGCGGCTCTGGGGTACCTCGGGGTGCTCCCGCTGCCCTGGTTTAGGGGCTGGTTCTGGCTGCGCTGGGGTGTCCCCAGGCTGTCAGGGACAGGGAGCTGAGACCTTTGCCACCGCAGCCGCTCTCGGGCGCTCTGAGGGTTCCTCGCACGGCACCGGGGATGCTGCAGCACATGGGAATTTGCAGCTTTTTACCTGTTTTTCCCTCCCCGTCCTGCCCTCATGGGCTGCTCTGGCTCCGGGGCAGTGAGGAGAGATGCTGCGCCGGGCGGGATCGGGCGATGGGTGCTGGGGAGGGGATACGGGGCTGCACTCTGGGGGGACGGTGGGATGCACCCCGGGCAGGGACCGACCCCGAGCCAGGCACGGGGGGGCTGCAGCAGTGGTTCCACCCCAGGGTGCAGCCTGTGGGGACGGGTCCTGATCACGGGTGGGACAGGATCCGGCACCAGCATCCCGGGGGACTCGGGGTGATGCGGCACCAGAGCCCCTGGGTGTTTCGGGGTGACACGGTGGTGCTGTCCGCGGCAGGTGGAGGCGCTGCAGGAGGTGCTGGAGAAGCTGGGGACCAGGGAGCTGCCGGCGGTGGAGAAGAGGCTGAGCTGGGTGCCTTTGGTACGGCCGGGCTGGGGGGCGGTGGGTGCTCAACCCTGGGTGCACCACAGCCGGACCCTTTGGGTGCTGGTCGGGGGGGGGGAGTCCAGCCCCGGGGGAGGGGGGGGGAGCCGAGCCCTGGGGCTGACGGTGTCCGTCCCGCAGTGCGAGGCCGGGGAGCCGTGTGCGGTGCGGAAGGGGGCGCGCATCGGGAAGCTCTGCAGCTGCCCCCGCGGCACCGCCTGCAACTTGTTCATCCTCAAGTGCTCCTGAGGGACCGGGGACACCAGGGACACCGGGGACGCTGCCACCCGCCGGGACGCTGCCAGCCCAGGCTGTGCCCCCCGCAGCGGAGGGGGAGCTGTGGGCTCCAGCCCTCCTCTCCGCACCGGGACACGCCTGGAGGTGCCTGCACAGCACCCTGGGGTGCCCCGGCCCGTGGGGCTGTGGGTGTCCAGGGTCACATTAAATGACTCGGATTCACGCCCGCTGCCTGCTCTTTGGGGGGGGCCCGGGGTGCCGGCACCCCTCTGCCGCCAGCCCCGGGCTGGGTACGGGTCCTGGGGTGCCGGGCAGGGTGGGTCCCATCCTGCTGCGGGTCCCTGTGGGGCACCTGAGGCTGGGGGGGGGGGATGTGTGGCGGGGGACCGGGGTGGGGGACACTGCCAGGGTGGGCTGGGGGGCCGAGGGCTGGGCCCCGGGGGGGGGTCTTGTGGTCACAGCACCGGTTATTCCCGGTCTGCTGGTGGATGGAAAAGCAGTTTAGGAACGGAGGCCGAGGGCAGGGGGATGCGAGGGGGCAACACCGCCCAGCCCAGCCCCATCCTGCACCGCAGCGCATCACCCTGGCCCTGCACTGCATCGCACTGCATCGCACTGCACAGCCCCCGCGCAGCGCAACTCGCGCGTGACACAACGTTGCACTGCACAGCCTCACCCTGCACTGTGCAACCCCCCACACACACACTGCCCTGTGCCACCCAGCCCCCTCCCGGCGCTGCATCGCACTGCATTGCACTGCACCTCACTGCACTGCGCACCCCCAGCTCCACATTGCACTGCACAGCCCCAACGCCACGCTGCCTCCCACCACTGCATCGCCCTGCAATGCCCACCCCCAGCTCCGCATTGGCCTGCGCACCCATGCACTGCACTGCACTGCACTGCACTGCACTACACTGCACTGCACTGCACTGCACTGCGCGGGAGACCGGGCCCCACCACGGCGGCCCCACCCTGCCATTGCCCCTTTAAGACTTCCCCGCCCTCCCGCCGCTCCTCCACCGCCTTTCCCCGCCGCCATCTCCTATTGGCCGGCGGTGACATCAGTGGGCGGGGCTTGGCGACGGCGACGCAGCGAGGGGGGCGTGGCCCGGCACGGCGCGGCGCGGCGCGGCGCGGCGCGGCGCGGCGCGGCGGGCGGGGGGCGGCCGAAGATGGCGGCGGCGGCGGCGGCGGCGGCGGCGGCGGCGCGGGCCGCGGGGGCGGCGGAGGAGGGCGCGGGCCGGGCTGCGGCGACGGCGGCGGCTCCGGTTCCTTCTCCGGGCCCCGCCGCGGGGCCGCGCCGTTACTCGCTGCTGGCCATCGTGGGCGGCGGCTGCCACCGGCCCGGCCTGCTGGCCGCCGCGCTGCAGCAGCTGGAGCGAGGTGAGCCCGGGGCGGCCGCGGTGGTCCCGGCGCTGCCCGGCGGCCTGGCCCTTCCCCGCGCAGGATGCTCCGGGATCCGTCCCCCCCTCCACCACCCCCCCGGAGCTACCCCGGGGTCTGACACCCCTCCTCCACCCTTCCCCGGTCCCCGGGGTCTGAACCGCCCCCCCCCGGGCCCCTCCCGGTCCGCCCCCTCCTGCCCCAGGTGTCCGGAACCTGGACCCCCAAGCTCTGCCCAGTCTCCTGCACCAGACCCCCCAGGATCTGCCCCCCCCCGCGGTCCCCAGGACCCCCCCGAGCCCCCCCCAGAATCTGCTTCTTCTCCTCCCCCAGACCCCCAGGATCTGCTCCCTCCCCGGGTCTCCAAGATCTACCCCCCCTCCTCCCCCCCCCCCCCCAAACCCTCAGGATCTGCCCCATCTCCAGCCCCAGACCCCCAGGATCTGCCCCCCCCAAGTGCTGCCCCCCCTTCCTGTCCCTACGACCGTCCCCTCCCCAGACCTTGGGGATCTGTCCCCTCTCCCCCTGGCGTCTGTCCCCAGGCTCTGGGGCTGCGGGTGGTCCTCTGCGACCTGTCCCCTCCCCTTGTCACCTCTTGGGACATTGCCCCATGCAGCTGTGGGGGCCAGATGCTGGGCTGGGGGGGGACATACTGCAGGGACCCCCCTTCAGACCCTACTCCCGGGCCGTGGCCGGAGCTGGGGGGGGGTGTCTCAAGCCACAGCACCACCCCTGCGCTGGAGCAGGTCCCCAAATCACGGAGGGGACATGTGTTGCCAGGACTGCCCTGTCCCGGCGCCCCCCTCCCACCACCGTCGTGGGACCCGGCACCCCGCGAGGGCAGCGAAACCGCCCAAAAACGGTCCCAGTCCTCACCCGGCGCCTTGTGCAAAATTTGTGCAACCCCCCCCTGCCCTGCGCTGAGGCCCGGCTGTCTTACGCCATCGCCCGCCGGTTTGCCGGGCCGTTAGCGGGGAGCGGTTGTGGCCACGTTGGTCGGCCGCTGCGGTGGGGGGCCGGCAGCCCTCCCCCCAAATCCCCCTGTGAGGTCCCGAAGGGGTTGTGGGTGTTTTGGGGCTGCGCTCTGGTGTTGCCGACCCCGCTCTGGGAGCACCCGCACCGGTGCCGGCAGTAGTGCCGCGTGCGCCGAATCCTCCGGCACCGTTAATTCCTTTAATTGGCACCTTTGAAGAAGGTGCCGGCAAGGTGCGCCCATTGCCCCGAGGGCCGGGGTTTTTGGGTTGGCAGAGCCGGCGCTGCCGTGAGTCACCGCGCAAGGTGCTTACCCGCCGGGCAACCAACCGATCGGTGCATCGGCCCCGTGCCGGGGTCCGTCTGGGTTTGGCGACCCACTGGGGTGTCCCCAAAGCCACCGAGCTGGCATGGCTGGGTCTCAGGGTGAGGTTGGGGGGGGGGGGGGCGATCCCCATTCTGCTGCTTCTTGCATAAACCGGTGCCGTGTGGGGGCTGCGGTGTGGGGGCACGATGCCGGTGGGCGCTAACGAGGCTGAGCCCCCCCCCTTCTTGCTTTATTTTTGTCCCCTGTTTCCCCCTCCCCCCCCCCTTCCGCCTCCAAAAGGAATCCGCTCTTGGGACATCGACCTCTCCTCCTGCAACCTGGACGAGCAGCTGAAGCTCTTCGTGTCCCGTCACTCGGCCACTTTCTCCAGCATCGTGAAAGGTGAAAAAAGGGGATAACCCCCTCCCTGTGGTGTTTAATTAGGGGGGTGTGGGGACACCCCCCCCTCCAAATCTAACTGGGGGGTGGCGGGGGGGGTGGGGGGCCAGTGGGGAGCGACTCGCACGTCTGTGCGAGTCGCTCCCCACCGGCCCCCCACCCCCCTCCGCCGCCCCCTGGGCTGTTTTGGGAACAGTCTTTGCTTTGTGGCCCCCCCCCCCACCGGCACTGCCAAGCCTCGTGCTCCCCCCACGTGAGAAACCGCTTCCTTCGCTCGTCCCGGAGCGGGATGCGATTTCCCGCAGAAAGAAGGGAAAGGAAAAGATGGAGCCAGGGAATTCGGGGTCGCTCCGGTGCCTCTTTCCCCACCGTGTCCCCTTGTCACACCAGCGTGTCACCCCCTGGCAGCAGGGGGGGGACACACGGTGGGAGGTGGTTGGGTCTCCGGTGGGTGCCTGCCTGCCTAGGAAGGGGGGGTGCAGCCCTGAGACCCCCCCTGGGAGCACCCAGGGCTTGCTGCAGCGTACAGGGGGGTGCAGAAGGGGCTCCCCCAGCCTGTGTGTGCCCCCCCCCCCCTTTTCCTCCCCTCCCTGCAGCAGGAAGGAGGCGGGAAACATGTCCTTCGGCTCAGCGGATCCGCTGGCCCCTGCGGTGTCCGGGAGTGGGACGGTGACTGTCCCTTTTCCGTGGGGGAAGTGGGCAGGCACTGGCCCTGCCACCATGTGTCCCATCCCATCCCATCTCCTCCCCTCCCCATCTCATCTCCTCCCCATCCCATCCCATCCCATCCCCATGAGACGAGGCCAAACTGGGGTGCAGCCCCCATCGTTTTGGGGAGGGTGGGTGTCAGCCTTCGCTCCCCGCAGGTCAGCGGACCCTCCACCACCGGGGAGATGTGCTGGAGACCCTGGTGCTGCTCAACCCCTCCGACAAGTCCCTGTGCGACGAGGTGAGCTGGGAGAGGCCGGAGGGACGCAGCCATGGCCCCTTCGGAGTCGCTGGCAGGGGAGTGTCGCAGGATGGAGCCCGGTGGCATCCTCACGTCCCCTCTGTCCTCGTGTCCCCTCCACCCTTAGTTGCGAAACCTCATCACGGACGTGTCGCAGCACAAGCTGCTGGTGTTCGCGGGGCCCTGCGTGGAGGAGACGGGGGAGCTGATGCTGCAGACAGGCTGCTTCTCCCTGCGGGATTTCATCCAGATCTTCACGGACAAGGAGGTGCGGTGGCGGGGAGGGGAGCTCGGCTGGGAGACCCCGGGGAGGGGCTGCGTGCTCCCCCCGGCTCCCAGGCCTGGCTGCCGGTGCGCGGGGAGGGGGGAGAGCCGTGCGCCGGCGCTGCCGGAGCGACTGTCTGCTCACGTTCTCTGGCGTCTCGGTGGGGAGCCGGGCACGGCGGCGGCGCGAGCGGGGAGGCTGGCCCAGCCGTCTGCTCTGCGGGCAGCCGTGCCGGCACGTCCCTCCCGCCGCAGGGCTCGTGGCGGGGGGGCGGGGGGCGATCGGTCGTATCGTGGCAGCTGGGGGTGGGTGGGAACGGTGGAACGGTTCCCCCCGGGCATCGCGTTGGCGGCCAACGCCGGGTACGGGGAGTGGGGTGGGGAATGGGCGCCCTGTGCTTGCCAAGGGAGGGGGGCGCTGGGGCACGGCACCCCCGGGGCTGCCGCATCTCTGTCCCTGGGTGCCCCATCCCACCTGAAGCTCTGGCTGCCCCCGTCCCCTCGCAGGTGGGGGAGATCCTGAGCTCTGCAGACCCCTCGGCCAAGGCCAGGCTGACCATCAGCTGCCCCGACTTTGGGGAGTGGAGGGACTCGGGTTTGGACCATCACAACCTCCAGGACTTCATCGAGCTGCGCTACAACCCGGGCTGCATCCTGCCTGAGATGGAGGGGCTGGAGGAGTTCATGGAGTACCTCTCGGAGTCGCTGGAGCCCCAGTCCCCCTTTGACCTCCTCGAGCCCCCCACCATGGTCGGCTTCCTCAAGCTCTCCAAGCCCTGCTGCTATATCTTCCCGGGCGGGAGAGGGGACTCCGCTTTCTTTGCCGTCAACGGCTTCAACGTCCTGGTGAACGGGGGCTCCAACCCCAAGTCATCCTTCTGGAAGCTGGTCCGGCACCTGGACCGCATCGACTCCATCCTGGTGACACACGCGGGCACGGACAGCCTGCCCGGCGTCAACAGCCTGCTGCAGAGGAAGCTGGCCGAGCTGGAGGAGGATCCGTCCCAGAGCTCTCAGGGCAACGGGGACTGGGCGAAGAACCTGATCTCCCCGGAGCTGGGCGTTGTCTTCCTCAACGTCTCCGAGAAGCTGAAGGACATCGAGGGTAATTCCCGGGTGCTGAAGAGCTGCGATGAGGCTGCCCTGACCCTGCACTACCTGGAGAAGTTGGGCATCCGTCCCAACCCGCTGGCCCGGGACAGCGGACCCCGCGCAGAGCCCACCGTCCTCTTCCAGAAGATGGGAGTGGGCCGGTTGGACATGTACATCCTGAACCCCGTGAAGGGCACCAAGGAGCTGGAGTTTCTCCTGCAGCAATGGTCGGGCAACAGCTACCCCAAGGAGCAGGACTTGCCCCTGCAGTGCCTGACCTCTGTCTGCGCCCTCCTCGTCTGGCACCCCGTCAGCCCCTCCGAGAAGATCATCCGGGTCCTCTTCCCCGGTTGCACCCCCCAGGGCCGCATCCTGGAGGGGTTGGAGAAGGTGAAGCACTTGGAGTTCCTCAAGCATCCCGTGGTCACCAAGAATGACTTGAAGGGGCCGTCGGTGCCCCAACCTGAGAAGCCGCTCAAGCAGAAGAGGGCAGAGAGCAAGGAGAGCCTCAAGTCAGGTTCCAAGCTCAGCTTGGTGGACACCGGGACACCGGCACCGAAGGAGAAGGCTCCGTCAAAGGTGGAGAGGAAGGAGGTGAAGGCAGGGACCAAGGAAAAGCCAAAACCTCTGGGGGAGACAACCAGAGTGGGGTCGGAAGAGGAGAAAGCCAAGGATGCTCGGGCCAAGCTGGACTCTTCGACGGAGAAGCTGAAGGTGGACGTGAAGCCGAAGCTGAGCAAGGAGAAGGTGGTGCCCAAGAAGGAGCCTGTCCCCCGGAAAGAGGAGAAGAAGCTGCTGAAGAAGGACGAAGGGGCTGAGGTGAAGGGGGAGGCCAAGAAGGAGGTGAAGGTGGTCAAGAAGGAGATGAAGGCTGAGACGCTGCGGAAGGACGCGAAGGAGAGCAAGGCAGAGGCCAAGGCTCCTGCCAAGACCCCGGCCCGGAAAACGCCGGTCCCGGAGCCCCGCAAACCCCTGGCCAAGGCCGGCAGCATCAAGAAACCCCCCCTCAAGAAGGAGCCGGAGAAGCCCAAGGCCAAAGCCCCCCGGGAGGGAGGTGGCAGGAAGGAGCCGGGGACTTCGGATGGCTCCAAGTCCTCGTCCCCCGAGGACATGCTGCCGGAGGCCGAGCGGGGCCGGGGGGGTGCCTCACCGGGGGCCGGCGGGAGGAGGAGGAAGGAGGAATCGACGGATGAGGGCATCACCACGGCCGAGAGCGAGCTGGAGCCCTCGCCGCTGGGGAACGGAGGGGCTGGGGGACCAGGGGACTCATCCTGCCTGGAGAACGGCCTGGAGGACCCCGAGAGCCCCCAGCGTTTCCGCTACCTGGAGAGCAGCCCCTTGAGAGCCGTCTGCCCCCCCTCGCCCCTGGCCAAGACCCCCAAGAGTGACCGCAGCGTCAACTTCGACCTGACGCCCACCGGGATGCTCAACCACGGCCCCGAGGGCGGCGAGGACGCCTGCGGCAGCTCCGAGGAGAAGACCCTGGAGATGATGTCTCCAGCCAGCTCGGGGCCGGCCAGCGCCGGGCACACTCCCTTCCACCAGTCGCCGGTGGACGATGGCACGGAGGAACCGGGCACCGGCACCAACCGGCAGCCCAACCCCTGGCCGCCGGCCGGGGGCAAAGCGTCGCAGGACGGCTCCGTCTCCTCGCAGGAGAAGCAGGCGGGCTGCCTCTCCCTCAGCCCCTTCAAGGATGACGTCCCCGATGTGTCCCCCACCATCACCACCCCCTCGCTGCCGGCCGAGGTGGGCTCCCCGCACTCCACCGAGGTGGACGAGTCGCTCTCCGTCTCCTTTGAGCAGGTGCTGCCGCCCGTCAGCGAGTCCCCACCGGAGGAGGGCAGGCGGTCCCGGGGGACCGGGGGGACGCCGGAGCCGGAGGCCACCAAGGGCGGGTTGTCGCTGCCGCTGCGGCCGTGCCACCACCCGCCGCGGGCTGACGGTGACACGGTGCCGCGGCCCGGCCGCCGCTCCGACTCGCCCCACGATGTGGACCTCTGTTTGGTGTCACCCTGCGAGTTCGAGCATCCCAAATCGGAGCGGTCGCCCTCGGCCGCCGCCAGTCCCCGGGAGCTGTCGGACAGTGACCCGTCGCAGGAGCTGGTGCAGCGCCGGGGCCGGCCCCGCCAGCCGGCGGGCGAGACGCCCCCCACCTCCGTCAGCGAGTCGCTGCCCACCCTCTCCGACTCCGACGTCCCTCCGGTCACCGAGGACTGCCCCTCCATCCTGGCCGACGGGCTGGAGTCGGACGAGGACTCGGAGCAGCCCACCCACGGCATGGCCAGGGCCCGCGACCCGCTGCCGGCCCCCATGAAGGACCCCCACCCCATCCCCGCCCAGCCCGGCATCTGCATGGTGGACCCCGAGGCGCTGCCGGCCGAGCAGACCCGCGCCGGGAAGAAGGAGCCCGCCGGCAAGGTGAAGAGGACCCCGTCCCGCGTGGGTTCGGCACCCACCGCCACCGCAAGGGCCGAGACCCCCCGGCACCCCACCTTGGCCCCCAAGGCCAGGGGTCCCACCGCCTCGGCCCGTGACACTGGGGACAAGGCCAGGCTGCCCCCCGGGGACAAGAAGGGCCCCTCCGGTGGGGACACCCGCACCCCAGGGACCACCCGCAGCGCTGGAGCCCGGCCGCTGGCGGGAGCTGGCAGGGCGTCACCGGCAGGTACGGGGGCTGGGGGGGGACACGTGGGCGCTCCTGGTTGCGGTGTCGCCGTACCGGAGCAGGTCAGAGGCACCGCTGGTGCCGTGCAATGGGGTGGGGGGGTTTGGGGGCCACCACTCATGGTGCCGTACCCCTGTCCTGGCAGGCACACGTGCTGCGGCCCCCCCGGGCCCCCCCGTCTACGTGGACCTGGCGTATCTGCCCGGCTCCTGGAGCGCCCGCACGGTGGATGAGGAGTTTTTCCGGCGCGTCCGTTCCCTCTGCTACGTGGTCAGCGGCGACGACCACCTGAAGGAGGGTGTCCTGCGGTCCCTCCTCGACGCCCTGCTCGCCGGCAAGCACCAGTGGGGCACCGACATCCAGGTGAGCCCCCTCCCCAGGGGCCCGGAGCGGTGGGATCAGCCCCCTCTCCCGGTGCTGGGGAGGGGGGGGGGGGAAAGGGGGTTCGTGGTGCGGCGCTGCGGTGCGGTGCCACGGTGCGGTGGGTGTCTCCGCAGGTGACCTTGATCCCCACCTTCGACTCGCTGGTGATGCACGAGTGGTACCAGGAGACCCACGACCGGCAGCAGGAGCTGGGCATCACGGTGCTGGGCAGCAACAGCACTGTGGCCATGCAGGATGAGACCTTCCCCGCCTGCAAGGTGGAATTCTGAAGGGGGGGGGGGGGAAGAAGTGTCGTGGGCTTCATCCCCACCCTCCTCCTCCTCCTCCTCCTTTGTGAACCCCCCCCCCCCCTCCCTCCGCACCCAGGGCTGCGCCAGCCCCCGGCTGCGGCGGCTTGGAGGGGAGGGAGGTGGCGTGGGGGTCTGCTGGGGGGAGATGGGCTTGTGTGTCTGTGTGTCCCCCCCTCTACACACACCACCCGCACCCCACAGGGCTGGCAGGGGCTCCCCGGGGACCCCCAAGCCCGCAGCACCCACACGCCGCACCCGCACCCGCTGCGTGGTTCCCGCATGCCCACGCCGGAGCCGTGCACTCCTCGCTCTGCACCCGCCGCCATCCCGGGGGGGGGATGAGAGACCCAACGGGGACAGGGTGACACTGCCTTTGGGGGGCAGGATCTGTCTCACACACACACACCCCCCATCCCGCAGCGGTGCTGAGCTGTTTCCCGGCGGGCAGCGAGCCGGTGCCGTGCTCGATTTAACAGGGTAAATTTTGTTGTTTGCTGTTCCTACCCCCTCCCTGGACAAGCCACTACTGCCCCCCCCAGCGCTGGTCCTCGGGGGGGGGGGGAACGACTGGGTCCCCTTCCTGGGGGACACGGGGCTGGGATCACCTCGGCCACCCTGGGGGGGGGGGTCCCCGTCCCTGTGGGGCAGCGCCGGGGCTCGTGCCCGGGCTCGGGGGGGGCTGTGGCGGCTGCTTCTCCAGCACTACAGCCACGGGCTTTGTCCCTGGCACAGTCCTGTATGTCCCCCCCCCCCGGCACCAGGGCACGGCCCGACCCTGTGGCACCAAGAGCGGTTGTATGTGTCCCCCCCCCATCACTTGTGCAGCAGCTGGAGGGGGGGAACGACTTTCCTCTCTGCTGGGCTGAGACCTGGCAGCTCGCTGCACTGATGGCTCTTCCCTCCGCGGCAGCAGCGGCCATGAGGGCCTGATCCTGCCCCACTGCTGGGGGGCGGGGGGAAAACTGGGGAAGGCATTGCCCCCCCCCCCCCCCCCCGCCATCCACCCCATAGCCCCCGAGTTGCTGGAAGGCTGTTCAGAAACCAAATGTCACGTGCAATTTTTAAGGGGTTTTGTGAGCGAAGAGGATGGGCGGGGGAGAAACCTGGCGGGGGGGCCAGGATCTGGCCTGCCCCCCCGCCCCCATTCCCCCCCCCCCCCCCCCATCCCCGCCTGGGGCAAACACTAACCCGTTTTGTAGGAGGCTCCTCGCTGGCTCTTTTTGTAATGACTTTTTAAGAAAAAAGGAGAGAAAAAAAAAAAGAAAAAAAAAAAAAAAAAAACAAACAAAAAAGTGAAAAATGAACAAACCAAACCTTGGGGGGGGGGGCGGGGGGTTATTTGGTTATTTATGTGCGCCCCCCCCCCCCCCCCCGGGGCACTGGCTGGGGGCCGCGGGGGCCTTTTACTTTGGATTGTATCGTCCTATGTGTTCGGGGAGGGGGGACTGAATGTTTCACCTTTAGTGCTTTATATATTTTTTCTTAGCTGGAAGCTGGTTTGAAGGTTGGGAGGGGGGGGTTGGGGGGGGGCTCTGATTTCCCCCCTCCCTCCCCGGGCCCTTGCCCGTGGGCGCCGGCACGCTCCCCGTCTTGCACGCCACATTCCCGTTTGGCAAATGTGTTGAAAATGAGCATTAAAGAGAAGATAGCTCCCGGCTGCGCTCTGCCTCCTGTGTTGGGGGGGGGTCTCGGGGGGGTCCCAAGGTCCGGGGGGGCGGGTTGGGGGTACGGGTTGAGTGCCACCGTGGGGCCCTGGGATGCGGCAGGGCAGTTTGTGGGTGCTGGGGGTGGGCTCGGGAGGGGGGGGAGGCTTGGGGGGGGTCAGCCGTGGGGTGCGGGGGGTGCTATGGGGCGGCATCCTGTGCTGGGGGGGGGGGGGGGGGGCAGGGCATCGCCCTTGGGTGGAGGGGGTTGGAGATGGGCTCGTGGGGGGGGGGGGGCGGCTGTGCTGCGGGGCTGGTGCATCGGCGCGGCTGAGGATGGATGCGGGGTTGCCATGACAACTGCATCCCCATCCCCGCCGCCCCCGGCCCGCAGAGGAGGGGGCCACTGCGCTCGGCCCCCGCACACGCTTGGCACGGGGCTGGGGGGGTTGGGGAGGGGTTGGAGCCTCCTTGGTGCTGGGGGGGGGGGGCATGTCCCCATGCCTCGGCTGTGGGGCTGGGCCCCCCCCACCCTGCGTGCTAAGCCCAAGCCTGGCAGGACCAGGGAGCTGACACACCCCCCCCCAGCCACCCCCAAAACGTCCCCTTCCCCCAAATCTCTGTCCCCAAACCCTCCCTGTCCCCAGGACGTTGCCGGGCCCTTTGCTCCAGCGGTGTGGCCACAGCAGCGTGGTGGGGAGGGGGGTCCTCAGGCACTGCTGGGGGGGGGGTCCGCTCGCTGGGGGGCCGTTTGTGACCTCCAGTGCCCAGACTGGGGGGTCTGGGGCCGATCCCACTGCTGCCACTGTCACCGTCCCACCGGGCCCCCAGCTCCGGCACCGCGGGCCGAGGCTTTTTGCCGGCGCGGTGAGCGGCTCTGGTGAGCTTTGGGCAGCGGGAGCCGAGGGGCCCGTGGCCGTGGGGAGGGGGCTGTGGGGACCCCGGGGGCTTCTCCAGCATCACTGCCCCGTTGGCAGCTGCCAGAGGGACGCCGGGGGGTCACGGAGGTGGCAGTGAGCAGCGGTGGCAGCACCGGCAGAGGCCTGATCCCGGCGTGAGCCATGTGTGGGGCTGGCGAGGGCTGCCCGATGCGCTGACCCCTCCGTCCCCAGCACCGTGTCGCCACCGGGGACGGTGCGGTACGGTGGCACCGTCCGGCTCAGCCCGGCACAGCCGTACCGTGCCGGGGATGGGCAGGCGTCGAGGGGACAAAAGGGAGCGGAACCGAACCAAAGCTGCTGCATGACGCGATGCCACCGGCCGTCCCAGCTCCGCCACCGGTGGCTGTGGTACCCCGGGCTGGTGCGGCACCGGGTCCCCATCCCGGGGGGAAGGGGGGGAAGTTGTGGTTGACCCCCTCCGCTCCGGGTGGCGTGTGTCGTCCCCCCCCCCGCTTGGGCATCCTCCGTGCCCGCTCCCCGCTCCGCAGCTGCGCCGCGGCTGCCCCGGTGTCAGCCGGAGCCGGGGCATGAGCTCAGCGGGGCGCGAGGCACCGGGTGGCACCGGCTGCACCGGGGGTGCCGTTGCAGCCGTCGGATGCGGGGGGGGGGGGGAGGGTCGCTGTTGCACCGTTAGCAGCACCGGGAGCCGCGGGGGGCGGTAGCCCCGGGAGGGGGTGTGAGCCCCGGGGATGGTGGCAGCGCCGCGGCCGGGGTGCCGGTGCGGGCGGCTGTGGAAACCCCCCCCCCCGCATCGCTCCACCGTGGTGGTGGTGGTGGGGCGGCGGCCGCTTTAAAAATGCAAATCACTCCCCTCCCCGCGCGCGGCGCGGCGGCGCGGCCGGCCAATGAGAGGCAGCGGCCGCTGGCTGCGGTAACCGCTGCCGGGCGCGGCGACCAATAGGAAAGCGGCGCGGCGGGAGGAGGGGGCGTGGCCTGAGCCTCCCCCCGTCCCCGGCGCGGTCCCGGCGCGGAGCGCGCGGCCCGTGAGCGGGCGCGGGGCGGCGGCGGCGGAGCGGGGCGGGGGCGGCCCCGCAGGTGAGTGCGGCCCCGCCGGGTCCCGGTCCCGGTCCCGGTCCCGCCCGCGGGTGGGGATGGGAGGGGATGGGATGGGGAGGGGGGGAGTAAGGGGTAACCCCCGGTGCCCGCGTACCGGCAGCGGGGTGCAGCCCCCGGCCCCGCCGTGCAGCCTCCGCCCGGTGCGTGGGTGCAGCCCCCCCACTCCCTCCCCGTCGCTGGGGTGCAACCCCCCCGGCGCTGTGCGTGGCTCTCCGCCCCGGAGCAACACACCCCTCACCCCCCGGTACCCCCCCCTCCATAAACCCCCGTGCACGGGTGCAGCCCCCCCGCAAAGCGCCGCTCCCGGTGCTGTGGACAACCGACCCTCCCCCCCCTCCCTCCCCGAGACATCCCCCCTGAGCCCCCCCCGCTGCAGGTGTAGGCACTCGGCGCTTTCCCTCCTTTTTTTTTTTGGGTGGGGGGGAGCATCTGCGTGTCGTCCCCCCCCCCCCCAGCGGTGCCTCTCCCTCCACCGGAGCCGCTGCCCGGGAGGGGTCCACAGCCCCCCCCCCCTCCCCCCGAGCATCCCCCCGCCCGGGCAGGTGCAGCCCTTCCGCGAACCGGGTGGGATCCGACACCCCCCACACCCCCCCCCGAGACCCCCTTGGGGGGCTGCACGACCCCCCCCAGTGAAGGTCACCGCTGCGGGTGGTCCGGGCCGCCCGGCTGGGGGGCGCGGGGGGGTCCCTGCCGCAGCCCGGTGGGATGCTGTGCCCCCCCCCCCCCCCCCCGACCCCGTTCCCCCCGTCCCCGTCCCGCTCGGGGACTCGGTGGCCGCCGCCACCTCCGGGGACTTTGGCCGGTGGCGGGTGCGCAGCGCTCGTGACCGGCGGCGGGTCGGGGTCCGGTGGGGCGCTGACCCCCCCCCTCCACGTCCCTGTGTCCCCCCCAAGTCCCCCTTCCCCTCCAGCCGGGGGGGGGGCTGCCGCGCTGAGCCCGCCCCACTCATGACACAGGTGGCTGAGGCTGTGCGGAGGGGGGGGCCGGGGCGGAACGGGGATTGGGGGGCGGGGGCTGCAGCACGCCCTAACCCCTCTCTGTCTCCCCCCAGACCCCCGCTGCGCCGAGGATGATCGGGGGGGCCCCGAGAGGCCCCCAACAGCCCAGGGTGAGTGCCGCTCCCCCCCCACCCCTAAATTTTTGGTTTCCTGTTTTTCTCCGGATTGCGGCTGGGGGGGACACAGCCCCGAGGGGGGGCACAGCCTGGGGGTCCCCCCCACCGAGTGCGGGGGGGGGGCTGCTCCAGCAGGTGACCCCCACCACAGCTGGGTGCGTTTGGGGGGGGCACGACACACGACACCCCATGCCTGGGCCCCCATTTTGGGGGGAGAAGGGGCTCTCCTGAGCTGGGAGGGGGCCAGTGGGGGGGGTGGGGGTGGTTTTGGGGGGCGGGGGGGGGGTGCACATGAGCAGCCGCTGTCACCGCCGCGCAGCAGCCGCTCATTTATTATTTAGCTGCGTATCTGGTGTCGGGCCCAAGCGCCGCCCCGGCGGCCCCCCCCGGCCCCCCCCAACCTGGGGTGCCACACACCGTGGGGAGGGGGCCGCGGTGGTGCTGGTGGGGGGGGTTATGGGGGGGGCTGCGGTTTCCATGGCCACGGGGCTGCGCTTTCCCGGCAAAACTGATAAATGGCAGTGGGTGCAGGTGCGGTGCTGGGGGGGGTCCTGCCGAGCGTGTCCCCCCCCCTCCTTCGGTAAGGGTCAGGTGTGTCCCCAGGGCACCGGGAGCTGAGCTGGGGGTCCCAACGCCGCCGTCCCCCCCCCCTCCCCCCCCAACTCCTCCAAGATGTCCTACTTCACCGAGCACTTCTGGGTAAGGCTGGACCCCCCCACCCATGGGTGCCCCCCACCCTCTGGGGCTCACTGCGGGGGGGTAGGGGGGGCAGCCCCGGTGCTGGGGGGGGGTGGGGTGGGGTGGAATTCATGGCTACCGGTAATTTTGCAAGGCCCGGCGCTTCCATTAACGGTGCAAATGAATTGCTGAGGGAAGGGGGGAGCGATGGGTGGGGGTCTCCCGACTGTGATATCGTCCCCGTGGGGACCCCCGTCCCGGTGCTGCGGGGGGCGGGGGGGGGGGGGGAGGGGGAAGTTGGCAGCGCCGCGGGGGCGCGGGACGCCGCCGGTGCTTCCTGGTTCGTCTGGCAGCTGCCGGCATCTTCCCCTTCCCCTGCCTCAGTTTCCCCAGGTGGGGCCGCTGCACCGGGGGTGGGTGGGTGGGGGGAGCCCCCCCTTCTGCCTGCTGGGGGTGGGGGGGGGAGCGGGCAGCACCCAAAATAGCACCCGGTGTCAGGGCTCAGCCCACCCCTTCCTGCCCCGCTCGCCCCGGGGAACATGGGTGTCCCCCCCCCGCCCCGGCTCCGGCCAGCAGGGGTGGGGGGCTCCACATCCCCCTTTGCACCCGGGGTTTGGGGGGGGTCTGGGCTGCCATGCTCTGTTTTGGGGCGTTTCCACCCCAAATGGTGCTTCCTGCCACGCCAGCGGGTGCTCCCGGTGGTGGCATTGTCCCTGGGGGGGTGGTTGGGGGGGGGGGGGGGGAGGTCTCTGGGTGCCCACGCCGTGGGGCACTGGGTGGTTTTGGGGGGCTGAGGGTGGTCCTCGTGCCAGGGCGAGAAGAACCACGGCTTCGACGTGCTCTACCACAACATGAAGCACGGGCAGATCTCCACCAAGGAACTGGCTGACTTCGTCCGCGAGAGGTACCGGGAGGACACACACACGCACACACACACACACACACACACGGGATGGCCGGGAGGGGTCCCTGGCACCACCGGGCTCCATCCCCATCACCCCCCCCCCCGCCATCCCCAGGGCTGCCATCGAGGAGAACTACGCCAAGGCCATGGTGAAGCTGTCTAAGATGGCCACAAACGGTACCCAGCTGGGGTAAGGAGGGGGCTGGGGGGGGTCCAGGGCCACGAGGGGGGGGGTGGGGGTGGGGATCCTGCTCATCCTCGCCTCTGCTCTGCCCCCCTCCTCGTCTTCCTCAGGACCTTCGCGCCGCTCTGGGAGGTTTTCCGCATCTCCTCGGACAAGCTGGCCCTGTGCCACCTGGAGCTGATGAAGAAGCTGCACGACCTCATCAAGGAGATCTCGCGCTACGGCGAGGAGCAGGGCCGGGTGCACAAGAAGGTACCGCCGTCCCCCCTACCCCGACCTCCCCCCACCCCCGACCCCCCTTTGCCCACCCTTCTTCTGTCATCCGTGTCCATCCATGCCCCCACCCCAAGTCCAAGGAGGAGGTGTCGGGGACGCTGGAGGCCGTCCAGCTGCTGCACGGGGTGGCCCAACTGCTGCCCAAGTCCAAGGAGAGCTACCACAGCAAGTGCCAGGAGTACGAGCGGCTCCGCAAGGAGGGCACCAGCCAGAAGGAGATCGACAAGGTGAGACCCCACGTGGCCCCCCGCGATGGTCCTTGGCCCCCCGCGATGGTCCCCGTCGTCCCCGGCTCACGCCCAGCGCTTGGTCCCGCAGGCAGAGCTCAAGTCCAAGAAGGCGGGCGAGGCGCTGCGGCGGGCGGTGGAGAAGTACAACGCCGCCCGGGCCGACTTCGAGCAGAGGATGATGGACTCGGCCGCGGTGAGCATGGCCGCGGGCGGGAGCGGGGCTCGCGCGGGCTCTGCGCCGGCTCCCGGTGCTGGCTGCGCGGTGCAGTGGTGGCACAGGGCAGGCTGGTCCCTGGGGACGTGCCGGCCTGGCTGAGGTACCCCTCCATGGGGACGTCAACCCGTGGGGACGTGCCACCCTGGCTGAGCCACGTTCTCTATGGATGTGCCACCTTGGATGAGCTCCGTTTCCTGGGGATGATGACCCCTGGGGACATGCCGCCTTGGCTGAGCCCCACTCCTTGGGGACATGCCGCCTTGGCTGAGCCCCACTCCTTGGGGACATGCCGCCTTGGCTGAGCCCCACTCCTTGGGGACATGCCGCCTTGGCTGAGCTCCCTGGGGACATGCCGCCTTGGCTGAGCTCCCTGGGGACATGCCGCCTTGGCTGAGCCCCACTCCTTGGGGACATGCCGCCTTGGCTGAGCTCCCTGGGGACATGCCACCCTGGCTGAGCCCCACTCCTTGGGGACATGCCACCTTTGCTGAGCTCCTTGGGGACATGCCACCCTGCCTGAGCCCCCCTCCCTGTCCACACACCAAACCTTGGGGACACGCCACCCTGGCTAAACCCTCCCCTCTGCCCCCCCGCAGCGCTTCCAGGAGGTGGAAGAAGCCCACCTGCGCCACATGAAGGGTCTCATCGGCTCCTACTCGCACTCCGTGGAGGACACCCACGTCCAGATCGGGCAGGTGAGTCCCCAGGGAGGGGGTGACCGGATGGGGGACAACCCCGAACTGTGTCCGCCCCTCTCTCCCTTTACTCTGAGTATGACATCCCCCTCTTTTTTTTTGTTTTTTATTTGTGTTTTTTTTTTATTTTTTTGATTTTATTTTCCAGGTGCACGAGGAATTCAAGCAAAACGTGGAGAACATCGGCACCGAGATGCTGCTGCGGAGGTTCGCCGAGAGCAAAGGCACGGGGCGGGAGCGACCAGGTGAGGTTGTGGGGCAGCATCCCCCCCCCCCCCCCAATTTGCACGAGGGTGGCGCTCCCCCTCCTCGCACGAGGGCTCTGCCCTCGTGCGAGGAGGGGGAGCGCCACCCTCGTGCGAGGATGGAGCCGCGGCGCTGGGCTCATCCCGCTCTCGGTGGCAGGAGCGTTGGATTTCGAGGAGTACCGGCTGGCGCCAGCGCAGGAAGGCAAGTACGTCTGCATCCAGCAGCCCCAGGCGGGGGATTTTGGGGGTGGGGGGTGGGGGGGCTGCTCACCACTCTGTGCACTTCCCCCCCCCCCCACCTCCCCAGGACCCAAGAGGAGCCGTAGTAAAGCTTTCCGTATCCCCGGATTGAGCCGGAAGGAGAGGGATCGTGATGCTGTGTAAGACCCCCCTCCCTGTATCCCTGCGTCCCCACATCCCCATGCCCCATATCCACGTGTCCCCGTGTCCCTGCATCCCTGTGTTCCTGTGTTCCGCATCCCTGCGTCCTGCCATCCCCCTGTCCCCGTGTCCATGCGTCCCCGTGTCCATGCGTCCCCGTGTCCATGCGTCCCCGCGTCTCCATGTTCTGCACCCCCACATCCCTGCGTGCCGCATCCCATCCCCGCTTTAGGGTCTAACGCTGACCCTGTCGTTCCCCAGGGAATCCCCGGATGCCGAGGTGGTGAGTATCCCAGTGCCAGCCTTGGGGTTGGGGTTTGTTCCCATACTGGGGGAACTGGGGAGCGAGCTCCTCTCCGAGCATCTCCTCGCAGGGCTGCCCGGAGGTGGATGAGGATGGCTTCACCGTGCGCCCCGACATCGCCCACAGTATCCTTGTGCTGGGAGGGGGGGGGTAGGTGGTCTTTGGGGTGTCCGGGGGGGTCCGAGCATTGGGTGTTGCCTTGACGGGGGCTCAGCCGAGGCGGAGAACCACGTCTGCCCCTCCAGCGACTCCGACTACGACGAGGACGAGCCCCGCAAGTTTTACGTCCACATCAAGCCGGTGCAGCCCCGGGAGGCGGATGGCAGCGCTGAAGCCACCATGGAGCAGCTCAAGGCCACCGTGGGAAACCTCATCCTGCCCCCCAGCATCGGGGTGAGCCTCGAGGAGGGGGGTGGGGGGGAGCTGCAGGGTCCCCAGGGACCGTGTTGGGGCTGACTGACCCCCTGTCCCCGTTCTCTTGCAGGGCACCGTCAAGCGACAGTCGTCCCGTAAGTGCCACCGCGGGGGCTCGGCGCGGCTCGAGTGTCCCCAGGGCTCTGTGTCCCCTAACGCTGCCTGTCCCTGTCCCTCCGCAGGGCACGTGGCGTCTCTGACCCCAGCCTCCAGCGATGCGGACCCCGAGGGGACGCTGGCAGCAGGTGAGACTGTGCAGGGGGGGTCCTGGGGGTGCGGGGGGGGGTCCTGAGGTTGTGGGGTGTAGTGGCTCTGCAACCCCCGCTGCGTCCCCTCGCCCGCAGGTGACGGTGCAGGGAGGGGGTGTCCGGCGGCGCAGGTGAACAGGTACGGGGCAGGGGGGGAGGGGGGTGCCGTGGGGCGGTGCACCCCACACACTGTCACCCCCGAGCCCCCGCCATGGGGGGGTCCCGGGGGGGACGACGACACTGAGCCGCCCTCTCTGTCCCTGGTGGGGGGGACACTGAGCCGCCCTCTCTGTCCCCGGCGCAGCGGCCCCGGCAAAGCCCCTCCGGACGCGGTGCCCCCCGCCGCTCTCTTCGGGCCCCCGCTGGAGTCGGCTTTTGAAGCAGAGGATTTCCCGGGTGAGGATTCGGGGGGTCGGGGAGGGAGAGAGCACAATGGGGGACCCTCGTGTCTGGTGCACCGTGGGCTCCCCCCCCCCCCCCCCCCTCACTGCAGTGCTCTGACACGGGGGGGGGTCTCCCCGCAGCCCCCCGAGCCTACGTCCTCACCTCCTCCTCCTCCCCCTTCTCCTCCTCCTCCCCGGAGAACGTGGAGGACTCGGGTTTGGACTCGCCCTCGCACCCCGCGCCTGGACCCTCCCCAGACTCCAGACCCTGGACCCCGCAGCCGGGGACACCGCAGAGCCCCCTCCCCAAGCGGGGTGCCCCAACGGACCCCCCGCCGCCACCGCCGCCACCCCCCGCCACCCGGGACCCCGGCGCCTGGGTGCCGCGGCCCCGCAGCCCCGCCGGCCGCCTCCCCGAGCCCCCCGGCTTCGCCGTCTTCAGCGGCCCCGGGGTCGAGGGGCTCTGGGAGGATGTGGGGACGGCGCCCCGGGGACGCAGCCGCTGCCCCAGCGGCCCCCCGCCCCGCGAAGCCCCCTCGCCCGACCCTTTCGGGGAGCCCCTGCCGTGGGTCAGACCCCGCAGCCCCGGTGGGGAGCAGCCCCCGCTGCCCTGTCCTTCCTCCAACTCGGCCTCCTCCTCCTCCTCCTCCCCGGCCCCCCCCAGCGGGGGGGAGTCCTCCAGCCCCTCTCCGTGGACCTGCCAAGGGTCGGGGACGAGGCTGACCGAGGGCGGCACGCCGGCGACTCCCCTGCCGCAGCCGGAGCCGGGTGAGTGGCAGGGGTGCAGGATTTGCCCCCCATTACCCTTAACTCTGCCCCCCCCCCCAAACTGGGCGCAGGGTCTCATCCAGCCCCAGGGCTCAGCCGAGAATGGGGCTGAGACCTGCCGAGCTCGTGGCACTGGTGAGACCCCGCTGGAGCCACCCCTGCCATGGCAGGTCTGTCTCCTCACCCCCCCCCCACCCCCCCCATTTGTTCCCCCCTCCCCAAGATGCTCTCCCCGCCCGCCCCAGCGCGGCCCCCCGGGAGGTCCCGCTCGTGGCCCCCCCGCGCCGTTCCCGCACGAAGAGGCCGGCGGCCGGTCTGGCGGTGGGCAGCAACACCGACCTGGTGCGTGGCTGGGGTGGGGGGAGCGGGGCTGGGCTGCGGGACCCCCACGGTGGGGGCCAGACCCCCCCTCCCTCCGCCTCCCGCCGCCGTCTTGCCTTGCAGTCGCGCTCGCTGAGCCCCTCGCCCTCCTGGAGCTGCGGCCCCTCGCACTCAGCACCCGCCAGCCTGGGCGAGCGGGGCTTCTTCGCTGTCTCCCAGCCGGCGCTCGGTGGGTCCCGAGGGGGGTTTTGGGGTGGGGAGGGTCGTGGGGTGGGGGTCCCATCCGGGCTGTGACCCCATTTTGCCTCCCCAGGGCTGTCGCGGGGTCCCAGCCCCGTGGTGCTGGGCTCGCAGGACGCGCTCCCGGTGGCCACCGCCTTCACCGAGTACGTGCACGCGTACTTCAAGGGGCACGATGCCGACAGGTATGGGGGTCCCGCGGGGGGGGTTCAGGGCTCCCCCAACCTCCAGCCGCTGTGTCCTGCCTGGGGCACCCGCTGACCCCCGGCTTGTCCCCGGCAGCTGCCTGGTGAAGGTGACGGGGGAGCTCACCATGTCCTTCCCCGCCGGCATCGTCCGCATCTTCAGCGGCAGCATGGCCCCCCCCGTGCTCAGCTTCCGCCTGCTCAACGCCGGAGCCATCGAGCAGTTCCTGCCCAACGCTGAGCTGCTCTACAGGTGCGGGAACACGGCGGCACCACGGCACCGGCGGCGTGGGGATGCCTGGGCAGCAGGGGATGCAGTGGTGGGGAGCTGGTATGGGGGTACACGGGGTGCCGGGGGGGATGTAGGGACCCTGGGAGGTGGTGGATGCAGTGATGGGGAGCTGAGTATCGGGGTACAGGGGTGTGAGGGGGGGCACAGGCACCCTGGGAAGTGGTGGGTGCAGTAATGGGGAGCCAATATTGGGGTATCAGAGATGTGAGGGGGGCACGGGCACTCTGGAGGTAGTGGGTGCAGTGATGGGGAGCTGAGTATTGGGGTACAGGAGGTGTGAGGGGGGGCACAGGCACCCTGGGAAGTGGTGGGGTGCGGTGATGGGGAGCTGATAGTGGGGTACAGGGGATGCCGGGGGGCACAGATACCCTGGGAGATGGTGGGTGTAGTGATGGGGAGATGATATTTGGGTACAAGGGGGCACAGGCACTCTGGAGGTGGTGGATGCAGTGATGGGGAGCTGAGTATCGGGGTACAGGGGTATGAGGGGGGGCACAGGCACCCTGGGAAGTGGTGGGGTGCGGTGATGGGGAGCTGATAGTGGGGTACAGGGGATGCCAGGGGGGCACAGGTACTCTGGGAGATGGTGGGTGCAGTGATGGGGAGATGATATTGGGGTACGGGGGGCGCACAGGCACCCTGGGAAGTGGTGGGGTGCAGTGATGGGGAGCTGATAGTGGGGTACAGGGGATGCCAGGGGGGCACAGGTACTCTGGGAGGTGGTGGGTGCAGCGATGGGGAGCTGAGTATCGGGGTACAGGGGGTTCCTGGGGTTCCCCGGGGGTCTGGGCATCCTCGGGCACCGGTGGGTGCAGCGACAGGGAGCTGGGTATCGGGGTGCCGGGATTCCCGGGGTGCCCCGGCAGCCTCGCCACTCCGACCCCGTCCCCGCAGCGACCCGTCCCAGAGCGACCCCAGCACCAAGGACTTCTGGCTGAACATGGCAGCGCTGACGGGGCACCTGCAGAAGCAAGCGGAGCAGAGTCCGGCCGCCTCCTACTACAACGTGGCTCTGCTCAAGTACCAGGTGAGCCCCGGTGGCGGTGGGGGGGAAGAGCCGGGACCCCCCCAGGACCCCAACCCCACTCCTGGGGGCGGGAGGGTCTCGGTGCCCCCCTGAACCCCCCATCCTGACTTCAACCCCCCATCCTGACTTCAACCCCCCCCCACACACCAGTTCTCGCGGCTGGGTCCCGGCTCGGCGCCGCTGCGGCTGTGCGTGCGCTGGGACTGCGCGCCGGGCGCCACGCGGGTCAGCGTCGAGTACGGTTACAACGCCGGCGCCCTGGCGCTGCCCGTGCCCCTCGCCAACGTCCACGTCCTGCTGCCCGTGGACGAGCCCGTCGCAAACCTGCGGCTGCAGCCCACAGCCAGCTGGTAAGGGGCCGGGGGGGGGGGGGGGGGGGACACGACATGCGCAGGACCAGGGGGTCCCAAACCACCCCCCCCAGGGTGGGGCAATGGGGACCCCTGGGCTGGGAAATGGGGACCCCGGGTGGGGAAATGGGGGGTGCTGATGGGGTGAGGAAGGCAGGGAGGTGGGAGCAGAGGGGCGGGGGGGGTGCAGCGGAGGTCGGGGGGGAAGGGTTTGGGGGTCTGGGGGTTTGGGGACGTACCCGTTATCCCGGCAGGAACCTGGAGGAGAAGAGGCTGCTCTGGAGGCTGCTGGACATCCCCGCTGTGCCGGGGCAGGGAGGTGAGGCTCGCCCCACTCGGAGGCTGGGGGGCAGGGGAGCGGGGTCCGGCCCTGGCCCCTGCAGACCCCCCACCCTCTGTTGTTTCCCCCCCCCCCCACCCCGGCAGGCTGTGGCCGGCTCTCGGCCAGCTGGGAGCCCCTCTGCGGGCCCAGCAAGCCCAGCCCCGTGGCAGCCCAGTTCAGCAGCGAGGGCAGCACGCTGTCGGGAGTGGAGGTGGAGCTGGCGAGCGCCGGGTACCGCATGTCGCTGGTCAAGAAGAGGTTTGCTACAGGTAGGGCTGGCGGGAGCCTGGGGGTGCGGGGTTCCCTTCCCCACGGCCCTGGGGGGGGTGGGGGGGGGGGTTTGCGGGGTCCTCTCCCCATCCCCTGTGGCCTCGGGGTGGACGAGGTCCCTTCCTTGGGGTGCACGGGGTCCCTTCCCCGCTCTGCGGGGCGCAGGGGTTCCCTTCCCTGGGGTGCACGGCATTGCTTTCCCAGGGTGGACAGGGTCCCTTGGCTGCTCCCGGGGGTGCACCGGGTCCCCTCCCTCCTCCCTATGGCACTGGGGTGCGTGACATCCCGGTCCCGGGGTGCACGGAGTCCCTTCTCTGCTCCCCATGGCCCTGGGGGTGCACGGGGTCCCCTCCCTGCCACCCCAAGCTCCGTTCCCCCCTCACTGGGTGATGCCCCATGATGATGCCCAGCCCGGGGAGGGTACTGGTAGCCCAGTTTGGGACTGGCATCGAGCCCTGGCCCCTCAGTGATGACCGTCCTCGCACCGGGCATGTACCCCCCCCCACCCCCCCCATCCTCGCAGCCCCTCCTCACTGCCTTTCCTCCGCAGGGATCTACCTGGCGGGGTCCTGAGCCGCCTCCCGCCGGACCCTCCGAGCCCCCCGGGGCTTCCCCCTTGGTTGTGTGAACTTGAAACACTGGATGGAGGATGGTTGGGGAGGTGGGAGCGCCCCCTCTTCGTCCTCCTCCTCCTCCTCCTCCTCCTCTCCCTCCGGCCCCCCGCTCCGTGGCTGTCACCGTGTCGTCTCCTGCTGCCCGGCGGTCGGTCCCCTCTGCCCCCCGTCCCCTCCGCCCCCCCCGTTCTGTGAAGGGAGCAGGAGCTGCTCTTTTATTAAACGCTTTATTTTCTAATAACACCCTCCCCCCCCCCCGCCGGCTCCCGCCTGCCTCCTTCCGCACCCGCCCGTCCCCGAGGGGGGGACCTCCGGACTCCCTTCCTTGGAAACGGGGTTCTGCTGGATGCGCCGCTGCTCTCCCGGGGGAGGGGGGGGGCGTAGGGAGGATGCTCCGGCGTTGCGGGGTTGGGGGAAACTGAGGCAGGGAAGCGGCGGCGCTCGGCCCAGCCCTTTGCTTTGCACCCGTGGGTGCTGCCGCCCCACCTTCGGCGGGCGGACGGGCAAAGGGCGGCATCACGACATCTGGCAGGCGGAGGGAGGATCCCCGCAGAAGGAGATTCCTTGTGCCACCGGGGCCACAGCGCTCCCGGCACGCGGGGAGAGGGTTGCGGTGGTGAGGATGGCCCTGAGCTGGCCCTGCGACAAGGTACTGGGGGGGGTGGGGGGGTGTCGGGTTGGAAAGGGGGGTGGGGGGGGGGGTCTCACGGCTCTTTGCGCTACAGCGGGGTCCGAGCCCGTGCTCCCGGGCACCGGGATGGGGTTGCCACCTTGGGGAAGAGTTAGCCGGATCCGTCGCCGGCTGGCCGGGCTCTGCGCCATGCTGGTGGCCAAACCATGCCGGCGGCCGAGAGGTGACGGGGCTCGTGCCGAGGTCCCCGTGTGCTGCCCGGTGTGTGTGTGGGGGGACACTCACCCCTGTCCCGGCGCTTTGTCTTTTGAAGGTGAAGGGTGATGGTGGCAAACCCGGGTGTGCTCCCTGCACCCCGGACCACCCCACCACCTCCTCCCTACGCCTCGAGATGCCTTTAGCTCCTCGGGTCCCCCCCTGCCCCATGCCAGCGGGTCCCGGCGGGGGGCTGTGCGCCCGTGCCGACCATCCCCAGGTTTCGGTGCTGCTCCCTGCGTTTGTTTCCCTGAAGGAGAACAGCCCCATCCCGGAACTCGGGGGTTTATTGCTCTCTTTGGGTCTGTCACACGTTTCCTGGTGCAGTTGGAGGACTCAGACTCTGCCCTGCACCCGCGGGTGCCCTGCCCAGCCTGCGCCCTCCCTGCCTGGCAGCCAACAGCTTCCTGGTTATCTTTGGCACGGTGTGACCATCGGGCACGGGGAGGTCTCGCCGCGCCGGCAGCCCCCCGGTCCAGCTCCGCGGGGAAGGATGCTGTGCCTTTGCCCCCGGCATCTCTCCCGGTGCGGACGCCCGGGGGGAGGGCTGCGGGGATGGCCGGTGCCGAATCCCGCTTCCCATCTCTTGCAGAGCACGTCCCTGCGGTGGTACAGGCTGGAGCTCTGGGGTCTGGTTGCCGTGGGGTTCCTGGGGCTTTGCTACCTGCTTTACCACGATGATCGGCTGTGGCTGACCGTGACCCCCAAGCGCAGCACCCCCCCGAGTCCCCGGGCAGCCCCCAGGCTCCCCCCACCCACCCCGGCCCCGTGCGTGGCCAACACCTCGATGCACAACGTCAAAGGCTTTGCCAAACTGCCCGGCCATGTGCAGGACTTCATGTTGTACCAGCACTGCCGGTCCTTCCCGGTGCTGCTCAGCACCCCCGACAAGTGCGGGGGCCCCAAGGAGTCCTCCAACGTCTTCCTCCTCTTGGCCATCAAGTCATCGCCGGGGAACTACGAGCGGCGGGAGGTGATCCGCAAGACCTGGGGGCAGGAGAGGACCTTCGAAGGAGCCTTAATCCGCCTGGTCTTCCTCGTGGGGGTGACCCCCCGCGCCTGGGATGCCAAGAAGTTCAACCGGCTGCTGCAGGTGGAGCAGCAGGAGCACGGGGACATCCTGCAGTGGGACTTCAAGGACACCTTCTTCAACCTGACGCTGAAGCAGGTGCTCTTCCACAGCTGGCTGGAGGAGCGCTGCCCCGGCGCCCGCTTCATCTTCAACGGGGACGACGACGTCTTCGTCAACACAGACAACGTCATCCGCTTCGCCATGGGCACCCAGGGCCCCGAGGAGCAGCATCTCATGGTGGGGCAGCTCTTCATCAATAACCGCCCCGTCCGCATCCAGCAGAGCAAGTACTTCGTGCCCACGCAGCTCATGGACGCCGACTACTACCCGCCCTACTGCGGCGGCGGCGGGATGCTCATGTCCGGCTTCACCGCCCGCGTCATCGCCCGGGAATCGCATGACGTCAAGCTCTTCCCCATTGACGACGTCTACCTGGGCATGTGCTTGAAGAAGGCCGGGCTGCTGCCCGCTTCCCACGCCGGCATCCGGACCATGGGTGTGGGGGCGCCGGCCAACACCGACCCCTTCGATCCCTGCTACTACCGGGAGCTGCTGCTGGTGCACCGCTTCATGCCCTACGAGACGGCGGCCATGTGGCAAGCCATCCACGAGCCCCAGCTGATCTGCAGCAAGAAGGTGAGCATCTTCTAGGGCGGCCGAGGAGGACAAGAGACCTGGGGTGAAACGCCGGGCTGCGGCTCTCCCCGCACCCCCGGCAGATGCTGCCGCCGCTCGGCGCTGCCGCGCTGCGAGGGAGGGTCCCCGGGGATCTCTGCCGCGGTTCTGCCGGGAGGGCAGAGCAGCATCTGCCGCGCCGAGCCCTGGCTCCCATCTGGGTACTGCTGAGTGCCACCGCGCACCCATCCCGCCCCTGACCCGTTTCTGTCTGGTTTTGCCCCGAATCTGCCCTCCTGCGGCCGGGGGAGCCCGGAGGCACCGCGGCGGGGGTTGGGGTGGCGGGGGAGAATAAATGAATGTGTGTTGTTGATGAGGCCGTGGGGTCTGGAGCCTTCCTGGGGGACGGGGGTGCAGGGAGGACGGGTCTGGCTGGGTGGGAGCGAGGGGAACGCCTGACCCCCCCTGGGGTGGGTGTTCTTCCCCGGGGGGTCCCTCTGCAGAGCCCCCCAGGTCCCCGCACTGTCCCCAGCCCCGCGAGCGGGTTGTGGGGTGGGGTGGGGGGGGATGGGCTGTGCCGCTCTCTGCGGGGTCGGTGATGATGTTCGGTGATGGCAGCCCTGGCCCCGGTGGGATGCTCGGAACAGACGGTGCCGTGTGGGGGTGGGGGGTGGGGGGATATTTGCAGTGGGGAGAGGAGAAAAACCCAACGGGATGGGGCTGTGGCCACAACTGCCGCCTGCCGAGCCGCGGGGTGCCCTGCTGGGTGCTGGCAGCCGTCGTGGCCGTATCGGGCACACGAGTTCATCCGTGGTCTCGTGTGGGGACACCCACTGGAGCCCCCACCCCCCACCCGGGAAAGCCTGCGGTGGCCGCCGAGCCCAGGAATCCCCACGCTGGGGTGTCCCGTGGGCACCCTCACCCCTCCCTGCGCTCCGCCAGCCGCCCTCCCCCGGCAGTGTCCTCCCCCCTCGCCTCACCCCAGCTGGCAAATTTACCAAATTTTACTAGGAACCTGCCAAATCCTGCCATGGCGGGGGTAGCCACAGCCAGAAGGGGGGGGTGTCCAAAACAAGTGGCATCACGCGTGGGGGGGGGTCTGTGTGCTGCAGGGAGAGGGGGGAGCAGGGCTGCCCTGCACGGGGGGGTGATGGGCGTCGTGTCCCCCCACAATGCCGCCCCTCCGCTGGTTCCGCCGCTGTTAAAGCACATTGAAGCATCGCCACGGCCACGTGTCCGTCTGTCAGCGCCTGGTGCTGGGGAGGGAGGTGGGTGCTGGGGGGTCCCTGCCGGGGTGGGCTACCCACGGGCTTTGCTCCGGCCGTCCCGCAGCGCCTCGATCTTGGGGGCCAGCTCCCCAAAAGGGGGTCTGGCACCGGGGGCGAAGGCCCAGCAGCTCAGCATCAGCGTGTAGACCTGGGGACAAGGGACAGGGCCATCGGGGGAGCAGGGTGGCCCCCTGGGACCCCCACTAGCCCCTGGGACCCCCACCAGCCCTGCTAGGGCTCTCACCTCCACGGGGCAGCCGGCCGGTGCCGGGAGGCGCCGGTTGTCCTTTAGGAGCTCCAGCAAGTGGCAGATGATCTGTGCCGTCTTCTCGGTGCCCATCATGCGGAGGAACTCCTGCGGGCACGGGGACGGCTGTCAGCGCGGGGTCACCGCAGCCGGCCGGGGCTGGGGGGTGGTTCGTCCTGAAGGTAATGGGGTCTGGGGTGGGGGCAGGGGGGGGGTCTCACCTCCGAGGGGCTCTTGCTCTTGTCGCTGTAGGTGAAGAGCTCATAGAGGAGGACCCCGAAGCTCCAGATATCGGATGCTCGGGAGAAGATGTTGTCCGCCAGGGACTCGGGCGCGTACCTGGTGGCAGGAGGGTGCTGAGCACTGGATCTGGTGGGGCCAGCAGACCCATATCCCCCCCTGCCCTCCCCTCCCTGTGCCATCCTCACCAGAAGACAGGGCTCTGGCCGGGTTCCTGCACCACATAATAGTCCTTGTCCTGCGGCAGCAGCTTGGCCAGCCCAAAATCCCCGATCTTGACGTGGGTCTCGCTCTCCACCAGGATGTTCCTGCTGGCCAGGTCCCGGTGCACGCAGCGCTGCGCCCCCAGGTACTCCATGCCCTGCGCAGGATGCAGCCGCTCGCTGGGGATGGGACCCAGCAGCATCCCCGGGGCTCACCCTGGCTGGACCGCGACCCCCTGGGTGAGCCAGGGCATCGCTCCGTCCCCATCTGTCCCCCCCCCCATAGGAGAGTGGGACCCCTTTTGCCACCAGCCTCACCTTGCAGATCTGCCAGGCGTAGAGCAGCAGGGTCCTGTGGTCCAGGCGGGGCTGGTTCTTCTGCAGGTAGTCCCGCAGGCAACCGTTGGGCAAGTACTCCATCACCAGCCGCAGCCCGCGCCGCCCTGTGCACGCATCCATCACCCGCCGGCCGGGACGCGGGCAGAGCCGCAGCCGGGTGCAGGCAGCATCACTCCCTGCCCGTTCCCTGCCCCAAAACGCCGTACTCACCCCGGCTGTAGCACACGCCCCGGTACTGGACGATGAAATCGTGCTGGAGGGAGTGCAGGATCTGGATCTCCCTCTCGAAATCCCGCAGCTCCTTGGCCGAATCCTGCTGCAGCTTCTTCACCGCCACCAGCTCCCCCGTGCTGTCGCCCAGCGGGTCGTAGCGGCACAGCTCCACGCTCCCAAAGTTGCCCTGGCCGGCGAGAGCCGGGAGGGGATATGGGGTGATGAGGTGCTTTTGGGGGGGCAGTGGGAGCCCAGAGACCCCCACCGTGTTCCCAGCACCTGCCCCCTCCTCCCAGATCCCCCACGCAGGGCACAAACCAGGCGTCTCTCAGCTTCGCAGGGCAGAGCATCACCCCCCCCCTCTAACGAGCAGGGGCTGTTTCCTGCCCCAGCGCGGGTAAGGAGGGAGGTTTGTGAGAAACTTGTGAGTTTTGCGTGGGATGGGGCCCCCTTTGCCCCCCCCCTCACCTTGCCCAGCAGTGAGATGTACTTGAGGTGCCGCTCCTCGAAGTGCGCGGGGTCCTGGCACATGGCAAGGGGCTCGTACCCCCAGAAGCTGTCCCGGAGCGTCACGTCGGTGGGCGACAGGTCTGAGAGCAGCTCGTAATCTGGGGAAGGCGGGCGGTGAGGGCACCGGGGGGGGTCTGGAGCCCATGTGTCGTCCCCCCCCCCCCGCAGCTCCATCCCAGGGCTCACCGGAGGTGATGAGGCTGTTGAGGTCCCGGATGAGGGCGCGGAAGCAGGGCCGGCGGCCGGGCTGGTAGTCCATGCACTGCGCGATGAGCGTGGCCAGCTCGGTCCACTTCGGTGCGGGGAGCTGGAGGCCGCTCTGGTAGAAATCCAGCTTCTGCGGGGGCGGGAGAGGGAGCTGGGGGTGACTGTGGGGTGCCCAGCCCTGTGTGTGTCGTCCCCCCCCCAGCAGCCCCCGCGTTCCTCCCCAGGCTGCGCACACCCTCTGCCCTGAGCATCACCCAAAGGCTGTGGGACGTTGGGGGGGGGTTGGTTATCGTCGGACCCAGCAGTCACCTTCACCGTGTGCCGAGGTCGGGGGGCTCCGGAGCCCTGAGACTCCGGCTCCGAGTGCTGCGGGTGTCCATCTCCCCCCAGCGATGCCCCTTTTCCAGTGTGACCGGCAGAGGAATCCCAGGGTGGGATGGGCGGCAGGCAGTCTTCTCCGGGCAGTGGGTGAGTGATGGGGCAGGAGGGACAGGGCAGGACGGTCGGGATGCAGTGGGATGGGGCAGGAGGGACAGGGCAGAAGGATTAGGATGCCACGGGATGGGGCAGGAGGATTGGGATGCAGCGGGATGGGGAAGCAGGGACAAGGCAGGAGGGTTGGGATGCAGCGGGATGGGGCAGGAGGATCGGGATGCAGCGGGATGGGGCAGTAGGGACAGGGCAGGAGTGTCGGGATGCAGCGGGATGGGGCAGCCTCACCTTCTGGGGCTCCAACAGGCTCACGGGCATGTTGCCACCGCTGAAGATCTCCCAGAGGGTCGCCCCGAAGCTCCACTTGTCGGCCGGCAGCGCCAGGCTCTTGGGGTCACTGAGGCACTCGGGGGCCACCCAGGGGATGCGCTCTACCAGCACTGGGGAGAGGGGGACGGCCCTGCTCAGCACCCGCCGGGGGGACCCTGCCACGTCCCCCGACACGCTGGGTCAGCCCAGGCACTTACTCTCCTTGGCCAGGACGGAGACGCTGACCCCGGGGTCGTTGAGCTTGATGAAGGGGGGGCTGCCGCTGGCCGCGTCCCCCTCCCGGGTCAGCAGCACCTTCTTAGCGGAGACGTTGCCGTGGGTGATTTTCTTGTCCTCCTGGGGAGGGGAGAGGGACCGGGAGCGTGAGCGCAGCCCCGGCCCGTGGGGCAGCTCCATGCACGGGGCTGAGCCGGTGCTGGCCGGGGTGAGCCGGCAGGGATGCGTGGGAGCCGTGGGGATGCGGATGCGTGGGGGCTGTGGGACACGGACGCGTGGGAGCCGTGGGGCAGGGATGTACAGGTCCTGAGGGATGCAGATGCACAAGAGCCATAGCCCGTGGATGCGTTGGAGCTGCAGGACGCGGGTGCAGGGGGGCTGCGGGATGAGGACACGGGAGAGCCGCGGGATGCTGACACACAGGAGCTGCAGGACACGTGGTCGCCAGGACGCCCACGCTTGGTGCCGTGCCGGCAGGCAGCTCACCAGGTAGTTGAGGGCATACGCCAGCTGCTTGGCCACCTGCAGCTTCCAGCTTGTGGTCACCTTGCCCTCGCCCTGGTTCTTCTTCAGGTAGAGGTCCAGGGGTCCGTACCTGACGTACTCCTGCACCATGATACCTGCGGGGGGATACGGCACGGGCAGGTCTGGCGCGTGCCCTCCCGGCAGCGCGGCCGTGCCACGGTGGTGCCCGGCGAGAGGGGACGGGCACTCACTGTCCTTCCCGAGGCTGACGCCGTGCAGCAGGACCAGGTGCTTGTGGGAGAGCTGGCTCATGATGCTGGCTGCCTCCAGGAAGGACTGGGAGCGGGGGAAGGATGGCTCAGGGTGAGGGGGGGGCTGCGGGGACACCCCCCTCGGTGCCGGGTTGGGGGGTGGGGGGGCTGCTCCCGCCTCACCTCGGAGCAGTTGCGGTGGCTGCCGTCCATGACCTTGAGCACCACCTCGGTCTGGTAGTACCCGTCCTCCTCCTGGTCCCGCTTGACGCCCTTGTAGATCTGGGTGAAGGAGCCCTGGCCCAGGCTCTCGCCCTGCCGCGAGAGGGGGACGCTGGCGAGGGGGGTCACCGCCGGTACACCCCCCCACCCCCCGGTGCCCCAACCACCCCCGTACCCGCGTGAGGCTCTGGGGGTCGATCTTGTGGAACATCATCTGGTTGAGGCTGCGGCGGGGGGCGGCGGGGGAGCCGGGGGGCCGGGGGCAGCCGCTCCGCACGATCAGCAGGTTGGACTTCTCTGGGGGGGGGGGAATGGCTGTGAGGGGCGGCCGGAGGGGGCTGTGCCTGCGCCGTGACCTCACGCAGCCCGATACGTGACGTCACAGCCCGCCCTGTGACGTCACGCGGCTCATTTTCTGACGTCGCGTAGCCTGCTCTTATGATGCTGTGTAGCCAGCGCTGTGACGTCACACAGCTGCCTCTGCGATGACACAGACTACTCCGCGACACCAGAGAGCCCACCTTGGGATGTCACACAGCTCATTTTATGACGTCACATGGCCTGGTCCATGATGCCACACGACCCACTCCGTGACAACACACAGCCCACCATGTGACCTCACGCAACCCCGCTTTGTGACCTCACGCAGCCCGTTCCGTGATGTCACACAGCCCGCTCTATGATGACATAGCCTGATGACACGCAGCCCACTCCATGACGTCACACAGCCCACTCCATGATGTCACGCAGCCCACTCCGTGACGTCACACCGCCGCGGTGGCGCGCAGCCCTGCCCCGTCCCGTCCCCCGCCCCGGCGCGGCGGTGTCACCTTTGGGCAGGGGCGGGCAGCACGCAGCCAGGCGCATGCGGACACCCTCCGCCTGCAGCTGGCGGTGCCCGTAGGTGCCCAGCAGCTCCCGCAGGCTGCAGAACCCCCGGGCCACCCCCGAGAGCCAGAAGTTCCCGTCCTCGTCCCTGCGGATCAGGCAGCGCTTGTAATCCTGGCCGGAGCGGGTCTGCGGGGGGCGAGAGCCGGGCTCAGGGGCAGGGGGATCCCCCCGAGTCCCTCCTGCCCTGTGGGTCCCCGCGGCAACCCCGGGGCCGTGCCCACCCCAAAGGGCCACCGCCGGTGGCATCACCCCTGTGAGCACCGGGTCTCAGCCCTGCCTTTCCCTCCCCGCTCCCGGTGACACCCGCGGCGCCCAGGGTGGGAAGCTGCGGGATGCTGCGCAATGCCGGCACCCTGGTCCCCAGCCGGTGCCGGTGCCGGTGCCGGTGCCGGTCTCACCTCGGCGCAGACGGTCAGCAGGTAGCTGTCGAAGTCCTGCGGGCTGCGGCGCAGCAGGTACAGCCCCGGGCGGCTCCCCGCCAACTTCAGCTTGTTCACCGCAAACTCGGAGCTGCGAAGGGCAGGGCTGGGTCGGCCGCAGCGTGGTCCCCCCCCTCGGGGACACCCCGGGGACCCCCATTGCTCAGCCCTCCGCCACGGTGTCCCCAAACCCGGCGGGCACTGGGGTGGCCCGGGCATCACCTGCCCCGCGAGCAGGATGGGGACCGGTGGCCGCCGCGCTTGTGCCTCCTCCCCAAGTGATGTCTTCCCCCGTCACCCGTGGGTTGGGGGTGGTGATGGGGGGGGGGTCCCAGCACCCACCTGATGGGCCCGTGGCACTGGTTCTCCACGTCCTCCAGGAGCCGGGGGGGGGCCACCTCCTTGCAGAAGTAGTGGTGGGCATCTGCCGTCAGGCGGTAGTAGCCGTCGATGAGAGCCACGAAGGAACGGGCTTCCCGCAGCGTGGGGAACTCCACCTCCTGGGGCCAGGCAGGGGGTCAGCCCCGCATCGACCCCCCCCATCCCACCAGGGCTCCCCCCCGTGCCCCCTCCGTCCGGCTCACCAGCACCCTGTTGTCCGTCTTGGTGAGGGTGACGATGCGGTTCTCCACGGGGCTGCCGTCCCGGCTCGCCTGCTTGATGCTGATGTCGGCGATGTCGGGGAAGTCACAGAAGTGCTGGCGGCTCTGCGGGGGACACAGCCAGGACTGGCCTCCACGTCACCGCCCGCCCCCCCCACCGGACCCCCCCGATGCAGCCCCCTGCCCGAACCTCGGAGCCGACGCAGCTCCAGGAGATGCCGTTCTCGCCGGCCACGTGGATGGCGATGTCCGTGGCAGAGCCCGGCGAGCGCACATGGAAACTCTCCTCTGCCCAGCGCCGCTGCAGCCGCTCCAGGTCCAGCAGGTACTTGAGCTTCAGGTAGCGTCCGTCCGTCTGGCAGCCCCCGATCTTCCGCAGGGATTTGCTGAAGCGGCGGCGGATGCGCTTGCGGGTGAGGAAGCTGTGCTGCTGGATCTGGCACCGCAGCGGCTCGGGGATGCAGGATTTGTAGCTGCACCCCGGGGATGGAGAGGTGAGGCAGCAGTGGGTGCCGGGCTGTCCTCAGGGACATCGGGCTGTCCCCATGGGTGCCAGGCAGTCCCCACGGCCCCCGACTCACCTGACATGGCTGAAGACCTCGTCCGGGCTCTGCCGCTTCTCCTTGGCGATGCGCAGCATGTCCAGCACGGCCAGGCTCAGGCACTCCTCCTGCGTGGGCAGGCTCAGCGCCACTGCCACCCGTCCCCCGATGAAATCGCTGCGGGACTGGAGAGGGTGCAGGGGATGGGTGGGGGGGTCCCCGTGCCAGCCCCCCGCTCCCTGCACTGGGTCCATCTCCTGCCTGGGGATGCTACAGCCAGAAGTCCCGATGCACCCCAAGAGCCCCCGTCCATGCAAGAGGGGGTGGCAGGTATCGTTCCCCCCCCGGCTAACAGGAGCTTCTAAGGTGGTCCCTGCTGACCCCCCATCACACTGTGGGGTGGTGGGGTGGCTCTAGCCCCAGCCCCATGCCCCAGTGCCTGCGTGAGCCACGTCCTACCCCAGGCGCTGGTTTCCTGCTGCTGCCTGGGGGGAAGCGGAGCCGGCTCCATCCCTGGGGTATGCACCACCCAGGGGACACAGTGACCCCCATCTCAGCAACCCAGGGTGCCCCATGCCCGGCATGGGATGACCACGAGTGGCTCCAGCCAAGCTGGGCAGCAGGACCCACATCCCACAGGCATCATGACCAGGGGCCAGTGGGTGCTGGAGGAGGAGGAGGAGGAGGAGGAGGAGGAGGGTGGCATGGCCCAGGGCAGTGAAGAGCATCGCCGCACTGAGGTTGAGATGTACCACATACCTGAGAAGCAGCAAAGGACCCGACCTGCGGCCCCAGGTGTTGGGGACAGAGATGCCAGGCCTGGCAGGGCTCACCTGGGCAAAAAGGTAATCGATGACGGGGTAGTCCAGGACGGGGCTGGCCCGGTCGTTCAGCAGCTGGAAGCGGTGGGACTGTCCCAGCCCACACCAGTTGGGGAAGAAGAACCTGGTGGGGAGAGCGGAGGGGGCTCAGTGCCAGGTCCCCCATAGCGCACAACCCCTATCAGCCATCAGAGAGTCTCCAGGCAGCTGGGCCGGGGCCGGGCTGGCCGCGTCCCCGCAGGCCGTACCTGATCCTGTACACCACGACCTGGCTGCAGGTGTCATCGACGGTGAAGAGGTGGTTGGGGGGGAACCAGCAGCTGAGATCCTCGCTGGCCAGGGCGAAGAGCGGGTGGCAGACGGGCAGCACGCCTGGGGACGGAGAGTGGCGCTGTGACCCCCCCGCCGAGGACGGGCACAGCGGTACCCTGAGCCCACCGGTGCCCTGAGCCCACCGGTGCCGGGGGATGATGCTCACCGCAGGCTTTGGCGGCGCGGACGCACAGCTCCTCGGCCGTGTACTCGCCGAAGGTGAAGGTGAGGAGGCCGGCGGCGGTGCCGGGGGGGCTGCGCGGGGTGGGTGCCCGGTGGTACAGGTACACCTGGAGGGTGCCGGTCTCGGTGGAGGAGAGGCTGCAGGAGCGCTCCCCGATCAGCGGGGTGTCCTCGCCCAGCGGGGCCATGGCGAGCGCTGCAAGGAATGGGGGGGGGGGGGGGGGGCGGGCTCAGCACCGGGGTGCCGGTGGCACCGTCCCCCCCCCGATGTGACCCCCACCATGTAGGGCAGAACCTTGCCCCACATATGTCTTTCCCCACGGTTTTCCCTTGGCATCATCCCCTCCCCGGGGTAAAGCCCCGCAGCATCTCCAGGGTGGGCTCAGCCCTTCCTGGGAAGGATGAAAGGGAAACTGAGGCACAGAGGCGTTTCTCCGGGCGTGTGGATAAACCCACCCTCCCCAGCCTGTCCCGCGGCCGCTCCTCCTCGCCAGCCGGCCCAGGGCCGTGAGCCCATGCCCTGCCTCGCTCCCTGGTGTGGGCCCGGAGGACTCGGCTCCCTCCCCATGCCCGGCTGGACTGGCCGGACCCTGCGAAGCCCCCCCGTGTCGGTGTGGTACCTGCTGCCGTGCTGGCGCCCGTGTGCTCCGGCCCTGGGGAGCGGGACCCGGGCAGGGCTGTGCCACCGCGTCGGGGTTCCTGGCCTGCGTAGGCGGATGCTCGGAGGTTGCGAGCGAAGGAGAGAGTCAAAAAATCCCCTCTGCGACTTCCTTCCTGCCCGCAGCCTCTGCAGTGGGTGGTTTCCTGGCGAGGGAGGGGGCACAGGGCAGGGGGCAGAAAGGAGCCACCCCAAGGTGTAGCTACCAGACAGGGGGGTGAAGGGGCAGGGACCCCCAGGCACCCCACTTGGTGCTGGGCACCCCAATGGACCCGGGCACCTCGCCGGTCCTGCCACCTCCTGGTGCTGTGGGTACCGCAGGGATGGGCGATGCTCTGCCCGGGCATCCCAGCCCCCGTCCCGTCCCACCCTGCCCGCCGGGGCGAGGGGCTGGCTGCCACCCATGCCGTTGTGCTTTTGGGGCCACCGTGCCTGGCCCCGGTGCCGTGCGGCGTGGCACGCACCCGCTGGTGGATGTGGCCGGGCCCAGCAGCCGCCGCTGGTTGTTTTTCCCCGTTCTGCTGCTCCGGGCAGCTCGGCACGGGGGCGAGGCAGGGAAGGGGGTCCCGTCCCCGGGGACGGGCGTTGGGGACAAGACCACCAGGGCTGGAGCCAGACCCGGGGGCCAAGGGACCCTCCTCTGCCCCGCGGTGACGCCTCGACGGGGACAGTGCTCTGTCCCCACGTCGGGGCTCTTCCCCGGTGGTGACCCAAAGTTCGTCCCCGGGGTTCAGGGCAGGGGGAGGAATTCCCCGTGGGACAAACCTGTCCGGGGGCCGAGCGGGCGAGACAAAGCAGCGTTTGTGCGGGGGAATGAGGAAGCCGAGCCAGCCCCACGCCTGGGTGCCACGTAACTCCGCGGCCGGAGCCGTCCCACCGGCCCCGCGCTCCCCGTCGGGGTACGGGGGGGGCGGGGGGGTCGGGATGGGGGTCGGGGGGGGGGGCCGTGCCCGCCCCTCGGGGTCACCCGCCGTTCGCCGGTGCCGGGGCGTGCGGGAGGGAAGGGGTTATGGATGCGGCCCCCGACGGCTCCGTCCTCCCCCCCCCTCGAGGGTCCCTCCCCGGTGCCCGCCCCACGGGCTGGAGGAGCCCGAGGCACGACCGCCGCCGCCGCCGAGGACGTCGCAGCACCGCCGGGCTCCGCAGGGACCCCCGGGCAGCCCCCCCCGCCCCTCCCCCGCGGGTCCTCGCCGGGCTGCGGGCGGCCGTCGGCAAAGGAGCTGCTTTTTGGGTTGTTGGTTTTTTTGGGTTCTTTATTTTTTTTCTTTTTTATTTTTTTTCTTTTTCTGGGTAAAGGTTTAGTCGGGGTTTGTTTTGTCCCCTCGGCTGGAGATAAACTGGGCTCCGGCGCCGGCTCTGCCTCTCCCTGTTCGTGCGGGTCGGGGGGGGGGTTGGGGGGTGGGGAGGGGGGATCGCTCCCTCCCGGCCGCTGTCCTTCGGGGGCCGCCGCTCGCCCGGAGCCGCGGGGCCGGTGCCCGGTGTGCCGCGGGGCAGCGGGACCGGGCGCCGCCGCTCTCCCGTCGCTGCGGGCGCCGGAGCCGGAGGTATTGGGGACAATCTTCTTGCTGAGCTCGGGCTGTCCCTCCGCCGGACTGGGGTTTGCCTTTCGCAGCCGAATGCTCGGCACAGCCCTTCCCCGGGACGGGACGGGACAGGGACAGGGACAGGATGAGGATGGGGATGGGATGGGACAGGGACGAGACAGGGATGGGATGGGACAGGGACACGGATGGGACAGGGACGGGGACAGGATGGGGATAGGATAGGACAGAGACGGGACAGGGATGAGATGGGATGGGATGGGATGGGATGGGATGGGATGGGATGGGATGGGATGGGATGGGATGGGATGGGACGGGACGGGATGGGATGGGATGGGACAGGGATGGGATGGGATGGGATGGGATGGGATGGGATGGGATGGGATGGGATGGGATGGGATGGGATGGGACAGGATGGGACGGAATGGGATAGGACAGGGACAGGGACGGGAAGGGAAGGGAGAGGACAGGGATGAGATGGGACAGGACAAGGATGGGACAGGATGGGATAGGGAGGCAGCCGCGCTCTCGGCTCCGTGCTCGGTCGAATGTCGGTCGATAATTGCACAGAGTTTTCTCCCCCTCCAGTTTCACCACCTTCGGATGCGCCGGTGCCGCCACACCCTGGCCTAGTCACACGTGCCGTGTCCCTGTGCCACGTCCCCATCCACCCGCAGGTGCCCAGGCGGGGGGTGTCGTCCCCATCCCCCCCTGCAGCCACCATGCCGTCCCCGCCGGGGAGCCTGGAGGTGTGGGTGCCGGAGCGGCTCACCTTCAGCCTCTGGGACTACGGCGTCTTCGGGCTGATGCTGCTCATCTCCACCGGCATCGGGCTCTTCCACGGCCTCGCCAAAGGCGGCCAGAAAACCTCGGAGGATTTTTTCACGGGGGGACGACGCATGTCGGCGCTGCCCGTGGGGCTCTCGCTCTCGGCCAGCTTCATGTCGGCCGTGCAGGTGCTGGGGGTGCCGGCGGAGGCTTACCGGTACGGTGCCAAATTCCTCTGGATGTGCGTGGGGCAGCTGCTCAACACGCTGCTCACCGCCCAGCTCTTCCTCCCTGTCTTCTACCGCCTGGGGCTCACCAGCACCTACGAGGTGGGCACGGGGAGGGGGGGGGGACACGCAGCCCCCGGGGTGCCCCGATGCCGGGATGGCCCCAACGTGCTCCTTTGTCCTTGTCCCCAGTACCTGGAGCGGCGGTTCAGCAGGAGCGTCCGGCTGTGCGGGACCCTGCAGTACGTGGTGGCCACGGTGCGTGTTGGCGGTGCACGGGTGGGATGGGGGACGGTGGGGACGTGGCACCCGGCGGGGGTTTGGATCCGGCTGTGCCGGTGCTGCCCTGAGCCCCTGGGAAGCGTCCTCGTTCCCGTGCTCATGTTTTCATGTCTCAAAGCAAATAGTGCCCGGCGGGAGCCCTGTTTTGAATGAAAACCCCAGTGTTTTCCCAGGGCCTGCACGCCACGCTTGGGCGGCATCGCCACGCTTCGCCCCTGTCCCCGCGGGCGCAGCTGTCACCGGCCCGGTGCCCGCGGTGCCGGTGGGATGGGGTGCTGACCCCCCCTCTTCCTGCAGATGCTGTACACGGGGATCGTCATCTACGCCCCCGCCCTGATCCTCAACCAAGGTGCGGTGGGGAGGTGGGGGACGCTCCCCGTCATGTCCCCCTCCCTGCACCGGGGACATCTCAGCCCTGTCCCACCCCAGGGGTCGTTTGCACCCTGGGGCTCTGCTCAGCACCTTCCCGTCCCCTTCAGTGACCGGTCTGGACATCTGGGCGTCCCTGCTCTCCACCGGAGTCATCTGCACCTTCTACACCACCATAGTGAGTGTGGGAGTGGGGGGGCTCTGGGGGTCCCTGGGGATCCCTGTGGTCCCCGAGGGTCCCTGGTGCTCACCCGCGGCCCCGTCTGGCGCAGGGTGGGATGAAGGCTGTCATCTGGACGGACGTCTTCCAGGTCGTCGTGATGCTCTCCGGCTTCATCGCCATCATCATCCGGGGGGTGCTGTTGGTGGGGGGTCCCGCCAGGGTGCTGAGCATCGCCAACAACGGCTCCAGGGTCAACTTCGGCGAGTGAGTGTCTCCCCCCACACCCCGCTGCGTGCTGACCCCGCTCCCCCCACCCCGCCGTGCTGGGGGGCCGGTGCCAGCCCTGGCTCACCCCACCCCCCCACCCCCCGGCCCCGTCCCCGTCCCGGTGTGCCCAGCTTCAACCCGGACCCGCGGAGCCGGTACACGGTCTGGACCTTCCTGCTGGGCGGCACGCTGGTCTGGCTCTCCATGTACGGCGTCAACCAGGCGCAGGTCCAGCGCTACGTGGCCTGCAGGACCGAGAGGGAGGCCAGGACGTGAGTCCCCGGGGCCGCGGGGAGCGGCTGGATCCCCCTGGGCGTGGGACGGTGCAGGGGGGCGAGGGGCGGCTCTGAGGTTGGGGGGGGTCGGGGAGCCCGGTGCCTGCACCCCTGTATGCCCCCTGCGCCCTTGCACCCCTGCATGGCCCCTGCAGCCCTGCATGGACCTGGCACGGACCCTGCAGGGACCCTGCACCCCTGCATGGACCTTAGACAGACCCTGCAGCCCTGCATGGACCACAGCCCCTGCACCCCTGCATGGTTCCTGCACCCCTGTGCAGACCCTGGATGGATCCTGCACCCCTGCATGGACCTGGCACGGACCCTGCATGAACACCGCACCCCTGCATGTACCCTGCACGCTCGCACAAATCCTGCATGGACCCTCTGCACCTTGCATGGACTTTACACAGACCCTGCACCCCTGCATGGACCTGGCATGGCCCCGGCATGGCCCCGGCACCCCTACGCAGATCCTGGATGGATCCTGCACTCCCGCATGGACCCTGCACAGCCCCTGCATAAACACTGCACCCCTGCATGGACCATGGACCATGCACCCCTGCACGGCCCCTGGATGGATCCTGCGCCCCTGCACGGACCCTGCACGGCCCCGGCGCCCCTGCACGGACCTTGCACCCTTGCAGGGACCTTGCACCCTTGCAGGGCCCCTGCATCCCGTGCTCCCGCCCCGTGCTTGCAGGGCGCTGCTGGTCAATCAAGTGGGGCTCTTCTGCATCGTGTCCAGCGCGGTGGCCTGTGGCCTTGTGATGTTTGCGCTGTACCAGGACTGCGATCCCCTCCTCGCCGGCTACATCTCAGCCCCGGACCAGGTACCGGCCCCTGCCGGCTCTGCCCTCTCGAGCGGCAAATTGAGGGCGGCGAGGTGGAAGGGGGAGAGGGATGGAGGGGACGGACCATTGGGTCCCCATCTCAGCCCCGTTGTGGTGGCTGGGGTCCCCGGGGGTCCTGCCCCCCCCCCCGCCCGATGCAGCCGCCTCCCTCCCGCAGTACATGCCCTACCTGGTCCTTGACATCTTCGAGACGTCCCCGGGGGTGCCGGGGCTGTTCCTGGCCTGTGCCTACAGCGGGACCCTCAGGTGAGGACAGAGCATCCCTCGTCCCGAGGGGACCCCACACCTCCCCAGGGAAGGGGGCTCTGCCCCCCCCTCCCCCCCCGCAGGCTGTCGGCATCGGGGCTGAGCGCTGCCGCCTGCCCGCGCCCCAGCACGGCCTCCACCAGCATCAACGCCATGGCGGCCGTCACCGTCGAGGACCTCGTCAAGCCCCGGCTGCCCACGCTGTCACCGCGGAGGCTGACCCTCATCTCCAAGGGGCTGTGTGAGTGGGCATGGGAGCCGTGCCGTGCCGTGCCGTGCCGTGCCGTGCTCCCCCATCCTGTACCGCACTGTTTTGTGCCATGCCATGGCGCACAGCATGGTGCCGTGCTGTGCCATGCCACACTGCCTCATCCTGTGCCATGCCATGGTGTGCTGCACTGCACCGTGCCATCCTGTGCCATGCCACACCGTGCCATGCCATGCTGCGTTGCACCGTGACATTCTGTGCCACGCCATGCTGTACTGCATCATGCCATGCTGTGCCATGCCATGCCATGCTGCACTGCTCCGTGCCGTGCCGTGCCGTGCTGAGCCGTTCCCGTCTCCCCCACAGCGCTCATCTACGGCACCTCGTGCATCACGGTGGCCGCTCTGGCCTCGCTGCTGGGCGGCGGCGTGCTGCAGGTGAGCCCCGGCGCGCAGGGCCGGATCCGGCGCGGGGCTGAGCTCACCCCTCTGTGCCCCCCACCCTACACCCCCCCCACTTTGCCCACCGGCTCTGCCCGGCCGAGCGGGACCCGGCCACACGTCGCTGGCTGCAGGAGAGCCCTCGAGCCGGTTCGGCTGCGGTGGCTGGGGGGGTCTGGGGCAGAGCCAAGCGCCTTCATCCTCCTCCTCCTCCTCCTCCTCCTCCTCCTCCTCTGAGCCCCTCAAGCCCCCGCAGCCCCCCAAGCTCTCCGTCCCCCCTCCAGGGCTCCTTCACCGTCATGGGGGTGATCAGCGGGCCGCTGCTGGGGGCCTTCGTCCTGGGCATGTTCGTGCCGATGTGCAGCACGGCCGTGAGTCCTGCGGGGGGGATTTTATTTTTTGGGGGGGTGGGTGTCCAGGGGTGCTGCCGCAGCCCACTGCCCCGGGGCTGTGCGGACCCCTCTCCTCTGCCGCAGGGCGTGCTGGGGGGGCTGGGCGCCGGCTTCACCCTCTCCTTCTGGGTGGCCGTGGGGGGCACCCTCTACCCCCCCAGCGCTGCCACCATGGGGGTGCTGCCCACCTCCGGAGCCCTCTGCCCACTCTACAACCGCACCGCCGGCACCAACCGCACCGTCCTGCTGGGACCCCTGCCCCCCCGCCAGGAGCCCCCGGCCCCGGCACGGTGAGGGGGGGGGACAGGGCGTGGGCAGGGGAACGATGGCAGTTGGGGGGGGCCACGGAGGCACAGGTGGCTTGCTGTGATGTCACACCACTGTCCCTGTTCGCCGTGATGTCACACCAGTTTCCCTGCTCCTTGTGACGTCACAGCACTTTCCTAATTCCTTGTGATGTCACACCACTGTCCCTGTTCACTGTGATGTCACACCAGTGTCCCTGTTCACTGTGATGTCATAGCACTTCTGTTGTTCCTTGTGATGTCACAATGCTTTCCCTGTTCCTCGTGATGTCACACTGCTGTCCCTGTTCCTTGTGATGTCACAGCACTTCCGTTGTTCCTTGCAATGTCACAGCACTTTCCTAATTCCTTGCGATGTCACAGCACTGTCGCTGTTCCCTGTGATATCACACCAGTGTCCCTGTTCCTTGTGATGTCATAGCCCTTACATTGTTCCCCGTGGTGTCACACTGCTTTCCCTGTTCCTTGCGATGTCACAGCACTTTCCTAATTCCTTGCGATGTCACGCCCCTGTCTCTGTTCACTGTGATGTCACATCAGTGTCCTTGTTCCTTGTGACGTCACACCACTTTCCCTGTTCCTTGTGACGTCACGCCGCTGCCTCTGCCGGCCCCTGACCCCCTCCCCTCGCAGGCCGGCCATCGTGGGTGACTTCTACGCCATCTCCTACCTGTACTACGGGGCGTTGGGGACCCTCGTCACCGTTGTGGCGGGGGTCCTGCTCAGCTCCCTGCCAGGTGAGGGGGGGGTCCGGGTGGGGACATGTCCCCGGGTCATGTCCCCCCCCCCGCAGCCCCCCCCCATGGCACCCCCTTGCACGCAGGGCCGACCAAGCGGACACGGCTGCCCGCGGGCATGCTGTGGTGGGACATCACGAAGCAGATGTCCTCGGTGTCCCCCACGGGCAACAAGACCCCCGGGGAAGACCCCCCAGGCAAAGCCAAAGCCCCCCAGGCGCTGCCGGGGAGGTCAGACGGGGAGGTCGGACCCCCCCGGGGCCCCCCCGAGCCCGGCACCGCCACCGACCTGCTGCTGCAGGAGACCCACGTGTAGGGCGCTGCGGGGGGACGTGGGTGGCCCCCGGCTGCGGCCGCGGTGGGACTGCGGGGCGGGGGGTGCCATCGCTGTCCCGGGGGGGCCCAATAAAGGAGGAGCTGTTCCCCGGGAGGAGCCTGTCCTTGGGGGGGCTGGGGGTGGGGTGGGGGGGAGACATGGCTGCCCACCCCCGGGGTGGCACAGGGGCTGGGGGGGGGGTCAAACTGGCGGGGAGGGGCAAACTGGGGGGGGGTGGAGTCAAACTGGGGGGGGGGGACATGGGGATGGGACCGGGGGGGAAGGGGGGGGGCCGAGGTCCTGCCATGCCTGGGGGGGCGGGGCCTGCGCCCATAAGCCCCGCCCACCCAGGTGACAACGGGCCCCGCCCTGTTAAACCCAGCACCGACCCCAAGGACAGTGGCCACGCCCTGCCAAGCCCCGCCCCACCCATAGAACAATGGGCCCCGCCCCAACAAGCCCCGCCCACCCAGGTGACAACGGCCACGCCCTGCTGAGCCACGCCCACCCAGATAACTATGGGCTCCGCCCTGGTGAAGCATCCAGGTGACAATGGGCCCCGCCCTGTTAAGCCCCACCCCACCCAGCTCAACAATGGGCCACACCCTGCCAAGCCCCGCCCACCCAGGTGCAATCGGCGCCGCCGCAGGAGCCGCTCGGCCGCGTCGCCATCTTGGGGGCGCCGCCATCTTTGTGCCGGGCAAGGCAGGCCGTGGCGGCGGGCGGAGCGCGGGCTCTCCCCCGGTCTTCCTGCCGCGCTGCGGGCGCTGCCGCGGGCGGGGGATGCCGTCCGGCCCGCCGCTGCCCGCCGGGCCTGGCGCCGGGGCCTGGGCGGAGCGGGGCCGTGCCCTTAGCAAAGATGGCGGCGGCGGCACCCGCTCCCTGACGCGCCGGCAGCGCCTTCTGGCCCCGCCCCTCCCGCGGGAGCGACGGCGCACCTTGGTGACGCGCACGAGCGCGACGGCCGGAGCGGCGGGGACCGGGTAGGAGCGGGCCCGGGTAGGAGCGGGCCCGGGCGGCGGGTCCGGGCCGGGGAGGGGAGGGGAAGGGAGGGGAAGAAGGGAGGGGGGGCGGAGGAGAACCGGGGGGCTGAGGGGGGTTTGGGGGAGGGGGGGCTGAGGGGAGAGGGGCGGCGCGGGAGGGGCGGATCGGGGGGGAAAGAAAGGTGGCCCTGTGCTGAGCAAACGGGGAAGGGCAGCCGGGGGGGCTCTGTCGTGATGGGGGGGGGGGGCTCTGTCGTGATGGGGGGGGGGGCTCTGTCGTGATGGGGGGGGGGGGCTCTGTCGTGATGGGGGGGGGGGCTCTGTCGTGATGGGGGGGGGGGGGCTCTGTCGTGATGGGGGGGGGGCTCTGTCGTGATGGGGGGGGGGGCTCTGTCGTGATGGGGGGGGGGGGCTCTGTCGTGATGGGGGGGGGGGGCTCTGTCGTGATGGGGGGGGGGGGCTCTGTCGTGATGGGGGGGGGGGCACTGTCGTGGGGTTGGAGGGGGCCTCCATCGTGGGATGGGATGGAGGCTCTGTCATGGAGTTGGGAGGGGCCTCTGTCGTGGGGTTGGGCGGGGGGCTCTGCCGTGGGATGGGCTCTGTCGTGGGATGGGATGGAGGCTCTGTCGCGGGACGGGGAAGGGCTCTGTGGTGGGTTGGGGGGGGCTGTAGCGGGGGTGGCTCTGTGGGTCCCCAAGGAGAGGTGTACCAGCACCGGGGACGCTGTCACGGCGCAGGGGTCTGGCCTGGGCGGGTGACAGCCGGCCCTGGGGGGGCAGCTCGGGGCACGCTGGCTCCGCGGGGTGCGGGGCCCGGAGGGGGTGTCCCTCGCCCTCCCCCCCCTTGTGCTGCCCCGGGGCCAGCCCAGGTCCGGCTCTCCTGGAAGAGTCGGAGCTCGTGTCGGGGAGGAGAAGGGATCTCATCCAGCCTGGGCTGCGGACAGCTTGGCACTCAGGCAGCCAGCCCTAAGCAGCAGCCCTTCCCCCTGCTTTCTGGTTTAGCAGGCAGTTACCTGCCATTAAAAGGAAAGGTTTAAGATCCAGAAGGTGCCGTCTGCATGGGAGCGTGCTGAGAAGAAGGGTCTTTCTCACCGCCCAGTTAATTTTCTGGCTCCCATTTTGCCTGGCTTTAGGACTTTCCCTGCCCTGACGATGTGGGGGAAATTACTACGGCACATGTGCGTGGCCGTGTATCCAAGTTAAACGGGGCCACGGGGCTGCGTTTCTGTACAGACGGTCAGAGGGGGCGAGACAGCGCTTGTGCTGCTTCATCCGGCGCTGCTGGCAGCAGTGTGTTCCCCTCGCAGCCTGCCGGCACCGAACGAAAGCACCCAGCTCCGGTTTGACTCGGCAGCAGAGGGTGTTTTGGCTTGCAGGGGAGCAGTGCTTTCAACGTGGTACCGGCAACCCAACGGCTCAATTTGTCGTGTCGTTGCAGCACAAAAAATAGGCGGGAGGGGCTGTCCCCCGCTGAGGATCTGGGGCACGGTGAGCAGAGTTCCTCCTGGGTGAGCTGGAAGATTACTGGATCTGTTCTGCCCAGGGTCTCGAAATAGTGTGAGGCAATAAGAAAAGGGAGTTTTCTTGGTGTGGACTGCGGCTGTTCCTGCTGCCCGGGGTGACGGTGAACCTGAGATCCTGTCCAGGGCGAGGACCTGAACCTCTTTTCTTTTCCGCAGAGCACCTTGAGTGATGCCCAAGAAGTTCCAAGGTGAAAATACCAAGTCGGCTGCTGCCCGCGCGAGGAAAGCTGAGGCAAAGGCAGCAGCCGATGCCAAACGTCAGCAGGAGCTGGAAGATGCCTACTGGAAGGATGAAGACAAACACGTGATGAGGAAGGAACAAAGGAAGGTGAATGGCTGGTCAGGTAGAAGGGTGTCCTCTAGCTGGTCCGTTGCTCAGCCCGTGAGACCCAGGCTTGCTCAGAAAGGGTCGCTTCTCCTCCTCTGTCCCCCAGCTGTAGCTGTCTCTCCACACGGTGTCCTGCGCTTAGTTTTGGGCAGAAGAGCTGGAACTAGTGGCTTCTCTGGGAGCTAAAAGAAGCCGAGTGTGGGAGTAAGTGTAAGCTTTGATGTGTAATTCAGAAATCTGGTGGATCTTAGAGCTGCCTTCCCAAGGGAGGCAGTAAAAGCTTTATTGTTGGAATCGTTTAAAATCGAATTAAGTACGAGATCAGGAACTCTGCTGTGGGCTTGATTTTTGACAAGCAGTTATTTGGCTTTTTTTTTTTCCTTTCTTAACTTTTCTTTGATTTATTTTTTTTTGCGTGTGGCGAAGGAAAAGGAAATCAGCAGGGTTAAGGGTTTTATTTTCCTCCCTGACTTGGTGTGCCACACATCAGGCCATGTCTCTCTCAAAAGATTCTGCCTGGTTTGCTCTTACCAGCTTGCTCCGCGCTGGGTGCTCGTTTGCCTCAGTGTTCAAGACAGAGCACTTTAGTGCTCATTTCTGGGTTATTTGGGTTTTGTTGTTGTCCTGCATCGGTGTTAGACAAATCTACCTTCTGGGTTTGTGGATTTTTTTAGCAACGATGGTCGGTGATAACTTAGTTGCCTCTTCTGAAATGATTTCTTTACCCTCGCGCTAACCAGACAGGGCTTCTGTTGATGACATAAACGGGATTTATGGGGTTACTGGGTTTGTGCTGCTCTGTGAATTCGGTGCTTATGAACTCTGCCTGCGTGTTGGTACTCGAGCACACTGGCCGGGCAGGCAGGAAGCCAGCGCGTCCCTGTGACCTTGATAGCTGTGTGCTGTGTACATCTGCGTGAGTTCACCCCTAATATGTGTCTTGACGTTTGGAATTTGGAGTCCTGTGTGCTGTTCCCCCGCGCAATCCTGTAATGCTGCCTAATTACTTCCTGGAACAAGGACTTATTATTGCTCTACTTAAGATTTTGCCAACAGTGACCTATTTGACTGGGCTTCCAAAACAGCCTCCCGTGGGCAAGGGGCATGGGAGTCTGGAGAGGGGAGCCGTGTCATGGGCTGGAAGTGCCAACTGGAAAACCAGGGTCCATCCCAGAGGCGCAGACTGGGATTTAGAGAAACTAGTGAGGCGGTTTCCACTCGGCACCTCAGCCAGCCCCTCTCCCTGCACCGGCATAGCCATAGTCTCGAGGTCTGAATGCTGTTTTTGTGCGTTTGCTTCCCATGAATCCCCCCCGGGGACTCTGCAGCTCGCAGCGGCAAAAGCCTCTGCGCGGGTGGGGACCTGTCCTGCCAGAAAGGCTCCGAGTGTAACCGTACCGGCGCAGTGGCTCTTCCTGCTGCCGCAGCCTCACGCAGGCGCTGCCACAGCCGAAGCAAAGGCTGCGGCTTTGTGAGGATGCGCAAATGGCCAACGGGCAGGAATGAAGGGGTTGCTGGGGCAAAATAAATCAGTGAAGCCTTCCTCATCAGCTTCTCCGCTGCCCTCAGGCTGGAATATCCCCACGGAGAACAGAAGAAGCTGCCTTGTGCCCCATCGCATCCCAGCAGGGAAGGGGTGTGTGACTCAGATTGTAAAGGATTTTCCATCCTCGTTCTAGAGAGGACAGAAACCAAAGCGTTCACAGGAGTCAAACTTCCCCGGAGAAGTAGCGGTTTCGCGGGTGGTGCTGGCATGGAAATAGCGCTGCTGGCCACGGCCATATGCTGCAGGAGGGACTCGTGTGGCTCTCAGCTACAGCACCCAGAGGAGGGGATGGCGGTGTGTGTGTAGGAGGATGCTCTCAGCACCTCGCGCTCAGCGCTGAGCAGCTCTTACAGCTCTTCCCCGGCTCTCCGGGCGATGGCAGTAACACATTAACGACACCGCAGCGCACTCGTGCAGCACCTCTGAATTCCTGCACTGCCAGCCGGCAGGAGCAGCCCAAAGCCTTTGGGATGTGCTGAGACCGAACCCCACGCTCCCCTTTTAATCCCTTTTTCCCTGCAGATGACCACTGGAGCCTCAGTGAAATAAGTGAAAGCGCAGAGCTCTTTCTGTTGTGGGGTTTGGTGGCTCTGCCTGCCAATCTGGTGGCCTCGCTGACGGGGCAGCCATGCGCATCAACGTTGACGCTTGAAGCGTAGGGAAGCTTAACGTTCGAAACGCAGTGCCTGCTGTCCTGAGATTCACTGTCACCAGACGACTGTCCTGTTGTTTGCTTTTGCTGTGTTTTGGGCTTTCGTTAAATGCCGCCCCCCCTGCGGCTCTGAGAGCAACCGTCCTCTGCTAACAGAGGATGGCACTCGTTTGGTGGCTCTGTGATGCATAAAGGAACATCTGAGCTAATATCACCAGCCTGCCATGCGTGTATTCCTCCTCTGGCACTTCAGCACAAGTCACAGCTTGTTACTTTCCCGGGAGAGCTCGGGCTGGAAAGCACAAAATCTACATCCCTCTTGCTGGAAGACTCAGAGTTTTACCGAGGTAACTGCTTTTCTTTTAACATTCGGGTGTTTTCATCCTTTCTGTCCCTTCCCACTCCTCCTGTGCAAAGTCAGACTGCAGCTCAGGGCACGACACTCCTCGTCAGCCCGATCACAGTGTGGTTTTTCTCCCTGCAATTAGCTAAAGTGTGTCTGGTGGTGGAACAGCCACGGACGCGTGTGCGTCCTGGGTGACGCTGCGGGCAGGCTTGGAAGGGTGACAAACCATTAAATTGGCTGGAGCATTACGGGAAGAAGGCACTGGTGGAGTATCTGTCCAGGGCAGAGGTCTCGCAGCCGGAGTCAGACTTTCTTCTCTCTGGCGACCCTGCGTTCACCCGCTTTGTGCCCTGCGGGTCCGCGCAGGGAGATCTCGCTGGCTGGGACCACTGCTGGAGCCAAGGTGTCTGTTGGAAGGACGCAGCCAAATTCCCAGTCTCCTTCCCAAACTCCTGCTGGGGCTGTCTGGCTGAGGGAGGACAAGCCCTTCTCCCCATTCAGGCTGTATTTTGGGGGGGCTCTGTTTGCTGAGTGCCCGGAAGGCACTTCCTCCTTGTTGTTCAGCAGCGGCTCAAAGCCCCTTGGCACCCTTCTCTCTGCCCGGCGTGGCCTCGGCACCACCGTCCCGCAGAGGTCTCTCCCGCAGCTTCGCCCTCGGTGGGAATGGCGAAGGGGGAGCGTGCGGATGATGGGGGAACGAGGGGGCACTTTGTACTTGCGTACAAAGGGTCTGGGGAAAAATTCAAATGAAACGCAGGGCGAGTACGTGTGCTAGAAGAGTGCAGATAGTGCACGAGGGAGCAGTGACTCTCTCGGTGCGAGTTTTATGCCTTTCTCGTTCCCATTAGCCTCGGGCGCGGGCTGTGGGCTGGCGGGCTCACGTACCGATGGGTCCCAGCTGCAGTGGTGTCTCAGGGTGACTTTCTCTCCCCCCTCTCCTCTGATTCAGTGCAGAATTACTCAGCTGTGAGCATCAGCTCTTGTTCAGACAAAATGCGAGACAGGTCGAATGACTGTTCTTGCCTCTTTGGAGGACGTCTGCGTGGTACCGGGTACGCGATACTGAAATCCGATTGAATGAGCAATGCAGGGGACGGAGATGGAGCGGGGAGACACCTGATGACACCAGGCTGGGTTTCAGACCCCAGAACCAACTTCCCCGGGCTCCGCTATCCCTTCGATGCATGCTTTGACCGCCTGTGGCCAACGGAAGGGGCGTGTTTGATCCCGTCTCAGAGCTGTGGTGTACCTCAGAGAGCCCGGTGAGCCCTTAGACATCCTCCAGGTCACTTACGCCCCGCTCGCTTTCAGACTGCGTCATTTTATTGCATTGCTTTGCCCTTTTGCCGTGCGAGGAGCGGCGTGCTTCGCCAGGCTGGCGGCGCGCTCTCCAGCCTTCCTCGGGGCCTCACGCTATGAGGTTGATTGGGAGCGCTGCTGCTTCAATTGACCGCTTGCTCTCAAAGCCACGCGCGTGGGACCTCGTTCTCCTCCCGTCTGGCAGGTGGGAAGCTGTTCTGAAAGCTAATGAATCGTTCCTTGCTCAGGCAGTTCTCTGCCAGGCTGAAAACTCGCATTTTAACACGCGCATCCTCGGGGAACAGAAGTGTCCGGCTAAAATCTCCCCCCCCCCCCCCCCCACTCCTCCCAGTGCCCTGCGGAGCACGACAATGCGGAGGCAGAAAAATCGTTCGTTTCCTTTCCAGTTTTCTAATAGCTTTGTGGTACGTTTCACTTAGACAAATCCGAGCCTCTCTTTCGTCAGGATGTTTAAGCTGATTCATAAAGGATTAGTTTGGTTTGGCCCAACCTGCGAAAAGGCTTCAAAACTGACAGCTCCGGGCCCCTTGGGCTGCGGGGTCAGCGGGACGGCGCCGCAGAGCTGCTGCTTTTGGGCGCCGCGGAAGGTACCGAGCGGACCTGGACGTGACGGGCCACCGGGGAAACCTGAGCGTGTAGATTTTGCGGGTCTTGTGACAAATTAGTAACGGTGCCAGCTTATTTACTTTCCGCAAATAGAAACTGGATTGTAAATGCCAGAGAGCAGGGAGTAGCTTACCCCGGCAGCCGGGGCGCGGAGGAACTGGAGGTGCCCTGCAGCTCGCCGCGCAGGAGGAAGGCTCTGCGCCCTGCTTGCGCCTCGCTTTCCCCTTCTTTAAGCGGACGCGTCCTCTTTGGAGAGTTTTGTTTGAAAGGAGGTGTCAGCAGCAGAGCATTATCCTTGAATTTCTGCTCTGTCGGACGTGTCGTTGTCCCAGCTGGGCTGCGCGACGTGAGACGGGCTGCTGAGCTGGCTGCCCGGCGGGACGGGTCCCTTTCTGTAGTAAGCAGGGGTAAAGGCTAATCTTCTCGAGCTGTAAATAACGTTTCTGTTCTGAAATGTCTTGCTGCCTTTCCTTAGGTCGTTAGAACTTATGTACCCACTCCTTATCCGTCTCCTCAATTATTCAAGCCGCAGGCACGGCCGTGCCAGCACCTTCTCTGGGTTACCTCGGGCCGTCACCCCGCAGCTTCGGAGCTGGGACGAGCAGTCAGGGGACGGTTTCTTTGCGCTGACCCGTGTTCTAGGCACGACAGCGGTATCCTGAACACGCAGTGCCGCTTCTCTTGCGGGTGCGTTACATCTAATTAATGCACTGGTGGATCTGTAGTGATTTCTGTGGCCCTCCTTTTGTGGCACATTAATCTCATCAGTTTGGGGGTTTCTCCTGCATTCTTCCATACAACTGCCTGATGCGCCGGCAGTGGCTGGTGGCCGAGATGGAGATCCCGCCTGGAGCCGGAGCTTTGCCGCGCTGTGCTGAGTGAGGGTGGGCAAAGCGCCGGGGCGGCTCTTGCTCAGCGATATCCCCGTGTCTGAACTTTGAAGGGGGGAAGACGGTCTTCCCCCTCCTCTCGTGTCACCCTTCCTGTTCCAGGGAGTGGCCAGAATCCCTCCTGATCTGGGCGACCGAGTACATTTGTTTACTCGACCTTTACTAGAAGAGGGAGAGGCCTGACAGGAAAGCAGCGGGCAGGGAAAGCCGATGTCTTAAATAAATGAGTTTGCACTTTGAAATCGTGCACGGTCCAGTTGCCGGGGCATTGTGTCTCAAGGCACTGGCACGAAGCGCTTAATGACCAAGAATTTGAAGACTGCCAGTGGTAATAAAAGGCTTCATCCCTCTAATGGCTTTTTTCCCCATCCTTGGCCCCAGCTGCTCGGGGTGGAGGTAGCTGAGGTTTCCCTTCCCGTCCCTTCCCAGCCGGGCTGAAAGGACCGGTCCTTGGTGCGCTTGACGGAAGCAGCAGCAGCAGCCCGAGGGTGTGTTTTGATTCAGTATTTGTGGGCTTTGATTCTGTGTTTTGATGTTTGTTTTTTTTTTTCTTTAAACTCTCGAGCCGTGGAGCGACTTACGGGGTTTTTTTGTGTTTAATAGAGTCTCAAACCGCAGCCTCGCTTACCATCTCCGAAGTGGGCCATACCCCAACGCGTGGAATTCTCCTCCTGCTCCTTAAACACCGATGAAGACGGGGGGTTGCGTTACTGCTGGGGTGGTTTTGCTGTGCAGCTGCCTTTGAGCAAACCCGTTCCGTTAACGCTCGATCAGTTCCTTGTGCCATCCCTGTGAATAATGGATGAGAGCCATAATTAAGTGTCTGTGTAACTAACCTAAATGCGAGGTGCTTTGCAGCACGTGGTGCTGCCCCAGAGAGAGATGTTCACGTGTTTCTTTTCGCCAGCCATTACAGGCTTTGGGAAAGGAGGGAAAACAAAAAAACCCTCGAAGCCAAAGAGCTGAAAGCCCCTAAGGGCCTGTTGCACGGTCTTGTCACCCTCTTCCCTGGGCCTTGGAGGGCAAAGTGGCTCTTAAACTCCTCGAGAAGCACTTTAAAATTACCATAAGAGCTGCATTGCTTGTCGGGTTCGGTCTGCCTGCCTGCCCTGGCTCTTCGGGAGAGCGTGAGCCAGGCCCGGGGACGAGTTCAGCCTCTTGACTGGCTTGTCTTGAACAACCGCTGAACTTTCAACCTCCGGCCACTTATTAAAATTAAAGTGGAAAACTTAATCTGATTGTCAGCGGTCCTGGCTGGTGCCTCCCGCTCCTTCTCCGCGGCGGGGTTGTGTTTCACAGCATTGACATCACAGGGAGCCGGCGCGTGGTTGCAGACGGGGCAGGGAGAGGGGGAATTATTATTCCGAAGGGACGGACCAGGTCCTCACTGTCGAGGTCGGGGGGAACCTGCCAACGGCTCCTCTGATAAGGTGAAGTCGGTGCTGCGTTAGCTCCAGAATTGAGGTGCCTGTTGCTGCTCGAGCAGGGTTCCCGGCTCCTGGAAGGGATAGTTTGATCCTTCTCCCTCTGCTGCTGCGGAGGGTGATGGAAGGCGTAAAGGTAGAGGTGACCTGTTCCTTTCTCCCTTCCAGGAGGAGAGGGAGAAACGGCGGCTGGAGCAGCTGGAGCGCAAGAAGGAGCTGCAGCGCCTGCTGGAGGAGGAGGACTCGAAGCTGAAAGGGAAGTCGCCCAAGCAGGTCACTCCGGGCAAAGTCACCAGGGCCCAGATCGAGGAGACGATCCGAAAAGACCAGCAGCAGAAGGAGAATGCGGATACAGGTTTGGTGGTACCATAGAAAGGCCCTGCGAGCCGTGGGGGGGCTGGGGAGCGGGATGGGGGGCTGTTCCTTTTTCACCTGCTGTCGCCGAAGAACAAGGTGCCCGGAAAGCAAGAGCTGCCTGCAGGTATCGTGTGCTGCGTGCTTTGCTGTGGCTGTGTCTAACACCAAAATGGGGGGAAAAGGAACGCCCCCTGTCACCTTGAGGTGAAGAAACAGCACTGCAGAGCAGGCGCTCTGATCTTCCGGGACGGGGACCGAACTCCAGCTGAGTCTTCTCAGCTCTTCCTTCAGAGTGCTTTGGAAAAGACAGTGCCTCTTCTGAGGGTTTTGCACAGGTTGGATTTGATGTTAACGGTTCTCCATTCCCCCCCACCCTCTGCAGTGGAGAAGGAGAAGACTCACTTGGAGGTCCCCTTGGAAGAGAACATCAACAGAAGGGTGCTGGAGGAAGGATCAGTGGAGGCCAGGACGATTGAAGATGCTATTGCCGTCCTCAGGTACGTGGCCGTATCGTAGCGGCGCTCTCCTTTGAAGGTGATGCTTTCCTTTTGAGAAATTCTTGCAGACGCTCCCTCCCCCAGAACTGACTGCTTTTTACGCTTTGACTGTGACTTTCTATCTCGACGGCGAGAACAGGACACGTCCCCTGCCCTGGTGTTCTGGGGAGAGTATTTGAAGTGGGTAGGGGAAGTATCACGGGGTTTTCTGCTTTATCACCCGAGTTATTCTGTGCGCACTTGGTTGTGCTGACAGGGGATCAGAGCGGGACGAGTGGCCGGTGCCTGCAGGGAGGTGTCTCTGACGCGTGTCTCTCTCTCTGAATTATCCCCCCCGGCAGCGTTGCCAATGATCTGGACCGGCACCCCGAGCGCCGGATGAAAGCTGCCTTCACGGCTTTTGAAGAGGTCAATCTGCCACGCCTGAAGCAAGAGAACCCCAACATGCGCCTGTCCCAGCTCAAGCAGCTCCTCAAGAAGGAGTGGATGAAGTCTCCAGAAAACCCCATGAACCAGAGGCACAAAGCGTACAACAGCCAAAAGTAGAACTAGAGCTGATCGTCCCCCGCGGACAGTGGGCTGGAGCCCCCCCCCCCGGGCTCTGCTGGGATGAAAACGGGAGACACGAGGAACCTCCTCTCCTTTTGTTTCCCTTTCCCGCCCCCACTTTCTGTCTTTCTCTGTTCTTGGATTTAAGATAAGCACGAGGCCACGGTTCTCCTCGGGACCCTGCAGCGTCCCACCGTCTTCACCGACGGCCTGTCCCCCCCGCGACACGCTCACTCCCCCACGGGCGGCTGGTGCAGAGCGACCTGGACAGACTAACACTACCTTTTACGCTTCCAAATTCAGTTGTCGTCTTACAAAACAAAGCTACTAACTCGCTTCCAGACCTGCGGCGTGGGCAGCGCTGGTGGAGTGCAGCGTGCCGAGGTAGGGACCCCCTGCGCTGGCGGTAACCCCCCACCCCCAGCCTGGACCCCACCAGCCAAACCACGTTCCTCCCTGTCTCTGCTGTGGCTGCGCCGCACCCGCGGGCTCTGCGGGGTGAAATTTTGTGACCGTCACGAGGAAGGCGCCCGCCCTCTGCTGCTCCTCTCGTCCTCCCTGCCGGGGTGTCCCCGAAGATATTCCAGACTGGGATCGCTGGTGGCCCTGCCTGCTGCCAGCCACCCCTCTCGATCTCGACTGGCGGTGCGTGAGACGGGGAGGAGGAACCACGACGGGGAGCAGAAGCTCTGTCAGCGCGGTGTTGCGGGGAAGAGAGGAAATAAGCTGCCATCTTCGAGGGGGGATGGGAGAAATAGCACAGCCCAGCGCCGCTCCTGCCCCGTCTGCGCAGGACGCCGGTGCCAGACTTCTCTGTGTGACTTCCCCGCTGGCCTTGCCCGGAGCCTTGCGTGCCGCTGGTGGGACAGGAGGGGTTCCTGGGAGGGCTGCGACCCCAAGAACTGCCCCGAGAAGGGAACCTGCTGCTTCTCCCACCGCTTCTCCCCCTGCCCGCTCCTCAGCCTCGGGCAAGAAGGTGCCCTGTGGAAGGGGATGTGACACCGTCACCTCAGCAGCTTCACCCGCCGCCGGGCTGAGGGCACTGCCCTGGCTGTGCTGCGCTTCGGTCGTGGCCCCGCGGTCTCTCTGCTGGTCCGGGCAAAAAGAAACGGGCGAGCTCCTTTGGGAGGGCCGTGGCAGCACCGGGGCAGGGCCGGAGAGGCTGAGCCGGAGTCCTGCTGCGCGCCTTGAGCAGGCGGTGGGGTTTCCTCTCTTCCCTCTCCCTTTTCACGTTCTCTTCTGATCTCTTTTGGGAGTGAAATTCTTTCCGAAGGTCTAAACCCCTGACCAGGCAGCGGCTCCCGTCTCGTTGGTGCTTATTTGTGTGTTTAACCGGAGCTGCCGGGCCGAGACAAACCCGGCGCTGCTTTGGTGTCCTGCTGGGGAAGGGGTGTGTGTCTTCTGAGGGTATGAAACAACCGGGGCTCATCCCCAGCCGGGCGACGACAGGCAGTGCGTGGCCTCTGCCCCCCACCGAGGGGGGTCCCGCAGGACTCCCCCCGGCCGCAGAGGCGTTTGCCCTTTGGTGGTGAAGGGGTTCGAGGAGGCGACGCCGAAGCTCAGAGCCTGTGGCCGTTTTGGGGCGCTCCCCAGCCCCTCTCGGCACCCCCAGACCCCCCAGGGTCGAGGATCCAGGCCGGCCCTTGCCAGCGTGTGTCCCCCCCCCACTCCCGGCCGGTAAAGACAGGGAGGAATGCCCCCGGTGTCTCCCCTTTCTGTGAGAAGTTTGTTGTGTTTGAACCCAATTAAAAATGTAAAAAAAAAAACTAAAACCCTGTGGATGTGTTGGAATAAGGGCGTGGGGTGGGGGGCTCTGGTCGTGGGGGGCTCATGCTGGTGAAACCCAGCGGCCCTGCCTGCTGCCCTGCCTGTGCCCCTGCCTGCTCCCATGCCTATACCCCGCCTGCTCCCTGCCTGCTCCTGTGCCTGTTCCTCTGCCTGTGCACCTCTCTGCATCCCTGCCTACATCCCTGCCTACATCCCTGCCTACATCCCTGCCTACATCCCTGCCTACATCCCTGCCTACATCCCTGCCTGCCCCTCCTTGATGCTGAAATAGGGAGTGATCGTTCTCCTTCCCGGCTCCCCCAGGCCGTGGGGGTGTCGTGTGTGTGTGTCCCCATCCCTGGGGGGTGTGGGGGTGCCCCCCCCCCGCCTTCCCCCCGCTCCCCCCCCTCCGCATGGCGCAGAGGCCTTCAGCTCTGCACAGCTCTGGCTTTGTCCTCCTCCTCCTCCTCCTCCTGTGCACTGCGGCACTGCCGCGCTGCCCACCCCCGGGGAGGGGAGGGGGGGGTATTTTGGCGGTCACTGCATGGGGGGGACACACCAAGGGCACCCAGCCAGGCTGGGGGGGGGCTATGGGGTGCAGACCGCCCCCCCCATTCTCTTTTGGGTGCTGGAGGTTGACCCCGTGTCAGCCCCCGGGGAGGGGGATCCCCCACGGGGGACTCCCCCGCTGTGCTCAGTGCGGGGGGGGGGGGGGGGAAGGAGCTAATGGGTGGGGTCATCCATCCCCCCCCAGTTCAGGGAAGGGATCCCCCAGTGCAGGTGAGGGGTTTTTGGGGAACCCCTCCAGTGCAGGGTGGGGGTTCCCCAGTTGCAAATAAAAGATTAATGGGGGAATCCCTCGGGGGGGGGGGGGGAGGGCCGGGACACCCCCTCCCCCCCCTGGCAAGTGCGGGGCAGGGAGGGACCCCCCACTGCAAAGGCGGGGGGGGGGGGGGGGGGGAAGCCCGCGGTGCAGGGGGGGATCCCCGGGGCACGGAAGGGGGTAACGGTGGAACACACACACCCCCAAAAAGGGGGGGGGGGGACCGGTGTGTGTCCCCTCTCCGCAGCGCAAGCGGATACCGGGGGGGGGGGGAGGGGGGCGTACCCGCCGCGGGGGGGTTCCCCGCCGCCGGGGGGGGGCGGGGCGCGGCGGAGAGGGGAGGGATTCCCCGCCCCGCCCCCCCCGGGATTCCCCCCCCCCCCTCCATCCCTCTCCCCCCGTGCGGGGGGGGGGGGGGGGACGCCGCGCTCGCGCCGTGCGCAGCCCGATGGGGATGGGGATGCGGGGGTGGGGGGGCGTTGCCATGGCAACGGGCTGCTCCGCTGCGGGGGCGGGGGAACGCGGAGGGGGGGGGATCACGCGGCTCCGGGATCCTCCCATGGCTCGCGCAGCCGCGCAGGGCTTCTACCGGGCATCCCCCCCCGCGGCCCCCCCCGCACCGGGCATCCCCCCCCCACCGCACCGGGCATCCCCCCCCGCACCGGGCATCCCCCCCCGCGGCCCCCCCCGCACCGGGCATCCCCCCCCCGCCGCACCGGGCATCCCTCCCCGCACCGGGCATCCCTCCCCGCACCGGGCATCCCCCTCCCGCGGCCCCTCCCTGCACCGGGCATCCCCCCCCCCCCCCCGCCCCGGGTATCCCCCTCCCCTTTACCGACCATCCCCCCCCGCATCCCCCCCCCGTGCACAGCGCACCCCCTCTGCAGGACACCCCCTCTGCACCACCCCCCCCACCCCCCGCACCGCGCAGCCCCCCCCATTCCCCCCCGCACCCCCCCGCACCGCGCAGCCCTCCGCCCCCCCCGCACGCCCCTCCCCCCCCGCGCCCCCCTGAGCACTGCAGCCCCCGCCCGGCGTGACACGCACACACACACACACACACACACACACACCCTCCCCACACACAGCCCTGCGTGCAACACACACAACCCCCCCACACCGCACACCACCCTGCGTGCCACAACCACACCGCACATCCCCCCCCCGCCCTGCATGCAACACACACACAGCCCAGTGTGCAACACACACACTGGCACACACACAGCCCCCCCCGGGCTTTGTTCAACGCACAACCCCCTCCCCACACCACCCCCCCCCGAGCGACACGCGCAGCCCCCGTGCGAAGCCCACTGTGCGCACTCGCACACGCGTGTGCCCCTTGACAAAGGGGGGGGGGGGCTGCAGGTGGGTGTGCAGCACCCACACCCCTCCCGCAGCCGCCCCCCCTCCCCCCCCGCCCCCTGCCCGCACGCCCATCGCCGCCTGCCATGTGTGGGTGCGACGCACACACAATTTGTGGCCCCCACTGCTCCCCCGGGCCTTGGGGGGTGTGGGGTGGTGTGGGGGGGTCCCAGTTCCCCACCGGTGGCCATCGCATCCCCAATAACCGCACACCCACCATGTGCAACCCCGCGGGGTCCCCGTGTGCGGCTCACACGCTCGTGCGAGGCCACGCCGCTTTCGGCACAACCGGGGGCTACCGTGGCCACCGCGGCCGGGTCGGGGCCACCGCGGCTCCCGCTCTGCCACGGGCGCGCTGGCGGTGGGTGTTGGCCCCACGTCCCCGCAGATGTGGCGGTTAAAGCGGGGGGAGCCCGTCAGGCGGCTAAATTTAGCCGCAGACAATAGCTGCGGTGGCCGGGAGGAACCGGGAGCGGGTGTGCGCGGCTGCGCGTGTGAGCGGAATAGCAACGCCGCCGCCGCATCGCCGCCCCGGCAGCCCCGCGGCCTCTCCGCCTGCGCGTTGGGGAAACCGAGGCACGGAGCAGCGGTGTGGGGCCAAGCGGGACCGCGGGGCGGGAGCCCGGGGGCTCGGCTGCCCCCCGGCCCCCACTTCAGCCGGTTGTGCCGGCGGAGCATCCCGGCAGCCCGGGCTCACCGTCGCACCGGCACGTGCCGACACCGGGCCATGGTCACCGGCGGCAGCGCTCGAGGGGAGCGGAGGCCGGGGTCTGCCTGCAGGTGGGTGCATTGTGTGTGTGTGTATGGGGGGTCGGTGGGTTGGGGGACCCCCCCGCAGCTCCCTGGGGACATGCCGGTGCCGGGGAACCCCCTGACTCCTGGGGATTCCCCCGGCTCCCGGGGATCCCCCTGCTCCTGGGGTCCCCCCGGTGGAGCAGGGATGGAGGGGGGCTGCGGGGGGATGCCCGGAGGGGGGGGGGGGGGCAGTGCAGCAATTTGGGAAGGGGATGCCATCGGGGGGGTCCCCCCGAGGGCACCCCGAGGCTCTGGGGGTCTGGGAGCAGGCAGACCCCGTTCGGCTGCCTCTTCTGCCACCCGCTGCGCACCCCGCAGCCCCCCCAGAGCCGGGGGAGGGGGGGGGTGCGGGGGGGGGGGGGGAGCGGGGTGCGAGAGGCAGCCCAACGGCGGTGACAATGAGGACGCGCTGAGAGCGACTCTGCCCGGCTAAAAATATCCTCCTCCCCCATCTTCTGCCAGCGCCGCGGCCTCAAGGTCACTGCCCGCCGTGGCGGGGCCGGGGGGGACGCGGGGGCGTGGGGCGGGGAAGCCCCTGGCCCCCCCCTTTGCGTCGCGGCTCCCACACGCGCCCGGGCACGGCCGCCGTCACCGCCGCTGCTCCGCCGCGCAGAGCTGCCAGCGGCCGCGGCCCCCGCGCCCCGGCCCATGTCCCCGCAGCCCCCCGGGCACCCCGGCTCCTCCTGACGCTCCCCATAGCGCGGGGCCGTGGCAGGTGAGCGGGAGGGGGGGTGACAGCGGTGGGGACCCCGGGGACAGCAGCGGTGGGGACCCCGGGAATGGCTTCCCCCGGCCGTGCCTGGGTGCCTGGGTGGGGGGACCCAAGGGACAGCGGGGACACCTCTGGGCAAGCCCCAGCTGCCGGAGTCAGGGGACTGGGGAGGTCTCTGGGCTCGGGGACGGTGTGGCCGCGGGGACCAGAGCCGTGAGGCGGTGAAGGGGAGCGCGGCCGTGTGGTTTGAGGGGACCTCGGTGCTCCCCGGCGGTGGGGTCCGGCTGCCGGCACAGCCGTGGGGACGTGGCGTGGGGTGGCTTTGGCTGGGGGGAGCCAGCCCCGCTCGGCACCCACCAAAACCAGAGGGACCCCGTGCCGCGAACGGCCTCGGTCAATCCCCCTTTGACGCCGGGAGCCGGCCATGCCAGCGCGGTGCGGCCAGCGAGGCACCGGGGCTGGCGGGACCTCGGGCCGTGCGCGGTGCCGGGGCCGTGCGCGGTGTTTGCCGGTGCAAAGTCCGCGGTCGACGGCTCGGGGCTCCCGGCGGGTTCTGGCACCGCATGGCGCTCGTGGCCTCGACGTGCCGGGGAGTGCCCGATGTGCTGTGGCGCAGCCGTCGAGGCGGTGGGTGTGCGCTGCGGGGAACCCCCCCTCTGCCCCTCCCGACCTTCCCCGTGACCTTGGGCCGCCCCTGGGGACCCTGCGCGGGGCTGGGGGCCGCGGTGGCTGCGGTGACGCTGCCACGGCGGTGGGGACCACCACCCCACATTGCAGGGACGGTGTTCTCCAAAGGTGCTGGCGAGGTTTGGGGGATCCCCCCTTGCTGGAGGGGGGGGGGTGTGGCGGTGCCAGGGACAGTGGGGACCCCCGTGTCCCCCCCGGCCAGCCCCGGCTGGGGGGTCCGCCACGACCCGGTGGGGGCAGCCAGGCGGAGCGGCTTTGTCCTTCGGCTGAGCCGCGCTGCGTGGGGGAGGCGGCGGGCGAACCCGGCGCAGCGGCTTTGTCTGGGGACGGCGGCGCGGTGGCGGCGAAGGGGGGGACGTGGGGAGCCCAAAACCACCCCCCCGCACACACCTCCCTCCCCCCTGGAACCCCCAGCACCCACCACCCCCTGGGCACCCGCTCAGCCCCCCGCAGGTAGGGCATCCCCGGCTGCGTGTCCCCTCCCGAGGCGGGAGGGATGGGGATGGGGTCCCCCTCGGGCTGGGGGGGGGCCGGGGGGGTCCCTGGGTGCCTCCGCAAGCCCCCGGGAAGCCGGTGATGCCGCCGCCATCCCTCCGGGGCCTGATCCAGCCCCGGGGCGTCTCTGTGGGGCTCAGGGGAGGGGTTTTCTCGGGGAGACCCCAGGGAGAAGCCGGGGATTCCCCCGCATGGCGGCGGGGGCCGGGGAGGTTCGGGTGTCCCCGCGTGTCCCCGCGGGTGTGCGTGCCACCCCGCGTGCTTCCCCCCTGCGCTGTGGGACCCGCGGACACCCCACAGCCCCACGGGTGGGAACGGGCCAGATCCTGCGCGGGGCAAATCACCCACCCCCTGCGCCGGGCTCTGCCCCTTCGCGCTGGCCCCGATGTGTTTGGGGGGGACACGGGGTGCCCAGCGTGACGCTGCTGGTGTCACCAGGGGTCCCACGGTGACAGGCCTTGGCCAAAGTGTCCCGGTGCTCTTTGGGAGCCCGGTGCCTTCACGCCGGTGCCTCCACCAGCCCCAGGGGGGCTCAGGTGGTCCCACCCCCCCCCAAATCACGCTCAGCCCCCCCTGCCCTGCCCTCGGGGGACAGTGGCAGTGTCACACCCCCCCCTCCAGCCCCGTGCTGGCGTTTGCGGGGGCTCCCGCCGGCACCGACAGATGCTCTCCAGCCTGGGACATATGGCGGCGGCGGGAGATGCGGCCGCCCGAGGAACCGGGGCCACCACGGGGGATTTGGGGGAGCGGTGGGGGGGGCTGCAAGGGGTCTGACGCACTTCGTGCACCCGCCGAGCCCCGAGCCCCCCATGCCGGCCGGTGGGGACCCCCTCTGGCCCCGGGTGGGGGGCACGGCGTGGGGCCCGCTGCCCCGAGCACCCCATCGGTGGGGGTGGGGGTGGGGGTTGGGGGTCCCCAGTGCCCCGGCTCCTTCCTGCCCGGTACGGCGGTGGGACCGTGGCCGTGTCTCCCGGCCGCTGGCGTGGGGCCCGCGGGCACGGCCCTGGCGGCCAAACCGCTGCTCCCCCAAAATTCCTGCCCCGCCCTCCCCGGGCCCGCGATTCCCAGGCAGGAATTAGCGCGCGGGTAATAAATAAATCACCAGCCGGGAGCCTTTCGGCTGCCCGCCTCTATTTTTAGCTGCACCCTCCTCCTCTGCAGTTGCTCCCAGGCAGCATCGCCGCTCCGGGGCATGGGGGAATGATGGGGGGGGGTGGGGGTGTCCCACCGCCACCCCACAGCCACCCCCAGGGCACCGGGGGCTGCTGCAGCACGGCCATGTGGGGGTTAAACCATGTCGTCCCCCCCCAACCCGTGTCCCTGCTCCGCGCAGGGCGAGGAGGTGCTGGCCCGGCCACCGTCCCCCTGAGGACCACCGTCCCCCTGAGGACCACCGTCCCCATCCCCTCTTTAAAGCCAGTGACATCCTGTGCCCAACCCAGGGCAGCCCCCCCCGCCTCCCCCGAGGGACCCCCGCACCCCGCCAGGGAGATGAGCCCCATCCCCCCCCCCCCTTCTCCGTGGGTGCCCGTGTCCCAGCCCCGAGCGTTGCCGCGGGGGTGGCGGGAGCACCCCGCAGCCGCACCGAGACACCCGGGCTGCGGCGGTGGGTGTCCTGCTGCCGCATCGCCGCCAACCTCCCGGTGCGGGAGCTGCCGCGAGCGGGGACGCTCGGGGCCGTTGCTCAAGGACATACGGTGGCCAGTGGCCGCGGCCAGCAGCCCCGGCTGGGGGGATACGCCGTGTCCCCATCCCCGCGATGGGGCCGTGGGGGACCGCGCTGGGTGCTCCCGCGCTGCGCATCCCACCCCTGCATCCCTGGGGATGCAGCCACCGGCCACGGCGACCCCGCGGGGAGGGGGGTCAGGGACCCCTTGGGGCTTCGCAGCTTTCATCAACCCTCCGGGCGCCGAATCCTGCCGGAGACGTCCCCATGGATGCCCTGACAGGGGGAAGATTTAATAAGGCCCATTTACGGTGCCATCGATAGAAGCTATTAGCGAAACGACCGCGGAATGACGGTTAATAAAATATTTACTGTCATCCGTCTGGGAGGGCTCTGGGGGCGGCTTCGCCGACCCCATTCGAGGTGCCAAAAAGTTTGCCAGGCCCTGGCACGGCTCCGGCCTCTCCGGCAGCTCGGCGATGAAGGGGGCCTGGGGCCGGCAGCCCCGGGAAACCGCTTCCCCTCCGCTCTGCCCGCTGCGTATTTTTCTTTTTTTTTTTTCTTCCTCCCCAACCGAGTATTAAAAAGAAATCGGAGCCCATTTTCCTGCAATAAATTGGGCAGAATGGCGAGAAAATGATCTGGCTTTGGAGGGGAGCCAGCGGCCCCGGATCCACACCGGGGAGCAGCCGGGCGCTGGAGCCCGGCCACGCAGCCTCTGCGCCCGTAGGTAGCGGGAAAGCATCTTCCCTGGCTCCGGTGCGTCCCTCGGGGGACGGGGAAGGGGTCCCCAAGCCCCGTCACCCCCCACCGATGGGGGGATGCTGCCGGCGGGTGTCCCCGCGCCGGGAGGGATGCGGGCATGGTGGCGGAGGTTGCAGTGGGGGTACCGATGCCGTTTTTTCGGGGTTTTAGCTGGGCCAGGCTGCAGCAGGACTCGGTGCATGGAGGCCTGAAATGTGGGGAGCTCTGTACCTCCTCGGGGGGTACGGCCCCACTGCGGGGTGGGGGGAGAGGCTGTGGGGACCCCCGGCTCCCCCGTGCAAGGACCCCCACAGCCAGCCCCGGCCTGACCCTCCGACCGGGACGGTGCTGCCAGTGCCGTTGGCACCGTGGGCTCTGCGCGGAGATTTTGGGGTCTGTCATGTGGGGGGGGGGCTGTTGGTGCTGGGGGTACGTGGCGGGGGTCCACGTGGGGGGTCTGGGGCTGTTCCTGCCGTGGGGTCTGTGCTCGCTGCTGTGGGACCCTCTGGTGCGACGGGGCTGGGGGGGGGCTGTGCTGGCTCTGCCGTGTCACCTGTCCCACGGACACCCCCCCCCCCAAACCCCTCCGGCCCTTCCCTGCGCCCCCCCTCACCCCACGACCCGGTGCCAATCCCACGGCCAAAACCCGCGGCTCTGCTTGCCGAGCCCCCCCCTCGTCCGCCCTGGCTGCTGCAGGGGGGGCTCAGTGTGGCACCGGCAGCCCCCCCGCCCCGCCACTGCCCCCCGGGGCGAGGGGTGCACACGGGGACGTGGGACAGGGTGACACCCCCCCGCCCCCCCGGTGGCAGTGCCATGGCAGGACCCTCGGCCATGTGCGGTGTCTCGGGGGGGGGGCAGGCAGGTTGGGGACCCCGCTAACACCACGTCCCCCTCTCCGGCCAGGCGTGGAGGGAAGCCCATGGCACCCGGACCCCCGGACCCCCCCCGTGCCAAGCCCCGGCCCCGCTCCCCCTAACGCCCCGAGGGCCCCCCCGGCCGGGCCCGGGGACCCCCAGCAGGTATTGGGGGGGGGGTATTCGGGCAGGACTGAGGGGGCAGGGAGCCGCTGCGGTGCCGGGGGGCGTGTCATGGGGATGCTGGGGGTGCATTGGGGTGCCGGGGGGGGATGTTTTGGGGTGCTGGGGGGGTGCAGTGGGGGTGACAGAGGGGATGTACTGGGGGTGTGCAGGGGGTGCTGGCGGCAGCGTGGGGAGGAGGGGGGGGCACTGGGGGTGCGCGGGGTGGATGGATTTTGGGGTGCAGTGAGGGTGGAGGGTGGGGGGTGGCAGGGGCGTGCATGGGGGGCGCTGGGGGTGTCATTGGGGGTGTGCACAGGGGTGTGACGGGGGGGCTGGGCGGGGGGGGGGCGGGGGGTTCCGGCTGCGGGGGGGCTGTGGGTGCCGGGGGGGGTATCTGGGGGGGGGGGACGGGGACAGCGGGGGGGGGGGGGGTCTGGGGGCGCCACGGAACGCATGGAGGGGGGCGGGGGGGCGTGGTCAGCGCTGGGGGGGCGTGGCGAAAGGCGTGGCGCGGCGGCTCGTCAGAGGGGGGCGTGGGCGGCTTCCTCCAATGAGGCGCTCCGCCACGCCCCCTCGCCACGCCCCCCCGAGCGCTCCGGTCCCGCCACCGCCGCGCGCCCCCGGGACCGAGCCGGGCTGCGGCGGCGGCGGTGGCGGCGGCGCGGCCCCGGCCCGGCCCGGCGGCAGGTAGCGGGCAGCGGACAGGGCCGGACCGGGCCGGGGGTGGGGTTGAGCCGAGCCTACCGGGCGCCCCGGTACCGGGAGCCCCGGGGACGGCGGGGGGCGGCGGGAACGCGCAGCTACGGCTCGTTACCGGAGCCGTCCCGGGGCCGCGGGTAGGGGCCAGCACCGGGGGAACAGCGGGGCCGGACCCCTCCTGCCCTCGCTGCCCACCTCCCGGGGTGCACGGGGGGCGGCCGGGCTGCGGTGGCACCGATCCCCGCGCGGGGGGAGCACGTCCCCCGTGGGCAGGATACGTCCCCGGTGGGCAGGGCATGTCCCCGCGGGTAGGGCACGTCCCCACCGCGGTCGAGGCCGGCACATGGGCGCCACGTGCCCCGCGTCAGGCGTCGCCCGGTGCCGGGTGGGGTGAGGATGCCGTTCCCGCCTCCCCGGGGACACCCCCCACCCATGTGCCACCCACCCGCCACCGTCCCCTCTCCCGCAGGTCGCCCCCGTGCCGCTGAGCCATGCGGGATCGCCCGGCCCCCTCCCTGCCAGAGCCATGAGCGGCTGCCGGTACAATGGGGGGGTGGCACGGCCACGGGGCCCCCTGAGCGCCTCCGCCCGCACCCTGCACCCGCTGGAGGGGGAGACCCAACCGCTGCGGCCCCACCATCCCCCCGGCCTCGAGGTGGTGGTCTCGCGGCCGGAGCAGCCCGGGGGTGCCGATCCCGGCCCGGCGGCGGCGCCGCCAGGGCAGGATGCGGGTGAGGAGCGGGGACGAGGCGCGCGGAGGAACCAGAACATCGGGTACAAGCTGGGGCACCGGCGAGCCCTCTTCGAGAAGCGGAAGCGCCTCAGCGATTACGCCCTCATCTTCGGGATGTTCGGCATCGTGGTCATGGTCACGGAGACGGAGCTGTCCTGGGGCGTCTACACCAAGGTAGGGGTCGCGGTGGGTGGACGGGTGGGGGGATCGGGGGGCGGAGGGTCATCTGGCCGGGCTCACGCTGCCCACTGCCCTCGCAGGAGTCATCGTATTCGTTTGCACTGAAATGCCTTATCAGCCTCTCGACCGTCATCCTCCTGGGGCTCATCGTCATGTACCACGCCAGGGAGATCCAGGTGAGGGGCACCCGCCGGTGGGTGCTCGCCGGAGCCGTGCCGCCTTAGGGGTCCCACCACCCACCCACCCCCCCCTCCTCCTTCTCCCTCGGCAGCTCTTCATGGTGGATAACGGCGCCGACGACTGGCGCATCGCCATGACCTACGAGCGCATCTTCTTCATCGCCCTGGAGCTGATCGTCTGCGCCATCCACCCCATCCCCGGCCAGTACCTCTTCACCTGGACGGCGCGGTTGGCCTTCACCTACGCCGCCTCAGTGGCTGACGCCGACGTGGACATCATCCTCTCCATCCCCATGTTCCTGCGGCTGTACCTGATCGGGCGCGTCATGCTGCTGCACAGCAAGCTCTTCACCGACGCCTCCTCCCGCAGCATCGGTGCCCTCAACAAGATCAACTTCAACACCCGCTTCGTCATGAAGACCCTCATGACCATCTGCCCCGGCACCGTCCTCCTGGTCTTCAGCATCTCCTCCTGGATCATCGCTGCCTGGACGGTCCGCGTCTGCGAGAGGTACGGGGGGCACTCCCCGGTGGGGCTCTCGGGGCGGGGGGGGCACGGGGCTGGGGTGCAGCTGAGGACGCACGGTGCAGACCCCGGGGGGGGCCGGGGGGAGAGAAGAGGCCCCTTGGAGAAGAGGCTGCCACTCTCCAGGCAGAGCCTCCTCTGGTGGGACCCTCATGCCCTGAGTGGTGGCCACCACGGTTTTGCCAAACCAAAACCGCTTGCCGAGGCGAGGTGGGGGCGGCGGGACCCCCAGGCTGTCCCCAGACCTTTCCCAAGCTCCTCCGTGCCCCCCCTGGGATGCGTCAGGACCCCGTCTCTGCCGGTGGGTCTGGCCAGGAGGAGCTGGGGGGGGTCTCGCAGAGGCGACCGAGCCCTTGCACAGGATGTGGCCCGTGCTCCTCAGCTGCACCCGCCGGGATGCCGGAGTGCCCGCGCCGGTGCCCTGTCCGTGCTCACCCCTTCTCAGCCGCTCCCCCCCACCCCGGGACGTGCATTAACTGCTCTTATTTTCCCTCCCTGACCGCTCTGCTGCTCGTAGGGACAAACTGTGAGTCACCCCAGGGACCGCCAGCGCGTCCTGCACGGGACGTCCCCCCCTGCCCCAGGCTTGTGCTACCCAGAATTTAGGATTAGCTGCAGCCGGCGGGTTGGGGGGGGGGGGGGGATGTCAAGGCTGGGGGGGGGGGCAGGGTGACTGCCCAGGCTGAAGCAAAGAGGCCACAGACATGGAAAGGTGCCGGAGCCCTTTTCCACTTGGAACCTCAGTGGATGCTTTCTGTCCCCGCTGTGTCCCCCGGCCGGGGCGGCCGCGGTGCCCAGCCTGGCCACGGGCATGAGCCGGGGGTCCCGTCGCAGCGTGTTGGGGGGCTGGAGAGTGGGTCCTTCTGCCCTGGCTCTCGGGGTGCTCTCGGAGGGGGGGGCTTGCTGCAGGAATCGCTGTGGGTCCTGGGGCGGCCCCGGAGGGAGAAACCCCGGCAAAGAGTGGGGCCGAGCCGGAGCGGGCGGGAAGGAGTCGCTGGATCCTCCTTGTTTCTAACCGGAGCCTTCGGCTGAGTCTCCAAAGGGTTTTTCCTCGGCTCCGGCGGTTCCGTTGCTCAGTGTTTCCCCTCCTTAACGTGCGCAGTTTGGGTGCGTTGAAGGAGTCCCGGGGGCTCCTCGGGAGGATGGGGGGAGCGGGGAGCACCGCAGCCCCCGCTGTCCCGGTGAGCATCACCACCACGGGGTGACGTCCTCGGGCTGCCAGCCCTGTGGGGACGGGCTCAGCCCTCGCTGCCAGCCCACCCCGGGCTGCGGGTCCCCCCCCCGGCCGCGCAGTGCCCCCCAGCATCGCCCTGTCGCATCCCTCGATGCCGGCTGAGGTTCCAAGCCCAAACCGCCTGGCTGTGCCTGGGGGGGGGCCGGAGCGGGGGGGGGCGAGTGGAGGGACGCAGCAATCCTAAATTCCTCGCCGCACGCTTGAGTCCGCCCCGGCTCGCTTCCCGTCTCCCCCCTCCCCCTTTCTCACCCCCAGCACCCAGTTTTCCCGGCTCCCCGCTGCTCCCCGCATGCCCCCGTCCCGCTGCCCGGCTTGGCCGTACCCAGCGCCCGGCCCTGCTGCTCCGCGTCCCTCGTCCCGGCGAGCGGCGGGGGGCCGTGTCCGGGGGTCCCTCGGGAAGGGGATGGGGGGAACCGCCGTCTGCATTCGTGGCATCGGCGCTGGCCACGAAATCTCAAAGCACAGCATCCCCCGCTCCCCCCACAGCGATGCCCGCGGTGACTTCAGGGTCCTTTGCAGCCCTGGGCGTGCTCGGGGGGGGCGCAGCTCGCAGGGCGAGGGGTGCCCCGCTCCAGCCGGGTCTGTACAACCATTCCCCACTCTGCAGTGATGGGGTGTCCCCGCCCCGGCGGGGTCCGGTGGTGACACCGGTGTCCTGTGCTTTGAGATCTCTGGGGGAGCGGATGGAGGTCACTGCCGTCCATGTGTCGGGGGGGGATTGGGGGGGCTGTTACTCCCCACCCGTCACCTCGTTATCCTCGTCCAGCGGCCCCTCCGAGCCAGCCCCCATCACAGCCACCTCCTCCCTGCTGCCCATGTCTGGAGTGGCCGTGCCTGGTGTCCCCAAATTGTCCCCAGGGTGTCCCCAGCTTCTTTGGGGCTTTGTGTGCCAGAGGCGCAGCTGGGAGCTTGGGGACTGTCCCGGCTGCGGCCGCCGGACGGGAAAGTGGCTAAAAAGCACGTGGCAAAGCCGGTGGCGCGGCAAGGGGCACGTGGCGGGACCGGGACTGTGCGGTGACAGCGGCTGCGCTCGGCCCCGGGCAGGTACCACGACAAGCAGGAGGTGACCAGCAACTTCTTGGGGGCCATGTGGCTGATCTCCATCACCTTCCTCTCCATCGGCTACGGGGACATGGTGCCGCACACCTACTGCGGGAAGGGCGTGTGTCTGCTCACCGGCATCATGGTGAGCACCGGGGAGGGGGACGGGCGGGTGGGGTGGGGGGGACAGGACTCCTGTGTGCCCCCCCCCAGCTCCTGCCCTCACCGCGGGGCTCTCTGCCCGCAGGGTGCCGGTTGCACTGCTCTGGTTGTCGCCGTCGTTGCCAGAAAGCTAGAGCTCACCAAAGCGGAGAAACACGTGCACAACTTCATGATGGATACGCAGCTAACGAAGCGGGTAAGACCCCCCCACCCCGGGTGCTGTCTGCCCCACCCCCACCCCCCCCTCCGTCCCCATCAGACACAGCATCGCTGGGCGCAGGACCGGCCGCCTCCATCCCATACGGGTCAGGGACTGACCTGCTGGAGAGCAGCTCTGGGGAAAGGGACCTGGGAGTCCTGGTGGCCAACAGGGTGGCCATGAGCCAGCGATGTGCCCTGGTGGCCAAGAAGGCCAATGGCATCCTGGGGGGCATCAAGCAGAGTGTGGCCAGCAGGGCGAGGGGGGTCATCCTCCCCCTCTGCTCTGCCCCGGTGAGGCCACATCTGGAGCACTGTGTCCCGTTCGGGGCTCCCCGGGTCAGGAAGGACAGGGAACTGCTGGAGAGGGTCCCGCAAAGGGCTGCGGAGATGATGAGGGGAGTGGAGCATCCTTCTGATGAGGAAAGGCTGAGGGATGTGGGGCTTTAGTCTGGAGAAGAGAAGACCGAGGGGGGATCTTATCAACGCTTATCAATCCTTCAAGGGAGGGTGCCGGGGGGATGGGAACAGGCTTTGTTCAGTGGTGCCCAGTGACAGGACAGGAGGGAATGGGCACAAACGTGACTGTGGGAAGTCCCATCTGAACCTGAGGAGGGACTTCTCTCCAGTGCGGGCGGCAGAGCACTGGCACAGCTCCCAGAGAGGGGGGGAGTCTCCCCCTCTGGAGCCATTCCAAACCCGCCTGGAGGTGTCCTGTGCCACTGCTGGAGGTGCCCCTGCTCTGGCGGGGGGTGGGATGGGGGAGCTCCAGAGGGCCCTTCCAGCCCCCACCACTCTGGGACGCTGTGATCCCTGACCCCGGTGCTCTGTTGGTTCCAGGTGAAAAATGCTGCTGCCAACGTACTCAGGGAAACGTGGCTCATCTACAAACACACCAAGCTGGTGAAGAAGATCGACCATGCCAAAGTTCGGAAACACCAGCGTAAGTTCCTCCAAGCCATCCATCAGTAAGTGCCAAACCTTTACCTGCTTCCTACGAGGAGGTTTTTTTTCCCGTCGTGGCTCCGGGAGGAGAGCCGGGCGCTCCCTCCCCTTCTGTGCCCGCGCTGCCCGGGGAACCCCCCAGGCTTGGGAGCCAGGGGGGGTCCCCATCCCCTGGCCCCATCCCCGCTGTGGGGGTGCTTTCCCGGCGGGCGGGGACCCCAGCGATGCTGGGGTGACCCCAAAGGGGACCGGATTGATGAGGCTCAGTGACACCACCTTCACCCGAGCAGGCTGCGAGCCCCCGGGCACCTCCTGCTATTTTGGGGGGGTGGAACCGAGGGGTGCCCGGCTTTGGGGGAGGGAGGGGGCACCGAGGTGGGGGGCTGCGTGCTACGGCTGCTGTCGTCTCCCTGCGCTCTTCCTGGTGGTATTAAACCTGCTGTTGTGTTTTGTCTCTGTTCTGCCCCGTCCCTGCAGAGCTCAGAAGTAAGTCGCCCCGCGGGGTCGCTCCTCTCCTCCGTCTGCTCCCGTTTGCATGGGCTCATCGCTGCCAAACTTGGGGGGGGGGGGGGGGGCACACAAAGGGTGGCACAGAGCCCCCCCCCAGGGCTGTCTGGGGCGAGGATGGAGGGGCAGAGGCTGTGCTTGCGGGGTTGGGGGGGGGGCTGCATGCCGGGGGGCTGGATACGGGGGGGGGAGGGGGGGGAAGCTGCCATAGGGGTGTCGCTGACCTTGACCCTGCTCCCCCCCATGTCCCCGCAGGTTGAGGAGCGTGAAGATGGAGCAGCGGAAGCTGAACGACCAGGCCAACACGCTGGTGGACCTGGCAAAGGTAAGCCATGCCGGGGAGATGGAGAGGGGGGGTGCCATCCAGGGGGACCCCACTGCGGGGGGCTGCCTGGCGCTGAGACCCCCCTGGGGGGGTGGTGTGTGTGTGTGGGGGGGGGGGGGTGCGCACACACACGTGCCCCTCACCCGCCATTCCCGCCAGACCCAGAACGTCATGTACGACATGGTCTCGGAGCTGCAGGAGCGTCACGAGGACCTGGAGAAGCGGTTGGGCGCTTTGGAGAGCAAGATGGAGGCGCTGGGGCTGAGCCTGCGGGCGCTGCCGGGGCTGGTCAGCCAAGCCCTGGGGCAGCAGCAGCGCGAGCTCTCGGGGAGCTGGACCCCCCGCCTCTGCTCCGCCACGGCCCCTTGCACCCCCACCCCACCCCCCAGGTCCCCTTCCACCGCCCCCCCCACCTCCTCGGACAGCGGGTGATGGAGGGGTTCGGGGGGAGGGGGGGGGAGGGGGGGGGGGTCCGGGGCCCCTCTTATGTCTGGCCATCGTGTGGCTGATTTCAGTAGCTTTGTTCTGTAAAGCCCTGTATAAATTTCCTGCGTTCACTGTGCTGGCGTGAGGCTGGAGCCCCCCCTCCCCCCCCCTCCGGGCCCTCCTGTGCTCCCCCCCCCCCCCCCCAAGGTTGGAGGTGAGCCCCGGCCTCCAGGAGGGCTTTTTATTTTTTTTGGGGGGGTGGGATGCAGCAGCTGCTGCACCAGAGGGGATGGAGCAGCCCCGGGGGGGCATTGAGGAACCCCGGGGGGGGGCATTGAGGAACCCCGGGGGGGCATTGAGGAGCCCCGGGGGGGGGCATTGAGCAACCCTGGGGGTGATTGAGGAGCCCCGGGGGGGATGGAGCAGCCCCGGGGGGGCATTGAGGAGCCCCGGGGGGGATGGAGCAGCCCCGGGGGGGCATTGAGCAGCCCTGGGGGGGCAGGAGCTGGGGGGGGGGGGGGGAAGGGGAGAGGGGGGAGAAGCCAGGAGCCCTGAGCATTGGGGGGGGTCTGGGGGCTGTCCCCCCGGGTGTGGGGGGGGTGGAGGTTGGGAACAGGGTGGGGGGACGCCGGGGCAGAGGGCACGGAGGGGGGGGGCATCCCCCCCCCGTGGTGAGAGCAGGGCTGAGCCCCAGGGGATGAGGATTTTGGGGGGGGAGTTGGGGGGAGGGGGGGGCTCTGTTCCTGGCTCTGCCACAAAGTGACCTTGGCGAAGTCACGTCACCTCTCTGTGCCTCAGTTTCCCCCATCTGTAAAATGGGGGGGTGGGGGGTGGGAGGGGGGCTGGGGGGGGGGAACACAACGGTACCGACCATTGTAAAGTGCTGTGAGATTCCTGGATGCAATATTCAGCTCAGCCCCCTGCCAGCGGGGGGGGCAAGGACCCTCCGCCGGGACCCCCGCGGCCCCAGACACCCCCCCCAGGGGCCGGTCCTGCTCCCCAGCCGGGACCCTCAGCATTGGGGGGGGGGGGGTTGGTCCGGGGGGGGGTGGGGGGGGGCTGAGGCGCACATTAAAGGAGGCTGAACTGGACGCGTCGCTCTGTGCTCGTGGCAGCGGGACCCCTGCCCGGTGGGGGGGGGGCGGGAGTCCCAGGGAAAGGGGGGGTGGAGGTGCTCTGGGGGGATTTTTGGAGCTTCCCCCCGTGCTGGGAACCTCGCAGGGGGAGGATGGGGCTGAGGGGGGGGCTCCAAACCCCCTGGGGGGTGCACTGGGAGGGCTGGGAGCTTGCAGCCCCACTGCTTGTTGGTACTGGGGCAGGTTTGGGGGGGGGGGAGGGGGGGGAGGCAGCAGATGGGGGGGGTGCTGGGGCTGGGCTCAGAGCATCCCTGGCCGTGCTGGGGTACCCAGACACGGAGCCCCGGGAATTCGGTGCCGCTCAGCCCCAACCCTTTGCAAAGCCAAACCGGGGGCCGGGGGGTGGGGGCCCCGCAGAAGGCGGGTGCGGGATGCGGCCCTCGGTGGGCACCGGGCAGGGGGGAGGCTGTGCGGGACCCCGGGGGGAGGCCGGGGTGGGCAGGGGCCAGATCCTGCCCGTACAGGGCCCCGTGCTGCGCTTCGGGGCGGTGCGGCGCTGTTAATGTTTAACGACTGGTGCCTGTCAGTGGCGGGCAGTGGTGGCCAGCGGTGGCCAAGGGACAGCGCCGTGAGCCCCGGGGGCCGCGTCCCACCATGAGACGGGCAGGTAACGCCGGCAGCGGGGGCGCGGGGGCCGGATGGTGTCCTGCGGGGGCTGCCATGGGGACACAGAGCCCAGGGGTGACACAGCGGGGCTGGTCTGCTTGACACGAGTGTGGCAGCACCCGCCGGGTCCTTGGTGGCGGTGGGGACGGCCAGGAGCGATGCGGTGGGGACCCTTCCCCTCCTCCTGCCCGGAGGGGCTCCAGCGGGTCCCTGCTCCTGCCCAGTCTGGGTGTGGGGAGCACCAGTGGGTGCTTTTCCACTCACCCACGGGCATTTCCAGCCCAGGCTATGGGGGAGCGGAGTGGGGTGACAGCCCCGGTCCCTGGTTCGTGCACCAGGAGGAGCTCACAGCAGGGGGGGTGTCATCCCCGGGGCACCGCTGGAGCTCGTCACTGGGTGCCTGGGTCAGTGGCTGCTTGTAAATCACGGGTGAGCGATGGGGAGGGAAGGCGGCTCGGGGCCAGGCTGCAAATGTGCCCTGCGGGGGAAACTGAGGCACGCAGGGAGGACTGGGAACACCGCCACCCGGCTGGGCTTGCCCTGGGGTTTGCTCCTGTCCCTGCTCATCTCGGGGCTTCTCCTCCAGCGGGGCTCAGCCCGGAGGCGGGGAAGCGGAGCAGCCGCCAGATGCACCCAAGGGACCCCCATCACCCCAAAGCTGCTGGGAGCCCACGGCCGAGCCCACCCGCCCCACCGGAGAGCCGGGGCTGCGGGGTACGGAGCGGGGCGGAGGGGTGCTGAGCCCCCGGGCTGGGCTGGGGGCGTTCGGCCCTGCTTCACCTCCATGAAGCGCTGGCCGGGGAGGGGGCTGGGGGGGGCAGCCTGGCCTGGCTGCTCACCGCCGTCCTCCCGCGGCGTTGCCACGGTCCCCTCCTCGCCCGCTGGCTGGGGCGCAGGCGGCCGCGCTCATCTTCCTCTTCCTCACGGCGATGCTCTGCCTGGCCGGCACCTCCCTCCCCCTCCAGGTGTGGAGGCGCGAAGGTGGCCCAGAAACACCGGGAGGTTGCCGGGAGTCCTGCCGTCAGCGGGAGCGGGGACAGCCTCGGGTGGTGTGTCCCCCCCCGTGCCCCCCAGTGCGATGGCTGTGCAGCCTCACACCCCTCCCTGGTGTCCTGAAGGCTCCGCCAGCCCCAGCCAGGCGCGTCGTCTTCGAGGACGAGGTGATGCCATTGGGGAGACCCCCGAGGAGGGTCCCCCCTGCCGAGAAGGCGGAGAAGTTGGGAGCCAGGTCTGTCCCCCCTGGGCTGGCACCGCGGCCACACGCTGTCCCGGACTACGTGGTGTAAGTGACTCCCACGGGGATGGGGATGGCCGCGGGACAGGGTGTCACGGAGCCCATGGGGACCAACCGAGAGGGTCCTGCGTGCCCCGGGTGTGCGGGTGGCACCCGGGCTCTCCCTCCCGCACCCTGAGCCTCGTGGCTTGGTGGCGGCACAGAAAGTACCCGGCGATCCAGAGCCCCCGGCAGCGGGAGGGCTACAAGGGCGTCTTCCAGGACCAGTTGGCAGAGTACACGGAGCTGCTCGAGGAGGTCCGTGCCGTGCGGCGGAGGCTCGGCGAGCTGGAGGCGGCGGTGGGCCGGCTGCCCCGGCACACCACGAGCAGGACGGTGGGTCCCTCGGTGGGCGCCGGCTGCGGGCACCCTATGTCTTGCGAGCAACGTTGGGTGTGATGAGTTGGCCGGTCTCTGTGGGGACTGGGCATGAGCCCTGGGGGGCTGCAGCGGGTGGGGGGAACTGGAGGGGAGGTGCGGCCACCCGGACTCCCGCGGCTGAGAGGTGCGAGCGGTGCTCGAAGGCACCCGGCAGCTGCTGGAAAATTAGCGAGCGGCGGCATTTCTCGCCTACGCCCCGGGTGAGGTTTTCACCCGAGCGGCGCTGCGGGAAGGCTGGCTGCCCCCGAGTCGTCCCCCCCCCCCCCGGTCCCCCGGGCTCGTTAGCTCCGGCTGCCTCGTTAGGGCCGTGCTCAGCCAGACTGAGCCCTTGGGGCTCCGGGACGAGTCTCTCTGCCCCGCAGGGTGGGAGTGGGGTGGCCCACGTCTACCGCAAGTATGTGAGGAAGAAGAGGGTGAGCAGGGGAAGGGCGCTGGATCTGGAGCGTGGGGGCTGCGAGCCAACGGCCTCCCCACGGTGCCTCTCCCCCCTCCCCAATGCTTGGGGGGAGGGGTCCTCAGGGCATCCGTGGGACCCCGGTGCCGGGGCAGGGTCTCCCCTGGCTGAGCGGGGTCGGTCCGGCAGGATTTGGCCTTCCTGGAGAAGCAGCAGCGCTGCGAATACCTGAAGAAGAAGCTGACGCACATCAAGGCGCGGATCCAGGAGTACGACCGCGACGCCCGCGACAGCGCCGTCTACTTCTGAGCCTGCGCGCCGGCCGGCACCCACGCCGAGGGACGATGACCCCAGGGGGGACCCCAGGGGTTGGGTGCTGGGGAGGGGGCGGCGATGCTGCGGGCGTGCGCCCGGTGCCCACCCAGCCATCGCGCCCACCCGGGCACGGAGAGCCAACCCACTGCTGCCGGTTTGGGGGTTCTCTGGGTGCTCCGCGCCCTGGGGAGCCTCGTGGCCCCCGGGGGTCCCCCGAGAGCTGTCTGTCCCCGCGCGGGAGCCAGTCCCTGGCTGTGCCCCCATTTCGCCCCCTGTGAATTGGGGACCACCCCCCACCCCCCCCCGGGGCAGTGGGTGCAGCTGCAGAAGTGGTCAGAACTACTTTTAATAAAACACAGTGATGTTGGCGCTTTTTTTTTTTTTGGGGGGGGGGGGTCTTAATGCGCGCCCGGGGGGGCACCCACAGCGGCCACGTCCCACCCCAGCACCCATGGGGCCCCACAGGGAAACAACGGGGAGGGGACAGAGCACAGCCCCCCCCCCCCCAAAGCCCTGAGGGACCCCCGGGGGTGACACCCCCCCCCCCCCCTCCGGGTTCCCCCTTATTTCATCCCGTCCAATTTAACCAGTCTCCCCCGGGAGCCGCCGGGACGGGGCTGAGAGCCGCCGGTGGCGGGAGCGGGGGCGGCCCCCGGGGCTCCATCCCCCCCCCAATCCCATCCCACCCCTCCCCTCCCCGGAGGCGGAAACCGGGGCCGGGCCGGGGCCGGTCTCCAGCAGCGCCGGCCGCCGCCGTGCCGCCGAGCCCGGCTGCCATCTTAAGGTGAACAAAGAGGCGGAGGCGCGGGCAGGTGAGTGGCTCCGCCGCGGACGGGACCCCCCCCGGTACCGGCATCGGGACCGGTAACCGAGGGGCGAACGAGCTCTCGGTAGGGGAGGGCGCATCGGGGGGTCCCCGTTCTCCGCCGCGCACCGGGGGGGACCGTCCTGCCCCGCCGCCCCTGCGCGCACCGCCGTCCCCGCCGGGGTCCCCACCGGCACCGGGATCCCCGTCGGTACCGCGGTTCCCACCCGGGTCCTCCGGCGGCACCGGGATCCCCATCGGCACCGGGGTTCCCACCGCGGTCCCCACCGGTACAGGGGTCCCCGTCGGTACCGGGGCTCCCACCGGGGTTCCCCGGCGGCACCGGCGTCCCCAGTGGCACCGCGATCCCCACCGATACCGGGGTTCCCACCGGGGTCCCCCGTCGGCACTGGGGTCCCCCCCGGCACTGGGGTTCCCACCGCGGTCCCCACCGGTACAGGGATCCCCATCGGTACCGGGGCTCCCACCGGGGTCCCCACCGGCACCGGGGTTCCCACCGGAGTCTCCACCAGTACAGGGGTCCCCACCGGCACCGGGGCTCCCACCGGGGTCCCCACCGGCACCGGGGCTTCCGGAGCCGCAGCCCCGGCCGGTGGAGGGCGGGAGGCGGCGGCTCCTCCCGGGGGGAGCGGGGCCGGGGGTCGCTCTGCCCGCCCGGTGCCCCCCCGCAGCGGGGAAGGGAACCCCCGGAGCCCTCCGGTCCCCGCTGCCACCGGGGTGCTGCAGGTCCCCGTGCCCCGGTTACGGCTCCGGGAGCCCGAGACCCCCCAGCGCCGCTCGGGGGGGGGGTCCCCGGTGGGGTGGGGGGGGGTCAGACTGCATCCCAACTGGGATCGGTGGGTTCGGGGATATACGGGGGGACGTCAGGACCCCCTGAAGCGGGGGGGGGGGGAGGTGCTGCCCCAGACCCCCGCGGGCACCCCCAGGACTTGGTGCCCACCGTTGCTGTGGGTGCCACCCCCCACCCCCCCCGCCCGCCACGTACCCTCACCCCGGGGGGCCCGATCCTGCCCGCTGAGCCCCGGCACCGTCGGCGGCCGGGTTGGGTTTCCCACCAGGGTTCAGGTTTCCCCCGCGCTGCTCCCCACTGCGGGCTGGGGGGGGGTGGGGGGGCTGTCTCCAAGCCTGGGGGAGGGGGGGTGTCTCTGGTTTTTGTTTTGTTTTGTTTTGTTTTTTCAAATTGATGCAAACACGAATTTTTGAAAACTGATTTGCAACTTTTCACTGGGGGTTGCTGCGAACGTGCCCTGTGTTGTTGTTGTTATTATTATTATTATTATTATTATTATTATTATTATTATTTTTCTAATCCAGCCAGATCTGCTTACGGAGGAACCCTCAGGGCTAGCGCTGGCCTCGGGTAAGAGGTTTTCTGTTTTAATTAGAATTTAAACAATCCGATTCATTCAGGCGGTGTCTGGCGGCCGCGGTCGGGGGGCCGGGGGGGCCGGGGCGGCGTGGCGGGGCCTCGTGCGTGGGGCAGGGCTGGGCTGCGACCTGGCGGCTTTTGCTGGGAGATGCTCGTGAGTCACTTCTCCTCCCCGTGCCTCAGTTTCTCCGCGAGCGGCGGTGACTCCGGTGGCGTGGTGTTGGGCACGGGCGGGCGGTTGTTGACGGTGCCGTTGGGTTGGTGACGGGGGGACCAAAGTCCCCACCGGGCGTGCGGAGACGTAGAAACTCAGCAGTGCCGCCTCGCACAGCCGCAGCGCCCGTGCCGGCACCTCCCGGTGCACCGCCAGCTCCGTCCATCTCTCCGCCAGGCTCTCCATCGCCGCCCACCCGTGCCGGACCCCACCGCCACCATGTTCAGCAAGAAGTCCTATGATGGCCCCCCCATGGGCTACGGCCCCCCAACGGGCTACGGCCCCCCCACGGGCGATTACGGCTACGACTACGATGCCCGCTCGCCCCCGCCGGGCTCCTACTACATCGAGGACGTGCCGCAGCACTTCTACAAGTGGACCTCGCCGCCCGGCGTGGTGAGGATCCTGGAGGCCATAGTCATCCTGCTCTGCATCGCCATCTTCGCCTGCGTGGCCTCCACCCTGGCCTGGGAGTACGGCTACGGCTACGGGGGGCTTTACGGCAACGGTTTGGGGGGCTTCTACGGCTCTGGCTACTACGGCAGTGGGTTGAACTACGGCTACGGTTATGGGGGCTACTACGGCGGGGTCACCAACCCGCGGGCGGCCAACGGCTTCATGATCGCCATGGCGGTGCTCTGCTTCCTGACCCAGCTGGGGCTCTTCGTCGCCAGCGTCAGCAAATCGAGCAGCTCCCGCTCCCGCCGCTTCTACCTGGTGGTCATCGTGGTCTGCGCCGTGCTGGCCTTCGTCATGCTCATCGCCTCCATCGTCTACATCGTGGGGGTCAACCCCCAGGCGCAGATGACCGGCAGCTACTACTACAACCCCTTGCTGACCATGTGCAGCCAGGTGTACAGCGGCAGCACCTACATGAACCAGTACCTCTACCACTACTGCACCGTGGACCCCCAGGAGGTGAGGGTGCACCCCAGTGCCGGCCAGACCCCCCCTTCTTTGAGCCAAACCGGCTGCCGGAACCCCTTGCTCCGCTTCAACCGCGATGCTGAGCGAGGGCAGAGCGGGAGGGAGAGCGTCGGTGACCCCCATCCCGCCCTCGGGATGGGGCCGTGGCCGGTCGGGGTTTTCCCTCTCCGCCTTTAACATTTCTGGTGGTACCGGTGGGTGTTTCGTGGCCGGGGAGGGCGGGGGGTGGCGGCCGCCGGTGCCAGATCCCAGCCTGGCTCTTTGCCGGGGCGAGCTGGGGCAGCGGGAGGAACCGGGGCGAGCTGGCTGCCAGCGCCGGGGAGTTTCGGGGAGGGGACGACGGGCTGCCGTCCCGGCGCAGCCCCGGTATCTGGTACTTTGGTCTCCCCGGTCGTAAAAGTATTTGAACAAGGTTGGGGCCCGGGGCAGGCTGTGCTTTCGGGGCTGAGGTGCCGGCATGGGTGCGGGGTCAGGGTGCCAGCTGGGTGCCAGATCTCCCCAAAGCACCCACGACGTTGCCGGCTCGGCTCGGGAGCCCGACGGGTCAGTGGGGCAGCGTGTGCCTTCAAAACAAGGTCCCTCCACCCCGGTTTCGGCTGGGGCCGGCGGGGATCCTGCGTGGCACATGGGCTGGGACTGGCGCTGCCGGTTCCCATCCGGCCATGCCGGCCGTGCCGCATTCCTGCGCCCTGAGCGGGGGGAGCCGCGGCACCCGCAGCAGCTCCTGCTCCATGCAAAGGCCAAGCGTGGCCTAATCCGTCCTCGCCCGGCCCCGATTTCGGCGCAGCTGCGGGGATCTGGCTCATGGGAAACCGTGCCGGCAGGGACCCGGCTGCGCGGTGCAGGAGCTGACCCGTGGCCGAGCCGGCGGCGGGGTCGCGGTGCTGCACAGGGATGCCGGAGGGTGCCAGCTCCCTGCTGAGCCCCAAACTTGTCCTGTCCCCGTGGGAAAATCAACCCACCCCCCTCCATAGCTTGAGCTGACCCCCAAATCTCTCCAACCCCTGATGGGCTCCATCCCCGCTGCCTCTCTCCCCCCGCTGGGGGGGGTGGTGTGTGTATAACATCAGGAGGATTTTGGGATGAGCGGAGAAATTCCGGCTCAGCCCAGGGAGGTGGGGGGGGTACCCGGACCCCCGGGACGGGGTCTGCGTATCCCTAAGAGCCCCCCCTTCCTCTGCCCCTCCCTCCAGGCTGTGGCCATCGTCTGTGGGTTCCTCATCGTCATTCTGCTCTGCCTCATCTGCTTCTTTGCTCACAAGACGCGGAGCAAGATCTGGAAGTACGGGAAACCCAACATCTACTGGGACAAGCTGCCGGTGGTCCAGGAGGGTCCCAACGTGGAGGAGTGGGTGAGTCCCAGCGGGGGCTGGGGGTGCCGGGGGGGTACCCAGGGCTGGGGAAGCCCCCCGCCTCCCCCCGAGCATCCTTCATCAGTGGGGCTGAACGTGCCCGAGGCAGCGCTGGGTCGGGATGTGCCGGGCTGAGCGCCGGGGCTGCGCGGGGACCCCGGGCGCTCCTCCCGGCACCGGGGCCGTGCCGAACCCGGCCGGGGCTTTGTGCCAGGAGCTGCTTTCTGCCCGGCTTGTGCCGCCCCGCTGCCTGGTGCCGGCGTGTTTGCACACCGCGGCAGGCAGTTCCCGCCGTCCGGTGTTATCGCCGCCGGTGCGACGCTGTGCCCGGCGCTCGCCAGGTCCCTCCCCGTCACCCCGTTTTAGGCGGCTGCGCCTTTTGCCCCAGCCGGTACCATTGCCCGGCACCGCCAGGCTTTGCCCCTGAAAGGCAAACAGGGTGGGATGGGGTGGGCCGGGTGCCAGGCGCACAACGCCGAGGCTCCGGGCGCTCTCCCCTTCGCTCGCCCCGCGCTCGGGGCCGCCGGCCGTGAAGACGTTTGCCCGTCGAACGCCGTTTGGTTTCGGTCTGGGCAATGATTAACTTGGCTCCGTGGGGCCGTGCCACCCGGCGGCTGCGGGGTGCAGCAACCAAACCGGCGCCGTTCGGGCATCGAATGAGCCCGAGGGGGATGCTGGGGAGCACCCCCTGCCCGCGGCTCAGCCCCCACGGCCCCCGGGAGATGCCGGTCCCAGCCTGGCCCCACTGCGTGCCGGGACGTGCCCCGTCCTGTCCTCGCTCCGCAGCTCCCTGTGCTCGTGTCTCCGCGGGAGGAGGGTGCGGGAAGTCTGCAGCATCCCATGGGGATGAAATCCCCCCCCTGCCCCGGAGCACGGCTCCTGGGGGGGCCGTCCAGGTGCCCGTGGGTGCCGGGGACAGCGGGCAGGGGCCGCATCCCTCTCCCCATCACCGTCCCCGTCCCATCCTCGTCCCCGTCCCTGGGGGAGCGGGGCGGCCCGGGGGTGCTCGAGCACTGGGATTCCCGCCGGAGCCCGGCGAGGGGATGTTTATCCCGTTTACTTCCAACCTTCGGCGCAAACCCGGAGCCGAGCACAAAGGGTTGCTCTCAAGCCCCAGAAAACCCGGCTGCGCTCCGTGCGTGCGCCCCCGCGCCTCCCCCGCCCTGTGGGTCTAATATTTATTTTTCATTTTGCAGAAACACCTTTTGTTCTGGTTTTATTTATTTTTTGTTAAAAGTCCCTCCCTGCTGAAGCATTTCCTGGCCCGCGGGGGGCCGGGCGGGCTGGGGGGCAGGACCCCGCGCACCCCGGACCCCCCTCACCCCCACCTGCCCCTTGGGGGGGGGAGGTCCCCCCCGCTCTGCTGGGTGGGGGCGCCCGCTGGTGACACATCCCCGCTCGGTGGGGGGGCAGCGGGGGGTGAAACCCTCCCTGGACGTCTCGTTCCCTGTTTATGGTCGGGACCGAGATAAAGGGGTGACCTTCGAGCGGGTGTGAGTCGCCGGGCGCTGCCACCTCCGTCCCGCGGCAGCACGGGGACGTGGCTGTCCCCACGCTGGCGGCCGTCTCACCTGGTGGCCCCCAATTAACGGTGTCTTCGTTAGTGGGGGAGAAGCAGCGGAGGAAGTGGCTTTGCCGGCTGGAGCCTGCAGCTGAGGTCCCCAGGGCCACCATCCCGGGCAGGGACCGTCTTCCGGCACAAACAACCCACAAAGGCCAGGAAGGAAAGGGGAGGGACGGACGGACGGACGGATGGACGTCTGTCCCCCCAGCCCCACGTCCTCCTTGAGGAGCCCTGGCCGTGCCGGGGCAGCAGCGAGGGTCCGGGGGGGCGATGCTGGACGGGGCGAACATGCAGCCCCTGGCAAAGCCTTTTGGGGGGGTGTGTCACCCTCGGGGTGCAGAGTGGGGTCCAGGACCGCACCCCCCCCCCAGAGCTGTGTGTCTGTCTGTGCCGCTCTCCTGATGGGAACCCCCCTCCTCCTCCTCCCAAACTGCTCTGCCCACCCGTGGGGGCTCTCCCATCCCTGGCACCCCCCACTCTGCTCTCCATAGCCCCACTGCCACTCTGCCGGCGCTCGTCCCGCTGCCCGTCCCTGTCCCCGTCCCTGTCCCCGTCCCCCGCCGGCACCCCAGGCAGGATTGCTGCGGCTGCTCCGGGGTTCCTCCAGCCCCGCAGGATGGACACCCGTGTCCCCGTGTGCTTGGGGCCACCGGCCGTGCCCCCGCTCGAGGGTGGGCGAGTGTCCCCGCTGTCCCGGCACGCGGCTGAGCGTCTGCCCCTGCCGCAGGTGAAGAACGTGGCGGATGGGGCCAGCGTGCAGGACGAGACGGCCACGCTCGCCTACTCGGAGAAGCCGACAAGCCCCATCACCGCGCCGCCCTACAGCCCACCCTCCTACAGCTACGCCCCCCAGAACGGGTACTACCCCTCCGGGACCTACAGCAGCCGGGGGTGAGTGGCCGGGCGGGGGGTGGAAGAGCCCGGGGGGGGACCCTGGGCATCCCTGTCCCTCCCCAGGCCGGGCTGGCTGATGTCCCCGTGTCCCTTGCAGCGACCAGCCGGACCGGGCGGTCAGCTCCAGCCCGGTGGAGGAGAAAGTGCGGGATCAGCCCACCAAACCCTCCGCCCGCCGCGGCCGCCGGCGCCGGCGCAACCCCGAGCTGGACGAGTCGCAGTACGAGACCGACTATACCACAGCCGTGGAGTCCGGTGACGAGAGGGACCAGGACCAGTGGGCCAGGTGAGGGGCGACCCCTGAGAGAGCCCCCCCACCCCGCACCGGGATCTGCCCCTCCGGGGCCTGACCCTGCCCCTCTCCCGCAGCCTCTACCCCCCCATCACCTCGGACGGCGCCCGCCAGAAGTACAAGCAGGAGTTCGACACGGACCTGAAGCGCTACAAGCAGCTCTGCGCCGAGATGGACGGCGTCAACGACCGCCTCAACCAGCTCAGCAAACAGCTCGACAACATCTCCGAGGACAGTCCCCAGTACCAGGTCAGGGCTCTCTGGGGGCCGTGGGGACACTGTGAGGCCACCGGAACACTTCAGGGTATCGGGGATGGATGCTGCGGAGCATCAGGGATGGATGCTGTGGGGCATCGGGGACACTACAAGTGCATCAGGGATGGATGCTGCGGAGCACTGGGGATGCTGTGGAGCATCAGGGATGAATGCTGCGGAGCACTGGGGACACTGCAGGGCATCAGCGATGGATGGTGCGGGGCACCGGGGATGCTGCAGGGCATCTGGGACAGATGCTGTGGAGCATCTGGGATGCTGTGGGGCACCAGGGACATGCTGTGGAGCATCTGGGATGCTGCCGGGCATCGAGATGCTGTGGGGCATCAGCGATGGACGCTGTGGGGCGCTGGGGCTGCTGCGGGGTGTCGGGGCTGCTGCGGGGTGTCGGGGATGCTGTCAGGTGTCAGGGACACTACAGGTCATGGGGGATGGCTGCTGTCAGGCATCAGGGGTGCTGCGGGGTGCAGGTCACTGCCTGTCCCCATGGGACACCCACCCTCCTGCCCCCCCCTCCCCGGCCGTGACGCCGGCCAGTTGTGACCCCCCCACTCCTGCCCGTTGCCTTCGCAGGACGTCGCAGAGGAGTACAACAGGCTCAAGGACCTAAAGCGGGTGAGTGTGCGGAGTCTCGGGTTCCAGCTGAAGTTGGGATGGGCTGGTGCCATGTAGCTGGGGGGTGGGGGGGCTGTGGACACCATCACTCCCCCCCCCAGCTGCAGCCCCCCCACCCCCCCCCGGCCGACGCAGCTGAGGCCGGTCCTGCACTGCCTTTCAGAGCCCCGACTACCAGACGAAGAAGCTGGAGACCAAAACCCTGCGCAACAAACTCTTCCACATCAAGCGGATGGTGAGCGACTACGACAAGGTGCGGGGGTAGCCTGTGCCCCCCCCCCACCACCACCACCCTCCGCCATGGCAGGATGGGCACGAGGTGCTCCCCACCCACCCCCCGCCAAAGACTTTGGTGCATTTTGTACCTTTCTTTGTATAAAAAAACCCCAACTCAAGATTCACACCCACCCCGTGGTGTCGGTGCCAAGGGTGGGGGGCCAGAGGCGGCTGCTGGAGCAAGGTGTTCCCCCCCAACCCCCCCATGTGCCTCCTCTCCATACCAGGGGCTGCCGGTCCCCTCCCACTGCTGTAAAGATGTTTGGGGGGGTCCGCAGCCCCCCCCGCTGCCTCTGCCAGCACTGGGGTTGGGGTACCAAACCGTGACCGCAGCCCGGTGCTGGCGGGGATGTGCCCCCCCGGGCGGGATGGGGCAGAGCATCCCTTGGTCGGGTACCCGGTGGGGGGGGCAGAGCCTCACATCCCCCCCCCCCCGAGCCCGGGGGCCCGGAGGTGCCCTTTGGGGAGCAGCCCTGGGCAGGCGTGATATTTTGTAAGGAACTGGCTGAAACTGTGTCTTTTTTTTTTTCTTTTTTTAAATAAACTGTATCTATTGATTTTAATTTAGTGTTGGTGGAAAAGGGGCTGCGGGGGGGGGCCATGTTTGGGAATGGTACCTCTGGTAGGTGGGTGGCCCAGGCTGGGGGGGGGGTTGCTGTCCCCATGCACCCATCCTGGCACCACCACGGCGCTGCCCGGTGCCGGTAGAGCCGACATCCCCGCGTGGATCCTGCCCTGAGCCCCGACTAGGACGGGTGGCACATGGCTCCTTCGCCCCCCCCGCGTGTGCTGTGGGAAGCAGCTGTGCCCCCCCCCCTCTCCGGACAGCCCCCCCAGCCCTGCCTGGACCAGGACCCCCCCTCAGCCCCCTCCGAGTCTGGTCCAGCCATGGGATGGGCACCGATGCTGCCCGGAAACATCAGCATCCCACCCACGATGCAAACACAGCGCCCCACTCCCAACCCCTTCATGATGGCCAGGATCCCAAAATCCCACTTTGGGGGGAACCCCAAAACCTGTCACCTCGGAGGAGGACCCCCAAATCCCCCACCTCTCTCCCCAAAGACTGGCTGCAAGCCTCTGTCCTCGCTCCTGCTCCCCTCCACCCCACCGGTCCGGTTCTGCCCCAGCAGCCCACAGGCAGCCCCCGTCCCCAAAATGCCCAGGATTCCCCCAAAAAACAGCCAATTTTAGGTGCCTTAGAGGAGGCTTAATATTTTGGGACCATATCTCCCACGCTGTTTCGCACTGCCCCCCCCCCCCCCATCACCCTGGGGTGGGCTTCAGCACCGCTGCAGGATAAGCCCCTTCCCCCGCTCGCAGCCGATCCCCGGCGTTGTAAGAAACATCTTTTATTGACTTCAGTTAATTTGTTTAGTATCATTGAACGAGGATTATATTTTTCAGCGAATCAATCTAAATGACGAATTCCCCGGCTTAATCCTGCCTCCGTCTGTTTGCGCGGTGGATACCCCTGAGAAGCAGAGGCCGGGGGGGGGGGGGGGGGAACACCCCGTAGCCCCCGACCCCACGCCGGCAGGACCACCGGCCACGGGATCAGAGGCCGCAGGGCGTCCCCCCATCCCACCACGGTGGCTCTGTCCCCCCCCCCCCCCATATGTCCTTTCATCCAGCACAACTCAGCCCTGGGGACAAGGACCCCCCCCCCCTTGGCAGCATCACCCCTTCGCAGCCAGAATTTGGTGGTCTCCCCCTCCCCAAAGACTTCCTCTCCCCCAAACCTGGCTTAAAAAAAAAAAAAAAAGAGATAATCAGGCACAGGACCATGGCGAGCGGGGGCAGGGGGGTGCTGGCACCCACCTCCCCCAGCGTGGGGATGGCGGTGGGTGCTGGATCCAGCGCCGGGAGGGGGGCAAAGTACCGAGCAGGGCAGCGGGGAAGGGCTGGGTGCTGTGCAGCACCCAAAAAGGACCTTCTGGTTTGCACCCTACATGATGCACGGACCCCCTCAGCTGCCCCTGTGCCCCCATCTCCTCCCCTGTCCCCCCCATCCCCTCCCGTGTGTCCCCCCCCCCCTTGCCCCAACGGTGGAGATGCTTCAGTGGGAGGTGCGGGGAGGGGGCTGGGACCGGGCGCAGATAAGCCCACTGCCCAAAAAGGGGCCACTCCAAACTCAGCGCTTCAGTCCTCGAGGCTGGATGTGGCCCGGCTGGGCAGGGGCAGCCCCTGGCAGGGCACCCAGGGGCCCCAAAATGACCCTTTTTCCACCACTGCCGGGACTGGGGGGGGGGGGGGGGGGGGGCGCAGAGGCAGGGGGTCCCGCAGCAGGATCCCCCCAAGGACGGCTCTGCACCGCTGGCGGCCACCCTGCACCCCGGGCGGCCCCGTTCAGCCTCCCGTCGCCTCCTGTCCGAGCCTCCTGCCATCCGAAAATTCCAATTTGGAGGGGCAGCCTGAGGACAGCGTCCCCATCCCTGGGAGGACGGTGTCCCCCTCCCCGGGCTCCAGCCCGGCTCCGACGCAGGGGCAGAACGAGGGACCAGCCCCGGGGATGCCCCAAGGTCCTGGGGATGCCCCAAGGTCCCCAGGGATGCCCCAAGGTCCTGGGGATGCCCCAAGGTCCCCGGGGATGCCCCAAGGTCCCCGGGGATGCCCCAAGGTCCCCAGGGATGCCCCAAGGTCCTGGGGATGCCCCAAGGTCCCCGGGATGCCCCAAGGTCCCCGGGGGATGCTGTGGGGGCAGAGAGCTCCGCATCACGGGGGTACGGAAGAGTTCGGTGTCCCACAGCGGTGGCACAGGCGGTACCTTCGGGTTTAGGAGGACAATGCCGTGACCCCGCTGCTTTCGTTGGGGGCGCTGCGGCGGATGGATGAGCTACGAGACCACTGCGGCACAGTTCGGGGGTCACCCGGGGACGGCACCCTCTTGGGGTGCTGGAGGGAATGCGGGTCCGGCTGCCGGGGGTCCCCGGGGGGAGAGGCTCTGTCCCCTACTGCCCCGTCCCGTAGGGCCAGTTGAAGGTGCTCCCGGACAGCAGCATGTCCCTGATTAGTGTTTCGATGGGCGTCTTCCCCACCAGCCTCATGAAGAAGAGCTGGGAGATGAGGGCGGCCGGCACGGCCCGCAGCGCCGGCAGCCGCAGCAGGAGCCGGCCGAAGCGCTGGGGCTGCGAGGGGTACTGCGACCGCACGTACTCGGTGAGGGCCACCTGCGCCTTCTCCTGCAAGCTCTCCACGTGCGCCGGGTCCGAGAGGCCGCAGGCGTCTGCGAGAGGGATGGGATGGAGAGGGGTCAGCGGTCGGAGCCCCCCCTCCCCCCCGCAGCCCCTCTCCTCCCCCGGCTGCCGTGGTCGTTCCTGCCCCGCGGCTCTCCTCGCCGAATTAGGGATGCCGGTGGCTGCAGCGCCGCGGCACGGTGCAACTGCGCGGGATGCAAAGGGCTGCTCATCCCCACTGGGAGGGACCGGGCGTCTCTGCAGCATGAGATGAGCACGGACGGACCAAGGGATGGGGATCCCAAAAACCCCCTGCTGCGCTGGGGGGGTATTCGTGGTACTCCGGGTCTCATTCCCATCGCCCCGGGGAAGCCCAGACGGACAAGGCGGGATGCTGCGAACCCTCTGCCACCCCCCTGAGAGACACCCGATGCTCTCTGGACCCCAAAACCTGAGGGAAACGGGGGGTAGATGCTCCCTGGGGCGGGGATGGGGATGGGGACGGTCGTGGCACCAACTTACCCGGCGTGAAGAGCGCGATGGCTTTGAGGCAGCTGTACTCGGCCGAGTCCACCTGGAGCCGGTTGAGCTTCTCCACCTGATCCTGGAAGATGCGGATCTGGTCCATGAAGGAGACGACGCGGTCGGCCGACATGGGGGAGGCGTGGAAGCCGGCGGCCGCCAGCAGCGGGGCCATGTGCAGCGGCAACGCCGACTGCGCCGCGTTGAGGACGAAGAGCTCGCTCCAGCTGAGCCGCAGCAGGGCTACTTGGTCGGAGACGGGCAACTCGGGGAAAAAGGGGATGTTCCGGGCCCATTCCACCGTGCTGAAGAGGAGGCGGGCGGCCAGCTCGCAGATGTTGTCGATGCCCATGACGCTGCCCTGCTGCGCGTACTGCGAGCCGTAGCGGGCGGCGGGGTAGGGCTCAGCCCGCAGCAGTTGCGAGATGAGCTCCGACACGGGTTGCCCGTTGAAGTATTCCCCGCTGGGCATGGTGTTGGGGCTGGTGCTGGAGTGGGTGGGGGGGATCCGGCCCCGCTGCACGGCTGCGGGGAGGGAAGGAGAGGAGGTGTCTGCCTGCTTCGGCGTCCCACCGACCGCATCCCCCATCCCGCTCCCGCCGGGGGGGCTGGCGGCGTTCCCTCTGCCCCAGGCAGGGCGAGGAAGGATGGGGATGCTCCCTCTCCCCTCCCGGCATCCCGGCATCCCTGGCAGGGCCGGATCCTGCCGCCCCGAGGAACAACGGGCGGCTTTCAGGCGCTCGGGGAGAGGGAGGCGGTGTGTGCCACCCGCTGCGCCCGCCGGCGAGCTGCCTGCACCGCTGTATTTAGCATCCCGGTGATTCACCGGCAGCTCCCAGGCGCCGTGGCTTGGCCACGGCCTCGGAGCTGGGACAGCATCCGTGCCGCCTCCTCCTCTGCAAGGACCCGGCACGGGAGCGGCCGCGGCTCCGGCGATGCCGTGCCAGACCGGGCGCCCTCCTGGCACCGCATCCCCCCTTCCCTCCGGCGCCGGCTGCGGCGGAGCAGGGCGATTGCTACCCAAGGTCATCGCATGGCGGCAATCACTTATTTGCAAATAAAACGTCCATCTTGGAAGCGTCGTTAACCCCGGGGCACTCCCCCTCCTAATTGCATTCAGGGAGAGCCATTTTTCAGCTCCCCCCCCCCCTCCCATTAGCGCCCACTATTTGCTCAGTCCCTAGTAATTAATTTATGGGCTGTTCATGAGCCACTTAAATGAGAGCTCTAAATCATGCTAAGTGGCAATAATGCCATCTCGGCTCCTCTGGAAAGGAGGGAATTACTGTCCTGCTTCCAGTATCCTTCCACCCCCCCCCCTTTGCTCCTCGCATTAATGCCACCTGCCGCTGAGCAGCCCCGGCACCGCGGCAGAGCCCGCGCCGAGCCCCGGCACCGCCATCCCCGCCCCTGCCTCGGCGCAGCCCCGTCCCCGCGGCGGGATTAGAGATTTTGGGCAAAACCCCTTCGGCCCATATGGCAGCAGCCGGGGGAGCGTTTGGGGTTCGCAGCCCCGGGGATGTGCACGGCTCCGGCCGTGCCGGCAGCCCGTCCCAGCCGACTGCCACCGCGCCTGGGGCACCGCGGCCCGTCCCAGCTCCAGGTGTGTCACCTTATCAGCTCAAGGCTCCGGCTTTGCCAAACAAACACCACCTGCGCTGCCGGCACCGAGGGCGATTCAAGGAGGAAAATTAAAAAAAAAAATTAAAAAATAGGGGGGAAAAACAGGGGGTTTTGGTGCAAACAGGGTTCTGGGAGAAACGGGAGAGCACATGGCTGCAGTGGGAACGGAGCGGGCGCCGGCAGCACCGGGAGCGGAGCGGGCACCGGGAGCAGCAGCCCCACACCGCGGCGGTGGGGTTCACCGGGACCCCTCAGGATCCGTCCCCGTCCCCGCAACGTCGGCGTTACCTTCCTTCCTCATCCCCACGCGGAAGCACTTCTTCAGGCGGCAGTACTGGCATTGGTTGCGGTGATGCTGGTCGATCTGGCAGTCGCGGTTGGACCTGCGGGCAGGAGCGGGCAGATGAAGCGCCGGAGAGGAGCGACGCGATGCCGCCCCGGGAATGGGGGTGGCGGTGTGTCCCTGCACCCCACCGCGCTGCTCCGCCACCCACCTCCCCGCCGCCCTCGGGCAAAACCCTTCCCCTCGGAGCGTGGCCCCCCTCCCTGGCGGCCGCGGCTGTGCCACGCCGGCCGTGGCGTGCAGACACAGGCGCTCAGATGCTATGGAAACGGAGCGATTTCCTACCGCAGGGGCTGCCACTTCGCCTTGCCAGCGATGCCCGGGGGCTGTAGGAAAGCTGGAGAGACCCCGCGGACGCGAGGCTGCCATCCTCGGGGGCACGGAGGGACGGGCGCCGGGGAGCGATGCCCCCCCCGTGTCCCGGCACGCGAGGGGGGAAGCGCTGGAGCAGCCCCCCCCCCCCCTCCGGCCTCCCCGCCAGACGCGTGCGGAATTTCAACTATTTCCTACGAGGCCGGGGCTGCCCCATGCGCGCGTCCCCCACGGTGCCACGGCCCCACACCCTGCGTGCTCCGGGCTGGCCTCGACCGGACCCGGTGAGCGCGGCAAAGCAAAACCTGGCGGTTCCGGAGCAGCGGATGCACGTGCCCCCCCAGCCCCGGCGCAGGGTCTGTGCCGGCCGGAGGGATGCTCCCCCCCCCAAGCAGCCTCGGAGCCTACAAGGGGGGTCATGCCCACCACCCCCGGCACACTGGTCCTGCCCCGGGGCGAGGAGCCGCGGGCACCGGCCAGCACCAAAGCCAGCCGCCAACCCCTGCTCCCGTGGCATGGCGGGGAGCGCCGCGCCGCGAGAGATGTCACCGAAGGCCTTCGTTAGCGCCCAAACCCCCCAGCCCCGATTCCCACGGGGCGCTCGCGGTCACGGTCCCCGCACGGCCGAGGGATGCAGCAGGGCACGGGTGACACCGGGCGCTCGCATCCCACCCGAAGGCTGTCGCGGCAGACGGGGAGGAAAGGGGCTTATCAGCAAAGCAGCGATAAATTAAGGCGTATAAAGCAGCAGGCAGGGAAGAAGCGCAGGCAGGGAAGCGCAGGCAGGGCCGGGGCGCGTCGGCGTCCGGCAGCAGCTCGGCTCTGCCTGGGAATCCTGACACGAATCTCCTCATCCCTACACGACTCCAGAGGCGAGACAGGCAGGGATTCCCGCCGCGCTCAAACCGGAATTAATTCACCCCGAACATCACCACTGCGCTTAGCACATTTGAAAACGTGTTGCTGATAAAAAGTTATTCCAGCGGAGAAGCGATAGCTAATCAAAACGTCACATTACATCTTCATCAGCCGCCTGCGCCGCGGCGGGGGCAAAGCTCCCGGGCACCGCCGCCGAACCTCCCGGCGGGGGCACGGCTGACCCTCACCGTGGCCTCGGGGCACCGTCCCTGGCACCAGGACCCCCACCCCCCCCTCAAAAAACCCATCTCAGCTCCCGCCAGCGGCTCATAGCAAGTTTCCCAACCGAGAGGCTGCAGCGACCTGGGAAACTGTGAGAATACAAAAGGCGTATACTGTGCTAATTATGTAATTAGAACATGTAATTATTTAGTGCAAGAACTAAACTGAATCCAACTCACTTTTAATATTCAAATTAGAGCAATCTTGGCTTGATGCTGCTTTTGACTCCTCGAACAAAGCAGATGCCAGGGCTGCCGGGGGAGCATTGTTCCCGGCCCCTCCAACACTCGCTCCCGACTTGGAAAACCCACGATTTGCTATTGCACCGACTCACTTCCCAGCACAAAGCAGGCGGGGGGGGGGGGAAACACAACCCCAAAACACCTGAAGTAGGTGCCCGGATACCAGTGACAAGCACGGGGTAAAATCCTGGGCGCTGGCAGCCCGGGAGAAGCCCCTCCATCATCCCCCGCCCCTCAGCGGCACCCGGGACGCAGAGTCCGTCCCTCTCCCGGGGAGCCCTGATTTGGCCTTTCCTTTGTTCCCGGAAACCGGAATTGCTCAAAAGCCGTATGTATTCCCCATCTTCAAATCATTCATCTCGAGGAGCCGCTCGGCTGAGTCTGCCGCTCCGATTCCCGCCGCTCCGACGGGGAAACTGAGGCAGGGGTGGATGCACAGGCTGCATCCGCACACGCCGCATCCGCGGCAGGCCATGGGGAGGACCGGGGGGCAACGGGCACTGCACCCCCTGCCCCACGCCGGCAGCTCCAGGGCCCCGCTCCGCGGCCACGAGCGGCTCGGCTGACGTCAGCCAGGACCCGGCAGTGCCGGTGCCGGGAGCTGCCGGGAGAGGAGATGCTGCGCACGGGGGAGGACAAATCTAGGCCGCCCAAACGAGAGCAAGGCGGCTCGGAGACGGCTCCCGCCGCAGGAACAGCGCTGCCCCTTCCCTTCCCGCGGCCTCTCAGCACCACCAGACGAAGCTGGAAGCAGCCGGTGTCCCCCCCGCCTCGGATGGGGAGAAAGCGGGGTGCCCCTCTCCCAGCCTGGTTGCGGGGTACCCAGGGCCGGGATGCGGGTGCCATCCTGGCAGCACCCTCACTGGTTCAGCAAACGCTGCTGGAAGTGCCCACGTGTGGATGCAGATGTGCGCGCGAACCCCGATATACACCTACACACCTCCCTGGGAAGAGCCCAGAGCCGGGGGGGGCCCCTCACGTGCCAGCCAGCCCCCCGTGCCTTTCCAGCCCAACAGAAACTCCGGAGTTATTTGCAGCTCCAAACTTTGCGGGGGTCGTATCCCGGTCCCGCTGGTGGGCCCGGAGCCGCGGCAGAGCTGGCCCGAGCGCGGGGGCCGGTGGGGGCTGCGGCCCCTCTCCCCCGGCATCTCACCCGCTCAGCACGCCGGGCTGTTGACACCTCCGGTTAAAATTATACTCGCTGCCGCACTGGTGCTTTCTCTGGGTAGAGTGGCTGTGACCAAAGTGACTCAGAGCCACGACGCGTTTTCAGGCATTAGCCTGGAACGGCAATTAATGCCGGAGCAGCGCTCGGCGATGACGAGGACCCGGACACCGGCTGTGCCCCATGGCCCAGGGGATGAGGCAGCCAGAGCATCCATCCCCCCGGGGCTGGGGGTGCGCCGGGCAGAGGGGCTGCTTACGTGGGGTGCAGAGCACGGAGGGACCCCGTTAGAGCTGCAGCGGGGCCAGCGCGGAGCTGCACGGGGGACACCGCAGAGCCAGGCTGGGGAGCCGCACTGGGGGCCACCACGGAGCTGCATGATGGGCCACTGGGCAACCTGTACTGGGGGCCACCGCAGAGCTGCACCGGGGGCCACTGGGCAACCTGTACTGGGGGCCACCGCAGAGCTGCACCGGGGGCCACTGGGCAACCTGTACTGGGGGCCACCGCAGAGCTGCATGATGGGCCACTGGGCAACCTGTACTGGGGGCCACCGCAGAGCTGCACCGGGGGCCACTGTGGGAACCCACACCGGGGGTCACCCTTAAACCCACAACCGTGCCAGGGCTCTGCCACCCCCGGGCCCCCCCCCCCCCCGAGCCCCCCCATCCCCCCCCAGCCCCCTACCTGCAGGTGTAGCTGAGGTTCCTGCGGATGCTGCGCTTGAAGAAGCTCTTGCAGCCTTCGCAGGTGAAGACCCCGTAGTGTTTCCCGCTGGACTTGTCCCCGCACACCACGCAGTCCACCGCCGCCCCGGCCCGTTCCTCCTCGCCGTGCTCCGCGTCGCTGCCGCCGCCCGCCGGGGACGCCGCCTCCTCCCCGCCGCCGCCGCCGCCGCCGCCGTTGGGCTCTCCCCAGCCGCCGGCCACCATGGCCATGGCTCCGCGGCCCCCGGGGCTCAGCACCGGCCCCGCCGCCGCATGGAACGGTACGCGGCGACCGGCGCCTCCCGGAACGAGTTCAGCAAGTTTTTTTTTTTTTTTCCTTGGTTTTTTTTTTTTTTGGTTGTTTTGTTGTTTTGTTTGGTTTTTTTTTTTTTTTTTTTCTGGGGGGGGTGGCGGCCGGTTTGGGGATTTTTATGAGGTTTTTTTTGGTTGGTTGGTTGGTTGGTCAGGTCGGTTTAGTTGGTTGTTTTTTTTTTTTTCCCCCTCCACCCCCCGCTACACCAGTGCTCCCTCCTTTCCTTCCCGCTCCCCCCCCCCCCAAACCCACCCACCCCCCACCCCCCCCTCCCTCCCTCCCTCCCTCCCTCCGTTACCGGGGGGGCCCCGCGGAAACTTTGCGGCGGCGGGAACGGGGCGCGACGGGGCGCATCCCGGGCGCGGCGGCCGCCCCGGGGCTCGGCCGCATGCGGGGGCCGCCGCCGCTGCCCGCCCCCGGTGGCTCCTCCGCTCCGCGGCACCGGCAGGGAAGGGGAAGGAGGAGGAGGAGGAGGAGGAGGAGGAGGAGGAGGAGGAGGCGGCGCTGCCCCGACCCGCCCTCGCCCCTACGGGCTCCGCCGCCGCCGCCGCTGCATTCAGCCCGGTCCGGCTCCGGCGGGACCCGCTCCGCCGAGCCCCGGGGCTCTCTCCCCGCCTCCCGCGAAAGAGCAAAGTTCAGCCGCTGCCGCGGTGGCCGCCCTGGATGCTCCTCCCCGTCCTCCTCCCCTTCCGCTCGCCGCCCGCCGGGTCCTGCCCCGGCCCCGGCCCCGGCCCCGCCGCCGCCCCCCGCCCCCGCCGAACCGCCGGGGAGGGGATGGAGGGGGGAACCGGGCGGGCACCGCACCGCAGCGGGGCTTGGGCGGCTCGGTGGGCCGGTGGTAGCCGTTGTGGTACCCCGGTGCGGTGCCGGATACGGGCGGGGGGATGCCGTTGGCGGTTTGGCCGGCGGAGGTGGCTACTGGTGGCCCCCCACACCCAACCCCACGCCCTTTGGCGACCGGAGCCCTTTGCTGGCCCCGGGATCGCTCGGTGCCTCGTGCTGCCCGTGGCTGCAGCGGGAGCGGGGTACGGGGCCGTGCCACGGCAGGGGCCGCGGTTACGGCTGCGGTGTTTGTCTCCCTTTCGGCAAGCGACCTCTGAGCTGCGGGATGCGGCAAAGGGCACATTCGCCACTCGGGTGGTGGTCCCCTCGGGGACGGGGACCGACCGAGCCCCGCTTGCAGCCCTGCCACGCAGGCGGCGCGGTGCGGCGTGACACCCCGTGCAGGGCTGCGGGGGGGCCACGGGCCACGGCGGGAGGATGGGAAGCGATTCCCCAACGCCTGGCCCGTGGCCAAGCTGCCGGCATCGGCAATCCCCTCCTCTCGCCGACAGCCCCAGCGGGATCTTTAATTACTGCAAGTGGCGCGAGGCCGCGGCCCCCCGTCTCGCGTGGGGCGCGAGGGCCCGGGCTGCGCCGCGGGGTGCTCCTGCGGCACCCGCCGTCCCTCGGGTGCCACCGCTCCGCGCAGCCCCTGGGACGGGGCAGAGGGCTGGACGCCGCCGGCGACCGGCTGCCTGCCACCCCGTAAAATCCGTTTGTAATGTGGTTCATCGAGTCGGACCCGTAAGAGCCCGTCGGCCGGCCCGGCGAGAGGGCTGGGGTGCGGGGCTGGGGGTGCGCAGCGCCTGCCTGCTGCCGCCCTGTTAATCATTAACGAAGAAATAAACTGTGCGGAAAGGTGCTTGACCCGGGAGCAGCCCCGCGCTATCGCCCTGCCTTCGCCTTTCACCCGGGGGCCAAACTCTCCTCCTGGCCATGCCGCAGCGGCACCGGTGTCTCCCGGCGCTGCGCCTTTCACCTTGACTTCGGGGGCAAAGTCCAGCGGGCAGGGCACGGAGCCGGGGGGGCAGGGCACGGAGCTGGGGTGTGGGCAGGCTGGGAACCCCCCTTGCACCCCTGTCCCCCCCCCCAGTGTGCCCTCAGGACAGCGCTGTCCCCATGGGGGACCCCGGGCTGCGGTCCCCGCTGGGGCTGGGTGAGGATGCTGATGGCGAGCGGAGCAGCCGGCGATGCCCACGCTGCGGGGACGGGCGCTGCCGGGACCTTCGTGGCGCCTCGTGCCGCCGTCCTTGGCATTCCCAACCCACGCGCTGGGGCCGGCCTCGCCGCGGGGGTTAAGGCAAACGGGCTGGACATAAAAAAAAAATCAACAAAACAAACCAGCAAAGCACCGAGCCCGGAGCCGGGGTGCAGCAGAGGTGCTGGATTACAGCTCCGGCCATAAATAAAACCTCCATTTCCTCCTGTCTGGAGGGATCTCTGCTCACCGGGTACCTGCTAACGCGGCCGCACCGTGGTGCCCGGCAAGGGCCGATGCGGCAGGGCTGCCGCGGTCTGGCAAGGCGCTGGGGTCGGAGCGGGGGGGGGGGTCCCAGCCCGGGCAGGGGGGTCACCCCCACCTGCAGCCGGCCCCGTTTCTCCTTTCTCTTCTGTCAGGCCGTGATTTATGGCCCTTTCCCTGCCGCTCCCCCGCCTCCTCGCCCCCTGCAAAAAATAATAATCCAGGAACAAAGGAGGAAATTGGATCTTCTCCCCTGCGCGGCTCCCGGCCCCGCGGTGGGAGCCGGGTTTGTTTTGACGTCGGTGTCCAGTTGGCGAAGGCGTTTGATCTCCGGAGGAATTCCTCCTTCCTCGCGCTGCTCCGCTGACTCCGCCGCACAAAAGGGCCCCCGGGAGCTGCCGGCGCATTTCGTGCCGCCCCGACGCCCCCGGGAAGGGTCCGGCACCGCAGAGGCGCCCACCGGGGCTCGGGGAGGTTTCCGGGCTCGGTGTCGGACCCGGCTCCGGCGTGGGGATGGGTGGCAGCGGCGTCCCCCCGGCCCCCCCCGCAGCCTTTGGGCTGGAGGACGGTTGAGCCACCCTTGCCAAAATGTGCGGGTTTGTGGCTGTGCCACCATAGAGTTGGGTGCCAGCACCGATGGAGAGCCGGCTGCCAGTGCCACCGGAGAGCTGGGGGCCATCACCACCGGAGATGTGGGTGCCATCACCACCGGAGAGCCGAGTGCCAGCACCACCAGCCCCGACTCGGCTACCAGCACCCCGGTTAGCCGCACTGCGTGCTGCGGGGCAGCCATGCCCGTTCCCAAACCCACCCGGGAGCTGCCGGCGGCGGTGCTTCACGGGGGCTTAAACAGATACCACCCCATCCATCCGTCTGCCTGTCCGTCCGTCCATCCCCCCCAGGCCCCAGCGCACCCCCATGGGGACCTGCACCCCCCTGTACCCCGGGGGCGGGTACAGCCCTATGTTGTTTAGGTCAATCCCCCAATTTCAGCCGTCGCAGAGCCCCCCCCGCCCCTGTTCGCCGTGTGGCCGAGGGCGCCGCATTCCCGGGGCCGGATCCTGCCGGCGGGCGTGCGGGCATGTGCGTGCGTGCCGTGGGCGGTGAGGGCGAGCGCGAACCACTCCGGACCCAGCGCGGTGGGGGGGGGGAAGAGGGGACGAAGGGGTCCTCATGGCCGGGGGAGTCCCGACCCTCGCGCAGCAGCCGCGGCAGCGCGTGACCTTGCAGGGCCGAACCGCGGTCGCGCCGCCGCAGGCGAAGGACAAAGGGAGGTCGGGGCCGGCTGTGCCGCGGCTCCTCGGCTCCCCGGGCAGGGCCGCCCCGCGCCCCACGGCTGCCCCACGGCACGGTCCTGCACCCCACGGCTGCCCCAGGGCACACACGCCGTCGCGGCGCAGGGAGCACCCGTCACACGCCTGTGCAGCAAATGCGCCACCGCCGAGTGCTCACGCGTGTGCACGGGGACACGCAGCCCCACGCACGGGGGTGCACATGCGTGTGCATGGGCTCTGGGCCCCCCATGTGCCCCCCATGGCCACCCCATGGAGTGGCAGTTGTGCCCCCCAGTGCTGTGTTTTCGCCCCCCGATGCTGCTGTTTTGCCCCCCAATGCTGCAGTTTCACCCCCCGATGCGGTTTTGCCCCCCACCCTGCAGAGAGGCTGAGGGACCCCCGACCCCCGTTACCCCCAGCCCTCTCTTTGCCCCCCGGCCCCCCCATGCCGCCGCAGACGGCCGCTCCCTGCCCTGCATTCCCGGGATATCAGATCCCACGGCCCCCACCCAGGCTGGACGCTCCCTCCCCGGGGGGGGGCATGAATCACGCACCCTCCCGCCCCACCACCCTCCCTGCTCCCGCCGCTCCCGACTTCTCCCCACCGCCATTGCCCCCGCGCCCCCCCCCCCCCCCCGGCACAGCCCGGCCCCCGCCGGGATGGTGTTTCGCATTCCCCCCGGGACCCACTGTCCCAGGGAAGGGGGTGCAGTCCCACACTGGGCCCCGCTACCGGAGGGGGCCAGGGGGGGTTTCTGCAGCCCCTCAGCTTCCCGGCAGCCCACGCTGCTTCCCAGAGGGGAAACTGAGGCAGGGAGCGGCCAGAACGGCGGCAGCTTGCTAATCGCGAACGGGAGCTTTCCCTGGGGAGCTGCAGGTTTCTGGGAGCACGTGGGGGTGAGCGGCAGGCGAAGCTGGGGGGGGGTCCTGCCACCCACAGCCACCATACTGCACCGTGCCGTGCTGCACTGTGCCGCACCGCGCCATGCTGTGCCATGCTGCGCCGTGCCATGCTGTGCCGTGCTGCACCGTGCCATGCTGTGCCGTGCTGCACCATGCCGCACTGTGCCATGCTGTGCTGCACCGTGCCATGCTGTGCCGTGCTGTGCCGTGCTGTGCCATGCTGTGCCATGCTGTGCCATGCTGCACCGTGCTGTGCCACACCATGCTATGCTATGCCGTGCCATGTTGCACTCTGCCATGCTGTGCCATGCTGCACCATGCTGCACCGTGCCATGCTGTGCTGCACCGTGCCATGCTGTGCCGTGCTGCACCGTGCCGTGTTGCACTGTGCCATGCCACGCTGCACCGTGCCGCGCCGTGCCGTCAGCCTGGCGGGCAGCACGGTGCCAGGGGCCCCCAGTTCCACTCCTCGAGCTCATGGCACGCTCTGTCCTTGGCAGAGGCTCGGGTTGTGCCAAGGCAGCCGGGCCCAGCACGGTGATGGGAACGGGGAGCCGAGGCCACCGCAGCCCACCCTGAGCCCCCGCAGCCACTGGGCACGGTGGGGACGCCGCACTTGGGGCACCCCATCCCCGACGGTGCCCCTGTGGGGGACCCGGTCTGGCCGCGGGGTCAGTGGGACATGGCGGGGGGGACCCCTGCAGCCGGGCTGGGGGTGGCAGCGGGTCCCGCCTGCCCTCCCCCTCCTGCCGGCACCCAGGGTGGAAGCCGCCCCGGCCCCTTTCATGCGGCTCTCGGTGGAGCCTGACCCCGCACAAAGCCCCCAGAAACCCATTTGAATGTGAAAAGGGGTCTGAGCGCAGAGCCCTGACCTTCAACCTGCGGGTCAGCCCCTCCACGCCACCGCCACCGGCCCCCGGGACCCCCCCTCGAGCCGGGCTGGACCCAGCCGAGCCGCGGTCCCCGCCGGAGCCAGGCCCGGGGGACGCAGGCAGGGCCGGGGGCCGGCAGCAGGCAGCGCAGGCAGCGCAGGCAGCACCCCCCGGCATGGATCGGGGCCAAGGCGCCATGGCACCGCTGCTCCCGGTTCCTGCCGCTGCTCCCGCTTCGTGCTGGAGCTGCTCTCCGGGGCCCGGCAAAGTCCTCCTTTGATCCAGCCCCGCCGCCTCCGGGGACACGGGGATGGCCCCGTTTCGGAGGGCTCCCGGCTGGTGCAGAGGTGGTGGGGGCGGTAGGAACGGGCAGCTCGGGGGAGCGAGCTGCATCCCTGCATCCCCGCATCCCCGCATCCCCGCATCCCCGCATCCTCCCATCTCCACAGCCCCCCATCCCCACAGTCCTGCATCCCTGCATCCCTGCATCCCTGCGGCCCTGTATCTCTGTATCTGCACATCCCTGCAGTCCTGCATCCCTGCATCCCCACATCCCTGTGTCTCCTCAGCCCTGCATCCCCGCAGTCCTGCAGCCTTGAATCCCTGCATCCCCACCTCCCTGCAGCCCTGTAGCCCTGTATTCCCACATCCCTGCATCCCTGCATCCCCACGGCCCTGCATCTCTGCAGCCCTGCATCTCTGTATCTGCACATCCCTGCAGCCCCGCATTCCTGCATCCCTACATCCCCCCATCCCCCCATCCCTGCATCCCCGCAGCCCTGGAGCCTTGAATCCCTGCATCCCTGCATCCCCACCTCCCTGCGTCCCTGCAGCCCCGTATCCCCACACCCCCACACCCCCGCAGCCCTCTCTCTGCCCTCTCCATGGCCACGGCTCTGGATATTGATCCGCTGAGCCTTGAACTCCGCTGCAGCGTCTCTCCGGGGAGATGCAGCCTCGTTTTAGGCTATATATAGCTCCGTGCCTCAGTTTCCCTTCCACCCTGCAGCGTGTCTGCGCCCCGGGCTGCCCCGCAACCCTGCGCGTCCTCCCTCCGGGGACGCACGCTCAGCCCGGCTCCCACTATCCCGCTGCCCCATTGTGCTGGGGTTCAGGCTGCCGGATTTCGCCCCCCGCGGCAGCCCCCCGGCACAGCCCCGCTGCCGTCCCGCCCCCCCATGCAGCGAGGGTGCCCCCGGCGCGGGGTCACTGCTCCTCTTCCCTCCTGAATATGCATGGGGCCCCCGCCGCCGCGGCCACCGCCGTCACCTTTGATCCCACGTCAGGGATAACGAAATGGCTTCATCCGCGCCGGCAGATAGCGGGGGGCAGCGGGGAGGGGACGGCCTTTGTTCCTGGCCCCGCCGGGAGGAGCAGAGCTGGGGGTCCGGCTGCCTGAGCCCCCCCCCCCTATCCCTCCCCCCGAGCCCCAATTCCCCCCCCCCCCCAGACCTGAACCACGGTGGGGCTGGTGGAGCCGCGAGCATCAGTGGTTTATTCTCCCTGGGGATACAGCAGGCGCCCCCCCCGGCACTGGGGGGGGGTGGTGGTGGTCTTGAGGGTGACAGGGGGTGTCTTGGAGGTGTCGGGGGAGGGGGGTGGCGTGTCCCTAGATGCAGGTCTCGCTGCCGGCCGTCCCCTGCTCCAGGGTCTGCAGCCTGCGGGCCAGTGCCTGCGCCCGCCGGGCGTGCTGCCTGCGCAGGGCACCCGCCTGCGCCTCCAGCCGCCGCAGCTGGGCTGCCTGCTTGCGCCGGGCGCCGCGGTACGCCAGGGCCAGCGCGCTGCGGGTGCCACGCTCAGCATCCCGGCCGAGGGCACCCAGGGCAGCGCGCGGGCAGGAGGGAGGGAGGGAGCACGGTTTTGGGGTTTGCAGGAAGGGACCGGGCTCTCGGGGTGGGGAGGAGGGGACCCCACGTGAGGGGCGCGCAAGGTGGGACGCGGTTTTGGGGCCCGCAAGAAGGGAGCGTGCTTTTGGGGCGGGCGAGATGGGGCCGCGCGGCAGGGATGGGCAAGATGGGACGGCGGTTTTGGGGCGTGCAGGAAAGGAGAATGCTTTTGGGGGGGGCAAGAAGGGAGCACGCTTTGGGGGTTATGCAGGAAGGGACCGCAATTTTGGGGTGTGCAGGTGGGGGACCGCGCATTGGAGGTATGTAGGGGGGGACCGTGTTTGTGGGGCACGTGAGGGACTGCACACGGGGGATGCGCAATATGGGACAGCGTTTTTGGGGTGCGCAAGAAGGAATGGCACTTTTGGGGTGTGCGGGCAGAAGGGATGGTGGGTTTGGGGCATGGAGGGACGGACCACGCATGGGGCTGTGCGAGAAGGGACCGCGCTTTTGGGGTGTGCGGGAAGGGACCGCGCGTCTGGGGCACGCAGGGGGGGACGTGCATCCAGGACATGCGGGAAGGCATCGCGGTTTTTGGGGGGGGGAAGGACACGACGTTGCCTCCTGCCCACCTGTGAGCGTGGAAGAAGTCTGCGGTGACGGTGACGCACTGCGCCTGCTGCGCGCGGCTGGCGGCACTGCTCTGCTCCAGGGACAGCACCAGGGCCTGCGCCCGGGCACGCAGCTCCTCCACCCTGGGGACACCCGCATGGCAGCCGGCCCGGCACGCTGCCCAGCGCCGGCACGGCTCCCCAGCGGGGTCTCTTACCTGGCCAGGGCACGGAGCAGCTCTTCCCTCATCCTCTCCGGGTCCGGAGGGTGCCGGGGAGTCGCCGCTCCCACCCGGCCGGTTTGAGCATCCTGCAGAGGTTGGGAGTGGGTCCCATCCCTGGGGAGACCCCCATCCCCAGGGAGGGTCCCCGTGGGGCGGTCGGAGCCATCCTTACCTCCTCGCTGCTGCTGGAGCTGCTGGGGGAGCTGGGGGGGCGGCCAGGCCCCCCGTCCCGCTCCCGCTCCAGATGTTGGAGCACCAGGCGCAGCGCAGCCTCCCGCGGTCCCTGCCCGGCCACCAGCACCTCCAGGCTCCGCTTCTCCCTCTCCACCAGCTGCAGCCGCGTCTTCAGGTCAGCCATGGCCTCCTGGCAGGGCACCGAAGTCACCACCCGGTGGGGGAAACTGAGGCACGGCCATAAGCGCCCCCTCCCACCGCGCATCACCCCCTGCCCCTCTCCCGCCGCTCTGCTCCAAACCCGGACCCCACGGAGAGCCGGGGAGGGACGCAGGCATCTGCCCCCCCCCCAACCCCTCCCAGCTCACCTTGAGCATCACCAAATCCCGCAGCAGCTCCGCTTTCTCCGGCCGCCTCCAGCCGGGCAGGAGAGCCCTGGCATCCCGCAGCGCCCGCTCAGCCCGGGCTCGGGCGTCCTCGCTGCAGCGGGTGCTGCGGCGGGTGGGTGCCGGGGTGTCGTGCAGGGACGGCTCCACGGCCGCCTGCTCGGCGCGCAGCCGGCGAATGTGCTCGCGCAGGGCCCCCTCCTCCATCCCGCGGGGTACCGGGATGCTGCGGGGACGGGGACGCGGCTGGGGTGGGCACGGGGGCACGGTGCCACCTCAGGGACAGCTCAGCCCTGGCCCGGCATTGTGTCCCCCCCTTGTCCTCCCCCAGTACCTCTGCAGCCCTGGGGAGCCGCTGTCCCCGCTCTCCTCCTGGCCATCCAGCTCCGCTCGGCCCGGGAGCGGCGGCCCCCCCGTTGGCGTGGGGCTGGACCCCCACCCATGCCCCGGGCTCTGCTCCCCTGCGGCTCCTAGGCACGGGGCAGGCAGCATTCAGGCAGTGTGTGCCCACCGGGGCTGTGCCGGGGACCACGGTCCCCCAACATCCTTCCTGCATCCCCCTGGTATTCCCCCTGCATCCATAAGCACCTGCCCAGCATCCTCCCAGCATCTCCTTGACATTCCCCTGCATCCTCCCTGCATCCCCCCAACATCCCCCTGGTACTCCTCCAGTATCCCTTCTGAATCCCGCTGCATCCCTCCCTGCATCCCTCCCTGTATCCCCTCCTGCATCTCCTCTGCATCCTCCCTGCATCCCCCCAACATCCCCCTGATACTCCTCCAGTACCCCCTCTGCATCCCGCTGCATCCCTCCCTGCATCCCGCTGCATCCCTCCCTGCATCCCTCCCTGCATCCCCTCTGCATCCTCCTTATATCCCCACAACATCCCCCTGATACTCCTCCAGTACCCCTTCTGCATCCCGCTGCCTCCTTCCCTGCATCCCCTCTGCATCCCTCCCTCCATCCCATCTCCATCCTTCCCTGCATCCCACTGCATCCCTCCCCACATCCCTCCCTGCATCCCCTCTCCATCCCTCCTTGCACCCCCTCTGCATCCTCCCTACGTCCCCCGATATCCCCCAGTATCCCTCGGGCACCCCCCAGCATCCCCCCCGAGAACTCCCCAGCATCCCCCCAGCATCCTCCCCGTAAACTCCCCCGTCCCCCCACCCCACCCCGCCACCCCCCGGGCTGGCACTCACCGCCGCGGGCACCATCCTGCTCCCTGCCCAGCTTCGCCCGCAGCACGTCGAGGAGGGCGGCGTAGGCCCCCCCGCAGCGCTCGCTGCAGGGAGAGGGGCTCAGCGCGGCACCGTGGGTTGTCCCCCCCACACCCCACACCCCGCGCCCCGTCCCCGTCCCTGTCCCCACCTGCAGCGCAGCGCCAGGCGCAGGGCGGTGCTGCGGGACTCGTGCTGGCCCAGCACCATGCTGAGCCGCTCCGCATCACTCTTGCACTCTTGCAGCGCGGCCGCCAGCTGCCGGTTCACCTCCTGCAGCCTCTCCAGGCACCTGGGGCACCGCCGGCACCCGCGCTCAGCCGCGCAGCCGGCGCCCGGTGCCCTGCCTCAGTTTCCCCACCGGCGAGGGCTCGGCAGCCCCTGGGGCTGGGCAGGGGGGAGACTCACCCCTGCAGCTGCTGCACCCGCTCCTCCTGCTCCCGGTTGCCCCCCTCGGAGGGTCGGGGGGAGAGGGGGCTGTGGGGCTGAGCGCCGTCACCGCGCTGGGACAAATCCTGCAGAGGGGACAGGCAGAGCCGGGCACCGGGACAGGCAGAAGGCGGTGCTGGGGCAGGATGCCACCCCCTGAGCCCCCCACTCCGTGCAGCGGCCGCAGCCCACCCCCGGCCCCACACTCACCTGGGGCAGCCAGGGCTCCCCCTGCCCCGGGGGGCTGCTGAGGCTGGGGGTGTCGCTGCCGGAGCCCCCCGGTTCCTCCAGCCGGAGCAGAGCATCCCGAAGGTCCTGGACCTGCGCCGAGCACCGGGCTGAGCCCTGGCGGCGGCTGCTGCGGTGGCACCCCATGGGGTGAACCAGGGCAGAGCCCCCCCATTGCCATGCCCCCCGCGCCCACCTTCTGCTGCAGCCGGTCGCGCTCCCCCCGCAGCGCCCGCAGCGAGGCGGTGGCCTGGCTCAGCTCCTCGTCCCGGCGTCTCAGGGCCGCCCGCAGCGTCGCGTTCCTTGCCGCTGCCGCCCCCACCGCCGCCTCCTCTGCCGGCAGCCCCTCGCCCGCTCCCTCCTCCGGACCCCGGCGCATCGCCCTCCCGGCACAGCCCGGTGCCCGGTCCAGCTCCTCCAGGCTCTGGGGATATGGTGCCGGTCAGACGGTGCCCATCCCCTTGGCATCTGGGCTGACCATGCCGGCGTGGCTCACCTTGGCCGCCCGTGCCCACTCCTCGCCGGGTGCAGGCTGTGCCGGTGCCCGCCGGTGCCGGGAGAAGACGGTGCGCTCCAGCGAGCTCACGGCGTGCTGCAGGTCGGCAAAGAGGTCGGGGCCGTGGGCTGCGGAGAGGGAGCGCGGCCGGGGTCAGGTCCCTGCAGCAGGCAGCGAGCTGCCGGCACGGCACAGCACGGCACAGCACGGCACAGCATGGCACAGCATGGCGCGGCGCACCCACCTTCCAGACCAGTGGTGGCATCGAGCGTGCCGTCGAGGCTCCGGGGCTGCGGGCTGGCAGTGGTGAGGCTGGCGGTGCCCTCCCAGCCCTCCTCATCCTCCCTGAGGGGCGGCGAAGGCCAGAGATGGAGGTGGCCGGGTGGTGGCAGCCCCCGGTGACCCGTGGCCACCATGTGCCGGTACCTGCCCGTGCGGTGCTGCAGCTGCTCAGCTCTCCGGTGCAGCCGCGCCACCGTCGCCAGCAGCCCGGCGATGCGCTCCTCGTAGCGCAGGATGCCCTCGGCGTCCCCCGTCATGTCCTCATCATCATCCTCATCTTCGTCCTCATCCTTCTCGTCCTCATCCTCCTCCTCTCCATGTGGGGGCTGCGGGGGCTGCGGGGAGCGGCGGTGTCTGCCCGGCCCGGCTCCGGCCGGCACCAGGGGCCGGAGGAGCTGACACCCACCGGGATTTGCCAGGATGGGGATGGGGAGGGATGAGTTTTGGCCACCGGCCAACTGACCGCAGCGCCTTGCCGGGACTGGCACCGCCGTGCTGCCGTGGACCAGAGCCTGGCACCAGCACCGGGGACGCCCATGGCACAAGACGGGGAGGGGATGGGACACGAGGAGGCCGCCGGCCATGTGGGTGCTGCCGCCGCCGCCAGCGCCCATCCCACGGGACGCCCAACTTGCCTTCTCCATGCCGGCCGCCCTCCTGCCTGCGAGGTCCCGCACCAGCCGGCGCCCGTCCCCGGGGCTCGTCCCAGTTGCACGGTTGGGGGGGTTCCCGGCACGTCTCGGCACGTCCCGGTTGCGCCGCCGGCGCCAGCCCTGGGCCTTTCCCCGTCCTTGTTCCTGCCGAGATTTCCTCTTCCTCGGCAGCCCCGGCGCAGACTCCTGCGCTTAACCGTTGCGCTGCCCCGTGCCCGGGGCGGACGGTGCAGCCGTCTCGGGGGGCTCTGCCCCCCAACACCGGTCCTCCCTGCTCTGCCCCACAGCCCCCCACCGGACCCCCCCCACCTCGTGTCCCGGCTCCATCACACCCAGGCGGGAGGACGCACCCACCTCTGCATCCCTGAGCATCCCCTGGAATTTGGGGGGTGGAGGCGGGGGGGGGGGGGCACCCAGACCACTTGGGGGGTGCGTGAGCATTTGGGGTGCTCGGAGGCGTTGCACGGGGTGCAGGGCGGGAGGGAGGGAGGGAGCCATGGGGTGCTGCGGGCGGCGCGTGGGTGTTGCGGTGTGTGTGTGGGGGGGTTGGGGCGCATGGGGTGCTGCAGGGGTATTTAGGGTGCGGGGGGGGCACAGGGGTGTCCATGGGTATTTGGGGCGCAGGGGGTGCACAGGGGTGTCCATGGGTATTTGGGGGGGGGCGCAGGGGGGGTGCAGAAGTGTCCATGGGTATTTAGGGTGCGGGGGGGCGCAGGGGGGGCACAGGGGTGTCCGTGGGTATTTGGGGTGCGGGGGAGGCGCAGGGGGGGTGCAGAGGTGTCCGTGGGTATTTGGCGTGCGGGGGGTCGCGGGGGGGGCACAGGGGTGTCCGTGGGTATTTGGGGTGAGGGGGGGCGCAGGGGGGGCACAGGGGTGTCCGTGGGTATTTGGGGTGCGGGGGGTCGCGGGGGGGGACAGGGGTGTCCGTGGGTATTTGGGGTGCGGGGGGGCGCAGGGGGGGCACAGGGGTGTCCGTGGGTATTTGGGGTGCGGGGGAGGCGCAGGGGGGGTGCAGAGGTGTCCGTGGGTATTTGGCGTGCGGGGGGTCGCGGGGGGGGCACAGGGGTGTCCGTGGGTATTTGGGGTGAGGGGGGGCGCAGGGGGGGCACAGGGGTGTCCGTGGGTATTTGGGGTGCGGGGGGTCGCGGGGGGGGACAGGGGTGTCCGTGGGTATTTGGGGTGAGGGGGGGCGCAGGGGGGGCACAGGGGTGTCCGTGGGTATTTGGGGTGCGGGGGGTCGCGGGGGGGGCATAGGGGTGTCCGTGGGTATTTGGGGTGCGGGGGGGGTGTCTGTGTTTGGGGGGTGCCGCGCACGGCCGCTCCGGCCGCGGGGGGGCGCCCTCCTGCCCCCACGTGACCGGCGGGTGGGCGGGAAAACTACAAATCCCATCAGCCCCCGCGCGGTCGCGCTTCCGGGTGGCAGTGGGCGGGGCGCTTGCGGGCGGCAGCGGGTAAGCGCGCGCCGGGGGGGGTTCAGGAGAGAAGGGGGTGCACGGAGTGGGGGGGGGGGGTTCAGGTGGGATTGGGGTGCACAGGGCGGGGGGGGGGGGGGTCAGGTCGGAGGGGGGTGCACGGAGCGGGGGGGGTCCGGGAGGAGGGGGGGTTGCACAGGGCCGGGGGTGCGCAGAGTCGGGGGGGGGGTTGGGGGTACGTGAGCAATGGGGGGGGGGGGGGGGAAGGGGGTACGTGAGCACAGAGTTGGGGGGGACGTGAGCAAGAGGGGAACAGGGAGGGGGTCGGGAGGGGCGTTCAGGGGAGAGAGGGGTGCACGGAGCAGGGGGGGGCGCAGGGGGTGCATGGGGCAGGGGGTGCATGGGGGGGCTCGGGGGCTGCACGGGGTGGGGGGGCTCAGGGGGTGCATGGGGCGGGGGGGGCTCAGGGGGTGCATGGTGTGGGGGGGGCTCAGGGGGTGCATGGGGCGGGGGGGGCAGGGGGTACATGGGGCAGGGGGGCTCAGGGGGTGCATGGTGTGGGGGGGGCTCAGGGGGTGCACGGGGCGGGGGGTACATGAGCAAGGGGTGCACAGGACGAGGGGTCTGGGGGGGCCGTGGGGCTGCAGCAGCGCTGACACCCCGCAGTCACCCGACGTGTCTCCCCAGCACCGCCGGAGCCGCCATGGAGCAGCGCGGCTGCGTGATGGACACGTCGGAGCCGGGCAGCGCCGCCGAGGAGGAGGAGGAGAAGGCGCTGGAACCGCGGCCCAGGACCCGCTCCAACCCGGAGGGGGCCGAGGACCGGGCGCTGAGCGCCCAGGCCAGCGTGGGCAACCGCAGCGAGGGCGAGGGCGAGGCGGCCAGCGCCGACGATAGCCCGCAGGGCACGGCTGCGCCCGACGGCACCGCCTGGCCCGGTCCCGCGCCCCACGCCGAGGTGCAGGTCAAGACGCCGCGGGTGAACTGCCCCGAGAAGGTGGTGAGTGTTGGTGGGGAATGGGGAGGCGCAGCCCCGACGCCGTGGTGAGGGGCTGCCGGCGGGGGGCTCAGCTGCGGCGCTCTTCCCGCAGGTCATCTGCCTGGATCTGGCGGAGGAGATGGCTCTGCCCAAACTGGAGTCCTTTAACGGGTGAGCAGTGGGGGTCGACTCTGGGGACCCGGGCTCTGCCGTCCCCCACCGGAATGGGGACCGGGGTGGTCTGGGTGGTCCCCACTGAGCTCCAGCCCCCACGGCAGGTCCAAGACCAACGCCCTGAACATCTCCCAGAAGATGATTGAGATGTTTGTGAGGACGAAGCACAAGATCGACAAGTGCCACGAGTTCGCCCTGGTGGTGGTGAACAACGATGCCACGTGGGTGAGTGGGGCCGTGGGGCCGGGGCCGGGGATGGGGTCAGCTCCGTGCCCCCCTCACCCCACCTCCTCTCAGCTCTCAGGGTTCACCTCGGACCCCCGCGAGGTCTGCAGCTGCCTCTACGACCTGGAGACCGTCGTCTGCAAGTCATTCAGTATCCCACTGCCTGTGGGGCTGGGATGGGGGGCCGGGACCCCGCAGGGTCCTTTGGGTGCAAACAGGGTCCCTTAAGCATATGTGGGGACCCCCCGGCCAGCTGCAGCAGATCTGTGTCCCCGCTGGCGTCCCCGGCACTGCTGAGCTGCGGCACAGAGCCGCGGTGGCGTTGGGCCCCTGAACCCCCCAGGGCAGGGTTTGATCCCGGACCCTCCAGACCCACCAAACACCCATTTATTGGTGTTTTCTCCCCACCCCGCTCCATCCCGGTGCCATCGCCTCCCTCCGTGGGAGCTCCCCGGCTGCCCCGGTGCCAGCCTGGCCACCGGCTCCGGGTGCGGGATGTCCCCGGGGGCGGGCAGGGCTCTGTGTGCCAGGATCGGTCCTTACCTGGGGCTGCAGATCTGGAGGGACTCTTCAACCTGATGTGAGTATGGCTGGAGGGGGGGGGACAGATGGGGGGGATGGGACAGGGCGGGTCGGAGCTTCCACCTTGGCTCCGAATTTTCCTCTTTGCTGTAAAAATGCTGTGAGCCTTTAACCCAAACAGCTCCGGGGTGGGCACTGCTTCCCCACCCAGAGCTGTGGGACTCTCATTAAGTTTTAATGAGGTGGGGGTGGGTGGGGGGGTCCCCCCGGGGGGCGGGGGGTGTCCCTGAGCTGTCTCTGTCCTCCCAGCGCAGCCAGCAGAAGATCGAGCTGCCGGTGACGGAGAATGTGCAGACCATCCCGCCGCCCTACGTGGTCCGGACCATCCTGGTGTTCGGCCGCCCGGGCTGCCAGCCCCAGTTCTCCATGTCGGAGCACATGAAGGTACGTGGGGTGTGTGTCCCCCTCCCCTTGTTGTCCCCCTCCCCGCCTCAGCTGAGTGGCTCCGGGTCCATCCCGGTGCGTGGAAGACATTCCCAGCGCCGTTCCCGGCTTTTCGTCCTGCAGAAGATGCTGCAGTGTCCCTACTTCTTCTTCGACGTGGTTTACATCCACAACGGGGCGGAGGAGAAGGACGATGAGACGAGCTGGAAGGTAAATACGGGCCGGGGAGAGGGGGTGTCCGTCGGGGGCTGTGTCACCCCGTTCCCACGCTGTGTCCCCCTCCTCCAGGAGATGTACGCCTTCTTCAGCAGCCTGGACACCAAAGGCACCAACTACAAGTACGAGGTGCCGCTGACGGGGCCGGCGGTGGAGCTGCACAACTGCATGGCCAAGCTGCTGGCGCATCCGCTGCAGCGACCCTTCCAGACCCACGCGGCGTACGGGCTGCTGGGGGACGACGAGCCCCCCGAGGTGGAAGCCACCGTCTGAGCCCGGGGAGGGGGGACACGAGGACGAGGAGCCTCTCCTGGGGGGCGATGGGGTGGGGGGGTGGCCGGTGTTACGCGGGATGGGGCAAAGAGAAGCGTGTTGCTGAGCGGGTGTCGTGCTGGTGCTGCGGCTCCTGCGGTGGGGTGCAAACGGGGGGGTGAGGGGGGTGGGGTGGCCCCCCCCGGCCCTATGGTCGCCCCTCGGCCATGGGGATGGGGGGCGGAGGGTGCCCGGCGGTGCTGGTGGGGGGACCCCAAGGGGCGGCTGCTGGGTGGCTCTCACCGCTAATGGTGGATGGATGGTACTGGGGTGGTTACTGGGAGCACTGGGGCGAACTGGTGCAAGTTACTGGGAGGTGCTGAGTGGAACTGGTATATAGGTTACTGGGAGCACTGGTGCAGGTTAATGGGTGGGGCTGGGGCCATTACTGGGAGGCACTGGGTAGAGCTGGTGCAGATTACTGGGAGGCACTGGGTGGAGCTGGTGGAGGTTACTGGGAGCACTGGGGCAGGTTACTGGGTGAAGCTGTGGCAGCAGTTACTGGGAGGCTCTGGGTGGAGCTGGTGTGGTTACTGGGAGCACTGGGGCAGGTTACTGGGTGAAGCTGTGGCATTTACTGGGCGGTGCTGGGTGGAGCTGGTGCAAGTTACTGGAAACACTGGGTGGAGCTGGGGCAGCTTACTGGTGGCACTGGGTGGAGCTGGTGCAGTTCCTGGGAGCGCTGGTGCAGGTTACTGGGTAGAGCTGGTGCAGTTACTGGGAGCACTGGGCGATGCCGGCGCCGGGCACTGGGCGGCGCTGTGGGGCTGTGGGCGTGGCTCGGGGCGGTTCGGCCCCGCCCCTCCAGCTGCGGCCTACCTGGCGGGAGGTGGGTGGGCGGGCGCTGTTGCCTCCGGCCGCCTCCTATTGGTCGTTTGGCCAGCCAATGAGCGGCGGCGCCGCCGTGCGCGGGGGGTTCGAACGGGCGGGGCGCAGCGCGCATGCGCGGGGGTGGCATGAGCGGCGCGGGGCGGTGCGAACCGTAAGGGGACATTGCGTGGGGGGGGGGACGGGCGACGACACACGGCATTGCACCGGGGTTTGAGGACATCACACGAGGGGGAGGGGGGAACATGACGCATTGCACCGGGGCGGCCTCGCTCCGGCGCGGGGAGGGGGCTCAGCACGGGCGGGGGCTGTGCAATACCGGCGTTGCACCGGGCGGGGGGGCGCGTTGCGTGTGCTGCAGCTCGGGGGGGAGGGTGGGGGGGTGCTTAGGGGTACCCCTGTACGGGCAGCCCCCGGGGGTGGGTGGGGGAGAGCCCCTGGCACCCCGGGGTGGGGGGGCACTGGGAGGGGGTGCAGCGTGCACGGCGCTGGGGGGGTCTGCACGGACGGGGGGGGCATTGCACGGCGGGAGGGGGGGGGGCCGTGGCTCAGGGGTGTCCCAAAGTGTGGCTCCGACCTGGGGGGGGGTGATGCCCGGGGGGTTTGTGGGCTGTCCCTTCCTGCCCTCCCCCCGGCCCCCCTGACCGTCCCCGGCTGTGGCATAGGGCACCGCAGACCCTGCTGGAGAGGGGGGCCGACCCCAACCTGCCCCCCCCGGGGGGGGTCACCCCCACCCATCTGCCCGGTGGGCACTGCTGGGGGCTGCCACTGCGCCGCGGCGGGGACCCCAACGCCAGGTAACCACCGGGGCCACGCTGTGCTTCATTCCCCCCCCCCCCCCCCCCCCCCGCGATGCCGGAGCACCCGGCTGTGGGGCCGGTGGCACTTGTGTGACCTCGAGGGGATGGCCGTGACCTTGACCTGCTGACCTTCACCCTGACCTGTGGCTGAGCCGGAGTGTGCAGCGGGCTGGGGGTGAAGCCATGCTCCCCCCTTCCCCCCCCCCCCGCCAAGGTCCCCCGAGGAGTTGATGCCACTGCATGTCACCGCGTCCCGGAGGTGCCACGGGCGCCTCGAGCTCCTGCTGAAGACAAGGGGGGACCTGGAGCTCCGAGAGCAGGTTAGCGGGGACAGCTTTGGGGATGGGGACAGCACCATGGAGGTGCTGCCCGTGCCGGGACCCTCATCACGGGTGGGGTGGGTGAGCAGCGGGTGCCCGCCTGGCCCTGGGGAAGGTCGTGGCACCCCATGGTGGCCCCGGCAGCACTGGCAGCAGTGTCCCCTCCCCATAGGGTGGGAAAGGAGCCGTCGACATGGTGCTGGAGCAGATCCTGTGGGACTCGCAGCGTGCCCGGGGCTGGCCCCCCGCAGAGGGTGAGGTCCCCAGGGTGCCCCCTTGGGTGGGTGTCAGGGGGGCTGATCCAGCCCCCCAGTCTGGATCGGACACCGACCCCCATCTCTGCCCCCAGACCCGGGGGGGTGCAGGCGGTCGCTGTCCTTCCTGACCGAGGACGGCACCGAAGGCAGCGTCTCCGGGCTCCTGGAGGACGGCACTGAGTCCGGGCCCCTGAGCAGCACCCGCAGGTCCGAGCTGGTGGGCGGCTGTGGTTTGGGAGAACCCCCACTCTGGCAGGACTGTCCCCCAGAGCCTCCATCCCTCTTTGTCCCCTCCCTCACCCCGTGGCCCCGGGCGGACCCCAGGGGCTCAGCTCTCCCCCCGCAGCCCCTCGCCTCCAGCACGCTGCTCTCGGATGAGCTTGGGGAGGGACCCCGGAGCCGCACCGCAGGGGGAAGGACAGGGGGTGCCCCCCAGCTGCCCCCCAAGCTCCAGCGGGACTTTGGTCCTGGTGGGTGCCTGCGCTCCCCCCAGCCCCGGTGTTGCAGCAGGGTCCCGGGGGGACACGGGGCATCTCCCAGGGCTCCCCGGCTCCACGCTGGTCTGAGCCGCTGCCCCGTGGCGTGCCGGAGCCCTGGGGACGGTGACATCCCATGCACTGTGGCTCAGCGACATCCCAGTGTCCCCCAGGGACCACCGGTGGCCCGGGCAGGGCTGGGCATCACGTCCCCCGCTGCCCCCGACCTGGGGATGATGGTGCTCGAGTTGGGGGCCGGGGGCTGTGACCGCAGCAGCCTTGGGGACAGCAGCGGTGCCAGCGAGCGCTTTGTCACTGCGTTGGAGGCCCTGGATCCCAGTGAGGGCGGGGGGTGCTGGGGGGCTCGGCATCACCAATCCCCCCTGCCCAGGGCAGCCAGGGGGCTGGAGCCAGGCGAAGCCCCCTCCCAGAGTGGAGGTGCTGCTTGGGAGCTGCCCCCCGCCAGCCCCCCAAACACAGAGCGGGTAGGGGGTGAGGATTTGGGGGGGGGCTCGAGGGCAGCCCCTTGCTGTGAGGATGGCTCCAAGGTGGGCAATGTAGGGGAGCTGCTTGCCCAGCTCCAGGGGTGCACCCTCGGGGGCTCCCCCCAACGTAGTCCAGAGACCCCTCGCAGCCCGGCCAGCCTCGCCATTGGGGGTGTCACCCCCCGGGGGCTGGACCCCGCCATGTACCGCCACGTCACCCCCAGGACCAAGAGCCGTCTCCAGGCCTCTGCGGCACGGCTCGGCGCCTCCTCTTCCTCCTCCCTCTTTGATGAGTCCCTGGAGATGCCCCGGAGGCCCCCCAGGCTCAGAGCACCCCGGGGGGTCCCAAGGGACCCTGCCACCACCGTGGGGCACTGCGTCACCCCAGGGCTCAGGGATGCATCCAGCAGGGATGGAGAGGGGACAGGCTCTTTGGATGACACCGAGATCCTCCCCAGAGCCCCCAGCCAGCCCAGCTCACCCCCGGGTGCCAGCAGCTCCCCCAGCTCCAGCCCCACAGTCCTGCTGGTCCCTGGGGACCGTGGCCACCCCCAGGACTCCCCATTGGATGCTCAGGACTCCCCTGGCTCCAGCCCCACAGTCCTGCTGGTCCCTGGGGACCGTGGCCACCCCCAGGACTCCCCATCAGATGCTCAGGGCTCCCTCCGTGCCACCGGCAGCCCCAACCCCAGGGCTCTGACGGGCGGCTTTGGGTGGCAGGACCCCTTGACCTTGGGGACGCAGCAGCCCCCATGGCCCCACGGGAGCTTCAGCCGCCTCCCGGCCCCACGGCAGCCGGGCAGCACCACGGTGGAGCCGAGGAGCCCGGCTGTGCCGCTCTCGTCTGCCAGCTCCAGCACCCACCGCTCTGCGGAGCACCTCGAGGACAAGGAGTGGGGTCGGGCGCCCACCGAGTGGCACAGCCCCGGCACAGAGGCCACCACCAGCCCTGAGGATGCTGCGGTCCAGGACGGGCAAGCGCGCACGGTACCGCCGCGGCCCCTCTCAGATGAAACCCTGCGCCGGCGGCTGCGGGCACTGGGGGACAACCCGGGGCCCATCACAGAGCTCACCAGGCGGCTGTACCTGCGGCGGCTGGAGGAGCTGGCGAGGGGACCCCGGGGGATGCCGGCAGGTGGGTCCCGGGGAGCCCCCCCTCCCCGGCTAGCTGGTCCCTGCGGTGCCAGCGTGGGGTGGACGGTGCCCCCCAATGCTGGCGTGGCCACCCCAGGTCACAGCCCCGAGCTGGCAGCTGCGCTGCGGACCGGCCACATCCCCGACTGTGCCCAGGACGAGCTGACACTGGTCCGGCAGTTTGACTGCCCCGACCGGAACCGGCACTGGCGGGAAGGACTGGTCAAGTCCAGCTTCAACTACCTCCTCCTCGACCCTAGGTAGGTCCATGCCACTGCCCCATGCATCCCCTGTGCCATGGGGGTCCAAGCGGGGACCCCTGGGAGGCGTCAAGCCCCGAAGCTGGGGGTTTGCACCCCCAGGACCACCCAGAACCTGCCGCTCCGCTCCCACCGCCTGAGCCCAGATGAGTGCTTCAGGACCTTCGTCAAAGCCATCTTCTACGTGGGCAAGGGGACGCGTGCCCGGCCCTACTGCCACCTCACCGAGGCTCTGAGCCAGCACCGTGCTGGGACGCAGAAGGTGGGATGGGCTGAGGGGGGCTGGGGGCTATGGTGATGGGCACGGGGGGCTGCAGAGGGGTGCTGGGGGCCGCGGTGACAGTGCCCACCGTCCCACAGGGCTGCCCCAAGGTGCGGCGCATCCTGGAGATCTGGGCGAGCGGGCAGGGCGTCATCTCCGTGCACTGCTTCCAAAATACCGTCCCAGCGGAGGCTTACACGCGGGAGGGCTGCCTCGTGGAGGCTCTGGGTGAGCGCAGCGGGGAGAGGGGGGGAGATGGTGCTGCCCTGGCCCCCTGCCGTGGCTCCTGGCATCGGTTCTGCCGCCACTCCAACTCCCTGCATCCCTCTCTCCCACCCCATGCAGGACGTGGGGAGGTGGGGGGGATGGAGCCCATCCTGGGGCACGTGGGGGACTTCAGCATCCCTGGTTGCCAGCGCGGGGTCTGGGCACAATCCCCCAAACTCCCATCTCCTGCGGGAAAAGCCGCCTGGGGGTGGGCGCTGGCGGGGGGCATGGGGCTGCCTCCATCCCTGTGGGTGCCGATGGGGAGCAGGGGGTCGGGGATGAGGGTGCTGACCCCGTCCCCGCAGGGCTGCGGAGCATCACCAACCAGAGGAAGGGGAACTGCTACGGCGTGGTGGCGAGCTGGCCGGCGGAGCGGCGCCGGCGTCTGGGCGTTCACATGCTGCACAGGGCCATGCGCATCTTCCTGGCCGAGGGCGAGCGGCAGCTCCGGCCGGTGGACATTCAGGGTGGGCGCTGAGCACCCTGTTTGCACCTCCCCTCTGCCCTGTCCTGAGGAGGTGGCGGTGCTCTGGCCGCAGGTTTTATGTCGTGAACACTGGCGAGAATTTTTCTATTTTTCTATTTGCCTAAAGGGTGATAAATAAATCACTGCAGGTCTTCTTTTCCTAAGAAATCCAAACTGCACGTGATTTCTGGCTTGGCTTCCCCGCTCTGCCGCGCTCCCAGGACAGCCCCCCCCCGTGCCCGGCGCATCTCTCCCCATCATTGAGTCGGACACGGCTGAGAATATAACACGGCTTTACTGTATGAAATGGCACTAACACGGCGCGTGGCTCAGCGGTGGGGTGACGGCGCGCGGTTTGCCTTGGCCTTAGCACAAGCGATGTGGGTACAAAGCGACGCAGTCTCCGTGGCAAACAGGGGTTGAAGAGCCGTGGCCCACAGCCGGGCACCGACAGTCGCCTGGAGCTGGCCGGGGGCAGAGCCATGTTTTGGGGTATGGGGGCATTTCTGGGTACCCTCATTGCAGACCCTGCCCGTGCTGTGGCGTCTCCCCTGGCCAGGACGGGGTGGGAGAGATGTCGCGGGGGAAGGCTTGTGGAAACAATCTGAACTCGGGGTCATTAAAATTCTCATTATGAGACAGGTTGTGGCAGCAGCGGGCAGGGACGGGTGCTGGCAGAGGGGCAGCTCTGCCCCGGTGCTGGGACAGAGGAGGGCTCCCTGGGGACGCTCGTCACATGCGGTCCCCGTCACACCAGGGCCGGCTGCAGACCCTTCCTCTTTTACATCGCTCAGTTTGGGGAGAAAGATGGGCTCAGCCTCGGAGAAGGCGCGTGGTGGGTGGGTGCCAGCGCTGGTGGAGCAGCCCTGCCCAGCCGGGAGCCCCTGGAGCTGACCTGGGGTGCCCTGGCGCGGTGTCAGCCCCGTTCGGGGCTAGCGGGGAAACTGCGGTGGGACCTGGGCCAAGGGTGAGGTTTCCGTGGGACTGGTTGTTTCTTTGGTTTAAATGTGGGGAAATAGAGGGAAGCAAAGCTCTGGGGGAGCGGGGAGGCCGGGGCCATCCCCAGCGCGCGGGTACGGGGCTGGAGAACGGCTGTGTCGAGCACAGCATCCTCCTGCCTCACTCGGGCTCCCACCCGTTCCGGTGCGGCCAGGGGACCCCGGACCCCGTGATGGCACCCAGATCCTTGCTCGACACTTCTCATGTACCTTCTCGGCCCTTGCTGGCTCCTGGCAGCAGGATGCGAAGCGCAGAGGGGAGGAGATGATGGGAGCAGTGGGTTATGTACAGAGTGGTGTCAGCAGGTAACGAGCTGTTGTCCGTTGAGATCAGACGATTGCGGTTTGCTTCGTCGCTCCAAGACCTCATGGATCCGTACGGGAGCTGTCAGCAAGGACGGACACAGCGGCAACGTGACGATGTATTGCTGATCCCCCGGTGCACGAGGGATGGATGTGATCCTGACAGGGATGCGGTCCGGGAGCGGGTGGTTGGTCCCGGAGCTATGGAGGAGCTGGAAGCAGATTGGACGCTGTGGGAGTCGCTGTGTGACGGCGATGGCTCCGAGCATCTCGAGGATGCAGCAGCAGGAGGGAAGCAGAGGACTCTGCAGAAGCCAGTGCTGCGGTACCTAAAGCGATGGTGGTTGGGGACAGGACTGCATGGACCGTGGCACTGGGGACTGCGGGAGAGCTCAGGTTTGGCATTGTCCTCCCCACCGTAGCCATGCCAGTCCCACCATGGCGGGGGAGCTGATGGTCCTTCTGGCCGTGCCCACAGGCGCAGGTCACCTCCTCGTCCTCATCTCCTGGCCAGGCAGAGATGAGCTGTGCGGGCAGAGACGAGCTGTGCAGGCAGACTCTCGTCAGCGCCAGGCGGGAGCTGCTGGACGCCACGGGCACGGCTGCTGGCAATAATGGTGGTCCCATCCTCCCGGCCCCACAGACAGCTCAAGCGAGGCGCTCCAGGGCTCGGAGAGGCAAATCCCACTGCTGAGGCCAAGGAACCTTTGGCTTCCCCTAAAAGCAATCCCAGCTCAGCTCCTCCAGCCCTGGCTGGGAAGGTGCCAGAGCCGACGTGCTCTCCCTGGAGGAACCCCTCCGATTTCTTCCCGTTTTGCTGCGGGTGTGACCAGTCTCTCCGCAGCCGCCTCCTCTCTGTCCCCAGGGGTGTTGCTGCGTGAGGAAAATTTAATACTACAACGAAACAGGATGAAGACGCTCCAGCGGCTGCCATGCCATCCCCGAGGGGATGGGGACCAGGTCTGCCACGTTCCCGCTGCCGGCCCCACGCACCCCTGCCCAGGGGGGCCTCCGTGCTCCGCGACCAGCCTCCAATGCGGCCGGGAAAGAAAATCGGCTGAGCTGCCGGCGAGGGCAGCCTCTGCCGCACCCCTCCGCTCTCGCAAACCCCTCTCCTCTCTGAAACGTCTCTCCCATCGGAGCAGCCCGGTCACCACGTCCCGCCGCCTTATTTCTTCTCCCCTTGCCCGTCCCCAGCTGGCGTCTCGGGCTCCCACAGGACGAACTCGTGGAGCAGCGTGTTCACCGTCTCGGGACACTCCATCATCACCATGTGGCTGCCCTCATCGATCACCTTCAGGAAGGCGATCAGCAGGATCTGGAGGGAGATGGTGGCAGCAGCAGGCGTCAGTGCTGGGACGAGCCCCCTGCCCGCATCGCTGCGTGCTGGCAGGCAGACCCCTGCCCTCGCCCACCCTCCCAGCCCCGCTCGGTGCCCTACCTCGGCCATTCGCTGGTCCTCCTCCACCGGGACGAACTTGTCGTGCATACCATGGACCAGGAGCACAGGCACGGCCAGCTCCGCGTGGTAAACCTCGTCGCCCTCCGGCCAGTACTGCCCGCTCATCATGGCGCGCAGCACGAAGGAGGACACGTTGAAGGCGTTGCCTTCCTTCAGCAGCTGCTTTTCTTTGGCACCCTGGCGAGCGAAGCCGGCCCTGCGGGACGGAGCCGGCGGGGGCAGAGGGTTAGCCCCGTGTGGTGCTTCAGCATCAGGGGGATGGGATTGTGGGGGGTCCCTGCCCGTGCTGGGGGTCCCCCGTGGTGGCTGGAAGCCAGGGTGGCCAGGGACAACCCTCCCCAGTGCCGCGGTGTCAGGATGGCCACTCACTTGAGGAAGCTCCATGCCAGGCACGGGGACAGGCAGTGCAGCACGCAGGTGGGCATGTTGAAGATGGAGCAGAGGCTGGGCTCCAGCGCTGTCGGGCCCCCTCCGTTGATCATGATCACCTTATGGACCAGGTCTGGGTACTCGTGGGCGAGGAAGGTGCAGAAGGACACCCTGCGGGGGGAGAGAGATGGTGGGCATGATCACACGGCACCGGCGGATGCTGCACCCCGAGGCAGATCCCAAGGATCCATGGCCGGAGCCCAGGCTGCAGCCCCTCGTTTGACCCGTGCTTCCCTTTCTGGGGCAGGGGAACCCCGGTCAAACCCCACAGCTGGTACGGAGGGGCTGAGCTCGGGGTTTCATTCCTGTACAGACCAAAGCAGGGTGCTGGCACCTGCTTGGGCGCCCGCAAGACTGGACCAGCCTCGTCCTTCTGATCTAATCCTGTCCAGCCCGGAGCCCATCTCCAGCTCCCTCTCCTCCCAGGGCTGCTCTCTGCACTGCTTTGTCTCCGTCTAATTGACTTTCTTGGGCTTACTCTATTTATAGGGTGTGCTCTGCCAGGTTCCCCGCTGGAGGATGGGCTCTGGGATTAGCTGGACCTGGGGATGCACACCAAGAGGATGTAGGAGATCAGAGCTGAGGGATAAACCCAGAACGGCAAACCCCATGCCCCACCTCTGTCTCAGCCCCCAAAGTGCAGGATTTCTTGGGTGTTTGCTGCCAAGGAGAGGACAGGGGAGGTTTAGGTTAGACATTAAGAAAAACTTCTACACTGAAAGGGTTCTCAAAGACTGGAAGAGGCAGCCCGGGGAAGTGTTGAATCGCCATCCTTGGATGTATTTAAAATCCATCTAGATATGGTGCTCAGGGACATGGTTTAGAAGTGGGCCCGGTAGAGTTAAATAACGGTTGGACTTGATGATCTTAAAGGTCTTTTCCAGCCATAACGATTCTATGACGGGGATGAATCCATCCTTTCCCTCATGGGACCCCCCGGTCCCTTATCCGTATGAATGTCCCTTACCCATATGAGTGTCCTATCAGGATATTCCTCTTCTTCGCGTAGCGCTTGAAGACAGCCCTCATGTCCTCCGCCAGCGCGTAGAAGGTGTATGCGGCGGCAATTTGGGGAGCTGAGCTGCAGCCGTGGCCAGCCAGGTCGGGAGCCACCACTTCATAGCCCAGCTTGGTAAAGAAGTCCAGCTGCTCCTTCCAGATGTCCAGCGAGCCGCCCACGCCGTGGATGAAGAAGAGGACCACATCGCTGTGCGTCCCTTTGCAGCTCGTGATCTGCTTCTTGCAGTCAATGTTGACGACTTTCTTGGGTTTACGCTTCCGACGCTTGCCGGGGGCAGCGGCTGCCTCCCGTGTGCCGCATCCGGGTGTGCCGCATCCTGGCGTGCCGGCGGGACCCTGGGCGGGAGTTTGGCCGGCCAGGTCGGAGAGCTCCAGCTCCACGGTGCTGTTGGGTTCCCCCGAGCTGTTCTGGCAGTGCAGGATCTCGGAGCGGACGGCGTCCCCCAGGTTTTCTATCACCAGCTGCCCGTTGCGGTAGACAGTGATCTTGCGCTTGCAGTGCACCGTGCCCCGCTCCGGCCCCCCGGGCTGTGTCTCCTCGGGCTCCTCCGGGGTCGGGCGGTTGGGAGCGCTGTGCCTGACCCGCAGGATCCTCCCCGGCTTCACCTCCATGAAGCTGTAGCCGTTGCTGGACTCAACGCTGTCCAGTGGCCCCACGGCGTTCGTCGTCTTGCCCATCAGGCAGCACAGGAGCCCATCGGTGATGCTGTTCAGCATTATGCTCCCTGCAATGAAGGCAAGGGGGGGGGAGGGGAAGAAGGGGGGATTAGTTATGAGCTGCAGCACCCAGCAGGGACCTGCTGGGAGCCCTGGCTGTGGCACAGGGGACTGGGGACAGCTCTGTCCCCCCCTGCTTTGCTGCCAGCCCCCGCAGTGGCATAAGGCAGGGTAGAATGTGCCTCCAGGGATGCATTGAGGGGTGAATGTGGTGCTCCCCAAATACACAGCCCGTGCAAACGGGCTGCTGTTTCTGATCAGAAAGGGAGCCAGCGCTCCCCGTCCAGCTTTGTCTGGGCCACGTCTCTGTCACCGAGCCGGTGCGACGCGTGCTGGTCCAGCAGAGATGAACTGGAGCGGCTGCAAACCCAACGCAGTCCCTGGCACACAGCTGCGGGCCTCTGAGGAGGGATCTGCTCCGGCCAAGGGAAGGTACACGCAAAGAAAAGCCTGTTTGAAATGAAAATGCTATTTCTGGCACCAAATATGTGGGTAAGGAAAGATTCAGCTATGAAAATGCATTATTTATACCAATTGAATATATATATGTATCTCTAGTCTAAACCACCAATACAAATAGCGAGAGACGGAAATTACAGGGACTGGAGATGAAGGTTTTAATTAAAGTCACACAGCAAACCAAGGCTGAAAATAACGCGGTGAGAGAACAGGGGAGGAGGGGAGAAGCAGTGACCCAGCGCCTGTTTGGAGGGGTGGGAAAGCTCCTCCTGGCACCGCACAGGCTGGTGGGGACACGGCACTGTCCTTGCTGTCCCCAAGGCTCATTCCTTGACATTACTCTTCTAGATGTGCTCGGGTGGCTTTGGGAGAGGGCTGCGGATGTGGGGACCGCTGACCCTGGCTGAGAGCGAAGCCAGACCTGAGCAAAAGCAGATGTGAGGTAGGAAAGGCTGATAGCACCGGGGGCATTGGTGCTGGGACCAGAGCTCGATGCCATCCCGGCGGTGCCAAGGGTGGCCGCGGAGGGGGCTGGGGAGGTTCCTGCCTCCCCGGGCTGGCAGGCTGATGCACGTTTATTATTGATGAAGCCAAACACAGTGAATTATTGATGCCGATGGGCAAAGAGAGCTGGAACGAGCACTGCGCAGAGGGGCTGTCCCTGCAGGAGGGGGCACCGGCTGCCCCCCCGAGCAGTGGCTGCGGGTACCAACCACAACGCCTGCAGAAGAGAGAAGGAAAAGCTCGTTCCCAGAGGGGAATTAAACATCTAAATCCCAGTGGCGCTGTCAGGAGCAGCCCACTTAGGTCTTTGAACAACCCCTTCAAGCGCACCCGGCAGGATTCTGGGCGCTTTGCTGGCAAACTGCACGAGAGGGAATTAGTTAAACAAAATAAGGGATGGAGGCAGGCTGGGAAGCACAGGCTGCCTCCTCCTCTCTGGCTTTTATCATTCACTGTGTTGGGGGAAAGTCAACACTGCATCCTCCCCAGAGACCCCACAGACCCCAATACTCCCAGTCTGGCCCCGGTGTGCTCCTGGGGACTGGTCAGGCTCTGCCAAGAGCTGCCGGCCGGCGAGGAGCCCAGGCGTTCCAGTCCCAGCCCAAGACACGGCTCGTGGGTTTCCCCAGGAAAAACCAGTCTGTTTGCTCCAGGCAGGCGATCCGGGTAGCGATTCCCTTGGCAAAACCAGAGTGGCTTATGTGGGGAGCGCTGCCAGCTCTCGGGACAGCAGCCAGTGTTCGGTTCTCGCCCAGCTCTGTCGGGGACAGTGGCCTGACTCCCACGCAAACACCCTGTAAAGTTCTGGGTGCTGAATTGCAGGGACTGGAAATGCATCAAAGCCGGTCCCAGGTGCTCCTTCTCCTCGCCACTGGCCGGGGAGTTCCCTGGGGGCTCCCCCCGGCGCGGGGCATGGCAGTCCCAGCTCTCTGTGGTTTGGTGCCTGGACTTGCATCGGCCATCTCTCTTCTGGACACAAGCACATCCATGCAGGATCCAGCTGCACCGAGAGCTTTCCAGCATCCTCCTGCTCCCCGCTGGCCGAGCACTGTACTAAACAGCTGTGTCACCCATCGGGCGCCCTTCGCTGCTCTGGGGATGGACCCATCCAAGCTGATGAGCAAGAGCAAGAGATCTCAGAGCCCTGGGAAGGAGAAGCCAAATCCACACCTCGCTGGCAAGGGGCCGGTCTGCTCTGCTGAGCCGTGCTTCCAGATCGGTGATGAGCCCAAGGAGCTGGGCACCAGACTGGCTGGAGCCCTGGCTGGAAGATGCCCGGCTGCCTTTGCACTGGGATGGACACGCCGCTGCTCTTGCCGCGCTTTTGAGCACCGGGTTGGTGCTAGGCTTGGGCTGCTCTTGAACGCCGAGCAGCTCTGAGCTGCTAATGCTGAACAGAGAGATGGGGGCAGGCGGAAAAATCCAGGGGGAGAGGAGAAACCAGGCAGCCCCTGAGCCTCGCGGTCCCCACGAGCCTGACTGCGGGCTCTCCGCAAGCTCTGCCCATGGCTGGTGGGCCACATCCTGCACCCGCACCGGGTACGGTTCCCCCAGGTTCAGCCTGTGGGATCTGGACATGATTCTGCCTCTGGTTTCCATAAAGCATGGCTTTGCACTGTGCCTCCATTTCACAAGGTACTAATGATCTCTGTATGGATTATAAACAGAACTTCTGGCCAAACCGCCTCGACATTGATTAACTTCTCAGGATTAACTCAATTAGTCCATCCTGTTCATTTCCAGAATTGATTTGCTGGAAGGCTCTGGCGGTCAGGAGCTCTGCAGGCAGACCCAGGAGCCCAGGCTCTGGCCACAGAGCCACCCTCCAGCATCATCAGCCCTGGGTATGAGCCCGGATCCCGCTGGGATTGTTCAGCAGAGCAGGGCCTGGCTCCCCGAGCTGAGATGCCTCCGCTCGGGGACACCCAGGCTGGAGCTCATGGTCCAGGACACGGCAATCCCTGCTGGGCATCAGACTGAGAAAACACCACCCTAATCCCATCAGCGAGTGCATCCCAGTTGAGCTGTGTTAGGCGGGAAATGGAGGGCCAGGAGGTTAAACGACTCGACTCGATGTCAGAGACTCCTTCATCTCAGGGGCTAGGAGGCAACGCGTGCCCGTCTCCCACCTCCCACGCGCCTCCTCTAACCCACCACGCTGTCTGCCACGGCTGGTGCAGCCAGAAACATCAAGGGATGTTCCCTCCGTGAGATGAAAAGGGCTGAAAATGAAACCAGATGGATGTGAAGAACTTTGCAAAGATGCTGGTAACCATGGCGATGAGCTGCTTTCCCCCCCCCCATCCATCCCGGCTACTTTCCATCACCGCCCCCGGCAGAGAGCGAGATTTCGGCACCGCTTACATAAGGCCAGGCACAACAATGAGTCAGGCGCAGCGTGAACCTGCCGTCGGTCACCGTGTCCCGCGAGGCCGAGGACGCGGCACAGGCTTGGGAAGGTGCATGGCATCACCCCGAGCTGATAGCCATGTACCAGTCCCCCCCAAAATCACAGCTGCCCCCAGGAAACCGCTCCCAGCAGACAGGGGATGCTTGAGGGATGCTGGGGATTAATCCTGGGAGGATGATTTATTCCCTGGGTCCAGACATCATCCCTGAGCACCTATGCGGAATCTTCTGGCTTCACCCTTCCTGCTGCTGCGACGAATAACCCAGCTGGGGAAAAAAACAACTTACTGACCTACTTTGGGCTGCAGCGCCTCAGATTTTATACAACTTGATGGCACCATGTCACAGCTGGAGAAAAATGGGATGAGATGCGATGTGGCAGGGTGGAGGGTGGAAAGCCCAACGGGATAACGTGACAGGCAGCCACGTGGGGCTGATACATAACCCCTGGGGCTGCCACAGAGCCCGTGGGGCTGACATACAGCCCATGGGCGGTGTATCCAGGGCAGTGCTCACACCACATCTGCCCCAGGGATGTGACAGCCCAGCGTGGGCATGCTTATGGCCATGCCGGGATGGGCTAGCCAAGCTGGGTCTTCCCTTGCCATCCCTGCAAAGAAGAGGGTCTTCCCTGCCCCAAACAGCCTCCTGGTCCTGCCTCTCTCAGGGGGCCCGTCCCCACTGGGTGGGTGGGGACAGCTGATGTCCCAAACATTCAGGGTGCTGGGTATGATAAAAATATCCTCTTCCCGTCCCGTCCTGTCCCTGCTGGGGCGACCTTGAATTATGGGCAGGAGAAAGGACTGCACACTTCTCCACGACAGCCCTCAGGGCAGCCATGAGCCCACCCTTGCCCAGAGAAGTCCTGGGAAACACTTGGCCCCAATAAACGAGCTGAGAGAATCATTTTCCGCAGGGGCAGCACGAGCAGGAATCGGTGCCAGAGTCGACGGCCATGATCCTCCCCATAACCCAGCGAGTCCCATCACCACTCAGCACCTCCGCTTCCCTCCCCGCACCGAGCCCTGGACCCTCGCAGGGAGTAGCAGGGACTTGATATCTGCTAATTCCTTGCAAATCCTCAGAGGAGAGGTGCCAGAGAGGAGCGTGAGATGTGCTGCAGCCAGAATCCGACCTGCCATAATAATTTGTTCAGCTCTAATCCCTTCCCTCCAGGGCTCACAAGTATTAATGATGACACACAACACTCCTGAGGAATGGGCAAATATTATTATGCTCTTCCCAGCCTCCCCCAGTCATTTACTCTCTGCAAAGTGGAGAAACTGCAGCATCAAGAAATAGATAAAGAGAACGACTGTTTAAGCACTGATCTCAGATACATGCAAGAAAATGTTTATGCCGCTTAGTCTCGGTCCTGCAAAGTAAACTTCCCTCTGGGGTAATGCGAAAAAAGCCACTTCAGCTGGTGGCAAGCACCTGGATTTATTCTGTTACGCCTGGCTTCCCCATCCTGATACAATCATAGCAGCTTTATCAGGACAGTCAGGAGTAAGTAGTCAGGAAGGCTTTGTCAGTCGTACAAATAGAAAACCAAGAAGGTGGCCCTGAATCCTCAGCACAGGCAGCCTTCCAGGATGGGGAGGACAAGTCCCCATCTGCGGGCAGCAGGACTTCACCGAGGGCCCGCAGGACGCAGACAAATTGCATTCAGTCAAGAAACGGCATGGCAGGGAAAGCAGAGCGTCTGTAAGACATACGGCAGCCTGGAGCCGCGGCTGGCTGCCTGCCACACGTCTCTCTTTAGGAAGGAAGAAGACCTTGAGAAACAAAAGATTATACAAAGCCCAGCCTGCGTCTGACCTCTGCGACCGAAATCCCGTTTAACCCCCTGTGTTTCCCAAACCTCCTGGATTTCCAGGGGGATCGCCTACTGCATAGCAGCAGAAAAGCCGGTTGGATTCCTCCGGCAGCAAACGTCCTCCAGCAGCAAGCTGGAAGAAACCATTGCAAGGAGGCAGGAGAAGAAGAAAACCCTGCCCCCTCTGCCGGGCAGCGACGCGTGCAGGTGCCCCCTCGATCTCCAGCCGAAAAATCCAAGCAGATTTGACACGCACATAGCAACAGCAGGTCTTCGGTCAGAGCCAGCAATCATTTACTGCAATTGCATCACAACAGAAGCCGTCTCTTAAGTTTTATTGCTGGCCAGCTTTTTATAACCCCGCGCTCAAAGCATGCTCAATAGAGCAGGGCTATTTAAGCCCAAGCAATGCCGTGTCGCTGTGAGGCTACTGTCTCCCCTTCTCTCCCCGCAATCCGTTCTAACGCCTCTTGAATCCCTCCCCATCATCAGCTTTGGAAAAAAAAACGCATCTTTTGGCCATTTTGCTCCCCGTGCAGAGCACCTTCCTCCCCTCCGCTTCAGCGCATGCCCTACATCACAGCTGGTGCTCCGAGTCCTTCGCACAAAGAGAGAGAGACAGAAGAGGATGCTCACCTCATTTATTGACAAGGATTGTCAGGAGTCGAGATTGCAAATGAAAGGCTTAAATCTTGCAGGAGGCAAAGGGGGAGAAGAAGAGATGCCCGAGGCGGCGGGAGCCTGTGCAGGATGCAGGGTGCCAGCGCAGGCAGGCTGCTCAGCTTTTCAGCTCCTCCAATTACATTTTTTTGCCTGTCTGGTGCAAAGGATGGAGCAATCCCTTCAGCTCAGCTCCTCTGCTTTAGGGCGAAATCTCTCCTTCCATCTTCTTCCCATGAGCAGCTTCATAACTGAGCTCTGGGGTTTGGGGGTGCTATTTGTCCTTGCAGTCTATAGCCATAGAAAGCCCCTTAAATCCCTCCTAAAGAGGAGGGCTCTCGCCGTGACAGACAAGGAGACTTGCCAGTCAAAGCAAGACCCAGCGCAGCCCGGCCGCCCGCCCATGGGGAGCCTGCCAGGAGCCGGGGGGAGCGGGAGGGCTCGCCCTGGGTTTTTGCCCCTTCCAGTGGGATGAGTTACCAAGTTCTTTTTTTACCTTTTACCATTTTCTCACCATTCCGGTATTTGCGGCTTCCCAGATGCCATGAGCGTCTCAGTGTCATGAGCATGTTGGTGCCACAAGCGTGTTGGTGCCATGAACGTGTTGGAGCTCAGCACAAGTTGACCGTGCACCGAAAGCGTGAACGCGCAGACCCCAGGGGCCAGGACAGGAGGACAAACATAAAATCATGCAGGTCTCTGGGGTTTATTTTCACAGCTGTGGGTTTGGCAGAGCTGCAGTCACATCCCCTCACCCCGCCAGGCTGACTTCTGGAAGGAACACACCAAACCAGCGCAGAAAAACCCTGGAGTTTGGCAATATGGCCGGGCTGGCCTCCAGCAGAGCAATCTGAAGGAGCTTTTCGATGATCAGAGCAGACAGTGAGAGTGACGGAGATCCTGTGGGTTACTGGTGACTCACCCTGTGGCCCCCCCCCAGATGGCCCTCCTCCTCCTCTTCATCCTTCTTCTGCTCCTCCTCCTGCACCTCATTTCCCTGCCCTGTAAAACACAGATAATCACATTCATCTACTCAGGAACAGGCAGAGGCTGAACTTTTCTGTAGGTGCCACGGCACATTCTACACACTGCTGCTCTATATTCATATAGATACGTTAGAGGAGGGTGACCAGAGTCCAGTGCCAGACCCAGCCCCAGTGTACCCTCTGCCGGTGCCCGTTGGAGCTTCTAAAAATGGATGCCTGTGTTCCACACTGCTTGTCATGAGAATTTCGGGGACAGACAGAGCTCCCCCTTCACGGGCAAGGCGCCTGGGCCGGGATGATGGCGGGGCCCTGAGCCTGGCCTGGCCCTCCTGCCCCAGAGGGGCCCAAATGCTGGTGCTGACACAAGCAGAACTGTCCTGGCGAGGTAGAAATCATCCTTTAGCGGCGGCTGTTGCTCTATTAGCGGACTGTGACAGGGACAATCCCCCCCCCGCCGCAGGAGGCCTCGCCGCTTGTCACGCCCGGGGGGCCCAGGCCGCACCCCGCGGCCGTTGCCATGGTAACAGCGCCCTCCGCAGGACTCCAAGCCCCATCGGCCTTTGCGGCCCGCTGCGCCGTACGTACGTGCCCCTCCCCCTATCGCGCATGCGCGTTCCCCGCCGGCCGGGCGGAGGGAGCCAATAGGAGGCGGCGTTGTTGGGAGGACGGTGTTGTCCGAGCGGGCTGAGGGCGATGACGGCGCTGGGCCGCCTCTGGCCGCCGGTCGTTGGCGGCAGGTAACGGCGGCCGCCGCCTGCCTGGGGAGGGCTGAGGGAGGGGGGATGGACACAGTGGGGGCGAGCGGGCCCTGGGCTGGGTCAGCCTCGTCCCTCACGGCTGCGAAAACGCCCTTTATTTTCCTGTCAGCGGCAGCGCCAGGCTCTCTCTCCTCACTTCTCTGTTTGTTTTTGTTGTTTTTTTTCCCCCTTTTTCCAAAGATTTTGTTTACTGCAGCAAGCTGCAGCCTGCCCTTTCCAGCTCCGAACAGCCACCCTCCTCTCAAGCTCGCTGCAGCTGCCTCTCGGAAGCCATCTCTCCCTCAGAAGCCATGTCTCCTTCAAGCGCTCTGATGTCTGTCCCAGCCTGGCGTCTCCCTGGAACCACCAGCAGATCCGCACGAAAGCACGCGGCAACGAATACCAACCGAACAACCGCAAGCGCAAACGGACCCACGGCTGGATCAAGCGCATCAGCACGCCGGGCGGCATTGAGGTTATCCTCCGGCGTATGCTGAAGGGCAGGAAGTCTCTGACCCACTGAAGGCTCTGCCCACCGGTGCAGTGTGGCGTGGGGCGAGCCTGAATTGAGCCCTAGAGCTGCTCTGGCTTTGGAGTGACCCAGTCTGTGCTGAGGGACACTGCCTCACGCGCTCCTGACACAAGAGGGACAATCGGTCGCTGCTGCAGCAGTGACCGACTGTCCCTCTCATGTTGGGAGCATGTGAGGAATCGCGCTGGTGGCCTCTGAGGGCTTTGTTTAATGGCTGTGTTTCAAACTGTAAACTTATGGCCTCTTTCTGTGCACAGTTTGAGGGTAAACGGGAGCTGTAATTAAAGCCCAGCGACTGGCCTTGAATGTCCTGCACTGATCGTTAATGCAAAATATAACGGGGGGGGGGAGGGGAAAGCTGGCTTGGTGGTGGTGGAGCTTTCTGGGGGTGGTGGGAGTGTGGAATTAGGGTTGAGGGCAGAGGGAACTTCGGACTCTTCGTGCTCTGCTTTTCCATCCCTATCAGGTGCTTCAGGATCGGGGTCCTGGTTCTCCAGGCTGGGGGCGGAGTGGAGGGGAGGAATAGCCTTCTCCTGGCTACTTTTCTCGCAGCGCTGCTGCTGAACTGCGTCGTTCCTGCCGCGTAATTAACGGCGCCTCGATTCACGAGGGCTAAGGGGAACGGAGGCGCGGACTACATCTCCCAGCGTGCCCCGCGGCCGGCGCCACATCCGGGTCCTCCCGCCCTGCACCCGGCCCTACCGAGCGGGCATTTCCTTTCTCAACCTAGTCCTACGCTCGTCACCGCCGCGCTGAGTGACGGGGGCGACGCCCAATAGGAGAGGAAAGCGGCGCGGCGCGGGCCAATAGGCACGGGCGGGGCGGGCAGCGGAGGTAGTGGGTGGGTTGAGGCGCGGCGGCGGGGGAGGGGCGGCTCCTCGCGGCGGCGAAGATGGTAGGTGCCTCGCGCCCCCCGTCCGAAATGGCGGCGCCCCCGGCCCGGCCCTGTGAGGGGAGCGCGGCCCGTGGGGCCCCGTCGCTGCTGCCCCGTCGGCCGCGACCCGCTGCCTCACCCAACCCGGGGAGGGGGGGCCCGCGGCAGCCGCCTCCGGCCTCCGCGCCCGGGGCCTCGGCGGAGGTGGGAGGGCGGTTGGGGCCCCGGCCGGGGCACCCCGCGGTGGGGGGTGCCCCACCCTGTGGCGCGGGGGGTCGGGGGTGTTGCGCGTCCCTAGCGACGGGGAGGGGGAGGGGGGACGCGAAGGGTTGCTGCACCCGGAGCCGGTGGTTTCCCCACGCCCTGAGGAGTGGAGGGCTGTAGCACCCCAAGATGGCGGGGCTCCCCACCCCCAGGGGGGTGCTAAGGAGGGTAGGGGCACCCTAAGCTGGGGACGCACCCCTTCTCGTGGGGCGGGGGGGAGGGACCGAGACACCCTAAGATGGGGACGCACGCCTTCTCTTGGGGCGGGAGGAGGGACGAGGCCGGCTGGGACACCCTAAGATGGGAATGCACCCCTTCTCTTGGGACGAGGGAGGCTGGAACACCCTAAGATGGGGATGTACCCCTTCTCTTGGGGTGGGGGGGGATGAGGGGAGCTGGGCCACACCCCTTCTTTTGGGGCAGGGGGGCAGGACACCCCAGGCTGGGGGGGGTTCCCCTTTGTAGTGATTGGGGGTGACTTGTGGTACTTCAGGGCTGTTCCCCATTATGGCTGGAGGGTGCCGGCCCCCACCGGGGTGTGGGGTCTTCCCCACCCTCAGAGATGGGGGTCTGAGAGCAGCTGGGGCAGTGCCAGGGTGCGGGGTGTTTCCTCCGCTCCCAAGGCCAGGGGTCAGAAAGGAAAATTGGGGCTGTGGAGGTTTTTCAATCCTTTCTGTGCCTCTTAAGCAGCAACAGGGACTTGGTCTGGTGCCTGAGCGTTTGGCGGCGGCTGTCATAGCCAAGAGGCTTCCAGTCTCCCTGCCCCCCTTTGTAGCGACGTAATAATTTTCAGAGGAAGAGAGTTTTCCTTCTGCCCCTCTGCAAGCTCAGTAACTAAGGGAAAAACAGTGGTGTCCCTGTGGTCTCCGTGTACAGGTGTACCATGGCCATTCCTAAGCTTGTGCTAGTGGTTTTCCTCTAACCTGCATCCACACGTGTGTGCATCATGCTGCGAAAGAGCCTGGCTTTCAGCATCTGTGTGCTGGGCCTTGTCTTTCTGAGTGTACGTTGTTACTACAGTGCCTTTCAAGAGCTGAGAGTGGGGCACATGTATATGGGTTTCTTTCACTTTTTTGCTTTTAGATGAGAACTGTCATCTTCCTAAGAAGCTGAGCACCCTTGTTGACACAGGAATAGTAGATGCATCTTGCTTCTACCTCACTTCCCAAATCATAGAAGGAACCAGTGTTATCTTCTGAAGTTGCATAATTGCGCTTGTTTTGTTGGTTTTTTTTGAGTTTGCCTTTCCCCAAAGGAAATGAGGCATCTGCTCTGTTTGGGTGCTGGTTTTTCACTTCCATGCAGGAAGTTCCATCAGCTTCTCTAGCTTGGCTGGGGTGTGCTTTCCTTGGTTAAAGAGTGGCAGAAGGCATGCAGGGGGAACGTTTCCTCATGTGACATTATATGAGAGGTATGACTCGGTGTGCCTTGTGCCATAGGTGTGTAAACATGGCACTGACCTACTGGGGCTTATTTATCCGCTGCCCTTGGAGCAGATAAGGATCATTGCACTTGGAGTATTGTCTAATTCTGAATATCCAGGAATATGACTCCAGACGATTCCCTCGAGGGGGCCTTTTCAGTGATGGTATCCGCAGATAGCTGCTGAAATATGTGCGTATGCAGCAGAATTATCATTATCGGAAGAATAGTCTCTGTCACTGATAACCAGACTCTTCAGTTGAGCTGGTGATGAGTGCTTAACGTGCTGGTTGGAGCCTAGATTGGAGAAAGTCCATCTTTCCTTGTTTTTGTGTCCCCGTTGTTCTGCTCTAGCTAAGTTGTGGCTGAGCAGTGGGCACTGCTGGCAGGGCTGGAGCTTGTCCACCCAAGCGACTGCCGGGCCTGAGAAAAGGAAAGGTGGTGGCCAAGAGCCAGGGATGCTCGTGGCTGTTAGAGCCGATGTCTCCAGGTGTTGTCTGATTGCAGTAACCTTCCTGCTTGCGAGTCTGCACTTCGCTGGTATATATCCTGCTTTAGTTTGTGTGGTAGAGAGGGGGGTGGAAAACCATTTAAGTCACCATTTAAATTGCATTTTACTGATACTTGTAACAGTATTTTTGCAATTTACTGGTCCTAATGCGCTCTGCTGTAAAAATCTGTTAAAAGACTGTGGAATCCCTGGTGAGAGCTCCAATCCCACTTGCCCAGCCTCTTTCCAGGGAAACGTGGGCTCTGCCAGACCAAATCCGTGGCTGGAAAGTGGAGAATAGTCTAGTGTGAGGAACTTGGGGTGAGCTGTAGCTTACTGAAGACGTACTTGAAGTTGTCTGCTCTTATTTAGAGCAGTTATTTTCCATTCTTCTAAGTGGTAATAGAGCCAAGTAGTTGTCAGGCTTTTACTGCAATAAAAGAAATCAAGGACATGTCTGTCTCTCTCTGGATTAGGCTGGTGTAGCCGAGTGGGTTACTTTGTCATAAAAAGCCTGCAAATTTAATGCAATGGGAAGGTGAGATGCTTTGAAATGTAATGGGATATTTTTAAAGATCCTCAATCCTTTTAAACAGAGTAATATAATTAGTAATTCTTAAATCTGGGCTATGTGGAGAAAACTGTGTCTGGCTGTGCCTTCAGAAGTCGTTGAAGGCTTCCCTGTTCTTCTCAGCCTGGGAGTCCTCGGGTAGCATATATGTTTGTATATGTTTGATAATCAGTGCTGAGTGTGGATGTCGATGAGAACAGATGAACAGAGAAATCCGTCGGGGCAGGCGTGGGAAGTGGTGAGCTGAGAGCACGACACGGTCCGAAACCGAGGGCTTCTGTTATAGCAGAGCCGGAAGATCCTGCCTTAATTCCTGAGCTGTTCTGTGATACGGATGTTACGTGGACGAGCGAGCAATGGACTCTGTCCTGGAGAACTCGCAACCGAAGGCAGTGAAGGCACAGCAAAATAATGTTGGTCCTATGGGGGTTAAGACAGGCAATAGAAATTTGCAATTCGCTATTTGAACCAAAGTCCAGTATTTTAACAAGGTTATTTCCAAAACCAGGCATGTGGGAAGGGCTGGATGTGTAAACTAGAATGTCAGTAGAGTTCTTTTTAAGAGGAAAAGTATGAATAATATTTTCTGGTTTGGCTAATTATAGCTCTTTGTTTTGAATTAAAGATGCAGCATTAATAAAAATAATGGCTTCTATTTAAATGAAAGCAGTGTCTTCCAGCCTAGCAGTTTTGTAGCAGTAGGGTCCATTTATGCGTTGCTTCTAACACTGAAATTAAATGACTTCTTATCTGCTGCTTTACTGCCCTTTTAAAATTGCTTATAAATAAGGTGATGTGTGTCCCCGAGTAGAATCCTGTAGTGTTCAGTATAACAGGCTTTGAATCTTTAAGCAAGCATCGTTACGATACAGGTAGCTGGTCTGGTGATTTAGAAGGGATGTCTCGGGGCCTCTCTTTTTCCTGCTCGTTGCACAGATACATCCTACGTTTATTATTACCCATCTTCTCTTTACTTTAACGACATTGCTGGGCATCTTCTGTTGTCTCTGCAGTGAGTAGAGGGGCTCCAACACACTTTTAAGCTTGGTTTTCTCCTGACCCTGTAATGCTCACCTCCCACCCTCCGTTTTCACTTTGGAGAAGGAGAATTCCTGTTTCATGCTGCTATAGCTTAATTAAACTGAGAGGGCTCTGCAGGGTTCCCGCGGCTGTTTAGCAAATAGCTTTGCTGGCCTGTGTGATCAACAGTTTTGTTGTGACTGGTGATCTAAGGACCTCCAGCGAAACTTGGGATTATGGTTTTTTTGATGTACCAGTAGCCTTGACGCATGTAGGGATGTGATCCTTGGAGGAAAAAAAAAAAAAAAAAAAACAAACCCAAAACATAAAGTTGGGCCAGGCTGATAAGGGTGTGATAAGGATTGGGCTTTTGAGGCTGCGTAGGCTTTTCTTGCTCTGTGCGACCAGCCTTGGTCTGTGACAAAGAACGTTAACTAGGAAAGCGAAAGAGCAACTGGCTTGATATGCTATAATATTCAAGGACTTCAGACATCAGCGTAGCTGTGGCAGAGTTTCTCGTGTAATGTTGTGATCTGTACTGGTAAATTACTGTCAATTCTGGTCTGCTCGTTAGTGGTGTTTGTGTCTGCGTGGTCCCAGTCCCCTTCTGTCAGTGCTCACCCAATTGGACACAGTTTGGGCTTTGTTGGGTTTTTTTTGTTTGTTTGTTTGGTTTTTTATCACCTATATGCCAAAACAGACTTAGTTAGCAGCTCTCTAACTGAATTACTGAACTTTGGGGATATAATGAGCTAAATGGAGAAGGTGGGGGTTGGCTTACTTTACAAAAACAGTTTTGGGCGGGTTTCAGTATCTAACAACCATCTCGCTAGCTGGGAGCTGGCACCGTCCTTCAATTCCTGCGGTTGTTTATCTTAATGACCTGAGCGACTCCTTCGAGAATCAGCACAAAACATACAACCGCTGGAATATCACCCTTTCTTTCCTCACCTACTTCTTTGTTTGTATTCTGTGTCTTTTTTAGGCAGATTTTTTGAAAGGATTACCGGTCTACAACAAAAGCAACTTCAGCAGATTCCATGCGGATTCTGTATGTAAAGCATCAGTAAGTATTGCCACATCCTGGTGCTCTGGGGGAAGGTTTTCTTGCCTGGCTCAAAGGATGCTAGAGGGAAATAAACTTAAAATGAGTATTTTGTTTCTTAAAAAACATGTATGATCACAGATGATCGTTCACGAGTTGAGATTTGGCAAAGAAAACTTCCTGCTTCCTTTGGTGAGGAATGTGTCATCACATCAGCCAAACCACATCTGTGGTGCTTTCTTTATATATACATTCTTTAATAGTTCCCTCAAAAACATACGAAAAATGAACCTTCTTTACATTGGTGTTTTAAAAAGCTGTAGTCGCACAGTGTCACGTAACAGGGCAGAATATCACAACGCATTTGTAGCCTGTGTTAATGAGCACCTTTTTGTTGGTTTAGCTGTGGTTGGGTTAAAAATCACCTTTTTTGCTGTCTTTGTTCTGTAACTGTTGTAATTCTTCTACAGAATAGAAGACCATCAGTATATCTTCCCACGAGAGAATATCCATCTGAACAAAGTAAGTCTGCCCTGCCAAAGTTTGAGTTTTTTAATAACTTTATGCTGTTCTAATATTAAAGATCCGGCATACACAAAATCTCCCTTATTTTAAGATTCGGATCAGGTGATATTATTGAACTGTCACTACAGTGATGAGCAGTGTATGTCTAGTTGTTGTTTTTTGTGCTTTTCCCCTGTCCTTACTAAGTGAGCAGTGTTCCAGCATACTGTCCTTTCATTAAAAAGTGAAGTAATGTGGTGATTACTGTACTGTTTAAAAAGTCATCTTTAAAATGACCTCAGTATGTTTCTCTCTTCTTTTTTTTTTGTTGGCAGTCATAGTAACAGAAAAAACAAATATACTTTTGCGTTATTTACATCAGCAGTGGGACAAAAAGGTATGGTTGTGTTTTCTTAATACTAACGTTTTGTCTTGATTTGCTAACTCAGGCTAATTGAACTGAATGTTGATCACAACCAAAAGATTGATGATTAATTAAAAGAAAGTGCGAACTGTGCTTCAGCAAAAGATAGTGTAAGGAGGCTCTGTCTCTTCACAACACTTCTTTAAAAAAAAAACCAACCAAAAAACAAAAACCAAAACCAGCTTCTTCCCTTTCAATTTAAGGGACATTAAGTCAGTGTTTAGTCTAGAACTTGGGAGACTGCAGTGACATCTCCCACTTCCTGCTGTTTTCCTTTGTGACCTTGGCAAATTGGTCTCCCTGTGCCTCAGCGTCTCCTTTACAGCTAGGGTAAAGCTGCTCTTACCTCCCAGGACTGCTGGGAGAAGACAGATGAGCTTGTGCAGAATGCGAACGCACTAATGAGGCAGTGTAAGTACCTTGGGTACAAAATCTGAGTCCTCCTATGAGGAACACACAAATTAGCATGCTCTAGCTAGCATTTGAGACAAGGAAACTGGGTACTTGGGCTGGGAGTACTCAGAACAAGGCGGTGACTTCGGAGTAGAGATGTCGAATCAGTGATTGTAATCATGGGCAGAGCAGAAGTTGCAGAAGAATGTGGGGAGAGGCAAAATTATAAGGAGCCTTGAAGCGGAAAAGAAAGTATTTGTATGTGACAGAAGGCTTTGGGAGATTTTGGTAAGTTCAGGGACTGACTCAGAGTAGTGAGAAAGAGGATCTCACGTTTATACGATATTTGAGATCTATAAATAAAAGGTGCTGAGATCAATGATTGGTGTTTTAGTCCCACCCTCAAATTTGAAGAACAGTCTAGAAGGAGCACCTTTTCGCATTGGGCAAAATCCTCTTCAGTGTTTGTTCCAATGTGTCAATTAGGTCAGTGCATCACTGTATTCCATCCGAAAACTTCTACAAACAAAAACATGTTCTACCAACACTAGCTCTCACCAGAATCTTAAGGCTTTGGAGGGTTTCACTGTGGCTTTCTCTGCCCCAACAGAATGCAGCAAAGAAGAGAGATCAAGAGCAAGTGGAGATAGAAGGTGAGAATTCGGCGCCACCACGGAAAATCGCTCGGACAGACAGCCAGGATATGAACGAGGACACTTAAACTCTTGGCTTTCTCCTCTACTACTTTGCAGGCGCTTCCTGTTTTGTCTCAAAGTGTGTAAATTTTGCCCCTTGCCCCCATCTCTCACCCCTCCACTATGCAGCCCAAACCACTTCTGACTTCATAGGAGCCAATGTATTTATTTTTTTTTTTTCCTCTCCATTTTTTTATTTATGCCGTAAAACTTACGGAGCAATGGTGGAACAATTCAGTAAATGGTGTAGTATAACCTTAGTTCCTCCTTTCTAAAAATATACACTGTCACTTTCACAGGTTTTGTTGAATCTGTTACCTAATCAACCAGGTCTAGCTAGGGGAGCCTGGGTAGGAGACGCGGGTTATTACAGAACCCTCCAGTGATACGGGCTTTCCGATTCATCTACCCGTTGACGTATTACAAGTGGTTAACTCTTCTTTGGATGTGCCCAGTCCAGCCATAAGTGTGGGGCCTCACTATTTTTTCTCAAATATTCTGAAACTGGCACTGCACTAAAAAAAAAAAAAATCATGGGTGTCATTTAGGGTTATGTTGATCTTAGCAACTGTGTTGTCAACGTGGTATATCAGTTGTATTCTTTTGGTCTGTTCTGTAAGGGCCACGGGCATTTGGCAGCATACGTTGTCTCATGCATCAGTGGTCCTGGGGAATTCAAGTGAAAGGTGTGTTGCTTTTGTTGCTCTTAAATTCTAACCGTCTCTTGGTCTTGAACGGACTGATATGTGCAACTTCTCCGTTGGAATAAAAGGATACTCTTATCCTATTCTGACTATTTGATCAACAGCGTATTTAAGCAACAGCTGATGGAACGGAGCTGGGTAGGCACCCTGCAGGCAGCGCTTGGCTGGTTAAGTCTGGGAGCACCTCGGCAACTAGATCTAATTCTCTGTCTCAGCTGCCGGCGCTGAATAATGGTACGTTGTATTTTCCTGCAATATCAGCATGTCTGGAACGGAGCCCAGGACTTGGAGTTGATCAAAATGTGAGCTTCCATGGTCTCTGATGAAGACCAATCTCTTTTGGACTGTGACAGTTCAGTGCCTGTTGCCTGTAACCCTTCGCTGACTCTTTGGTAAGAGCCAAAATGGAGACCCGTAAGTCGTCGAGGTGGATTCAGAGGTTCAGAGACTAAAAGGAAATGAGCGTCGTCACCTGAAGGGGACAGGAAAGGTGTAGCTTAGTAACGATGTCTCGTCTGCTTTAACGTAAGAAGCTGACTTCACACTGTGTTAGTTTAAATTGTTGCATTTATAGCTGTGTTTTTTCCTCGTTGACAAATCGTAAACACCAATTCAAGAAATCGCACGAATGTTTTTCCTAGAGATCCTGGATAAGCCTCGTTCGGAGTGGCTGCAGCGGCCGCGAGCTTTGAGGGTTTCTGCTGTCCCCTTCTCCACGGCATCCCCGGCCAACCAGGGGGCCGCCACACATCCAGGTTTGGGGGCGAAGGGAACATGAAGGGAGATAAACCGTTGCTGACGACCCCATGTTGCAAGGCAGAACCTTAGGAAGAGCAGAGCACAGCTCACGTGGCATTTTTAAATGTACATTAGGCACCAAGTTTCTGATGCAGTGAGTGAATTCAACTTAACACTGAGTAGTTTAGAACTTTGTATCTGCCTCAAAAAACGTTACCTTTTTGCTATGGTGGTAAGCTCCAAATTACTAGAATGTCGTTGAAAATGCCAACTGTGTTGGTGAAGATAAAATATACTTGGGGTTTCCGTGTGATTTACTGGCGATCGCAAGAGGACTCCTCCCAGAGTGACACTGTCCAAAAGTGCTTTTGTGCAAAGTGCAAGACGTTGACTGAAGATGCCGTGCTAGCATCCGGCCTCGCAGGGATTGTCTGAAGCTGAAGCTAAAGAATCCTTTGAAGAGCTGAGAGATACCAAAAGAGGAAACGGACGTGCAGCTGGTGGTAAAGTGTGACCAATTTGTGTGTTTAGCAAAGCTGGAGAGCTGCAGCCTTGCAGTAATGTTTGTACAGTGCTTTAAAGTTGTAAAATGCTGTATAATTCTTGATTGGTATGGCAAGGTTTGAGCTTTGCTGACTTCTCTGCTAGACAGAGTGATGTACTATTAAAGAGAGTTGGCAGTTCCTTCCTGTTGTAAACCCCAGTCTTTGTTCCCTCCGTGTCTTTTAAAATGATCTTGTTGGTAATGGCAGCCTTTGAAACATTTTGGCTATTTTTAGGAGGTAAAAGAGAGTTGCCTTTTTAAAGTAGTTCTGAAGTGATAGAGAAACAAGCCTTCGAAGGGACGATGTGACTTTTTAAGTGTCAAACTGGTTGGGTTTTTTTGTGCTGGTGGTTGTGTACGAGCAGCATGGATTGCTGATACCTGCAGTGAGTCTTTCTGCATCCCGTCCGATCTGAAGCGAGAGCTCTCTTCCTTCCTTCTTCCTTCTCCGACTCGCTTTCCACGCTGCTACTGGCTCGAGAGTGCTGTCCGCAGCCATTGCACTTTGATCCTATGTTCACCTCTGTTTAATACGTGGTAAGTGTTTTGGGTTTGAATGTTGCATGGAAGGTCTTATTTGCCTAACTGTGACTTCCTGGTGCCTTAGTGCATTGAAAACAACAAAAAAATGTTTGGAAAAACAAACCCTGGATTTTTGCTGACTGCACTGTTTGTATAATACCTAGCTCCTCTGACTTCCAACTCTCTTGTTACAAAGTGACTGAGATTTAGTGACCCTCAGGGGTTTTTTGTATATGTCTGCATAGTGGTATTTTTATTGTTTCTGTTACCAATGTATACTAAAGGTTTGGGTTTTTTAATGAAAACTTGAGATACTTGTCAGAGATTGGAATTTTGTTATTTTAGTTGAAATAGCGCATCTCTTCTCAAAAGTCAAAGCAGTAGAAACGTGTTTCTTGATATCCGGGGACGATGAGTCCGTCTGGGAGCAGCCCCTTCCAGCGGACTGTCCTGTTCACAGGCGTCTGTCCGGTATTAAACAGCGCTGGAGCGTGTGCCCGGTGTGAGCAATTAGAGGTATGCTGGGTAAGTTCAGAATAGTAACAAGTTAGGCACTGCCTTTTTCTAACATAAACATACACTAGTGACTAATGTGCAGGGAAAATAGAGTTTTGTTTCGGTTAATTCTTGATAGCGGATGATCACTTTTTAGGGGAGAAGTAATAAAAATTTCTCACGTGATAGATAGAGATGGGAAAATGTTGAAAGAAAGGATAGACTTTCACGTGTTCTGTCCTCCGCTGTGAATTCACAGGTAACTCTGAGCAGCAAAGTTGGTGTTAATTGTTTGCGTTGACGGTTGACTCCTGAAGTCTGCTGGGTCAGTTTATTTTGTCAGAGTATGTTCAGTCAGGTAACGTTGGCACGTTCAGCTTTCAAGGTGTTTCCTGTTTCTGTCCTTGGAGGTTTTTGGAGATCCTAACGAACGGTGCCCTGAGCGACCCGCTCTGCGTTCGGTATGGCCCGTGTTCGAGCAGGGGGCTGGAGGCGACCTCCCGGGGTCCCCCCCGACCCGTAAACACCGGGAAGTGCAAAAATGCAGCAGGAACCTGTAGCCGGAAGGTTTGTTTTTGTACGGAGCTGGCAAGCTGTGGAGGAGTGTTAGCAAAGCTTATGGAGTTTGTTTTTGACAAGCCCTGAAACCAGATTGTGCTACGAAGAACAGCAGCAGGAGCGGCAGGAGATCCAGGAGGGAGGGGAGGAAGGGAGCTGCTCGGCTCCCCGCGCGCCTGAGCCCGCGACTCGGCACGGACCGCGGCTGTCGTGGGTTTAAACTCTTTACCGCAGGAGTATTTACGGTGGGCAGAAGTTTTCAGACGCACTTCACTAAGAGGATGCATTTAGATGTATTTCACTGTAAGAAGACAGGCTTTTAGAATTATTTAGATATGTTAGATGTGATTTTTTTTTTTTTTTTTTTTTAAAAAAAAAAAAAGGACTTGTTTCCTTAGCCTTGGCAAGACGTGAAGCACCAGCAGTGTACTGGTTTGCGTGTCTGGGATACGCGTCCCAGTGACTGTTGGGAACTGGTTGCTGAGCCGGGTTGTGCTGAATCCAAAGGACTCGCTTCACCCGAATGCTGTTTTCTGTCGCCCTGGTAAACCTGCCGAGCTGTCAGTAAACTCCACGTGCGCACGGTTGTTTGGGGTTGGAGTGACGGCTCCGCGTGGGAAGGCTGCAAAGTTGGCTTCGGAGTAGGATGGGCTGGAAAATGGGTGGGTTTCCCTCTCCGGTGCGTGCCTTATGCAGCAGTTCCGTTGTCGGTGTTTGGACTGTTTCCTTGTGAGGCAAATTTTGAACATGCTGGACAATAATCTTAAAATTTTCACTCTACACTAGGTAGTTATAACAGGCGTAACCCCAAAGCTTTATTTTTTGGTGAGCTGCTTGACGCTGGCCAAAAGGGCAAAGACTAAGCAGGAGTCTTCGATTTTTTTTTTCCGACACTGCAGCTATCAGCTGTGTTCCTACTTACCGTTTCCCAGCTTGTTTGTATACCACTAACTTCATTTTTTTTAAGATTTCTTGAAAAGACCTGCATGTCTGTAATAAGAAAACTAATTTGTTTTCCTGGATTAGCGATGTCAGCCTGGCAGCAGAGGAATTCTGCGACACACTGACCGGGACCAGAGGGGTTCCAGCTGATCTCTCTCCGTGTCGGGTTTTGTTCTTATATTTTTAGACGTGTGACAGAGTGGGAAATCCTTTTCTTTAAAGAAGAGGGGGTTGCCTTTACCTGGGAGCAGCGGAGGGTATTTTTGGGAGCGGTGCGGAGGATGTGCTGGCCGCTGTGCCCAGAAGGGGGTATTGCATCATGGCTTTGGTTAAGCGCAGACTGACCTTCATGCCGCGCTGACGGCGCTTTCGGGCTTCTCTGCTGCTGGTTCATGCTCTGACAGCGGAGAGCACAGCCCCGGAGTCTCGTCTAACAGCTGACCTGGGATGTTTGCGGCTAGCGATCACCAAAAAAGGCTGAGTCAGCAGGCTTTCCAGGTGGACCGGCTATGCCAGTTGACAGCTTACGTATGGGGCTAATGGCTGTGTCCAGCCTACGCTGAGTGCCCCGCTGTCACAGCGACGGCTTGCAGAGCTCGTCCTGAGACGCGTGCGCTGGCAGCTGGGTTTTATGTTTTTTATATAAAAGATGCGTGTCGTCTTGAGAGTTTAATGTCAGGGAGGAGATGGGACTTCTAAAACCTCATCTTTTTTTAACTATTGGGGAAAAAAGCCAACCATCTTCTAGGTATTGGAAGGGCTGAAGCTGGCCCGCAGGGAAGAACATCTTTGTAGCTGAAACAAGGGAACGAAACGCCAGCTTTCAAATCCTCTTTAATGCTGAGATTCTGGTTTTAAAGGCAAAACTTTCCTAGTGTGTCCTCAAATCTGAAGAACTAAGGCTCCCTACGTGTGTGATTTTAGAATTGGATTGTTCTAGGAATTAAAAATAAGTCTTATTGGCAGTCTTAACGCTTTTTGAGGAGTCTGGGTGGCTTTAACCTTTGTGGTAAAGACTTCCAAGTTTTACCGATTTAAACCTGAAAGTAAGTATTGAGCTGGCAAAGATCAAAGGGCCGCACTGTTAAAACTTGACCCTATTTCAAATTGGGATTTTTTTTTTTTTTTAAATGCGAGCGGTGGGGTGACGCGGGGGCGAGCGGGCACGCCTGTGGGCCAGCGTTGGCCGCTGCAGTCGCAGACAAGGCTTTCCGCAGGTCCTCGGCCGCTCTCCCGCGCCTTCCCCTAACCGACTCCTCGGCGGCATTCGGAGGCGAGAGACAGCCCCACTCTCTGGCCCCGTAGGAAAGCAAAGCTGCCCTACAGCTGCCTTGTGCACAAGGAGGATGGTAACTTGTGCTTTTTGTGCTATAATTCCGCTTTTAATTTCCTCGCCTTCGCGAAGGAAGCAAACTTTGTTTGGCCAGCAGTGGCGTTTCACTTTGCCTCGTTGCTACCAGCTCCATAAACATCCCCAGGATGACTCGTCCCTCTTCGCTCTGTGGTGACTCCCGGAGCTGTAGTCCCCGGGGTGTTGCTCTTAAACACACGCAGTGCTTTTATTTCTTTTTTTTTTTTAAGAGACGGTATTGGACGGACCAACAGGTCAGATACTCTCCCCTGCCTTGACGAGCGGCGCGTAGGTGTGAGTGCGGAAAGGGGCGAGGGGCTGGGGAGCGTCGAGGTGGCGGAGAGCGGGACTTGCTGTCTGGTTTGTTCCTCAGCGATGGCTCGCGGGGACGTGGCCGTGGGGTGACTAATCGCTTACTGTAAGAAATAGCCCGAGATCCGAACGGATGGTCGGAGCTGAGTCACCGCGTTGTCCCTGCTACAGTTGTGCCGATTTCCAAACGCATTCATTTCTTATTAATCAGCGCACGGTGTGCCATTAACAAGCTTTATTGGGTATTTTTAGTTAAACCACCCCGTCCTTGGCCCGTCGCACATCACAGCTGAGTGTCTGAGAGCGGCTCCGAGTTTTGTGTCGTCCGCAACTGCTTTTAACTCCTCCGGTCCGTTCAGCACACGCAATCCTGGGCTGGTTTTTGCAACGCAGTGTTGAGCTTGTGAGTCTGTGTTATTTCTAACCTGTCTTTGCAACTTGAATTTTCCCCTTTTGTGAAAATACTGTCTTGTGGGGCTGGGAGAAGGTGGGCTTTCCTGAAAGCTGCGTGTTGGCGGAAGGGCTGCCCTTGTGGAGTGACTGTAAATACACTGTTAGTCGAATGTCGCGGCCGTTTGGATTTTTTCGCATTTATTTTTAAAGTATTCCATGTTTGATACTGTGTATAAATAAATTTGCAGAATTTAGAGGATCATAACTTTCTTCTTTCTTCCTCTACCCGACAATACGCGCGAGAGCGGCGGTGTGGCTGCCGGAGGGCGCTTGGCATCGAACCGCACTGGTGGGGCTTGTCCTTGTGTCGCTGTCTCGGAGCTTTGCCCTGTGTTAGAGGGCCGTGAAGGGTGACAGTGTCCCTAATGTCCCCTCCACCTTCCCCCAGGGACAGGAGACCTGAGCCTCATCCCCTGAGCAGATGTGCTGCGCGGGCAATAACTTACCCCCACGCCTCAGGCTTGTTGAAATATATTTTTATTGCATTTCTGCAGGTTTTACAAAAATATGACAAAATAAATTAAAAAGAAATAAATAACCCCCTTCATTTCTTTTAATTTTCCAAAGAAATAAAACACAGCAAGGGAAAAAAATTAAAACAAAACAACCTAACTCTTCCCTCCTTTGTACAGTAACTGCCCGGAAGAGTGAGCTATCAGACAGGCGGCTGCTTGTAGAAATATTTTGGATAGAGAAATGTTTAAAAATGCCCCGGACCGCGGGGTCCTGGCAGCAGCGGGACCCTGCCCTCTCCTCGGGCGGGTGGTGCAGGAATAGATGGTACCGGGACTGTTACTCTCTGGAGGGAAATGGGATTAAAAAAAAAAACCAAAAAACAAAACCAAAACAACTCCCTTGAAGACCAGCGAGTGTTGGAGTGGCAGAGATGAGAGCTGACCCCGACCAGCCAAACCCAAGCAGAGAAACGAAATGAAACGGAGAAAGGGAGAGCGCTCTGCGCCTCTGCCTGCCGCGTCTCGGGGTGCAGGCAGGGCGGGCAGGGCAGGCAGGCGTCGAGGTGAGCCCGGGGGGCCGGGCAGTGCTGCGGCAGGGGTGCCAAGCCGAGGCGGGGGGGGGTGGTTTGGGTTACCTGGTGGCCCCGGGGTCTTTTCTCCTGCCATCATATAACACGCTGCTGCTCCCACTCCGGGGCATGGCCCTGGTCTCGCTGTGTTTCCCAGGACCCGTGTGCTCCAGTTTCCCAGCGCCGCGGAGCCCGGTGCTCCCTTTTTCCCTGGCCTCGGCCCAGAAATCTCTCCCGCATCTCTCCTCGTGCCCCGGCGCGGGCACGGCTGGTGTGGGCAGGGCGAGGGGGGGACACCAGCGGCTCCGTATGCCCCGGGGAGGGCTCTGCCCGATCCCCGCGGGGAGCCAGTGCTGGCCCTGCTGTCCCGGGGACTGTCCCCAGCTGATGGGGGGGGTCTTGTCCCCGCTGCAGCGCAGGGAGCCCCCCCCGGCAAGGGAGAGCATCTCCCTGCCCGCGCTGGACCATCGGCAGCGCCTCGGCCCCCGCGCAGGCAGCGGGAGCCCTTCGCCCTCTCCTGCCCTTATTGCTGTACAGAATGGCTTGATTCAAAGACCGGAAAAAAAAAATAAAATTACATGATGTGTGGAAGGAGGCGGCGGGAGGTGGGGAAAAAAACAACCTGACGTTTTCTACAGCCCAGGCCTTGGGGAGAGAGGGGTGCGCAGACCCCGTGTGACCACCCGGGCCTGGACCAGGCACAGTGATGGGGCGGCCGCCCGGGGGTCCCCCCCAGCTCCCGGCAGTCCCCCCCCGCTGCCTCTCCCCTGCTTGCTTTGGAAATGGTGGGTGGCTGGCGGGCAGAGAGCAGAGCTGGTGGCGAGCGGTGGCAGGAGGGAGGTGGCAGGGCTGGATGTCACCCGTGGGCACCGTGTTGGGGTGCCACCGCCCCCTCCCGGCCCCGAAAGCGAAGCAGCACCCAGCAGAGCCGCTGCAAAGCGAGGAGCAGCCGCGTCGCAGCCCCCTTCCCCGCGCAGCCGGAGCGAGGACGGCGGCTGTTAAAGCACTAAGACTAGACCCAGCGATGGCAAAACCTTCGCCCCCCCGGCAGAAGCGAAGCTGCTCCCACCCCCCCACCCTGCCCTTGCGCAGAGCTCGCCTTTCCCCCCCCCTCCCCTCCCCTCCCCTCCCCAAACCCCGGTCCTTCTCCTGGGCTCCAGCGTGTGCCTTATTGCGAAATAATTCCACGAAATAAGAAAGCGGAGAGGGGAAGGGATCGTCCCGGCTCGCGTTGCAGTCGCTGGGGACGTTGCCCACACCTGGCCGGGCTCTGCCGACCGCGGCGCCGGTGCCAGCTCTCGCCTCCGCCGCTTTGAGCCCTCGGACGAAGAAGGGGAGAGAGAGAGTCGCTTGCGTTGGGTTTTGTTTCGGTTTTAGTGCAAGAAATGCTGCCCATGCATGGGAATCCAGGTGGCTGACGCTCGCCGCTCACCCCCCTCCCTCCCGGCCGTCCGGGCTTCGGGCAGGAAAATGTCCCGGTGCTGGGAAGGAATCCACGCGGAGGCTGCCGGGAGCGGGACGGAGCAGGGCACGGCCCCGGTGCTGGCGGGACCCCGGGCGATGGCTGTACGGCGGGGGCTGTAGGCACGGGTGAATCGGGCTCCTCTCGCCGCCGCTCCATGATCGGAGATGCGGTGCCCGGCGGGCTGGTCCATGGTGGGTCTGGCAGCACCGAGCTCCCCTCTGTCTCCTCAGGCAGGACCGCGGCATCTCCTTCTGCCGACTCCTCGGGGCGCCGGCGGCAGGGACCCTGCGCTTGTGGCACGGAGCCGGACCGGGACATCTCCCACCCGTGAGCGTGCGGAGCGGCGCAGGAGGGAAACCTGTCGGGATGCTCCATCCGAGGCCGCGGCCAGCCCCCGCTGCTGCTCGCGCCGACGGGGCTTTGCTCCGGTGCCCTTGGTGCAGGATGCGGCCGGATGCCCGGAGTCCCATGCGGCGGGTCCCAGCGGAGGGGGCTGGAGGGACGCGAGGGGACGCAGCAGAGGGGGACGGTGCAGAGCGAGGGGCCAGCGCTGGCACCCGGCGGGCTCAGCCCAGCCCTGCGCTCCCCGCGGCGGGGGACGGCGAGGGGGAGGCGAGAGGGTGACGATGTCCACGGCTGCCTGGAGAGGGGAGCGGGCAGCCCCGCTCGCTCCCGCTCCCCCAAAAAGTCCGGTTAGAGTTTATAGCCCCCGCTCTCCTCCTCCGCCCGGCTCTCCGGCTCCTCTCGGCCACCCTCCTCCGGTGCCCCGTTGAGATGGGACTTGCTGGGGACCGGCCGCTCGCCCGTGTCCGCCGAAGGGCCAGGTCGGGGCTGGGGGGAGGCGGTGGCCGCGGTGCCGTTGCCCCCGGCCCCTTCGGACTTGCCGAAGTTGAAGAGCTTGCCGGGATTGAATGGCTTGGTGGGCGACTGGACCTTCTCGGTCCCCCCGTCCCGCTTAGTCTCGGGGGATTTCAGGAACTTGAAGCTGAGGAAGCCGGGGAGCTTGTTCTCGCTGCCGGTGGGGGACTGGGGGGACCTGGCGGTGGCCGTGCTGCCGGCCCCGGCCCCCCCGGAGAGGAACTTGCCCTGCAAAGGGATGATCTGCTTCAGCTTCATCACGTTGTTGGTGGCCAGGAGGGAGCTGGGTCGCTTGGGCTTGTCGGAGCCGTGCGAGGAACCCCCAGAGCCTTTCCCTTTGCTCTGGCTCTTCTCGTGGGCCGGGTCCTGCCCGGCGGCCTCGGGCTTGGCCTCGTCGCGGCTGGACTCGCGCTCCTTGCGGGCTTGGTACTCGGCGTGCCGCTGCCGCTCCTCCTCCTCCCGCTTGCGCCGCTGCTGCTGCTGGAAGTGGTGCTGCGCCTGCCGCTCGTGCTTCTGTCAACGGGGAGCCCGTCAGCTCCGGGGACGCCTCGGGGACACCCCGGGGAGCCCAGCGGTCCCGGGGATGGGGCGTCCCGGCTCCACGCTCGGCCCCCAGGAGGGTCCCACCCCGGCATCGCCTACCTTGAAGGCCTCGCGGCGCTGGTACTCCAGCTTGGCCATCTCCTCGGCCACCCAGGCGGGGATGTCGGGGATGGCCACTTGGATGATGTACTTCAGGAACAGGGCGAAGTGCTGTTGGGGGGGGGGGGGGGGGGGGGCACATGGGTCCGGCTGAGCATCCTCATCCCAACCCCGTGGGCACCGTCACCCCCTCCCGAAATTCATCCCGCAAGGGATGGGGGACCAGAGAGACCCTACAATAACACTCCGGGGGGGGGTTCTGTGCCCCCATCACATTGCCCACTGCCTGCAGGGCGCTGCCCGGGGTTGCAGCAGAGGGTTGAGAGACTCCATCCGTGGAGGGGAAGGGCTGTCTGAGCCAAGACAACACCGTGTCAGGCACCGGGAGACCCTACAATAACAGATGGGCGGGGGGTGCAAGCCCCCGGGGTGAGCACCGTACCTCCAGCACCACCACGGAGATGATGGCTCCCTCGGGGCTGAGCCAGGGGAAGAGGCGCTGGAGCTGCCCGCACTGGGCGATCAGGTAGCAGTTGACCACGATGGCCAGGACGCCCATGGCCTCCATCACCTTCTGCAAGAGCGACGGAGCTGGGGATGAGCCCCCGGCCAGCCGGGCCCCCCGCCGGGCCCCCCACCGCCCCCCAGCCCACCTGCCACTGCCCGATGCTCTCGACCCGCTGGCCGAAGGGACGCTGGAGCCCCGTGCACAGCTTGAAGGCGTCGCTCCGGATCTCGATGACGTTGTTCACCAGGGCGCACATGGCGGCCAGGGGGAAGGCGGAGGAGAAGAGCACCACGTAGCCGAACTGGATGAACATCTCCTGATAGTCCTGGAAGGTGTCCTGGGGAGGAAGAGGAGGAGGAAGAGCACATTGCAGCGGGGCTGGGGAGGGGGGTGCACCGCACCCCACCAGCCCCCGGGACCCCCCCGGAGCTGCTCACCTCGTACTTCTTCATGCAGCTCTCCACCTCCGCCTGCGTCAGCTGCGTGGAGTAGTCCTCCTCCGGCGGGTCGATCCACGATGCCCGGTTGCGCTTCCGCCCTTCTTCCTCACCTTCCTCCTCCTCCCGCCTCCTCCGGCCGGCCCGCGGGACCACCGCCGGCTCCGCCACCTTCACCGGGCTGCCGGGGGGACCTTCGACCTCCTCCTCATCCTCACACAGCTCGAAGACGGACGCGGGGTCCATGCCCTTCTCCACCATGGTGGGGCTGCCCTCCTCCAGGAAGCTCTCGTCCTCGGGGCCGCCGGGCTCCCCGCCGCGCCGCTCCGCCTTCTCGATGAAGCTCACCTTCTTCAGCTTCAACCCGCAATCCAGGGCGCTCTCCTCCTCCGAATCCGACTCCCGCCGCTCTTCCTCCTCCTCCTCTTCCTCCGGCACCCCGCAACCCCCGTTCAGACACTTCTTCTCTCCGCGCAGCCCCTCGGGGGGGGCCGGGGGGCGGCGGTGGGAGGCGAGCAGGCGGAGGACGGCGTGGGCGAGCTGGCGGAGGCTGCGGAGGTTGAGGTCCCCCCGGCGCAGCCGCCGGTACAGGTGGGGCTGCGACACCTCCCTGACGTTCTGCAGGAACTGGCGGGTGATGAGCAGCGTGGCCAGCATCTGTGCGGGGGACACGGGGCGCACGCTGTCACCCGGGGTGGGGTGGGGGGGACGCAGCTCCTGGGGAGGGGGCTGCGTGTCCCTCCATCCCCATCGCCTGCCCCCCCGGGGGACGGGGTGGGGGGTGTCCCTGCTCCTCCCCGCCGTCGTGCTGGTGGAGTGGGACACCCAAACCCCGTGTCCCCCCACTCCTGTGACACCACCACCACCACCATCCCCCCAATTGGTGACAACGGATGGGATGGGACCTCAGCGGTGCTGGGGTGGTGTGTGCCACCGCTGGCTGGGGGCACCTGCGTCCCTCCCGGGGGCAGCGGGGGTCCCGGGGTGGGGTGCGAGGGGTGGGGGGCTGCCCGGTCCCCCCCCTCCCTCCCCGCTCCTACTTTAGATACTCCCAGTCTCCAGCAAAAGCCCAGGAGGCCCTTAAAGAAGATGAGAGAGAGGTGGAGGTGGAGGAGGATGAAGGGAAGGAGAGCCTCTTTGAGCTGACGCACGAGGCTTTGGGAGAGAGAGAAGATGAGCAGGAGCTGTGGAAGGGACAGAAGAACAGACAGACAGACAGACAGAGAGACACCGTGAGCGGCAGCAGGAGATGGGGAGCGCAGCAGCCAGGGACCGCGGCGGGGACACGCGGGGGGGGACACCGGCCCCCCGGGTGGGCACGGGGGGGGAAGGCGGAAGGTGTGTGTGTGTTGGGTGGGGGGAGGTCGAGGACATCCATCTGTCCGTCCGGGCGACGCCGGGGGGGGGCTCAGGCCGGCCCCACCGCCCCCCGGGCACAGCCCCTCACCTCCTTCAGCCGCTCCATGTCTTTGAGGTAGAAACCGATGTAGAAAAGACTCAGGTATGAATTTACAAACTGAAACTGTGGGAGAAGGATGGGGGGGGGTGAGGGGGTGGGGGGTGAGCGCGGAGCGGCCACCGGGACACCCCCCCCGGCCCCTCCGGCCCCCCCCTCACCAGGACGATTTTGATGATGAGGTGTTTCTCGTAGGCACTCTGCAGGCGGTAGTTCTCTGCAAAGCAGAGGATGGGGGGGGGGGGGGGATGAGGGGGGGGTCGGGGGGGGTCCCAGCACCCAGCCTGGCCGGGAGCACCCCCGGGTGCCGCCCCCACGCACCCATATCGTTCAGCCAGTACGCGATCTTCTTGTAAACCTCGTCGCAGGCGGTGACGATGACGGCCAGGACGATTTTGGGGAGGAAACGGATGATGCGGGGCAGCTCCTGGATGCTCAGCACAAACTCCTGCGGGGACGGGGATGGGGTCAGTGTCGGGGGGGGTGGGAGGGGGGGGGGGGGAGGTCTGGCAGCCCGGGGCAGATGGGACGAGGACCCACCTGGAGCTGGAAGCAGCCCAGCATGAGGAGGAAGACGAGGGAGAGGCAGGCGAGGCAGACGGGGAGGCTGACCAGGCACTGGAAGAGCAGGCGCTTCCACGGCGGGTAGTAAAATTCCTCCGCGCTGGTCACGGGGCTGATTCTCTTAATGCCCTAATGGGAAGGGGGGTGGGGGGGTGGCGGCGGTGTGACCCTCCCCACGGCGGGGAGCCCCACGGCATCCCCCCAGCGATGGTGGGACCCAGCGCAGACCCGCTCGGGGGGGGGTTGAGGTTGGGGGTGTCACGAAGGTGCCAGTTCTCTGCACTGAGCCTGGGTGGCTCGTTGGGGTCAGAGGGGGGTTCAGCCGGACCCCAGCCCCAGGGACCCCCCCGGGGCTCACCCTGAACTGGGGCCGGGGTTCCTCGATGGACTCGGCCGGGGTGTCCAACGTCCCCCACTTGTAGGCGAACTCGGCCCCGCGGCGCTTCCACTCCTCGAGGAAGAGGGTGGACCAGATGACGTTGAAGATGGCGAAGACCACGCAGCAGATGTCCTGGCTGGTCTGCGGGACGGAGGGCACCAACTGCACCGGAGTCGGTCCCCTCCCGTCCCCAACACCCTCCCTGGGGAGCCGCATGGTGCCGCCCCGGCCCCGCCACCATGGGTTGGGATCCTCCCAGCTCAGCAGCAATTACAGCATTAAAGCATCGTAGGGAAAGCCCAGAGCGAGGAGGGAGAGAAACCCCCACACGACCCCCAAATGTGGGGATTTATCCCATTTCCCGACCCCTCTCACCTGGTCACTCTCGGTGAAGGTGTAGAGGATGGAGCCGAAGACGGCGGGGTACACCATGGCCGAGGTGTAGAAGCCCAACCAGGCGAAGTACATGGCGATTTTCACCCCAAAGTAGTCGCAGATCTCATCTGTGGGGCCCGAAGGGGGCATGAGCATGGCTGGGACTGCCAGGACACCCCCCACCCCCCACCCCCCCCCCATGTAGCCCCCCCGGGTGCCTTACCGAGCGGCTGGGCTTCGCAGACCGCCTGCACCCAGGACTTCATCAGCCGCTTGAGGATCCTCTGCTCGTGCAGCGGGAAGACCTGCTGGATGACGCCGCGGGCCGCCAGCTCCGGGACTGCGCCGCGGGGCACGGGGTGAGGGACGGGCTGCGGGGACACTGCCAGCCCGCCCCGGCGCCCCCCACCACCACCCCCCCCATGCGTGTCCCCAGATGGCCCCGGCATGGCGGGGTTTGGGGCAGGGGCAATGGGGACGATGGGTTTGGGGTGACCATGGCACGTCAGGGCTCTGTGCCCAACCACAGCACGGCACGGCCACCGCGCACCCCCCACCCCGTCCGGCACACAGCCCCGGGGATGGGGACACGGGGTGACAGGGGACCCTCGCTGGGCTTGTGCCCTCCAGGGCTCCCATGGCTGGGCAGAGGGAGCGGGGCAGCGGGGTGGCGGTGCCGTGCCGTGCCGTGCCGTGCCGTGCCGTGCCGTACTCACTGATGGGCTGCCCCTCGAGGAAGTGGATGTTGTGCAGCGACTCGCCCTGCTTGGCCCGCAGGTTCTCCAGCCAGTACCTGATGATGTTTTGCCGTTCCTGCGGCACCGCAGCGGGGTTGAGCCCCGGGCGACGGTCCCACTGCCCAGCCCCTGGCCCCGCTACCGCCACACTCCGTCCCCAGCCCCTGCCCTCTCCCCTCCCCGGACCCACCTTGTCCCCAGTTTGGGGTACAGCTCCATTGGTCCCCAGCTGGGCTGGGGCTCCCTGATGCCCCTCCTCACCTGGGGAGGGGGAGAGGACCCGCCTTCTCTGCCCCATGTCTCTGCATCCCTGCCATACACCCCACATCCCTGCATCCCTGCATCCTTGCCCAGCATCCCTGCATCCCAGCATCCCTGCATCCCCGCAGCCCTGCCCCGCGTCCCTCACCCCTCCGCATCCCACCTGAGAGGTGAAGAAGTAAAGCTCGTTCTCGATGTTCTCGTAGATGTAATCCTCCTCGCAGGAGAAGCTCCGCATGCCTCCACCGAATTCGGCTTTCACCGGCTTTCGCAGCCCGATCTCATCGGCCCCACGCAGCAAACTGCGGGGAGAGGGGGCGCAGCTGGGGCCATGGCAGGGGCCACGGCGGGGGCTGGGGACGCGGCCGGGACCCTACCTCTCGTAGGTGGCGGTGACAAAGAAGGCATAGACGCGGGTGTGCTTGTGGTGCCGGACCTGGACGATGAGCTCGGGGATGCCGAGGCGGATGTGGTTCAGGAGCCAGAGCAGCGTGTGGTCGTCGGTGGTGTCTGGATGGCACCGCTCAGCACCACAGCGGGCACCGGGGTGTCCACGTCTCCCACCACAGCCCACCCTGGTCCTCATCTCTCCCCACGTCCCCCATCCCCACTGCAACCCCACGCTGCCACCCACCCCGGTGCCCCACACCGGCACTGCCAGCCCCGGCGCGTGCCCCGGGTACCCCGGGCATCCCCCTACCCGGGAAGGTCATGAGCACATCGCAGTTCTCCGTGGGCACCGTCTTCATCCAGGCTTTGTGGGACATGATGTAGCGCCCAGCCTGGAGCAGCCGCTTCCCAAAGAGCTTATCTGCCGGAGGGAGGGAGGGAGGGAGGGAGAGAGGGAGAGAGGGAGAGAGGGGTGAGCGGCCACAGGACCCCACAGGGCATCCCCCTACCCACAGCCCTGGGAATTGGACCCCAAAGCACCAACGACTCAGCCACCAGCGCATGGGATGGGTGCGGGGACCCCCGGCATGTCCCCCGCGGTGGCCGTCCCCAGCAGTGGCCATGGCAGCAGGTCACGGCCCCGCTGGCGGCGACGCTGGCCCCGGCTCAGGTTTCTCCTTCGGCAGCTCAGGGTGCCCAAAAAGGCCCCGACAGCTGCTGGGGAGGAGCCGGTGGCGTGTCCTGGCACCCCTGGGGCGCTGGCTGCTGCGGGATGCCCTGGGGTGCCCCCCTGCAGCCCCCCACCACCGCTCACCTCCGCCCGCAGCCCCTCGGCGGGGCCGGGATCCAACAGGGCCGCGGCTCCGGGAGATGGGAAACCGCAGGAAAAATGGGGAGAGTGAAAAAGCAGCCGGTCTCCATGGAAACTCGGGGAGGCCCCGCGCCGCCGCGGCGAGGCGGGATGGGGATGGTCCCCAGGGTCCCCTCGTCACCCCCCGGCGGGGGCCAGCGCAGGGACATGGTCCCTGTCCTACTGCAGGGTGCCCAGGCCGTGGGGACACGCCGTCCCCGTGCCCAGTGTCCCCACTGCACCTCCTGGGGCAGACGGGGACAAGTCGCATCCCGAAATGCTCAGAGCTGGCAGAGAGGGCAGGATGAGGCTCCCTGACGGTGCTGGGGTGAGACCCCCCGTGGGACCCCGTTTCTCCCTGCCCCACGCCAGCAGTGTGCCCAGCCGCCTCCCTGCCTCAGTTTCCCCTCCTAAGCCAGGCTGGCAGAGCCAGGACGGGGCGGGTGGACGGATGCCCAGGGGACGTCATGGCCGCTCCGGCCGCCCCAGGGCTGGGAAGGTCCCGGGGTTCCGGAAACGTCGCTCACACCGGGACCTGCTGGCCCCGAAAAACAGGAAACACCAAACCTGCTCCAGCAGCTCATCCCAGGGGATGCACCCCGGCTCCGGGCACCCCCGCACCTCCCTGGGCAGGGGGAGCAGAGCAGCCCCCCCACCCCCCCCCCGCCAGCCAGGCTGAGACCCGACAAACTCATTGCCTTGAGCCGCTGTCAAGAAGGGGCCGCGGTGCCGGGCTCTGAAAGGCCGCCCTGTCTTGGCACCGTGGGCGAAAGCCGGGGCCGGCGCCAGGCTGCCAGCCCTGCCACCCCCGGAGCGGGACCCGTCCTGCACCCCGGGGACACGTCCCGCCTATCGCGGGCGCAGCGCTGCCGGGGTGCCGGTGCTGGCGGCGGTGGCTGGGCCGCACTCGCCGGGCAGCTCGCCGATGCCGGCAGCGTGAGCTCACCCACCCTGAATTATTTAGGCCCTGCCGGGAGCGGCGTAACCCGGCGGGGCGGCGGGGTGGGGGGTCCGCGGGGGCTCAGCCGGTGGGCACGGCCGGGCAGCGGCGGAGGCAGCGGGCAAACCGGGGTGACGGCAGGTGGGTGCCCACCCCGAGGCCTCGGCTCCGGGTGCAGGAGGGTTTTTCCTACCCAAGGTCAAGGGAAAAGACGTGGGTGAGCTGCAGAGGGGTCTCCAACGCCGCTCCTGCCCCCCCAACCCTGGCTGAGCCTGGGGGGGGGCAGACTCTGCCTTCACCCCGCTCCGGCCATGGGGTCCTTCCCATCCCGCTGCCAGCGAGAGCGGCCCCCAGTCCCCTCCCGGCACCCGGTGCCATCACTGAACCGGCACGCGGGGTCCGCCGGCGGAGCGCGGGGATGGAGCCCTGCAGCATCCCAGCCCACGCCCGAGCCCTGCGTCCCCCCTTGTCCCCACGGCCACCCGCTCCCCCCCGGCACGCCGCGGCCGTGCCGCTCACCTTGGCTCTCCGGGATAAGGTCACGGGAGCTGCAGCGTGCCGGGGACGGGCACGGCACTGCCCCACCACCGAGCGGAGCCCGCGGCCGCTGGGGAAGGAGGCAGTTGGGGGGGGGGGGGAATGGCGATGCTGCTTGTCACGGGCGGCCGTGTCCCGGGGGGGGACACACAAAGTGGGTCACCCTCCCGCAGGCAGGAGTCCCGCTCGGGCGCGCGGCGGGCGGCAGGCCCTGCCTGCACTGCCGTGTCCTGGGGGACCCCAACCCGGCCACAGCCATGGGGACGTCACCTGCCCCCAGGACCACGTCGGGGGACCCCGACCCCAGCTTGGGGACCCCGACCCAAAGTCCCCCTCCTGCACCCGCTGCCCAACTCTGCCCCAGCCTGGCCCCATGGGGCACGGAGCTGGTCTGGGGGGGCCATGGGCCTGTCCCGGGGGGTGGCAAACGGACCTTCCCGGGGGTGCCGCATGGCCCGGAGGTGACATAGGGGGTGCGTAGACCCGGTGCTGGGGAGGTCACTGGTATGTCCTCGGGGACACAGACCTGTGTGCGGACCCCACGCCGGGGGGGGAACGGACCAGTCCCGGGTGGGGTGAACGCACAGCCCCGATCCCCGGAGGACCACAGCCTTCCCTTGGGGGGGACACGGGAGGGGGGGGGGGGGGCACGGAGCTGTCCTGGGGGGTGCACGGAGCACTCCAGAGGGGTGCTCAGAGCCCCACCGGGGGCACGGCCCCCCCCTCCCCGCATCCCCCGGGGAGCCGCATCCCGGCCGAGCCCCGCCGCCATCCGCATCGAGCCGCAGGGAGCTGCCCCCCCCTCCATCCCCCCCCCGCCCCGCAGCCGCCGCCCGCAGCCCCGACCCGACCCCGGTCGGTGGGGGAGCGATCCCCTCCCGGTGCCGCCTTACCCAGGACGCCGGTCGGGGCCGCCGGTTCCGTTCGTTCTTCGCCACCGGGGGCCCGCCGGGACCGGTCGCCGTCTTGCGTTACCACCGGCGGTTCGGGCATGGTGCGGGGCTCGGCGGCGGCTCGGCGGCGGCGGCGGGGGGGGTCGGTGCATGGGGGGGACCCGCCGCGGCTCCGGGCTCGGGGCCGGTGCCGCCGGTGCCGCCCGAGCCGCCGCCGCCGCCGCCGGCGGGCGGGAGGAGGGACAAAGGCGGCGGAGCGGAGCGGAGCGGAGCGCGGCGCTCTCGGCCCCTTTAATTGTCTGCTCGGCCGCCGTCTCCCCAGCGCCGGTCGCACCGGCCACGCGTGTCCGGCCGCGCCCCGTGGGGTGGTCCTGCGCGGAGCGGGGCGGCGGCTCCCCCCCGAGGTGGCGGGGCGGGGGGGGTACGGAGCATCCCGGCTACCGGCCCTGCCCCGGCCCCAGCCCCCCCTCCTGGGGGTGCCCCACGTCCCCGGCATCACCCCTCCACCCGGGACTGCCCCCCACGTCCCCGGCATCACCCCCCCACCTCCACCCGGGACTGCCCCCCATCCCCAGCATCACTCCCCCCGGGGCTGCCCCACTCCCACAGCACCCCCCCCCCCCCCCCCTCCGTGACTGCCCCAATGTCCCCTGCATCCCCCCTCCACTCGGGACTGCCCCCCACGTCCCCGGCATCACCCCCCCCACCCCGGGACTGCCCCCCACGTCCCCGGCATCACTCCCTCCGTGACTGCCCCCCACGTCCCCGGCACCCTCCCTACCCCCGCGGCGCTGTCCCACATCCCCATCATCCCCCCTCCACTCGGGACTGCCCCCCACGTCCCCAGCATCCATCCCCCCCCGCCCCGGGCTGTCCCCTATATCCCCAACCCCCCCTACCCTGTCCGCCCCGGGGCTGCCCCGCATCTCCCCCCCCCTCTTCCCGCATCTCCCCCCCCCTTCCCCCCCCCGTGCCCCCCCGCGGGTCAGGCCGTTCCCTGAAGCTCCCGGGGCGGGGGGGGGACAGGCCGGTAACCCAACCGGGGCTGCGCTCCCTGACCTTTCGGTACCCCCCCCCCCAACCCAGCCCGGCTCACTCGGGGGGGACCGCCAACCCAGCCCCCCCCCCCATCCAGGGGGTTCTGGGGCCCAGCGCAGCCCGGGCGGGGCACCCCGTGAGCCCCCCCAGCAGTGTGGGCATTGGGGTGGGGGGCAACCCTGTGCCATGTCCTTCTCCCCCCCCCCCCCCCCCAACTCCGCGCACTCCCGCGGCTATTTTGGGGCCGGGGCCGGGTGCCAGCGCTGATGAACGGTGCCACAAGGAGCCGTCCCCTCCGCTGGCATCTGCGTGGCAGCAGCTGGGAGGGGGGGGACAAGGGGGGGGGCAGGCTGGCGTGTCGCCCAGGCCAGGCCTGGCCACTGTCCCTGTATTGGCTGGGCACGGGGTGCCCCCCCTCCCCCCCCGCCGGTCCAACAGAGCCCGACACATCCCCCCCCAGAGCCCCCTGGGACCCCCGGGGGGGGGCGCGGCTGCCGGGCAGGGAGGGGAAGGGGGGGGCACAAGGAAAAGCTTCTGCACCCCAGGGTGGGGAGGGGGCGCGGGCTGACCAGTTACCGGGGGGCTGCAGAGTGGTGTGTGTGGGGACCCCGAAGCCCCCCCGAGACACCCCCCCACCCCCAGAGCCGATGCTCCCTCTGCTGCGGCTCCTCCTCTGGGCTCCCGCCCCTGGTCCTCAGAGCACGGGGGGGCTCGGGGGGGTTAGGGGTGTCCGCAGGGATTTAGCAGAGGAGGCGACATGGATGGGTCTCCAGCATCCCGGGGATTCCCTCATCCCTGCCTCCATCCCTGCCTCCATCCCTGCCTGCATCCCTGCCTCCATCCCCGCCTGCATCCCTGCCTGCATCCCTGCTTCCATCCCTGCCTGCATCCCCTGCCTGCATCCCTGCTTCCATCCCTGCCTGCCTCCCGGCCATGCTGCTGCTCGCTCCTCCCTGCTCCAGTGCCTTTGTCTGCATGGCCGTCCCCCCCGTCCCCCCCCCGCCTGCCACCGCAGCCCTCCCCAGGCCTCAGCCGACCCAAACCCGCTGCAAACGGGGCTGAGATTTTGGGGACCGTGAGAGGAGATCGCCCCCAAAAGGGGGGGAACCCCATTGTCCTGACTGCCCGCACCCCAACCCCAGGGCAGCGGCTGGTTTACCCCCCCAACCAACCCCCCCCGGCAAGCCTCGGGCCCTGAGCAGGAGGGGATGGGATGGGGACAGGGACGGGGTCCCCCAGTCCCGGGCAGGGATGGGGAGTGGGATGGGAAATGGGATGGGGAGGGGGGACAGGGAACGGAATGGAGAGGGGGGAAAGGAATGGGATGGGGAGTGGGTCGGGGAATGGGACAGGGAGGAGGGGCAAGAAATGGGATGGGGAATGGGGATGGGGAATGGAACGGGGAGGGGCGACAAGGAATGGGATGGGGAAAGGGATGGGGAATGGAACGGGGAGGGGCAACAAGGAATGGGATGGGGAATGGGATGGGGAGCGGGATGGAGAGGGGGGACAGGGAATGGGATGGGGAGAGGGGAAAAGGAATGAGTTGGGGAGTGGAATGGGGAGTGGGGATGGGGAATGGGATGGGGAAGGGGAAAAAGGAATAGGATAGGGAGTGGGATGGGGAATGGGATGGGGAGTGGGATGGGGAGCGGGACAGGGAGTGGGATGGGGTGAGGGTACTGCACGGTGACGCTGCTTGGGGACAATTTCTCTGGCGCATGGAGCAGTGGGCAGCAGCAGCCCCCCCCGCCCCCCCCAGCGCACATGGCAGGGGGGGGCTTGTGGGAACCCCCACCCCACAGCCCAGGGGTCAGCCCCAGCCCCCGCTGTGGGGGTGACACCCCGGGACGTGGTGGGCGCTCCCCGGGGAAGAGCAGCTCCGGGGCTCAGCCGCCTCGGGGTGGGGGGTGCCCACTGCAGGGACTCCCCCCACCCGGGTGAGCAGGGGTCCCCGAAAAGCCCAAATGCTCCTGGGCAGCCTGTGTCAGAGTGGGGACAAGGGACCCCCCCCACCCCCGAGGGACGGGGACACCAGTGGGTGCAGAGGGGACAGTAGGACAGAGATGGGGCTCTGTCATGGGGGGGGCGACACGACACGGGTGCTGCCCCCCCCGCTCCGGACACCGGGATCCCCCAGCTCAGGGTCCTGCGGTGCCGGGGGGGGGTGTATTTAGGGTGCAGCGGGGGGTCGCGGGTGCCCGTCCCCGCCCCCGCAGGGCTGTACCGCAATACCCGGGGGACCACCCGCGCCCCCCCACCCTGCACCCCGCGGGGGGAGCGGGTGGGCAGTGCCTCGGGGGGACGGGGGCGGGGGGGCTGCAGGCCGGGAGGGAGGGGGTGACAGGCAGGGACCCGGGGGGGGAGGTGACACACGGACGGGCAGGGACCCCCCCGGGGCAGCGGCGTGCCCGGCGCCGGGCGGAAGCGATGGGCTCCGGCACAGCCTCAGGCGGCGCGGCGCGCTGCCTGGGCGTCTGACCAATCAGAAGCGGGGACGCGGGCACGAAGCCCGCCCCTCTCCGGCGCTCTGGCCAATGGGAGCGCGCGGGTGGGCGGGGCGAGGCGCCTGCGCTGAGTGCGTGCGGGCGGGCGGGCGGCGGGAGGCGATGGCGCTGCGGAGGGCGCTGAGCGCGGCGGGACGCAGGTGGGGGCACCTTGGGGTGGGGGTTCCCCGGGGTGGGGGCACCCTGGGGTCGGGTAGGGGGGGCTGTGGGGAGGGGGGTGCACGGGAGGGGGTGCGCCTGGGGCTGGAGGTACCCCGGTGTAGGGGTGGTGCGTGGGGAAGGGGAGCACGTGGGGAGGGGGTGAACCTGGGGAGGGGCTCTATGGGGAGGGGGAGCACCTGGGGAGGGGGTCCGTGGGGAGGGGGTGAACCTGGGGAGGGGGAGCACCTGGGGAGGGGGTGTATGGGAAGAGGGTGCACCTCGGGAGGGGGTTCGTGGGGAGGGGGAGCACCTAGAGGTGGAGGCGCACAGAGGGGGGGGGGGGGGGTGCATGGGGAGGGGGGTCACCTGGAGGTGGGGGTGCACAGAGGGGGGGGTCCATCCTCATGGTGGGGCGCACAGGGACAGGGGGGTGCGCCCTGGTGCCTTTGGGGAGGGGTGTACGGGGTGGGGGTGCACCCCAAAGCAGAGGGGTGTGTATGGCGGAGGTGTGCACCTTCAGGATGGGGGGGGGCTTCGGGGGGAGAGGGGTGCACCCCTGCGCCCTGCCTGCCTGTGGGTCTGCCAGGGTGCACGGGGGGGGGCTGCAGAAGGAGGGGGTGCACCCGAGCATCTTGGGGGGCATAGGCAGGGGTCTGCACCCCAGAGCCCAGCGGGAGCCCCCTTGGGTCTATGGGGTGCATGGGGAGGGGTCCCAGGGGGTGAATGGTGGGGGGTTGTGCATCCCTGTACCCTCTCTGCCCCATCTGGGGGGCGTGGATAGGGCCCCCCCCCACCCCTGCACCCCCTCTCCGGGCTGCCTGCCCCATCGCAGGTGGGCGCAGCGCCTGTGCTCCGCGGCCTGGGGGGACACCGTCTTCGCCCTCTCCTCGGGCCACGGGCGCTGCGGGGTGGCCGTCATCCGCACCAGCGGACCGGGCAGCCGCGGGGCCCTGCAGAGCCTCACCGGGCGCCCCGACCTGCCCCCGCCCCGCGTCCTGGCCCTGCGCCGCATCCGTGACCCCGCCACCGCCGAGCCCCTGGACCGCGGCCTCGTCGTCTGGTTCCCAGGTGGGGTCGGCATCAAGGTCTCGGTGCCCGGTGGGGGGGTCTCGGTGCCCGGTGAGGGGTCTCGGTGCCTGGCACAGTCCCTCTTGGCTTCCCCGGCACCGGCTGAGCGCGGATGCCAGTGGGGACGGTCCCGCTTCAACGCTGTCCCCTTTGCGCTGATCCTATATAGCTGCAGCACAGCTGCTCATGGGGGGTCTCTCCTGAGCCCCCCCAAAAGCCCCTGTGGGTTCAAAGCATGCGTGTGGCCCCGGGAGGGGCAGGGATGGGGTGCACTGGATCCAACCGGTGGTGACCCAGCGGCGGTGGGCTCAGCCGGTGCCCGTCCCACCCATTACCCCGTCCCACCCGTACCCCGTCCCTGCAGGTCCCCAGAGCTTCACCGGGGAGGACTGCGCCGAGCTGCACGTGCACGGCGGGCCGGCGGTGGTGAGCGGGGTGCTGCGGGCGCTGGGTGAGGCTCCCCTCCCACCCTTCCCCACCCTCCTTTGGGGTTCTGCCCCCCGGGGTGCTGCCGGAGGGTGCCCCCGGCTCGGGGAAGGGGGCTCACCCCGGGGCTGGCAGGGCGGTTGCCCGGATTGCGTCCCGCCGAGCCCGGGGAGTTCACGCGCCGAGCGTTCCGCCGTGGGAAGTTGGACCTGACGGCGGCCGAGGGGTTGGGGGACCTGATCCGGGCGGAGACGGAGGCGCAGCGGCGGCAGGCGCTGCGGCAGATGGAGGGCGAGCTGGGCCGGCTCTACCAGCGCTGGAGCGAGACCCTCACCCAGGTAAGGGGGTGGTGGGACGCGGGCTTGGAGCCGGCCGCCCGCGTTCCTGCGCTGGTGCGTGGTGGCTTGGGGACACGGGGCTGTCCCCACTGATGCCCCCCCCGCCGCTGCCCCCCAGGCTCTCGCCCACCTTGAAGCCTACATTGATTTCAGCGAGGATGACAATGTGGAGGAAGAGGTCTTGTCCCAAGGTGAGGGCTGGTGGGGTAATGGGGGGGCACTGGGACATCCCATCCCTGCTGTCCCGTCCCCCCCCCCGGCCACATCCCCCCGCTCTCCCCCCGCAGTGGATGCCACCGTGCGGGCGCTGGAGCAGGAGATCGGTGCCCACCTACGGGACGGGCGCCGCGGGGAGCTGCTCCGCGGGGGGGTCCGCGCCGTCATCGCCGGCCCCCCCAACGTGGGCAAGAGCAGCCTGCTCAACCTGCTGTGTGAGTGGGGCGCTGGGGGGGGACGGACTCCCCCTCCCTGGGGACGGCAGCCACCGTCCCCAATGCCACAAGGGCAGGGGGGTCCTCAGCATTGTCCCCTGTGTCATGTCATGTGTCGTTCCCCCCCCAGGCCAGCGTCCGGCAGCCATCGTGTCACCGGTGGCGGGGACGACGCGGGACGTGGTGGAGGTGGCGCTGGATGTGGGGGGTTACCCCCTGGTGCTGAGCGACACGGCCGGGCTCCGCGATGCCACCGACCCCGTCGAGCAGGAGGGGGTCAGCCGCGCGCGGGACCGGTGAGGCTGGGGGGGGTTGGGGGGGTGAACTGGGGTCCCCCCCCCACCATAGGGGCTGGCTGGGAGGTGGCAGGATGGGGCCCCTTGCCCTACCCTGCCACCCCCCCCTTGCCCCCCCGCAGGCTGCGGCAAGCGGACCTGGTGCTGGCCGTGCTGGACGCCGCGGCGGTGCCCGCCGAGCCGGCCGGGCTGGGGGCTGCCCTGGGGTCCCTGCTGCCCCCCGCCGCCCCCACCCCCTGCATCCTGGTGCTCAACAAGGCCGACCTGCTGCGGGGCGGCGGGGGGGCGGCCCTGCGTGACGCCTGCGCCCGGGGGGACCCCCTGCCCCCCGCCACCCTCCTCTCCTGCAAGACGGGCGAGGGGCTCGACCACCTCCTGGCGCTGCTGGCGCGGCAGCTGGCGCGGCTGTGGGTACCGGCGGCGCTGCGGGGGTGGGGGGGGGACACCGACCACCCCGTCCCGGCGCAGGGTCGGGGGGTACTCCAGGTTGGTTTTCCCCCCTCCTCCTAGGTGCGGAGACCCCCTGGCCGGCTCCCCAAGCCTGACGCAGAGCCGGCACAGCCTCCACCTCGGCGACTGCGCGGCGGCGCTGGCACGCTACGGCCGGGACCGCCGGCGGGACCTGGGGCTGGCGGCCGAGCAGCTGCGGTTGGCGCGGCGGCACTTGGGCCGCATCACCGGCCACGTGGGCGCCGAGGAGGTCCTCGACATCATCTTCAGGGACTTCTGCGTTGGCAAGTGAGGGGCACGGCGTTGGGGGGAGGGGGGGGCATCCCCCGGCTGCGATGCCACCGGCGTTGAGGACTTTGGGGCAGGGGAGCTCGTGGCTCCATGCCGGTATTAAACCGCGGTGCCTTCGGCAGCTCTGGCGTCCTCTCTGGTCCCCGCTGCTGCGGGGCTCGGCGTCCCCGTGCCGGGCTGCGGTGTTTTCCTGGCCGGGGGGGAGCACGTCCTGAGCCCCAGACATGGAAAAAAACCACTGGGAGAGGTCCCGTTTCCTGGCCGGGAGGACAAACAAGGAGCCGGAGCTCCTGGAAGGGAAAAACCACCCCGGGCTTCCCCCCCTTGGAGCGTCCCCCTCCATGCGGTGGCACGGGGGCTGTGGGGTTCGGCACCCCGGGGGGTCTGTCCCGGTGCCCTGAGCGCAGACCCCAGCCCCACGGACACGGCGTGGGGGTCTTGGGGACCCCCCCCGGGGCGCAACCCCGGCGCCAGCAGCCATGGGATCCCCCCAGCTCCGGTACCCACCTGGCAGCTTTGGGGTCTGCAACCCCAAAGATGGGTGCTCCCCCTCCCCCCAGCTCTCCCGCCCCCCCGGCCGGGGCTCCCATGCTCCGGAAGCACCCGGTGCTCCGGGATTATTTATAGTGGAGCTTCAGGAAATCTTCTGGCAGCGAGCAGGTCCCCCCACTTCCCCAGCCGGGCTGTGCGGGGGCAGGGGGGACGGTGGGGGAGCCCCCTCCGTCACCCCCATCCCACCCCGGCACCGTCTGCTTCCAGGGGCTGTGTGGGGACGGGGGGGGGACACACGGTGGTGTCCCCGTCCTCGAGCAGCGGTGGGTGGCGGGAGCGTGTGGCTGCCTGTATCCCAGGAGGGATGCGGCTCGGGGGACCCCAATAGGACTTGGGGGACCCGAACGGGACCTGTGGGTGCTGGCTGGGGGTGGAGACGGGGATGGGGACGCGTTGGGGACACTACGTGCCGCCAATGAGGGGATGGCGTGCGGGCAGCCCGGCGGGCAGGAAAGGCTCTTTCAACAGGAAGGAGTGGGAAGCGTGGCCATAAATCAGTGAGTGGCAGCCGGCGATTAATCACGGTGCTCAGTGCGTCCTGCGCTCACCGCTGCGCCCCGCGCCGCGCCGTGGCGTGCCGAGAGGGCTCGGTGGCAGGATGGGGCTGCCAAGGGCTTCCCGCTCGCTCGGCCTTGCTCGTTTCCCAACCCTGAAGGGGCACCTGAAGCCGGGACGGGATGTTCCCGCTCCCCGTCCTGGCCGTGGCCTCTGCAAACCTCCCCCCCCGTAGGCACCCAGACACACGTGCGGCGAGCTGTGTCGGTGCTCAGCGCCGGCTGTATTTACAGCTGCCAACCGCCCCGTCTCCAAGCGTACGGGTACATGTGGAGGGGGGGCAAGCATGCGGGAGGGGACGAGAGTGGGGGCTCGGGGAAGGGGACGGGAGAAGGTAGCGATGGCTCCCGCCATGCTGGTGACCCGACCCCCCCCTCCCGGAGCAGAGGGAGGACGGCGGTGGTGCCGACCGCTCATTCCCGGTCGGGGTTTGCCGTCCGTGCCGCGGGAAGCACCTCCTGGGCTTGTCCTCGAGCCCCTTGCCGCTCTTCCATGCGCCGCTCGGCCGTTAACCGCTGCAGAGAGGGCAGGATCAGGCCCCCGGTACCACTCGCCCCCACACCGGTGTGTCGTGTCCCCCCCCCAACTCACCTGGGGTTCTTCAGGGTGGACGTGTACTGCTCGATGATCTTCTGCACCGACCGCTGGATCTCCTCCATGTTGATTTTGCCTGGTGGGATGGAGCAGCGGGGCTTGAGCCGGGCTGGGCGCTGGTGGGGGGGGGGACGGGACGGTCCCCCAGCGACACCCCCCCCGGGTACCCCCAGGACTCACCCATGTTCCCAAAGATGCCCTGGTTCCTCAGAGCATCCGTGTAGGAGCCGGTGCTGGTGAAGGGTCCCATGCGCCCGCCGCCCCCCGGCACCCGCGAGCCCGTGATGTCGAAGAAGGTGTCCATCTGCGGAGGAGAGCGGGTGGTGGTGGTCGGTACCGGCACCTCCGGGCGAAGGGGGCCTGGGGGGGCTGCGGTGGCTGGCCCCTGCCCGGGATGCCGCGCGGAAGAAAACCCATCGCGAAGGTGCGTTTGCAGCAGCGCAAGCGCCCAAGAAAGATGCTCGTGCAAAATAAAGCCGTGGGTGCTCAGCCTCGCCTGCTCCCGCCGCCGCCGCCGCTGCGGAGGGTTCTCGGGGTTGTCCCTCCCCGCGCCCCGGGGGGCGGCAGCTCCCTCACCTTGGAGCCCATGCAGATGTTGAGCTGCTCCTTGAAGTACCCAGCCTGCGTGGCGGCTCTGCTCTTCTCCGCCAGCTCCTTGCCGAGCTGCTCCTTCTCCGCCAGCAGCTTCTTCTTCTCCTCCTGCCCGCCCTTGACCTGTTTCTCGGCGTCCTGCAGCCGCTTCTCCAACTCCTGCTTCTCCCTGGAGCAGTTGAGGTGACACTGGTGCAGGTTCATGTCGCAGACGCTTTTCCCCACGTACCTGGTCTCCCGCTCCTGCTGCCAGAGGAAGAGCCCCTCCATCCGCTGCGTCAACCAACTGAGCTGCTCTTGGACGGCGCTGCAGCCGTAAGGGCTGAGCATCTCCTTGATGCGCTGGAAGGAGTAGCTCATGTCGGACCTCAAGGAGCCGCACTCGTGCTTCAGCAGCTCCAGGTTGGTTTTGGTGGTCTCGCAGACGGCGCGGGTGGTGAGCAGGTTCTGCTGGCAGCTCTCCTGCTCCTGGCTGGCTTTGGCCAGCGTGGCACCCGCTTTGCGGCAGTTTTCCTCCAGTTCCTTCTTGGCCAGGGCTGTCTGGTCCAGTTGGCTCCGGAGCAGCGCCTTCTCGGCTATGTGGGGGGGAGGGGGGGCAAAGGGTTGGGGTTGTGTGGTCATCCTCCCCCCAACTTCCACCCCACATCTTGGGGTGACACCCCTGGCTGGCCCAGGGACGGGGCAGACCCCCCTGTACAGGCTGTGGCAGGTCCCCGAGGGGGGCCGGGGGTCCCCAAGGGGGTGGGAGGGGGGTGCCCGGGGGTGGGGGGGCTGTCCCTTACCGCTGCAGCTGGCATTGAGGAGGCTGATGGTCATGTGGCACTCGTCCAGCTTGGTCTTCTGGTAGAAGATGATCTTCATCACCTCCTGCAGCTGAGGTGGGGGGAGGAAGAGGAAGGGGGGTGTGTGTCAGAATGTCCCTCAAGGACGGCCCCCGCCCCCCGGCATCACCTCGTTTCTCGTTCCCCCCCCCCCCCCCCCTCCCGGGTGGTGGTGAGAGTGCCGGGGGCTGGGGAGGATGAGGAAGGGGGCGGTGAAGATTGGAACCCCCTCGGCCAGCGGTTGCCTCGGGGATGTCAGGGCTGAGAGCCCCCCCCGGGGGCTGGGGGGCACGTCGGCATCGCCAGCAGGCTCTGCCCCCTCCCCACCCCCCCAGCACCCTCTCATCCATCCTTGCTGAAGCTCGTGGGGCAGAAGCGCGGTCCCGGCAGCACCCATGGGTGGGTGACTGAAGGCACGGGGGGGTGGGGGGGGCTCACCTTGGGGATGGGGTTGGAAGCCTGGGTGCTATTGCACTTATCCAGGTCCCGCTGCACCTTCTGGGCGAGGGCCTGCAGCGCTTGCTTCTCCTTGAGGGTGGCGTTGAGGGTGCGCGTCAGGTTGAGGTTCCTCCCGCTGAGGGTGATGATCTTGTTGTAGCGGTCCTGCAGCTGCGCCTCCAGCAGCCGGAGGTGCGTGTCGGTGCCCGCCTGCGCGTTGCCGTACACCATGAACAGCACCAGCCCCAGGATGATGAGGAATTGGATGAGGGAGGTGAAGAGGAAGATGTACTTCACGTAGAACCCGCAGTCCCGCTTGGGCATCGCCTCCTTGGCCTCCAGACCAAACTTGGCCATGGTGTAGCTGCTCTTCTCCATCCCGCCGATGCTCTGCGCACACCACCCCACGGCAGCCCCTTTCAAGGGGGGCCGCACCGGGGCGGAGCTCGCTCCCGCCGCCGTGTTTATATTGCTCTATTTAATATTTCCTTCTGCTGGGCTCCTTCCTGCCTCTCCGGATGCTTCGGACCCGCCGGGTTATCACGACGCAGCTTCTGTTTTGTGGGAGGACTATTGTTCCTGGTTGCTAACGGACAGGGGCGAAGCCTGGGACCCCGCTCCCCCTCCCTGTGCCGGGGGCCGGCGCTCCCCCGGGACCGACTCTCACCCCAAAATAGCTCCCGGCACGGCGGGCACCGGGGAATGAGTCCCGGGAGCAGGCAGGGTGGGATGCGGCCGCCGGTGGGGTGATGGAGGAGCATCCCACCACCTGCCCCGGGTACCCTGGGCCGGTCCTGGAGCCGCGTCCTCGTGGTGTGACGGTGGCACGCGAGTCACCGCCGGTCCCCGCTGCTCCGCCAGGTCAGTGGCACACAGGGACTGATGCTCCACGTCTGCTCTCCTGCGCCTCGCGGGCAGCGGGGAAGGATGCGGCCGGGTCCTGGCTTGCAGGTAGGGCGGCGGTGGGTTGGGGTGGGCGATGTGGGGCCATGGGGTGAAGCCAACGGTGGGAACCTGCGGCTGCAGCACCCGTGGGTGCCGTCACCCCGCAGAGCCACCACCATCCTGCCGCGGGGCCTGGGGAGCCGCTCCTGGTCTCTGTCCTCCACTGGGGACATCTCTGCTGGGCAGAGAGCAGCCATGGAGGGGTGCGAGGGGCAAATCCAGACCTCTCCGTGCCTAACTGTGGGGTCCCCGGGCTGCCGAGGACACCTCAGCCGAGCACGTGGACCACGGGTGGCCCCGGCCCTGTGCGAGGACAATGTGCCGTCATCGCTGCCACGGCGGCTCAGGGGGGAAAGAGCTGTGGGTTTGCAGCCACGTCCCCGTCCAGGTCTGGGGGGCCCCGGGCTCCGCACCAGGCTGAGGGGGGAGCCTGGGGGAGGGGGGGGGCAAGGGTTGGCTTGGGGACAGGTTGGGGACATGGAGGGGGCTCCTCAGTGCAGGGAAAAGGGGTGGCATCGGGTGCGGGCAGCACCGTGGCAGGGACCGGAGGGAGGGGGGATGCCGTCCGTCCGACCCGCACCGCCGGTGACCACAGACGGGGTGTCTGGGGTGCAGGACCGCCCCCCCCCCCCACTGTGTCTGAGCTGAACCGGCCCCTGTTCGGCTCCCAGTCACCATCATCACCGTGTCCCCACCATCATCACCACATCCACACCCCCCACCGGAGCCCAGGGCTGCCGTAGGGGGGTCTGGCTGTGCCTGGCACCCCCCAGCTCTGCAGGATGCCCAGCCCGGGATGGAGGATGGGGGGGTGGGGGTGGGGAAGCCCGAGGTGTGGGGCCAAACCGGGCGCTGACCCCGAGCCGCTCGCTGTTTCCTGCCTTCTGGCTGCGCCGCGGTCCCTGGGGACCGGGAAGTGTCTGCGATGGTGGGGATGGTGTCGGTCCTGAATCCATTCTCAGCTACTGCCGTTTCCTTCCTGAGCTGCAAATAACGGTGAGTCACCCCCCGGACCCCCCCCCGGCCCCACCGCAGGGGCGCTGCTGGACCCCTGACTCCCGGACCCTGCCGTGCCGGTGGCGTGCTCCCTCCGGCAGCCCACCCCGAGGGCCCCTCGCAGCCTCCTGGGGTCACCAGGGATCCCAGTGGGGTGTCTGACACCCCCACACCCCCCCCAGTGCTGCCAACCCCACCTCTACCCCATTTTCTAATTAGCCCCCCCACTATAATCAATCCCGTGCTGAGCTCCCGCGCCGCGTTGAGGTCGGACCACGGGAACGGCTGTGCCCGGTCCCGTGTCCCCCCCCCCAGTCCCAAACCGCTGCGGGGCTGGGGTCTCCGCTCTGGGACCACCGGCTTTGGGGTGCGGGAATGGGGCTGGTGCCCCCCCCAACCATGGGCTGTGCAGCCCGGGGAGCCCCGACACGACCGGGGGTGGCCTCGCCGAGGCACTTTCACCTGGAAAGCCGCCTGCCAGCGCCTTCCCCGGCCTCCCCCCGAGCCGGGGGGCAGCGGGGGGCGCGGGGGGTGATCCCCCCTGGGAGGGCAGGCGGGAGGAGGCCGGATGCCTGCCTGCCCTCTGCACAGGATATGGCGGTGGCGGCGGCGGCAGGAAAATCTGCGACTTTCCTGGAAACCTTCTTTAAAGCGGACAGAAGATGCTGGGAAGCGACGGCAAAACAGTAGCGGCTGCTGATCCCTGTGTCGTCCCCCCCCTCCCCATCAGCCTTGGCCCTACGTCCCCTGGCCGCCCCCCCCCCTCCCCCCGGGTGGCTTTGGGGTCCCTGGCAGAGCTGTGTCCCGCTGGGCGCTGCGTTGGCCAAACCCCATTAAAGCCCTGGGGGGGGGCGGGGGGCAGGGACATGCCTGAGCAGGACCGTGGGGACAGCTGAGTTTGGGGGGGACCAGCTGGGCTTGGGGGTAGATGGCTGAGTTTGAGGGGGGGCGGCTGGGTTTGAGGGGGGGCAGCTGGGTTTAGGAGGGGACGGCTGGGTTTGGGGGGATGGCTGAGCTTAGGAGGGGACGACTGGGTTCGGGGGGGGGACGGCTGGGTTTGGGGGGGACAGCTGGGTTTGGGGGTGCAGCTGGGTTTGAGGGGGATGGCTGAGCTTGGAGGAGGATTTCTGGGTTTGGGGGGGGCGGCTGGGTTTGGGGGGGACTGCTGGGTTTGGGGGGGATGGCTGCGTTTAGGAGGGGACAGCTGGGTTTGGGGGGACAGCTGAGCTTAGGAGGGGATGGCTGGGTTTGGGGAGGGATGGTTGGGTTCAGGGGGACAGCTAGGTTTGGGGGGGTGACAGGGTTCAGGGGAGGATGGCTGAGCTTAGGAGGGGACAGCTGGGTTTTGGGGGGTGGCAGGGTTCAAGGGGGGACGGCTGGGTTTGGGGGGGTGGCTGGGTTTAGGGGGGGAAGGCTGAGCTTGAGGGGGACAGCTGGGTTTGGGGGGACGGCTGGGTTTGGGGGGGGGATGGCTGGGTTTGAGGGGGATGGCTGGGTTTAGGGGGGGACGGCTGGGTTTAGGAAGGGATGGTTGGGTTCGGGGGGGACAGCTGGGCTGGTGGCACGGGGAGATATTTCCCGTGAGCAGAGCAGCCTTTATTGCCCCGACGCCTGCCCAGTCTCCCCAGTTTGTGGAGCGCGCTGGGAGCGTGGCACCGAAGCCCGGAGCTGATTGAAGAGCAGCTCCAAACAGCCGGTGGGAAAACCGCCCCGTGGTTGAGCTAAAACTCTGCCCAAGAGCTGAACGTCCGACCCCTCTGGTCCTGCTGTCCTTCTGCGGCGGTGGCGTGGGGACACCCAACGGGATGGGGACACCCAACGGGATGGGGACACCCAACGGGATGGGGACAGGCGGCAGCATCACGACAGGCGGCAGGATCGGGACAGGCGGTGGGATCGGGACAGGCGGTGACCATCAGCATCCTTCAGCTGGAGGTGACGGCTCCGGTCGGACGTGGCCGGGGCTGAGCCGCTGCTGGTTCCCAGTGCTAAGGGGCGCTGTGGGACTGGGAATGATGGGCTCCGCGGTGATGGGGTGGGGGGGGGGCGGCCCCCAGCCCCCGGCAGGGAGGGGGGGTCGGGGGTCTGCGGGGCTTCAGCCCTTCCTGCAAAAGAGGGGAGAGCAGGGAGTGAGTCCCCCCCCATGCCCCCCGTGTCCTGCTCCCCTGGGGACACCGGTGACGATGGCACACGCTGGGGATTGTGTCCGTGAACACCCGGGCAGGTGGCACCAGCGAAGCCCCCCTCCCCAGGCTGTGTGTTCCCCCCCCTCCCCAGCCGTGCGGGCAAAGGAGCACCCACAAAAGTACCGGGATGGGGGGCACCTGCGCCCGGTGGCTCGGTCCCTCGCCCGCCGCCGCAGCGTCTCCACCTCGGCCGCGTAGTCCCTCCTGCGGGAGAGCGGAGAGGCGTGAGGAGGGTCTCCCTGTCCCCGGAATGGGGGTCCGGAGGGTCCCCATGGAGAGGGAGGGAGGGATAGGGCGGGGGGGGGGTGGAGGTGCCGGCTGTGGGGCTGAGCTGGTTTTGGAGGGTGGTGGTGGTGGATGCTCTGGGGTGACCAGCCCATGGCGGTGGGGGGGAGGGGGGACAAGGACCTTACAGGGTGGCCTCGAGTTCTCTCTGCCGGGCCTCGCACTGCTCCCCGCGTGCCCGCAGCGCTCGCCGCTGCTCCGCCGCCTCCTCCAGCCGCTGCCGCAGCCCCAGCGCCTGCTTCTCACCCCGCGCCAGCTCCTCTGCGGCGTGAAGGGGACAGCGGGGTCACCCCTGCGCCCCGAACCCGAGCCCAGCCCGCCGGGCATCGCCCCCAAAGGGCGTATGGGTGGTGGTGGGGGGTCCCCTGGATGGGCTCTTCACGTGGGGGTGGCAGGAGAGCCACCACAGCAGCCCCACGCCGCTGCTCCCAGGGGACGGACGGAGGGACGCGGTGTCCAGACGGCGCTCACCTTGCAGAGCCGCCTTGCCGCGGGCCAGCTCAGCCCGCTCGTGCCGCAGGGCCAGCACCTCCTCCCGCAGCGCCGTCGCGTTGGCCTCCAGCCTGGCCTGGGGAGAGGGGACACGGCGGCGTGGGGACAGCGGTGGGCAGCGTCCTCCCGTCTCTTCACCCACTGCCGGAGCACTGCACCTCCTCACCACCTCCCCGTGTCCTCCCCGTGCGCCCAAGCTCTGCTGCCGGTGGCCTTAGGTCCCCCCACTGCATTTTTTGAAGGGGTAGGGACATGAATTTGGGGAAAATCCCTCTTTCCTGGAGGGATGGCTCACCCTGGGGAGGATGCTGGTGCACCAGGGATGTCACGGGACGCCCAAGCCACCCCAGCACCCCATGGGTGGCATCCTCAGCGCCTGGGAGGGGACGGAGCTCCTGCCAGCTGGGACCCCAAGAGGCTGCACAGCCCAGCCCTGCTCCCGGCGCCGGCCCCGGGAAGCCGGAGCACTTTTCCAGCCTCTCCGGGCCATTGTTCGGCCGGATGAGCCCGGAGGGGCGGTGGGATCTGGCTCTTCCTCCGGGCTGCGGCCGCAGCGCCGGGGCCAGGCCCTTTCCCAGCCGGGGCCACAGCTAAAAATACCGGGCAGGAGAGAAATGGCAGCTCCGCACCGGCTCCGACCTCCGCTGCTGCTTTGGGATGGGGTAATTATATGTGTGCGGAGCAGCTCGGTCACGGCTAAGAATAGCCGTCCCCATCTGGGTACGGGCAGCCGGGCAGGGGTACGGCAGGACCGGGGCTGTGCCGAGGGACCGGGAGCAGCCGGGGGTCCCCCCTTGGTGCAGGAAGGTGGCCATGCCCCCCGGGGGGCCACCGGTCCCCCCCCATCTCGGGGCTGCCTCTCCCTTTTCCCAGCTCATTTTTTCCAACCATCTTTTGCTCTTCAGGCATCGCCCATCCGCACCATCCTTCCCACCAGCGCTGGGGCTTTCCAGGAGCCTGCTGGAAACCCCCCCCCCCGGGGCTGGAGCATCACCCTCCTCTTGGCTACCGAGCCCCCTCCCCAAACCCCCCTTTGCCGCCCCAGCGTGGCTCGCCCTGTGCACGCAGCCGGGTGGCCGAGGACCCCCCGTCCCCACCAGCACCTACCGCCCGCTCCCGGCAGGACGCCAGGCTGGCATTGAGCTTCTTGCCGTCACCGCGGGCCCGGGCGAGCTCCCGCCGCAGAGCATCCTCCGCCTGCTCGCCCGCCGCCGCCGCGCGCTGCAGCCGGGCTCGCTCCCGCTCCAGCTCGGCCACGCGGTTCCCCAACTCCCGGCTCTCGTTGGCCGCCCGTTCCCGACAGCCCCGCAGCTTCCCCACCGCCTCCGAGCGCCACACCATCACCGCCACCGCCACCGTCACCGCCGCCACCAGCACCAGCAGCACCGCGCACAGTCCCAGCACCTTCAGGGTGGCCTTGGGCACCGCGGGGTCCATGCCGGAGGGGGGCACGGGGCCGCTCGCCTGCTCCGGCAGCGGCTGCCCGGGATGTGCCGGTGTCCCCAGGGCAGGTCGCTCCCTGGGTTGCCGTAATTGCCGCGTGTGGGTTTTTTTCTCGCCAAACGCCACTTCGGGCTGCGGTTTCTCGCAGGTCACAGCCCAGAATAGACTTTGGTTGTGCCGGAGGTGGGAGGATGCTCTGCCCCCGCGCCCCGCCATGGGTCACGGCTGCAGGGACACGCGGGGGGCGCTGCTGGGGGTCCGGCGGGTGTCGGGGACGCTGAGGCTGGTGTCTGCCCATGGGGTTTCTGCAGCACCCCCTTACCCCACCGTGCCGCAGGGTTGGGGGTCTGGGTCTCCGAGAACTGCTGGAGCAAGAGAAGGCTGGATTTTTCACAAGATTTTATTCGAAATCGGTTAAAAACCAGCTGATGGCGTGGTGCCTGGGGACACCTTGACCCAGGGCAGCTATGCCACGGCTCTGTCCCCTCCAGCCCGCGCCCCCATCCCCTCCCTGGCCCTGGGCACAGCCAGGGCTTGGCGGCTGGAGGGAAACCGTCTCCCTGGGATGTCCCCAGGGCGGCCGGGGTGAGCGTGGCGGGCAGAGCGTGCAGGGGGGCAGAGGACAGCAGGGGCAGTCCCGGGGCAGCAGGGGCAAGCAGGAGGCAGGGCTGAGCGGGCAGCGGGTCACCGCCCCCGCTGTCACCCCCAGACCCTACTGGGCTGAATGGGGACCGTGTTCCCGCTGCTTTGGGCTCAGAGGAGGAGGTCCATGGGGAGGAGGATTGCCAGGAGGCTGAGGGACGCGGCTGGGAGCCCGTTCCCACCCGAGCGCTGGCTCCTCATGTGCTGGAGCTGCTTCTCCAGGAGCTGGTTCTGCAGCTGGAGCTTGTCCCTGCAGAGGGGACAGGGAGAGTCGGTGGCAGAGCGCGGGGCTGGGGGCGGCGAGGGGAAGCGTGGGGGGGTCTCACCTGCTGCTCTGCAGGTCCCTCAGCTGCTCCTGCTGCTGGGCCACCTCCGCACTCAGCGCCCTCTTCTCCTCTGCAGGGAGGCGATGGCAGGAGGGCACCGGGGTGGCCCAGGGGATGGGCAACAGTGTCGTCATGGGGACAGGGATGAGGATGACACAGGGGACAGGGATGAGGGTGGCCCAGGGGATGAAGGTGGCCCAGGGCCACCACAGGGATGAGGGTGGCCCAGGGGACAGGGATGAGGATGACACAGGGGACCGGGATGAGTGTGTCTCAGGGGATGGGGATGAAGGTGACCCAGGGGCCGGGGTTCAGGGTAGCCCAGGGGCCATTGCTTGTGCCCACAGCCCCCCCCCCCCCCCCCGTGCCCCCCCCCGCCCAGGACTCACCCTGCAGCCGGGTTATGTTGGCGAGCGCCCGCTCCAGCTCCGAGGCTTTCCCCTCCAGCGCACCCTGAGCACGGGCAGAGGGAAGGGGCTGGAGGCTCCCACTCGCACCAGTCAAACCAGTTCAGGGCTGGGGGGGCTGCAGCTTTCCCAGCGGGGTCCCGGCCCCCCCGCCCCCCCCCCCCAGCAGCACCCCAGTACCTACCAGCCGCTCCTTGCAGCCGTCCCACTGCCTGCGGGTTTCGGCGAGGGACCGGTTGGTGATGGCCAGCACTTCCTCCAGCTGCGCCAGCTCTGCCGAGCTGTTCCCCACCGCCATGGCGGAGCCCGCGGCCGTTTGGCAGAGCACGGCGAGGAGGGCTGCCACCAGCACCGCAACGGCCACCCCGAGAGCCACGGCCACGTACGTCGCCCAGGCTCTCTTGGCTGGGTGCAGCCGGTGCGGGCGGCAGCCCTTCATCCTGCCCGTGCTGCCCTGGCTGGCTACAAACCCACCGGGCCGGGAGGAAGCTCACCCTTTGCCCCAAAATCGAGCGGTTTCGGTTCTTAGAGAGTGAGACTTTCCGGGAAATCATGTGGTTTGCGAGCGCGCAGCACCCGGGGAAGCGGAATGACCCCCGGGCTGCCGGATCTCTGGCGGGGCTGGCGCTGTGCCCCTGTCCGCACCGGGGCTGGTACAGGCAGGACTCGGGCAGATGCTGTGGGGGAGTGGGGGACACCCCCCCAGTGCAGGGGGTGATCCCGGCCCCCTGTCCCAGTAAGTAGTGGGGCAGAGCTGGGGGGGCTGCGGGCGCGTGTGCAGCCCCACGGAGCTGCCAGCGGGGCCGGTGCCCACGGTGGGGAGGGACAACGGGGCAGAGCATCCCCCAGGGCAAAGGGTAATGGGGTGGGATGGACCGGGGGGGGGGACGGAAATGGGTATGTGGTACCCAGAGCGTGGGGTGCCTGGGGTACGGAGAATTCGGGGACGGGGTACTGGGCTGGTTTTGGCTGGGGGAGAGTTAATTTTCTCCTTAGGAGCTGGCGCGGGGCTGTGTTTCGGATCTGTGCTGATAACACGGAGGTGGTTTGGTTACAGCTGAGCTGTCCCCGCGCAGCGTCAAGGCCTTTTCTGCTCCTCACCCCCCCCCCTCCGCCAGCGAGGGCTGGGGGGGCACCAGGGGCTGGGAGGGGACACAGCCGGGACAGCCAACCCGCACCGACCGGAGGGATGGTCCATACCGAGACACATCGTGCTCGGGACATAAAGCCGGGGGAAGAAGGGAAGGGGGGACTTTCGGAGTGGATTTCCCAAGTCACCGTTACGTGTGATGGGGTCCATCTTCCCCGGGGGGGGGGTGGGGGGGGGGTGGGCAGGAGACCCTCCTGCCCATGGGGAGCAGCGGATTGATTCCTTGTTTTGCTTTGCTGGCGTGTGCGGCTTTTGCTTTACTTATCCGCCTCTATCTCAACCTGTGAATTGACAGAATCACGGACTGGTTTGGGTTGGAAGGGACCTTGAAGCCCACCCAGTGCCACCCCCTGCCCCAGGCAGGGACCCCTCCCCCCAGCCCAGGTCGCTCCCAGCCCCGTCCAACCCGGCCTTGAACCCCTCCAGGGATGGGGCAGCCACAGCTCCTCGGGGCACCCTGCGCCAGGGGCTCAGCGCCCGCACAGGGAAGAAGTTCTCCCCAATATCTCATCTCAATCTCCCCTCTCTCAATCCCCCCATCTCAATCACCCGGGTATGGGGTGCCCGGGGTAGAAGGCTTTGGGGTACCCGGGGTAGGAGGGTTTGGGGTGCCCGGGGTAGAAGGATTTGGGGTACCCAGGGTAGAAAGTTTTGGGGTACCCAGGGTAGGAGGGTATGGGGTACCCGGGGTAGAAGGATATGGGGTACCTGTAGTAGAAGGGTTTGGGGTACCCGGGGTAGGAGTGTTTGAGGTACCCGGGGTAGGAGGGTTTGGGGTACCCGTAGTAGGAGGATTTGGGGTACCCGGGGTAGGAGGGTATGGGGTACCCGGGGTAGAAGGATATGGGGTACCCGGGGTAGGAGTGTTTGAGGTACCTGGGGTAGGAGGGTTTGGGGTATCCGTAGTAGAAGGATTTGGGGTACCCGGGGTAGGAGGGTATGGGGTGCCTGGGGTAGGAGGGTATGGGGTACCCAGGGTAGAAGGATTTGGGGTACCCAGGGTAGAAAGCTTTGGGGTACCCAGGGTAGGAGGGTATGGGGTAGCCGGGGTAGAAAGGTTTGGGGTACCCGGGGTAGGAGGGTTTGGGGTACCCGGGGTAGAAGGATATGGGGTACCCGTAGTAGAAGGATTTGGGGTACCCGGGGTAGGAGGATATGGGGTACCCAGGGCAGAAAGGTTTGGGGTACCCGGGGTAGGGGCTCCCTGGGGTATGGCACAGCTGGAGCGTGGGGTAACGAGGTTGGGGGGTCCATGGGGTATGGGGGTACCCAGGGTGGGGGTAACTGGGTGTGGGGTCACCAGGGTAGGTGGGAGCAGGCTGCAAACCCTTCTCCCCCCTCCAGCCCCGTTCCGCGCGGCGCCGGGGCCGCCCAGGCTCCGGCTGGGCAAAGGGGCTCTGCCGGGGCCGGGATCCGGCGCTGGCTGCTGGCAAGAGCTCGGCCCCATGACGCCTGCGTCGGTCCCGGCCGTCACGGGACGTCCCCATCCCGAACGCTCCTCGGCTGCCCTTCCAGAGGGTTTTTTTTTGGTTTTAGTGGCGGGCAAGAGCCGGGGAGGGGAGGAGGAGGAGGGTTGGAGGGTGGGGAAGGGCTGCGCGCCCTCTGCTCCCGTCCCTGGGGAGCAGCGTCGCGGTCCAGCCACCGCAGGGGCTGCTTTTCGGGGGGCCGGGAGCGGGGCCGAGCCAGCACCCGCGCTGCTTCTGTTGGGGAGAAATTTGAAACTCTCTTTTTCTTTTCTTTTTTTTTTTTTTTTTTTTCCAGGAGTTTTGCTAAAATTTTGGGTTTTTTAATGCTTTTCCCGCTGGTGTTTCTCGGCAGGGAAACATCCCCCGAGCAAAGGCGGCATCGACCGGTCCATGGTGACCCCGAAACCCCAAAGCACATGGGGGGATGGAGAGAGGCGCCTTCGCAGGTCCCCTCCCCACCGCTGTGTGGGGCTGGGGGGAGATGGGGGGCACGGGATGCGGGATATGGGTATCTGATATAGGATGTGGGCTGTAGGATGTGAGGTATAGGATGCAGGGTGCGGGATGCGGGGTATGGGGTGCGGGATACCAGATGTAGGATCTGGGAGGCTGGATGCGGGATATGGGATCTGGGATGTAGGATCTGGGATGTGGGATATGGAATATGGGATGTGGGGTATTGGATATGAGATATGGGTTGTGGGAGTCAGATTATGGGATAGGGAATATGGGATGTGGGATATGGGATGTGGGATGCAGGTTATGGGATAGGGAATATGGGATGTGGGATGCAGGTTATGGGATACGGAATATGGGATATGGAATATGGGATGCAGGATATGGGATGTGGGATGCAGGTTATGGGATACGGAATATGGGATGTGGGATATGGGATGTGGGATGCAGGCTATGGGATGTGGGATGCAGGTTATGGGATATGGAATATGGGATGTGGGATATGGGATGTGGGATGCAGGTTATGGGATATGGAATATGGGATGTGGGATGTGGGTTATGGAATATGGGATGCGGGACAGGGTGGCACTCTGCAGCTGGGGATGTCACCGCTCTGCACACCAGAGCTGATCACCGAATAAATCCGAGACCGCCGAGGTGGTGCCCGCTGGGAGCAGCCCAGGCCAGGTCGGAGCTGGGGGGGGGGGGCCGGGGCACTGGGGGGGATCCTGCAGTCACGGTGCTTCCACAGCCGGCTGTGGGCTGGTGCCACCGACCCCCGGCACAGAGCCGGGCCATGGGCCACCCAACCCCAGGGATGCTCTGGCCGCATCCCGAGACGCGGAGACGGTGGCCACCGCCTCACCTTTCCTCCCCCCCCAGCTCCAGAAATAGCTGTTCCACTTGGGGTATTTTTATTCTGCTGCTTCATGTGATATAAAAAGCAATGGCTGCGAAATTAAAAACACACAAAATATTTACCAAACTTCAAGTTTTTGAGTCAGATTTTCAGCATCTGGAGAATTAAAAGGCTCTGGCAGATTCGGTGAGCTGTCAGCATAAAGGCTTTAAATATGTTGTTATTATTATTTATGGTCTGGAGCCTGAAGAGGAACGAAGGCCAAAGGTTTCAAAAATAGCTTGAAAAATGGGAATGGATGTTTTTTCCAGAACCAGCTCGCTTTGAACAGCGAGATATTGAGATGCAACTCTTTTAAAAAAAAAAATAATAAAAATATGTATCTAAAAAGCAACTGGGAGAGGAATGTGCATCATCGAGGGCTGCCCCGAAGCCGCCCCAGCACGGGGAGCTCGCCTGTCCCCGTGGCATCCCGGCTTGGGCTCGCTTCGGGAAGCAAGTGTTAGCGCTCCGGGCAGCCCCTCTCCCCTTTCCCACTGTTTTCCCCCCAAATCCCGGCTTCCAACAGCCTCTTTCCCAGGGGACACACAGTGACAGTGCCCGGTGACCCCGCTTTGGGAGGGACTGGGGGGTCTCTCGCCTCCGGCTTGTCTGTGTACGAGGACCGTTTGTTTTCCTCCTCCGGCAGGTTGTCCGGAGGGAGCGCCGGGAGCGGAGCAGCGTCTCTTGGCCAGACGGCCTGGAATTCGGCAGCTGGATCCGACCCGGCCTCGCCATCGCGGCAGAGACGGGGACCTGGCACCTCCCGTGTCCCCCTGGGGCCAGGCGCCCGGAGATGCTCCGGATGCCCGGGGATGCTCCGATTTGGGGGTCCATGGGGATGCTCCACTTTGGGGTCCCCAGGGGATGCTTTGGCTGCCTGAGGATGCTCTGGTTTGGGGTCCCCCGGGGATGCTCCGGTTTGGGGTCCCCCGGGGATGCTCCAGTTCAGGGCAGGACATGGAGGAGATGCTTCCGCATCCCCCTGGGCAGGATGCGGCCCCTGAAGCAGCAGTGCGAAGCCAGCGAGGAGCGGGGAATATTTTTGGGCTGCCGGGGGCCACGGCCAGCACACAGGGGCAGCTCCTGCCGTGGCGGTGATGCTCCGAGCCCCGCTCAGCCCTCACCCCATGGCTTGGCCCCGGGGAGGTGGTGGGGCAGCACAGCCCCCCCTCCCCCGCCCCCAGCCCCTCGGGGCGGGGGGGGCACCGAGAGGAGGGTCCCAAGCAGGCGCAGCGCCTCTGCTTTTCCCTTTCATCCCTTGCCTGCGCCTGCTCCCTTTCAGCCTGAAACGTGGGTTTCTCGCCTATTTTGGGTTGGCTTTTCGGCTGGGTTCCTTTATTATTTTAATTTAGGCACTGTCATTATATTTTCCATTATTTAAAAAGAAAAAAAAAAAAAAAGGAAAGAAAGAAAGAAAGAAAGAAAGGCGGTGAGCAGCTTCCCAAGGCCCTTTCCAGCTCCCGGCTGCTGCTCAGAGCAGCTTTTGTTCCCGGCCAACGCCGGGACGTGCTCGTGGGGCTCAGCGCGGCGGCAGCCCGTGTCCTCCCCATAGGGCCAGTGGGGTTTTTTTTGGGGGGGGGATGCACCCCGATGCTGGGATACTCAGGATACTGGGAAGGAGGGGGAGGGGGCTGTGCAAACAGCAGCCTCAGCCCCGCCGCAGGGGCCCCGGCAGCACCGAAGGACGTGCCGATGTGCCGGCACACCGTCCTGCTCATTTAGGTTGGGCTCCGGCCATCCCTAATTGCTGGCGGGGTGGGACGGGAGCTGCTGCCGGCTCCCGGGCTCCTTTTTTCCCTTCCCCGCTTTGCTATTCCCTTTTGGCCGGGGGCCGGGGGGTAACAAGAAGCAGCTGAGCCCGTCCCGGTCCGGCCGCCCCCACCTGCCTTTCTCATCACGACGGGGAGATGCATCCCGCCGGGAGCCATCCCGGGATGTTTCCATCCCTCTCTCTGCATCCCGGGCACCGTCGGAGCTGGACGGACCCACCAGCACTGGGCGCAAGCGGGGAGTGGGGGCAGTTTTGCGTCAGCACTTCGCCCACCCCAAAACCCACATCCGGGACCCACCGCACCCCATCGCGTGCCCAAAGCTGGGGGGGGGGGGACGGGACGGGACACGACACACCGAGGGGATCCTCCTCCCCCAGACCCCCACCTGCCCATCGCGGAGCTGAGCCAGGAGCGCCGCCTGTGCCAAGGGGCTGGAAAGGCCCCAAAAGGGTAGTTTTTGACCCCAAAGCCATTGCATCGCAGAAAACCCCTCTTGGCTCTCCATCCCGCAGCCTGTGGGTCTGACGTGGGGTCCCCACGGGGCTCTCCCCCCATCCCCCAAACCCAACCCCAGCCCCACCTGGTACCCCCCTCCGGAGCCACCGCGGATCGTGCGGAGCCCCGTGCCGGTGGTTTCTGCTAACGATTACGAAAATTGGAGACAAAAGTGTCCCAGCGGCGGCCTTGGACACAGCCGCGTAATCAGCCCGGGCGGGACTGGGGGGCTCGGCATCGCCTGGAAGCCGGGAGGGGCCGGGGGGTTATTTTGGTACCCGATGATGCTCTGCGGCACACAGTTGGGGTGCGGGTCCAGCCGGCCCCAGCCAGTGCTGGGGGGCATTTGGGGATGGGGGTCAGGAGCCGGGGAAGGGGGGTCCTTGTCCCTGGGGTTGGAGGGTACGGGACCCTCGGGATGGGGTCTGTGGGTTCAGCTCCTGCTCGGAGGGTCCCACAGCCGGGGGGAGGGGGAGCAGCAGGAGGATTTTGGCTGCAGCCCCCCAGCCCAGCCCCTGACCCCGGGCGGGTTTCCAGCCCTCGGGAATGCGGGGCTGGGCCGGACACCCAGCACGGACCTCCCGCAAACCTGGCACATCGCTGCCTGCGTGCCCCTGGCTCCTTCTCCGTGTCCCTGGGATCGGGGGGAGGGGGACCCCTGGACACCCCCTTGGCTCTCCCCTGCACCCATCTCCCCCCCCCCACCAGTCCCCAGAGAACCCCGTGGTGTGATGCTGGAGGTGCTGGCTGGCAGCGGGATGGGATGTGGCGAGACGGAGCAGGGCGCAGCTGCAAATGGGGGTGTCCGAGCGGCCCCCCCCTTTGTGTGGCTGCTGACTGTGTGTGGGGGGGTTTTTTTGCCCCATTTTATTTCCCGGCGCCATAAATAGCAGCAGAGCCGCAGGAGCTGCTTCCATCTGCCCTGCCTGCCCAGCTGCCTCCGACCAAGCCAACCAGATGGTGGAAAACAATCCTGCCCGCTGGCGCTCCCCCCGGTCCCCTCCGGTCCCGTCCCGTCCCCCCCCCCCGCCCCCCGGCACTGCTGCCAGCGGTACCCGCAGCGGAGCATCCACCGGCTCTCCCCGCTGATGGGGGACGTGGCTCCCGGTGGGGCAGCTCCCAGCACCCGGAGACCGACAGCACCCAGGGATGGCAGCACCCATGCTTTGGGGGGCAGTGGGGGGGGGGTGGGAGCCCCACAATGGGGTCCCCACGTTTTAGGTGTCCCAACTGTGCCGCGGCGTTGCCAACCCGACGTGCCGGTGGGTTCCCAGCCGGGCGGGATGGGGAGAGGGGTTGGGATTTGGCCACCGGTTTGGTGAACATCCCCCGTCCCCCCAGGTGCCCCGTGTCCCCTTTGATCTCGCTGAGCGGCCGCATCCAGTATAAGGGTGAAAAAATGCCGCGGCGCGGCCAAACCGTGTTGTAAATGGGAAATGTTGTCCCGGGAGCGGAGAAGGAGGGGGGGGGGGGGGATTTGGCTGCGTAAACGCAGCCTGTTCCATTACAGCATCCGCCGGGAGCCATGGGTGGGAGGGGGCGCGGGGCAGGGGGGGCGCGGGACGCCTGCAAAACCCAGTACCGCAAGCCATGGGGGGGGACGGACAGACGTCGGACGGACAGACATCAGACGGACAGACGGACACGCTGCCTTTCATCCTGGCCGGGGTCACCCAGTGGGTGCCCAACTCCTGCGTCAGGCGCATCCCCATGTAGGGGGGGAACATGGGGCTGGATGGGTTCCCCCCCCTCCCCCCCCAGCTGCCACGTCCCCTAACCGCGGGGAACTGGCGCGGTTCCCCCCGCACCGCGGCCAACCGGCTGAACGGGGCCCAAGGCAAACAGGAGCTGCCGGCACGGTGCTACCGTGTAGGGTGGGAGGCGATGGGGCAGGAGGTTGGGTGGGGGGACACACACACAGAGGTCTGGGCACCCCCCCACCCCCCCGGAGAAGCCCAGCAGCCAGGCGGGTGTACACACAACCGTATATTTCGTAATAAATAATGTACAAATCCGCACGCGCCCTCGGCACGCACCGGCACCGCTGCCGCCGGGTCGCATCCTGCCACCGCCTCTCGCTCGCTGCCCTGGCCCCGGCGCACCCCAGGAGATGGGGGGGGTTTCTCTGCGCTGGGGAGGGGGGTTTAAGAAATGCATTTTTTTTTTTTTTTTTTTCTCCCTGGGATAAAGACAGTTGGGACAAAACGCTGCTCGAGGGCAAAATAGCCGTGTCGGAGGCAGCAGGATGGGGGCAGGATGAGACCCGGCCGGGCTCTGCAGTGAGTTGGGGGGAAGGTCGCGGGGAGCGAGCCCGGCGTCGCAGCCGTGCCGCCGAGCCCCCGCGCCCGGCTGGAGAGCTGGCACCGCGCCGTGCTGGGGCAGAGAGCACAGGGAGGGCTTTTTCTCCACATCCTCGGGGTTTTTTTCCCCAAAAGAAACCCCACGTTTCCTTGCGGGGTGCAGGGCAGCGATGCAGCGGGTGACGCCGGCAACCTCGGCCAACGCCGGCCCCGGCGCGGGCACACGGGAGCCCCGCCGCTGGGCACGGGGCAAAGCACCGGGCAGGGGACCTCTTCCCATCCCAGCCCCTTCCCCTATTCGCTTCCGCCCCCTCTTTTATTCTTTTTTATTTAAATAACCCCCGTGGGGCCGCGGCCCCGCTGCCGGCACCACCGGCACCGCGGTCCCCGGGGCTGAGCACCAAGAGCTGCCCCGCACGGGGCTGGGGGGGTGGAGGGCAGGGGCAGCACCGGGGAGGGGGAGCAAAGCCAGCGGGGGCTGCCCCGCTGTCCCCCCCCTCCCCACGTCCCGGCGGACCCCTGCCCCGCTGTCCCCCGGGCGCACGGCGGGAGGGTCCCACTCCACGTGTCCTCTGTGTGTGTCCCCTCAATCGTTATAAATGAGTGTGGGTAAAAGCGATGGGGAAAGAGGGCAGAACGGAGCCGGGGAGGGGGCACCAGGGGGGGCCGCGGTGCTCACGGCTGCCCCCGGCTCCGTCCCGTCCTCCGCTGGCCGCTGGGGGTCCGGCGGGTGGCCGTGGGGCCCGGGGCTCGAGCGCCGGAGGCAAAGTCCATCACCTCGGGGGGAGCCCGGCGCATCTCGCCGGCCCCCATCTCCCGCCGGATCTCGGCCAGCGCCTCGGCCGGGGCCGTCAGCAGGCGCTGGAAGAAGCTCTCCCGCCCCGCCGGCCGCTCCTGGCAGGTGAAGGTGACGGCCGTGCCGGTGTCCGCCTTCATCTCCCGCGAGAAGCCGTCGGAGGTGCCATCGAAGCAGCGGCCGATGGCGATCTCCTTGGCCAACCGCGGGTTCTGGTCCGTCACCGTGTAGATGCCATAGTTGTGACCCAACGGGTCAACCGGTGCCAGCATGGTGAAGGCGGCCGTGTGGTTGTTCTCTGCCACGGGCGGGTGACGGTTCAGGTACTCCTGGAGGAGGCTGTTGACGGCCGTGCGGCGGCAGCTGCCCTGGGGGATGATGGAGACCAAGGTGCGATCCACCAGGCTCTGGTCGAAGAGCATCCCACTGCACTTGAACTCCACGCAGGCGCCCGAGGTGTTCTCCAGCAGCATGTCCCGCACGCTACGGGTGTCACGCAGCCCGTAGAGCTGCCCCCGGGTGCGGGGGTGGCTGCCCCCCACATTACGGGACCTCACCATGTACTCCTGCGGCCCCTCGATCTGCACCTTGATGAAACAAGCCCTGAACTCCTGAGGGTTGGGCCACCATGAGAGGTAGTCGCCGGTCCAGGAGGTCAGGTCGCTCTCCTTGAAGGGCACCACGTTGTACTCATACTTGTCCACCTCCACGCGGTAGAAGCGGAGGTGGTTGGCGCTGACCGGTGCCTCCTCGCACTCCTCGAGGCTGCGGTAAGGGTAGATGGGACCGTTGGTCTCGTCAACATTGTTGGGGTCGGGCTTGGCCACGTTGATCTGGAAAGCCGTCTTCTTCAAGTTGGGGTCATCGTGGTCCAACCGGCGGTAGCCCAGCTTGCCCAGGTAGGGCTGGGACACCCCAACGGCGTTGGGGTTGAGCTTGGGGCTGGATGCCACGGCTTCCAGCTCCTCTCCGCCCAGCGTGGCGGTGACATACGCCGAGTAGGCATCGGGGCGCTGGCTGTCGCAGAAAGCGGGCAGGCAGGCGCCGTTGGGGCCCGTCACCACGCTGTCGAAGCGACCCCATGCCCGGGGGTTAGCGGGGTAGCCGGGCTGGGGCTCCAGGTTGATGAGGCTGATGACCACCCCTTCCAGTTGCTCGTAGGGGTTGAACTTCTCATTGCTGTAAGCCCTGACCTTGACGAAGCAGCGGCGGTCCTCCGGCACGTCCAGGTTGAAGAGACGTCGCTCCCGGATCTCCAGGTTCCCCACCAGGAAGGTCCTCTCCTCCCTCTTCCTCCGGCTCCCCCCGGCCGGCCGGAGGACCCCCTCCTCCTCCCACAAGCCAGTCTCGGGGTTCAAGGACCACAACTTCATCTTCTGCAGGTGCTCCGGCATCCAGACCTGCCCCGCGTCCATCCGCACCTCCACCGGCCCCGTCTGCAGCGCCGCGCCGCTCTCCCCTTCCCGAAAATCCACGGCAAACATGCCGTAGGTCCGCAAGGGGACAATCTCCCCCTCGGTGTCGGTGAAGCTGAGGTCGCTGGAGGCGGCGCCGGCTGTGGCCATGTCCCTGGGGTCTAGGAAGGTGACACTGGCTTTGACTGTGCCCTTGAAGACCTCCCCGGAGGGACGGAGGAAGGCACCGGCGGGAAGGACGAGCTCCCCGATGGGCTCCCGGCCACTCGCCTCCCCCAGCGGGATAGAGTTGCTCCGGCTGCCATCCAGGTCCACCGGTTCCTTCTTCCGCAGCATCTTGACCTCCTGGTAGACGGCACCGCCACGGCGGTTGAAGGGCAGGACCTTGACGGCATCCACGAACCTCTGCTGCCGGTCCACGAAGCGAGCCACCAAGCGCTGCGTGTCCGGCGGCACCTCGATGGTGAAGGAGCCCTTGTAGCCGGTGAAGCCGACCTTCCTCCCACCCAGGAAGATCTGCCCAAAGCGCAGCGGCTCGCCGGTGTCGGCCGCCGTCACCCGTCCCTGCACCAGGACACGGGGCTGGGCGCAGGGTCCACAGCCACACTCGGCCACCACCTTGACGGGCAGCAGGGAGCCGGCGCAGGGGATCTCCCGCATCTCCATCCTCCGCACCCCGCAGCACCGCCCCGCGTCCGCCCCACACCCCGACTGGTCGGCCGGGCTGCCGGCGCACGGGGCGGGCGGGCAGCGCCCCACGTTGTAGTAGCGGGAGCCGGTGGCATCCTGCGGGCACTCGCTGGGCAGCTCCACGAGGCTCGGCTCAGGCTCCGGCTTGCAGCTCTGCTGGCCCTGAGCTGGGGGGGACAAGGGGGACAGAGAGGTTAGGGTGACTGTCCCCACTGCACGCCCCGTCCCGGCGCGACGCCCATCCCGTTCTCACCCAGCACGGTGAGCTGTGCCGGCGCCGATTTGATGGCGCCCGCCTCGGTGCTGGCTTTGCAGTGGTAGGTGCCGGCTTGCTGCGGCGCCAGCCCGCGCAGCGTCAGGCGGCTGCCGTACCGGTGCGCCTTCCTCTCCAGCATTGTCCCGTTGTGGTACCTACGGGGACGGGGACGGGCTCAGCGGGGACGCGGTGGGAGCTGCCTTTCCTCGCCGTCCCCGGTCGCGGCTTCCCGCTGCCCGGACCTCACTCACCAGTAGTATTTCTTGGGCACGGGGGTGCCCGAGGCTTTGCAGCAGAAGGTCACCTCCTGCCCGGCCACCCGCACCTTCGCCTTGGGGTGCAGCACCATGTAGGGCTTCTCTGCAGGGGAGGAAGGCGGCAGAGGGTGCGCCGTGCATCCTTGGGGGAGGTCCCTCGAGGGGTGCACGGCTCGTCCCCCCCACCCCCCGCCCCGCTACTCACCCAACCTCTGCAGCATCACGTGTGCCACCGCCACGCCGGAGCCGTTGGAGGTGACGGGTGCCACTCCCGGGGCGAAGCCCTCGCGGTGGGCGCTGACGTTGGCGGCGGTGCCCTCGCACACCCCCGCCGCCGAGAAGTGCCCGCGGGCATCGCTGCGGGCCAGCAGCACCGGCGGGCGGCCCTCCAGGTAGATGCGGGCGTCCGGCAGTGCCGCGCCGCCGGCGGAAACGACGGTGCCCCGCAGCGTGTGGCCGGGGCAGGCTGTGGGGCGGCATGGCGCTCAGACCCCACGGCCACAGCCGGGCTACGCGGGTCTGGGGCACCGGGGGAGGGGGTCCCCGCATCCCCGAGGACGGGTACCTGGGCAGGGCGAGGGGGGGCACTTCTGCACCTCGACGGGGCGGCCGGCGCACGGCACCTTCTTGGCTTTCTTGCAGCTCCGGCGACGGACGCGCGTCCCGGCGCTGCCGCAGCTGCGGGAACAGGGGCTCCAGGCGCCCCACTCCATCCACGCCGACTCTGCGGGGGGAGGCGCCGGGCGGACATCGGGCACCACGCTTCCCCCTCCCAAGCCCCCCAAGCCCCCCAACCAGGGCTGCCCCTGCCCCACAGGGACACCCCGGGAGGCTCCATCCCGCTGCCCGTGCCCGGCCGGCCCCGGCTCACCCCACGCAGCCCCGCCAAGCTATTTTTACCAGCGTGGCGTCTGTTATTGCAATTAAGCTGACGATGTGCAGCAGCGGGGGCCGGGAGAGGAGCCGGAGGAGGCTGGGGGGTGGGGGTGGGGGGGGGGGGGAATGGGGAGGGGGTGCCGGGGTCCCTACCTGGGCAGGGGCCGGCGCTGCACGGCCGTCGCTCCACGGCTTTGCCTTTGCACTTGAGCTCCTTGAGCGCGGCCACCAGCCGGGCGTTGACGCAGCGGCGGGTGCGGGTCTGGGTGCCGCTGCTGCCGCAGGCGCTGCGCGAGCAGGGGCTCCAGGAGGACCAGTGCGACCAGTAGATATGGTCTGGGGAGGGGGGGGTGGGGTGGAAGTGGGGATGCAGAGGCGTTAACTGGTGACCCACCACCGGTACCCAGCTCCACGGCGGGCACGTTGCCCCCGGGATGATGCCCGGCGCCGGGCACTCAGGGGGTCATTGCTGGAAGGGGGGGGGGGGAGCTCTGGTGCAGCCGCAGATGCGACGGCACCCGGTGGGATGTAGCAGCCGGGGTGGGGGTGGGGGGTGACCCCAAAGTGCCAGCGGGGTCCGGGCGCTCACCCAGCGGGCAGAGGAAGCGGATGTGGTAGTTGGAGCAGGTCTTGCCCTGCGGCTGCTCTTTGTTGACGCAGCGAAAACCCTTCTTGGGGCTGACGTGCACCACCTCGCCCACCTCCTCGGGCAGCTCCCACTCGGTGGTGCGGGCCTGGATGGCCACCGGCCGCTCGCAGACGCGCCCGCGGTAGTAGAAGCGAATGGCCTCCAGGCTCTCGTAGTCCCCGTCCCCCCCGGGGTGGTCGATGTTGAACCAGGACGTCCACTCGGCTCCTCTGCCTGGGATGGAGAGAGCCCTGAGTGTGCAGATGGGGAGCAGCCCCCCCTTTCCCCCGGTCCCTAAGCCGCCCGGGGGGCCACCGGGCTTGGGGACAGTCTGGGGACATTGAGGGCCGCGTGGACAAAGGACGAGCGGATGAAGCGCGCGGGGATGGATGCGGCGCGGGAGCTCCGGGGAGTGCAGGGTGGACCCCGCGTCCCTGCTGCGAGGGTCCCACGGGGGGAGATGGCACCTCCCAGCTTGGCGTGGTGGGCATTGCGCCCCGCAGCCCCTTGGGGGTGTCCCCAGCTGCGGGTCCCCGCTGACCCGGTGTCCCGCGGGGGCTCGGGGACAGCCGTACCTGCCGTGTCCAGGTCGAGGTCTGCCAGGCTGGGGGCTGCTTTCCAGGGCTTTCCCACCGTGCCGCTCTTGCCCGGCTCCGAGTCGTTCTCCAGCGGCTCTGGGGGAAGCACAGGACGAGAGCACCCAGCGCTGGGACACCCTCTCCCCCCGGCACCCAACGGCACCCAGCCGGTCCTTTGCCGAGCGCTGGGCACCAAAGCACAGCGCAGCCAGCGCCGGGGCACACCGGGGCCCAGCGGGGATGGGGACCCCCTGCCCTGACCCCCCCCGACCCCACATCTCCTGCCGGGTAAGGGGCTCGGGGCAGGATTTACCGGCTCCATGGGGCCAGGCTGGTGGTGTCACCGTCTGGGGTGGCTGAGGACGGGCTGTGACCTCCTGGCTGGCCGGGGACGGCCCGAGGGGTTGCGAAGACGGTGCCGCGTGGTGAGTGCAGCCACGCCGGGGGCCGCGCCACCTCCGTGGGCTCCGTGCCGGGGACAAATGCTGCCCGCAAGCCCCCGGCTGCCCCGGGGCGAGCTCGTCCCCAGAGGTGATGTGGGACGAGGAGCCGAGCCGGGGTGCCCACGCCACGCAGCCACCGCGCCGAGGCCACAGCACGAACCCCGTGTCACACCAAGCCCCCACAGCCAAACTGGGAGGCGGCAGGGAACTGGGCTGTAAAACCGCCGACCTGGGTGGGGGGAGCGAGCCGGCAAAGCCGAGACACCGCCACGGCACCGCCGCGGCGCAGTGGATGTCACCACGTCCCGCGAGAGGGAACCCCGGGGAGCCCTGCCCTCCTGCCCCCCGTGTGGGTGACCCTGGGTGCTGCGACGGGGGGTTCAGCCGTGCAGGGGGGGCACAGATGCAGGGAGCGGGACCCTGGTGCCTGTCACCCGCGGTCACCGGGCAGGATGCGGCCGAACACCCAAGGCACCCCCTTGCGCAGCCCGGACCGCTGTGAGCACCCCACGGGCACCCCACAGCCAGGCAGGGGGGCACCATCCCTCCACCAGCAGCAATCCCATGGCAGGGGGGAGCCTGTCACCTCCTGTCCCCTCCCCAGGTGGCAGGGAGCTGGGAGACAGCAGGACCCATCGCAGGTGGATGGAATTTGTCCTCCGACCGGGGACATTCCCGGCTCGGTCTCGCCCGGATGCTGCGCGTGGCACCTTGCGGAGACCCCCCTGGGGTTGGGGGACCTCAGCAAAAGCCCCATGGAGCAGCTGGGGTGGCTGAGCCAGCCGGGGGTCCCGCAGGCGGTCAGCGGAGCCGGCAGGGCTGGCGGGGGGACACGGCGTGGGACACGTCCCCGTCCCTGCAGTGACATGGCTCCGGGGAGGGCAGAGCCACCCTGAGCATCGCCAACACCTCCTCCCACCGGTGGGACCATCCCCGGCCGCGACCACCACCCCCGGCGCACCCCTGACCCCGGCGCACATCTGTCCCTGGCGCACATCTGTCCCTGGCGCACATCTGTCCCTGGCGCACATCTGGCGAGCGCTCAGCCCCTTCCCCACCCTGCCCCGCGCCGCCGCTGCCGGCCCCCGGGGAGGGCAGGGATGCCCCCGGCCCCCGGCAGGGATGGGTGCCCGCGCTGCGCTCAGGCGGCACAGCCGGCCTTACCTGTGGCGCCGGCACCGTGCAGGGCGGCGAGAGCCAGGAGGGCCAGCGCCAGCTCCCCCATGGTTGCCCGCGCGGCGGCAGGGCGGCCGGTGACTGCGAGCGCGGCGGCACCGTGGGTCTATATATGAGGCCTTTCCCCCTCACGCCGGCAGACAGCAGCAATCGGCTCCTGGCACGCGGTGCCGTCGGCTCTGCCGGGGCTGGATCGGTGTCAAGAGGGAAGCGGGAAGGAGCCCTCCCCGGCGAGCCGGCCGCACGCTGCCGCTCACCGCTCCAGCCCGGGAAACTTGAGGGTTTGTTTTTGCAAAGCTGCTAAAATTGGATGCACTGGGGAATGCGGAGGGGAGGGAGAGGGGGGAGATAAAAAAAAAAAAAAAACAAAACCAAAAAAAAAACCAAAACCAAAACCTGAGCGAGCGAGCCTGGCATCGGCGATCCTGCGGTTGGGGGTCGGGGTGCCAGCGCTGCCCTGGCACCCGCTGCCTGGGGGGGGGCACGGCGGGCTGGCGGGGCCGGTGGGCGCCCGCGCCGTGACCTGACCCACGTGGCTGTGCCGGAGCCGCCCGCGCCCCTGTGCCGAGCTGGAGCTGAGGCCGTGCAGAACTCGGTGCACCCGTGGCCTCGGCTGCCCCCGGGCCTGCGGGATGCACAGCACCCAGCGGCGCTGGCGCGTGATGGCCAGAGGTGGGGTGACGGGGTGGGGGACACCATCCCCCATCTCCCCCCCCCCCTCCCGGGTCACCCCCAAAGCGCAACCGCTGACGGTTGGGGACCGCAGCCCCCTCCCGCAGCCCGGCCGGCGGAAATCCCGCCGCATTCCCTGCATTCCCCGGGACTCCGGCTGCACCGAGCTCCCCCGGGTCAGGGGAAGGGGGGGGGGGGAGCTCCCAGCGCTGGTGCGGGGTCACGAACACCCTCTCCGCCGGGACAGGTGGGGACGGTCCCCAGCGGTGGCTCGTCACTGCTCTCCCTGTTAATTAAAGACCCCACTTCGGGGGGGCTGCTCCCGCGACCCTTCCCCCCGGCACGTTCAAGGGTTTCAAGCTATGGGGGGGGGACAGATACGTCCCCCACGGCACAGGGGACCCCACAGCCGCCCGCGGGACCCTGGTGGCTTCCCACGTCCCCATGGGACGGGCGCTGGAGGAGGTGACACTGGGTCTGTCCCCAAAGGCGGGTTGGCCACAGGTCCCGGGGGAGGCGGTGTGGACACGGGGTGCGGAACCGAGCGCTTGGCACGAGCCCCCTGCCCAAACCCTGCCAGGAGGCCACCGTCCCCTCGCCCCACGTCCCCAGGCAGACCCCGACCCCAGGGACGAGCCACCACCAGGGAAGAGCGCTTTATTCCCGGGGGGCTCTCAGGGCCACCACGCACTCGGTGCCGGGGTACTCGGGTGGGTTGAGCTCAAACTTCTTCTGCACGTCGTAGGGGAGGAACCGGCCGGCCACGAAGTGCTGGCGGCCCAGGAAGCGGCGGGCGCACTGCTTGGGGGCCGACAGTGACACCAGGACGTCGGGGCTGATCCCACCGCTGCCCCCGGCCTCCGCGTCCCACCCTGCGATGGCAAAAAAGACACGGGGAAAGGGGGAGGGGGTCAGGGGGTGGCCCCAGGGGACCCGGTGCTGGAGATGGGGAGGGCACAGGGCGGAGGATGCTCTGGGGGTGATGGAGATGGGGAGGGCACAGGGAGGATGGGGTGCGTGTTTCCCCCCCCCCCCCCAGCATCGCCGCCCTGCGCAGCTCCGGCCCCATCCTGGCACCGTGTGGGGTTTTTCTTGGTGGGGATTCACCGGCGGCCGTGCCGAGGGCTCCTGTTTGCTCCTGCGGCCGCGGGAGGGGGGGACGCGGCGGTGGGGGGGGCGTATGTGATGGCAATTCCAGGCCTGGCCAGCAGACACCCGGGTGTTTTCAAATTACATCATGTCTCAGTTCAGGGAGTTTGTTATTTATCGTGGATGCCCTGAACGCATCCGCGGGGAGCGGCCGCCAGCCCCGGCTCCCGGCAGGGATGCTGCCAGCCTTGGGGGGGCGGGGGGGGGGAAGCAGAGCAGGGGGGGCATCCCCAGGGCTGTCCCCACCCTGGGAGGACACCGCGGGGGCTCCTCGGCCGCCCGGGTGCTGAGCCCAGGGTGGGCAAGGTGATGAGCTTGGGGGGTCCCATCCTGCCTGGGGGAGGGGGGGGGGGGGAAGCGCGGTGCCGGACCTGATGGCACGTCCAGGCTGACGATGGGGATGCGGACGTGCTTGAGGGTGGCCAGGATGGCGGCGCAGGGCTCCCTCCCCTCGCCTGCCGCCCCCTCGGCTCCCAGCACCGCGTCCACCACGGCATTGTAGGCGTCGTTGATCAGCTGCACCTGAGGGGGGGGGGGGGGGACGGACACACAACACAGTGGGCAGCGGGTGGGGGGTCTCCCCCAGCCCCCCCCTCCCCCCGGCACAGGCACCGAGCCCACGCGGGGATCCCGTTTTCCTGCATAAATAGACTCACCCAGCAGTTACTGCCAAAAAAATCTTCCCCCCCCCCTCCCCGCCACCCCCCCCCCCAAGCTGAGGTACGGAGGAGGGGGGGGACGCGGTGGCGGGGCAGAGCGCGGCACGCCGAGACGCGTGGCCCCGGCCAGGGCAACGCTTTCGGGTCGCATTCCTCCCGCCGAGCCCGGCGCTTCCAACAACAACAGAGCCGGTGGCTGGCGGGGCCGCGGCGGCCGCCGCTGGATTTCATGGCATCCCCGGGCTCCCAGCAGAGCCGGGGGCGGGCGGGGAAGGAATTAAAAAAAAAAAAAAAAAAAGAATAATAAAAGAATAATAAACTCAACCACGTCAGCCGGTGAGCGCGGCGGCTCCCGGGGGCTCACCTCGGTGGGGAGGTAGGAGAGGAAGGGGATGTCCATCTTCTCGCACTGCGTCGTGAAATCCCGGTACAGGGGGTCCGGGGAGCGTTTGGGGTAGAAGATGGTGGGTTCGTAGTCCTGCGCAGTGGAGAGCGGGGATGCGGCGTTAGAGCCCGGCACTGCTCAGGGATGAAGAGGAGGAGGAGGAGGAGGAGGAGGAGGGGAGGAAGATACCTACAAAGATCCGCAGGTGCCGGGCACACACCAGTCCGATGGCCCCATTCTGCGCCGGGCCACACACCACCAGCACCGTGGGCTGCTTCCGCGGCAGGGAGGGCAGCGGGAAGGCCTGGCGAGAGGAGACGGGGATGTCACACCGCTGCCAAGCCCCGTCCCCCCGGGTCGGCCCTGGGGATGGCACCCAGAGCCGGGGACGTGGCGGGGACAGGGGGACCAGAGCTTGAGGGTAGATGGACCCCCGGTGGGGACGTGCTGCTGGGTGGGCAGCATGGGGCATGGTGGGATGGGGACGATACCCAAGGTGGGTTGGGGACGGCACCCATGGGCAGGACAGGGCAAGTGATGGGATGGGGATGGCACTCACGACAGGACTTGGATGGCACCCAGGGCAGGGCAGGGCCCACAGTGGGATGGAGATGATGCCCACGGTGGGATGGGGACGATGCCCACAGTGGGATGGGGACGATGCCCATGGTGGGATGGGGACGATGCCCACGGTGGGATGGGGACGATGCCCATGGTGGGATGGGGATGATGCCCACGGTGGGATGGGGATGATGCCCACGGTGGGATGGGGACGATGCCCATGGTGGGATGAGGATGATGCCCACGGTGGGATGGGGACGATGCCCATGGTGGGATGAGGATGATGCCCAGGACAGGGATGATGCCCGTGGCGGGACGGGGCTCCCCGCCAGCCTGCAGGGAGGTGGCCGCGCGCTCCACATACCAGCAGCCTGCAAAGGGAGGCTCTGTTTATCCGTTGACGGATTTTTTCCTGCTCACGGAGCCTGGCTCCTGGTCCCATCCAACCGCCAGAGACCCGAGCGGCACGGCCTGCTCGCAGCCGCCGGTGCGCTGGACAAAGCCACGCTTGCCTGGCCCTGGCCCTGCCCCGGCGCCGGCCGCGCTGCCAGCTGCCTCGGGGCTTCTGGGGACGTGCCGGGAGGGGACGATGCCGGGGACCTTGGCTGGGTGGGGGGACACCCAAGCTGGGGTCCATGGGTGCTCTCCCCGGCTCAGCCCCACGAGGTAGAGAAGGATGCTGAGCCCCACGAGGAGGATGCTCGGCCCCACGAGGAGGATGCTGAGCCCCACGAGGAGGATGCTCAGCACTGCTCTCCCCAGCGGGGGCTGGTGGTGGAGTGGGGGATGCTGCCGTACCCCCAGAAGGGTGGGCAGCCCCACGTCGTGTGACCAGGACCGGCCCCGGCGATCCAGAGAGGCTCCAACACCCAAAGATGTCCCCTCCTCGGGCACCTCCTGTATGTGCCCTTAGAGAAGGGGAGGGCAGAGCACGGTCCAGACACCTCCAACGGAAAAGCTGAGCCGGGCGGGCGCGGAGCTCGCCGGCCTCCGCGGCACAAAGCTGCCCTTGATGCTGCACCTCCGCTCGCCCACGCTGCTTCCTCCTCCTCCTCCTCCTCCTCCTCCTCCTCCTCCTCGCATCCAGCCCAAGCACTTGGGGCTCCCAGCGAGAGGAGAGCGTTGCCGGGGCATGGGGAGCCCCCCGGCACCCCCAGCCCCACGCAGGACAAGGGCAGTGCCCTTAACACCCCGGGGAAAGGCTGAGCATCCCCTTCCCGTGGGGGGTGTAACGCACAGCCCCGGGGGAGCCCAGTTCACCCCCGGGGAAACACCAGTGGCAAAAATACCCACCCGGGGAGCGGCCGCAGCCCTGACGCGGCCACAGCATCGCTTCCCACCGGCTCTGCCTCTGGCCCCGGCTGACCCCCGGCCCCACACCTCGGTCTGGGGCAAGAGGGTGACCACAGCACAGGGTGGGAAATGCCACGCAGGGGGGGGGACAAGGACGGGATGAGGGTGGGAGAGCAGCCGGCAGCGAAGCCCCCGGCCCCGGCGGGGTGTCCCCAGCCCCGCTGGCCGCCTCACCTTGGTGACGGCCATGGCACAAGCGTGTCCCCAGATCTCGATCAGCTGCTGCCGCCCAAACCGGTAATCCTCCAGCAGCTCCTTCTCGATGGCCTCCGCCTCCGCTTTGCTGCGGGGGGGAGAGCGGACGGCAGTGAGGACGGGGACATCCCCCCTACCCCCGGCACTGAGCCCCTGGGGACCCCGCTCCGTCCCCCAGGGGCTGCTCAGGGGCGGGCTGGGGGCTCGCAGGGCTCGGGGTGGGCACAGCCGGCGGCTCGGGGCTGGGGACGCGCACAGCCAGCAGCTTTGGGGCCCGGCCCGGCGGGGTGGGGGCCGTATTTCATGCGAGGCACGGCCCTGGCAGCGGCCCCGGGCTCGCGGGGATCGGGCTGTTATATAAAGACGAACAATGCTGCGGTTGTTCCTTCGCTGCCGAGCCCAAAAGTTGGCAGGGCCCGGGGAGCCTCCAAATTGGACAATAATTGCTGACATCTGTTGGCTCACCTGCGCCGCGGATGGGAACAGCGTGTGCCGGATCCAGCGTGCCGCCGCCGCCGCGCTTGGTATGGAAGGGACGGTGAAATCCGGCCCCCGGGAGAGGCCGGAGTCGGGATTCCGGTGGCCCAGGGGTGAAAACCTGCAGCCCCGCGGGGGGACCCCCAGCCCTGGCCATGCTCTCGTTTTGGGGGTGCACACTCACAGCTCGCTCAGTCCCGGCCGTGGGGAGGGGACCCGCCAGCCCCCCACCCCCCACAGCAATGGTGTGGTGCTATCGGCCCCGGGAGATGGAGGGGTTACGGGGCTGGGATCCTGCCAGTCGCTGGCTATGGGGTGGCCCCACACCGTCCAGGCTGACCCCACGGACCAGCCATGTCTCCTGGTGTCCTGGCAGTCCCCAGAGCCCCCATGTCCCAGCAGACCCCGTAGCACACTGACCCCCGGGTGTCCCGGCAGCCCCCAGAGACCGTTCCGATGCGACATCCCCCGGCCACCCTGGCTGACCCCACCCCGCCCCATCCCCTGGGTGTCCCATAGACCCCCATGGACCCACCACGCCCTGGTCACTCGGGCAGACCCCAGAGACCCTACAGACCCCATCCCCTGGTCGTGCTGCCAGATCCCATTGACCCCACGGCCTCTGGCTGTCCTGGCTGACCCCATAGACACCCCCCCCCAACACCCTACATGTCCTGGCAGACCCCACAGGCCCCCAGTGCTCTGGCCATCCTGGCAGACCCCCAGAAAAAACTCATCGTGCCCTGTCCCATCCCATCCCATAGTCCCGGAGATGCTGGGAGGGCTGGAGCCCCTCTGCTGGGAGGACAGGCTGGGAGAGGTGGGGGGGTCAGCCTGGAGAAGAGAAGGCTCCGGGGAGACCTCAGAGCCCCTTCCAGTGCCTAAAGGGGCTCCAGAAGAGCTGGGGAGGGACTTTTTACAAGGTCACGTAGTGATGGGGCAAGGGTGAATGGCTTCAAACTGGAAGAGGGGAGATTGAGATGAGATCTGAGGAAGAACTTCTTGGTTGTGCTGGCGGTGAGCCCCTGGCACAGGGTGCCCCGAGAAGCTGTGGCTGCCCCATCCCTGGAGGGGTTCAAGGCCGGGTTGGACGGGGCTGGGAGCAACCTGGGCTGGGGGGAGGTGTCCTTGCCCGGGGCAGGGGGGGGGACTGGGTGGGCTTCAAGGTCCCTTCCAACCCAAACCATCCTATGACTCGGTAATCTCATCCCATCTTGTCCTATCCTTTCCCATCCCGTCCCGTCCCATCCCATCCCATCCCAGTCCCCAATCCTTTGGTGCCCTCTAGTGAGTCCCAGCCCGGCCCCAGCCCCACAGCAGGGTCCCGCGGGCAAATAGGAAGGGGAAAAGGGCCAAATCCAGCCCCCGGTGCCCCCTCCCGTGCCGGGGCTGGCGGAGCCGAACGGGCCCCAGCGCAGCTGTGTTGTCGGTCACCCAACAAAAGGCACATTTCGGCTCTTACAAAGTTCCCCACGTCTGCTCCAGGGGAGAACATTGCCCGTAATCGCTGCTGGCAGGGAAACCTGGGCCCCGGCCCGGGCTGGCTCCCGCTGTCCTGGCATCGTCCCCGGGGGGGGACGTCCTGGAGCTCCCTGGGTCCTGGCTCGCCGCCCACCCGGGGAGCGGCGTGTCCCCCCCAAACGCTCCAGAGTGCACGTTCGCTATCAGCCCTCCTCGGGCTTCGCAGTTTGGCTTCGCTTATAGGGCCTGGGGACACCGGGGCGGGGGGGGGGGGGGGGGGGGAAGCTGCTCCCATGCCCTGTGCAGGGGGAGATACCCCTCAGAGCCCAGGGGAGACCCAGCAAAGTCCAGTCTGACCCAGTTCAACCCAGTTACCGGTGCATCCTGGAGAGGACAGGGAGTCAGGGCTGCTGCTGCACCAATGGGGCAGAGACCTTATGGGGAGCGGGAGGGAGAGGAGCCGATGGATGAGGGGATCGAGAGGATCCCTCCCGTGTCCCCTCCCGTACCCCGGCCCCGGGAGCAGCGCACCCCGGGCTCTGCATCCCGGTTCTGGCTCCGTGTCCCAACTCTGCATCCCGGTTCTGACGCCTTGTTTCCCTCTGCATCCCGGTTCTGTGTCCTTCCCTCTGCATCCCACCTCCGTGCCCCTCAGCTCATCCCAGCTCAGCTGCGGGACACCCCCCCGCCCCGGTATCTCCCCCCCTCGGTGCAGGCGGGGGGACACCGGAGGCACCAGCCCTGCCCGGGACCGGGGTCCCCCCCTCTCCGCTCCCCGCGCATCTGCCGGAGACATCCCTGCCGCAGCCATGGAGACCCGGGATGCAGTTGCTCTGGCAACCGAGGCTATTTGGGTACCAGTCGTGTCTGTGTGTGTCCCCCCCGAACCCACTCCCGCTGCTCGGGGGTGCGATTCCCCCGTGGGAACCTACTGCCCCGTGGGGACAACGGCACCGTGTCCCTCCCGGGAGGAACCCCGGGAACATCAGACGGGGCAGAAACCGACGTGAGGGGCGGGAGGGGTGTCCCCGGGGAGGAGGGTGTGGGGGTGGTCCGGACTCACCTCAGGTACCGGGGAGGCTCCCGGCGGGGACCGGCTGCGGAGCTCATACCGGGCAGCGGGATGGGACGAGCGGCAGAGCCCTGCGGGAGCGGCGGCTCAGCCCGCCCGCCCCCCACCCCCCCGGAGCTTCACGGTGCCGCCCGGGGGAGGCGACTCCGGTTGCCCCCGCCCCCCCCCCCCCCCCCCTCCTTCCCCGGGCTCACCCCTCCGCCGGGAGCATCGCATCGCGATGCTCCCGGCGGAGGGGTGAGCCCGGGGAAGGGGGGGGGGGGGGGGGCAGAAATCACATCCACGACCCCCCCCCATCCCGGGGTCCCTGCACCCAGCAGGGACCCCGGGAAGCACCTTCCCTCCCCCGAGAGACGGGAACACCTCGAAGACTCAAAACCTGTGGATTTTTCCTCCCTACCCCAACCCCCGACCCCGGTGGAAGCTGCATCTGCAGCATCAGAGCCCCTCCCCCCCCCAACTCCCACCGTGATGCTGAGGGATAAGTCCCCACTGCAGGGGACAAAGAGGGACTGGAAGTGCCTCTCCGGTGCTTTCGGCAGCTGGAACACGGCCTCGGCTCAGCCTCCGGCCACCTCTCGCAGCCCACCCCACCCCACGCTCCCACCCCCATCTGGGGCTCCGGGAAGGAGAGCCAGGACCCCCCCCGGGCCATGCAGGACCAGGGAAAAGCAGCAAACGCCCCGGGAACGGTGAAATTGCCCCCTAGGGGACACGGGAGCCGTACAGGAACACTCATGACACTGTGTCCGACACCGCAGCTCTGTGTGGTTTTAATAAGAGACACCAGGAGAAAGTGGCACCGCGGTGGCGGGGGAAAGTGGCACCGCGGGAAGCGCTGTGCCTCAGACGTAGTACTGCAGCCCGAATTTCTCGTTGTCCATCTCGCTGGAGGGGCGCAGGTAGTAGAGCTCGTCCAGCGTCGGGGGGACCCAGCGGTCCGTGTGGAACAGGGACTCGCCGACCTGGATGGGGAGAGCGCACTGGGGACGGGGACAGGGACAGGCAGAGCCGCTGCGCAGCCATCAGCATCCCCCTCACCCCCAGCTCTGCACCCTGACGGGGGGGGATGAGCTTTGCCCTCTGTACTGCCCCTTCTTGGGGGGGCTTCTTCCCGCTCAGGCGATCCGAGTTTCCCAAAGGATCCCACATGGAGCCAAACGCACGGGGACAGCCGCTTCCCGCCCCGGGGTGGCCTCCGGCACCCCCCCCCCCCCATCCCGGGAGTCACAAACCTTCCAGCCAGGAACGTCCTTCATGATTTTGGCCTCTTCGTCCAGGTTCTGCCGCAGCAGGCGGAGGGTTCTGCGGGGGAGGAGGAGGCTGAGCCCGGTGCGGGGGGGAGGGGGGGGTTGCAGCGCCCGGCGGGGCCCCCCCGCGCCCCCCACCCCCCGCCCGTTCGGTACCTGCGGTCCGACTCGGCCTGCAGCAGCGGCATCAGCGCGATCCGCGCCTCCAGGTCCTCGATGAGCAGCCGCCTGCGCCGGGACGGGACCCGTCAGAGCTCAGCGGGGCACCGGGAGGGGGGGGCCCGGCACCGGGAGAGCACTCGGAGGGGTCCCGGGGAGGGGAACGAGGTGCCAGAGGCGGTGACCCCTCGGGGAAGGGACGCGGAGGGGTAAAACGGGGGAACCGGGGGAGGGCGAAGCGTCCCGGGGAGGGACCGGGACGGGACGGGGTGGGGGGAGCCCCGGGGCGGGGAGGCGGCACCTGCGCTCCCGGTTCCATTTGATGATGGTGTAGTAGCCCAGGAGGAGACTGCCGACGCCGAGCGCGAAGAGGCTGTAACCTGCGGGGGAGAGAGAGCGGGTGAGGGGGCGGCACCGGAGACACCGCACCGCACCGCGCCGCACCGCACCGCGCCGCGCCGGGCCGGGCCGCCCCCGCGCAGCCGCGCGGTCCCGCTCGGCGGCCGCCGCCCACCTGAGAGGCCGCGGCGCGGGAGGTGCCGTTTGTAGTCGATGGGCCCGTACCCCCCCGGCGGGGCCATGTCCTGCTTCACCTTCGGCGCCGCCATCCCGGCGGCCGCACCGCACGTCACTTCCGCCGCGCTCGGCCGGAAGCGCTCCTGCCGTGGGGAGGGGGACGCGCATCACGTGACAGCGCCTCCCGCAAAGCGCCGCCGACCGCGCCTTAAAGGGGCAATGCCGCAGATGGGGCCCACCCGCGCCGGTGCCGGTGCAACCGGGGGGGGGCATGGGGGGACCGCGGGCCGGGAGGCGGCTGCGGCCGTGAGGTGTCACCGAGCACCCGGGCAGGAGGCGGGGAGGGGGAATACCGGGAGCCCCCGCTGCGCTCTGTGCACGGATCCTGCAGCCGGAGGGGTGCTCAGCCCCCTCCGTGCACGGCCGGTACCGGGACACCCCCCACGGGGGACCGAAGCGGCCGCTGGAGCTGCGGTGGGGGGGGGGGGGGGAGGCGGAAGGTGGGGGGCACCCGCTGGCAGGCAGCCCCCAGCCCATGGCACCCACGGGCGAGCGTGCCCCAGGAGTGCCCCCATGTGCGAGCACCCACCGGCAAAGCCTGCGCTGAACAGCCGTGCCCCCCCCCCGGCAGGCGGGCACTGGCAAACACGCTCCCACCAGTGAAGCAGCCCCGGGCAGGGGGCTCCCCGCAGCCCCTCGCACCCCAAACCCCCGGCTCTGCTCTGCCCCCGCAGCCCCGCGGTGGCCCCGCAGTCAGCACCCCCATAAATCTCTGCACCCCCCCCCCCCCCGGGGGGGTCCCAGGGCAGGAGCAGGGTGAGGACCCCCGCAGCGCCCTGTGCCCCCCGGGATGGTTTTTCCCGGCTCCGTAAGCCCTCGGACGCTTCAGATCAAGGTCACTCTTGTCTTAAGCTCTAATCGGTGGCCGTAATCCCTCGGCTGCCGCGGGGGCTTAATAACTTTGCAGATGGCACAGCTGAGGGCGAGACACGGGGGGCAGCCCGGGGAGGGGGGACACTTGGCCCGAGCCCCGCGGGCAGCAGCTCCCTGCTTTCTCCAGCGCCGCTTCGCTCCCCGACTCTGGCGGGAGCCGTGGGAGAGGGGGAAGGATCACTGCCTCCCGGCCCAAATCCTGCGGCCGGGATGCCCGGGGGACTGCAGTGCTGGGGAGGGGGGTCTGGGATAGGGGACGGGGAGGACACGGGGAGGGGTGAGCCCAGGGACGCCCGTGGTCCTCATGGGATGCGCCTCCTGCTCCTTGCCCCATCCTCCTGAGTCTGAGGGTTCGTTAGCGCTGGAACTGGGTTCTTCCTCCGCGTCGGCCTGTGTAGATGACCAACTCGCTCGGCTGCCCCGGGACCGAATCATTTCATTGCAACCGAATTTGCAGGAGAACCGAGCCGAGACGCGGGCAAAAACCCTTTCGGGGGAAGGAGCGGCCACCCCCTGACCCGCCGGCTGGCTCCTGGCCTTGTCCTCCCCCCCACTTTTGGCAGAGATGGTGTCAAACCCGACGGTGCCCCGCGATGTCCCCTGGGAAAAGTGCATCTGGAGGGGAAAACGTGAGTGTTATCTCCCTGTCTGAGCGCTTTCCCGCTGGGTGCCCCTGGAATAAGCATCACCTTCGGACGCAACCCCAAATCCGGCGCTGCGGCAGCTTCTCACCCCATCGAGAAAACAAACCCGTCCCCTCGGTCCCTCGCTGCCAGCTTTGCTCACGCGTGGAGCACCGAGCCCGGCCAGGGCACCGTCAAACCTCACCCCCCACTGCTGCTGGTTTGAGCCGCGGCTCCCCCGGAGGGGGGGTTCCCGCTCCCCGGCCCCGTTCCCACGCCGGGAGCCGTTTCCCCATCTCCCGTGTGGTCCCGTCACCGCCGTGTGCTCCGGGATCGGGCTCTGAGCTCCCCCGGGACACGGAGGTTTTCCCTTTGAGGATGCTCCAGAGAAGAGGCTGCACCCCCCGGGGGTGGGGGGGGGGGCACCCCCGCGGTGGCTGCTCCCCACCACTCCTGGACCGACGGAAACCTCCCGCTGCCTTTATTTTCCTGATTCTGAGAAGACAGAAAGCCATGGCTGGCTTGATTAAGCTCGCAGAGCTAACGAGCCAGGGGAAATTCAGGTGTGGAAGGGATGCGGGGGCAGCACGGGGGGGGCGGGGGGGATTTTGATGGGGGAGGATGTAATCTGACTGGGAAAACACTGAGGGCACGGCTCGGACCGGCTCGGGGCTCTGTGGATGCTCCAGTCCCACCACACGCAGCAGGGAAAGGCTGGAGAAGCCCCCCAAAGGCAGCTCTGGGGGTCGGGGGGTTGTGATTCAGGGGGTGAATTAAAGACACAGGACGAGGGGAAGGGGAAGGGGAAGGGGAAAAGGGAGGGGGAAGGGGAAAAGGGAGGGGGAAGGGGGAGGGGAAGGGGAAAAGGGAGGGGGAAGGGGGAGGGGAAGGGGAAGGGGAAAAGGGAAGGGGGATGGGAAGGGAAAGGGGAAGGGGAAGGGGAAAGGGAAGGAAAAAAGGGAGGGGGAAGGGGAAGGGGAAGGGGGAGGGGGAGGAGAAGGGGAAGGGGGAGGGGAAAGGGAAAGGGAAAGGGAAGGGGGAGGGGGGAGGGGAAGGGGAAGGGGAAAGGGAAAGGGAAGGGGGAAGGGGAAGGGGAAAGGGAAGGGGAAAGGGAAGGGGAAAGGGAAGGGGAAGGGGGAAGGGGGAGGGGCAGGGGAAAGGGAAGGGGAAGGGGGAAGGGGGAGGGGGAGGGGAAGGGGGAGGGGAAGGGGGAAGGGGGAGGGGGAGGGGGAGGGGGAGGGGGAAGGGGAGGGGAAGGGGAAGGGGGAGGGGAAGGGGAAGGGGAAGGGGAAGGGGAAGGGGAAAGGGAAGGATAAGGGGAAGGGGAAGGGGGAGGGGAAGGGGAAAGGGGGAGGGGGAGGGGGAGGGGCAGGGGAAAGGGAAGGGGAAAGGGAAGGGGAAGGGGGAAGGGGGAGGGGAAGGGGAAGGGGAAGGGGGAGGGGAAGGGGGAGGGGAAGGGGAAGGAGAAGGGGAAGGGGAAAGGGAAGGGGAAGGGGAAAGGGAAGGGGAAGGGGAAAGGGAAGGATAAGGGGAAGGGGAAGGGGGAGGGGAAGGGGAAAGGGGGAGGGGGAGGGGGAGGGGCAGGGGAAAGGGAAGGGGAAAGGGAAGGGGAAGGGGGAAGGGGGAGGGGAAGGGGAAGGGGAAGGGGGAGGGGGAGGGGGAGGGGAAGGGGAAGGGGAAGGCATTCAGCCTCGTTTCCCAGCAGACAGGGTGTTGTTTCTGGGTCCGGAGTGTTTTAACGCTTACCTGGGGATTTTCTCTGCTGGCAAATCACCCTCGCGCAGGCGGCGTGACTTCGGCAGGACACCCACGCGCGTTCCCCGATCCAGCCCGGCTGCGCACAGACGGGGAGGGAGAGGAAAAACGGGAGAGACCCGTCAGCTCATTCACAGAGAAACCCCATCCCCGAGCAGCCCGCAGCCCCCCAGCTCCCTTCCACCTCGGAAGCCGAATTTCTGCCTTTATCTCCGACCGGGTCCCGTGGCTTTGCAGGACCCTGAGACCTCCCCCGGGGTCAGGGGCTCCCGGGCCGGAGTCGGGGGAGCTGAAGGCTGAGGGAGACTCCATCCCTGGGGAAAACCGAAGCCAGAGCTCTGCCTGGATGTCAGCTCCATGCAAAGGCATTTCATTGTTGCCTGTTAATTGCCGGAAGATGCAAAACCCATCGGGTTTTGTCCTGCTGCCTCCGCTGCAGCAGGGAGGAGGTGCTGAAGGATGGGCTGCAGCAATGCCCCGGCATCACGAACCCCCGGCTGCCCCGCTGCACCCACAAAAAAACCCACCGATAATGGTCCCTTCTCACCTGTGAGGTGCATCACCGCGGCACCGGCAGGTCACTCCTGAAGCCGGGTGTCCGGTCCAGGCAGCACCGCGATCCGGGAACTGCTGGGAACAGCAAGGGAAGAGCCGCCCAGCAAAGAGGGGCTGCGTCGCGCTGGGGTCTTCGTAGAATCCTAGAATGGTTTGGGTGGGAAGGGACCTTGAAGACCACCCAGTGCCACCCCCTGCCCCGGGCAGGGACACCTCCCCCCAACCCAGGTCGCTCCCAGCCCCATCCAACCGGGCCTTGAACCCCTCCAGGGATGGGGCAGCCACAGCTTCTCGGGGCACCCTGCGCCAGGGGCTCAGCGCCCCCACAGCCAACAAGTTCTTCCTCAGATCTCAATCTCCCCTCTTCCAGTTTAAAGCCATTCCCCTTCATCCTGTCACTCCACGCCCTTGTAAAAAGTCCCTCCCCAGCTCTCCTGGAGCCCCTTTAGGCACTGGAAGGGGCTCTCAGGTCTCCCCGGAGCCTTCTCTTCTCCAGGCTGAGTCCTTTCTCTGCAGACGGCGGCCACCGGAAGAGCACCTGAGGGCCGATGCGCCGGGCACTCTCCTGCTTTGAACCCCCAGTTAAAAATGAGGCTTAATTACTGCAAAAAGGGAACAAAGAGAAGTCGTTGTGTTTTGCAGGAGTCATTATTGCACAGCTTGGGCTGTCTTGACAAATTCCTTTTTAAATAAACAACCTTTATCCTCAGGAATAGAATTCCTTATTCAAATAATTGGTATTTAGGCAATTATTCAGGCTTCTGCTAAGCAGTATCTTGATTTTCCCACGGGATTCGCCCGGAGGGAGAGGGCTCAGCTGGTTCCGGCATCCCCTCAGCCCCCCGCTCCCGAACCAAACCCTTTGTTCCAGTCTGGGATGCCCCAAAACCCTTCGCCTGTCTCATTTCCCCACCAGCGCCAGAGGCTGGAGAGGGAAGTGGGGGACTGACGTGAAAAACAGCTTTTTAATAATTTACTTGTATTTAAAAGGGGTTTTATATGGTACGCCTTAAACCTACTGTGGCTGCAGTGACCAAGAGCGGCTCCTTGTTCATCACTGAGATTTATAATTTATCTTTAACAGCAAAGAAGGTATTTAACGAGCCGGACTTCCCCTTCTTCGGCTGTACTGATGACAGCCTGAGGTTTTCTCCTTTCCCCGGCCGAGGAGGACACGCCGGGGCGGGGGACACGTGGCACAGCTCCCACCTCCTCCAGCAAGGTGGGACCGCGGCGCCGGCACCGCAGCGGGAGCTGATGCAATCCCACCCCGCTGTGACGCTGCGGCCGCATCATGCTGCCGCCTTTGGGACCGGGCCAAGGGCTCGTTAAGATCAAAACGAAGCTCGGAAGCTCCTTGGGGACAAGAGGACGAGGGGAGACCCTCCATGGGGAGCAGGGCGGGGGGTCCAGAGCAGGTCCAGCCCTGGGGCAGCCCCGAGAAGTGGCTCTTCTGTACCTGGTGGGGTACGGGGAATAAAATCGGTTGTGGACGGTGTTGCAAGGGTTATCAGGAGCGATTCAAATCCTCCAGGCTCTATTAATGCTCCGGAGGGGATGTGCTCCCCTGATACCCAAAGGGCTTCCTCCTCCTCCTCCTCCTCCTGCCGAGGGGCTCAGCCCCTGCCCGGGCTGCTGGGGGCATTTCCAGTGGCTGCATTTCCTAACGGAGCCCCTGAATTGGGAGTTTTCCAGTAGATGTAACCCTTCAGACGCCGGCAGTATCTAAATCAGCACAACAGTATCACCTCTGTGGTTTTTGAGACGCTAACCCGCGGTACGGGACCTCTCGACAACGTTATCTGGTTCATCTGTCCCCAGAGCGTTCAGCTATTGCTGTCTTCTACCACTTCAATCCACAGGAGCTCCATGTTTTCGGTACCAAAATAGCCTAGCGCTAATAGCTTGCACTTCAGCAGTTTTGTATAAAAAGACTTCCTCAGTAAGAGCCTTCACCAGCACAGCAATTAAACAGCTTTGAGGAAAATGCAATAGCTTGAATTAAACTGGTTCCTGAACTTGCGTGCTCAGAAATTTAGGTATTTTCCAATTCTAGAAGGTCAGAAGCAGCTTGTAAAGGACCCAAAAAACCATCCCCTGAGCCCTGACGAACATCAAACACTTCAACCATCTGTGAACACAGCGGAGGGTTGAGGTCTGAGCTGACCCAGTCACATCCAGCAGCACTGGGAGCGCTGGGCTGGGGGTCCCGGCTCTGCACCACACCGCCCCCGGTGCCACCGGCTCCTCAAACAAGGCTTTGTCCCATGCCGTAACCTCCTCCTTCTCCTCGCTGCTCTGCCTTGCACGCCATCAGCAGGACCTGGGGGACACTCCTCCCATCGCGTGGGCTCTTGCAGTTCCAAAACCGGGTTTTACGACGCCAAAACGAGTTATTCCTGCTTTCACCAGGAACAAACCACGTTTCCTCCTGGGCGATTTGGGGCGTTTCCATCCAGAAGGCTCCTCACCAGAGCACAGCCGGGCACCAACATCGCTTCTTCCCCGAGGCAGCATCTTCCCACCTACCACGGGCCTGGCTGGCGGTGGAGCGGGGCTGGGAACGGCGCCCATGCTGGTCCGGGCAGGATGAGACTGGGATGCTGGATGAGGATGCAGCTTGGCGTCACGGCCAGACAGACAGACAGACAAACACCCAGGGCTCTGTCCACATCCACGAATCCCGAGTTACCCTTGTGGTCTCGCTCTTGACCATGCAAACGCAGACACTGCGCATGGAAACCTGAGCTGAAAAAAATAGGTATTTTTTCACTCCCTTCAAGCTTGGCTTCGTTGTAGAGCAGGAACCGTGTGCCGCCTTCCCTCTCTCCTCCCAAACCAGCGACTCCGGAGCACGGGCTGTCAGCAAAGCTGCGTTTCTTCACCTTGCTGCAGATCACTATGTGCCGACCGACAACGCGCATGGCTTTGGGGAGCTGCCGGTACCAGGAGCGACGGACCGGCCGCGCACCACGTCTGCGGCACTTCACAGCCCGCTGAGTGATGATGCACCAACCGCTGTGTTTTCATGCGGAATCGGGGCCAAAAATATTCAGGGAACGTTCTTGTTCAAGTCAGCGATCTACATCTCCCATTCCGTGTCCCAGAGGGGAGCGATCCACCGGCTTCTTGAGTTATCCTGGAGTAGCTAAATAAACTTATTGATGGGTTTCAAGTACTCCAGGAGGAACACGGGGTTAAGTTCCTAGTTTGGGAATTGCAGAGTGACCACAACTGCAGCTCACCAGCTCCCAGGCTGCTCCATGGCACACGGGCAGGACGCAGGTGGCTTTTTTCATCCTCTCCGGCTCGCTGACTCGGGAGGCAAAGTTTTCACAACGGGACACGTACGATGGCTAAAAACCAGAGGGTGACCGAGAGGCAGAGAGCAGAAAAGCAGGGCGAGGAGAAGGGTTGTTCCTGCCTCATTTCCGCCTGGAGAGCGCGTGTGCCTGTCCACATCCAGAGATGGCATCTACAGGGATGTTTAATCTGTTTGTGTCTTGATTCCAATCCATAAAATTCCACCCAGACATCACCTTGTGCAGCCTCTCCCTCTCTCTTCCGGGGGGGAGAGGAGTGGACCAGACCATCCCATCAGCTCAAGCATCCTCACCGATGGGCGACGGACCTCGGACGCGACACGCTGACAATAAGAGGCAGAGCCAAGAGCTTGTCCATGTGTTTATTGTCATTCAAATACTAAAAATCCCTCACGATACAACATACAGTTACCGATTTCAGATTCTTCCGCCATTGAGACTATCAGATTTTAGTGGGATTTTTTTTTTTTAATTTTTGTTTTATTATCAAAGATTTAGAGTCACAATAAATACGAGTGACAAAAACATACCCTGCACTGGCGTAACGTTACTCTGTTACACTCCTGTGTTAGATGATTATAAATTCTCTTTTTTTTTCTTGTTTTAAAAAAAGCACAACGCAAGTTATTTCGCTAAATGCAATATACAGCGTAACTCTGCCTTGAGCAGACAAACACTACTGCGGTTCCTTGAGGTCTTTTTGCATTTTATATATATATATATATTTATATATTTATTATTTTTTTTAAAAAAAAAAGCCTTCTGTTACCCCTCCTTCCAAAAGGAGAAAGTGAGAAATGAGCCAAATCGGGTTTCCGATGAGACCTGCCTAAGCCTGCTCCGCTCCACTCACTTCTGCAGCCCAGCTCCCCCAGTTTCCATTCTGAGCTGTACTTTGGTAGTATTCTTTTTTTTTTTCCTTAGTAAGCAAAAAAAAATGCGACAACTAGGTCTGAGAATTCAGACGTAAATGAACGGTTCCCCACAACGATGATGAAAAAACTCTATAGAAAAAACACCAACCCCAAACTACCTCAAAGTTAAGATTAACCAAGTCTTCCTCACTGTTACAGCTGGAATGCCATTTACAGAAATCCTCAGAATACAAAAATTAGCAAAGTCACCCTTTACATGAACTGGAAAAGCCGTCCAAGTCGACTGCGCTATAAAAATAAAAGGTTCAACCGGGCCACTCGTCGTGTTTCTGAGCAAAGGACTGCAATCTCGCCGAGGCTCAGCAATCAAACAGATAATAAATTAGGTTATAAAAAAAATAAAATAAAATAAAATAAAACAAAACCAAAAAACCACACAGCTCCCAAATTGCAACACGGGTTTCAAATGAAAATCCGGGGTTTATTTCACAAGTTGCTAAAATCTAAGTACAATAGTCATTTTCATTATTACTGTATTATAAAATCTTGTAGTCGCAACGTCTCAAAGAAAGGTTATATGGCTTGCAAGAACCAAGGCTGCTCTAACCCTCTCCCCAGGAGAGGGGGAAGCAAGCAGCATCCGAGCAATGTCAAACCAGCTCATGCAGCAGTTTGCAGCGAAGCAGTGGAGGGTCGGGGAAACAGGACACGACGCCGGATACTCCACCTGAATGATACCGATTTACAGGTTCGGCTGTCGAGCAGCGCGGTCAGTCTCTTGTTCCGAGGGAGCCTGAAGTGAAATGGTCTTTGTCCAGGAGAGGGCCGACGCGGTGGCTTTCGGACAGCTCTGCGGCAGAACGGATAGCCCTTACGGAGGCAGGAATCCCCAACGCGACAGCAGGAGAAATAAACCAAAGGTTTGTTCTTAAAAGCAGGTCTGACCCCCCCTCCTTCAATTCCCAAACAATTTAACCTTTAGGGCGTAACACCATTTTGTGACTATTCCATCGAATTGAGCTTTTCGGTTTGCCTTTTTTTTTTTTTTTTTTTTGCGTGTTTTTCTGCAGGAAGGGGAAGATACAGATGGGGAGGAGGAGATTTGGAAAGACTGCAGCAAGTGTTTTAACAACTATCTAAACCTAACATGGTACCTTAACCAGCCCAGTTCAACACGACTCAACTGAATACGCAGTTTTGACCATAAAGGAAGAAGCAATTCTTCTGGCATTTAACACGTGTATACCACTCAAGTCTTTTCCCAGTGCATTTATCTAAAACTTTGCAGAAACATATATGCAATAAATATATCCTTTAAGTTACCTGCAACACTCCCAAGAACCACAGATTAAAGCTACGCCGAAATTGGTTTGAATCCCGACAGCCAAATATGCGTGTGATGTTTTCTGTTCACTTACAAAGCCTTCAAAATAATTCTACCCCAATACTTAAGTTAATAATTATGGGGCTTTATCGTACACTAAACGAAAGCAGATTGCGGTCTAACATTGCTGAGGGAGCAACGTTTGTAAGAGAGTATAGGCAGACTCGTTTTTACTGTCAGCTCAGAATCTTAAAATAGGTCTTCTCAATTATTTTAAGGCTTATTTTAAGTCTCCCTTATCCACTGTGCTGAAATTCAAGTTTACAGGCTGCTGCACTGAACTGGCGGTATCCAAAAAGGTTTTGACGTAGCTTTTAAAACAGGCGAGTTTAATACTTCTGCCCCTCTTTCCATTCCCCTTTTCTCCAGCATCAGCTGAAGCTAAAGCTACCCCAAAACACTGGAAAGAAATTGTGAAGTTGTCCAGGCTTCCCAAAAAGGTGTCTGAATTTTAGTTTGAGAAGTTTTGCTTGTTCTTTTTAAACAAATGCACTCTTCCCAGGTGATTTAACAGTGCTAGTCATTTGCATCAATGATGAGATAATGCAGGCGTTTGTCAGAAGAGAGAAAAAAAAACCCAAAAAACTCCACACAGGTAAGGAACTGAAACTTTTTCATAATATTTCAAAGTGCAAAAATAAAATGCACTCAATTTCTCTCTCCACATCTCCCAATCCAAAATATCTCGGAATGAAAAGAAAAATTAAAAACTCAAACCAATTCCTCTCATCCCCATTTAGCTCTTAATATACATTTGTAAAACAAACAAAAAACAATGTCAAATTGAAATTCTAGGGCTTTATACAGCAACAAATACCATTTTGCAAAACTAGGTCTTCTATACTACCGAACAGTTTTCAAAGTATCTAAATACTGATATTCACACAACAGAAGAGGGGCTAAAATGAACAACTTTTTCACTATGCAATAGTTAGATCTGAAGGGGGACAACCCTATACAGTTATTGGTTCAAAGTTAGATCTAACAGCAACTGCTAAGAAAATAGATTCAGCATAGACTGAATAGTAACCCCTCCCCCCCTTTTCTCTTATATATAGATATATAGATATATATATATAATTTTGCAAATAATTCTTATCAGCACTACTTCTAGTACTGATATGCAACATAAGTAGTAAGGCATGTATTTCTGCCACTTGAATTCAACTTTAATTTGGGAGAAGCACAGGGAAGAAGGAGGGAAGATGACGAGAAGAAAAAAACAAAACCGGACCTGATGGATTTGGGTTTAACCTGTGGAATCCCCAAAATATATTAAAACCACGTAGAAACCTGTCCTTAAAGCAGGGTTACCTAAAGCTCTATAAAAATGAAATACTGAAGTGATGGACAGAGGAGCATGCTTGGTACGCCTGGAAGAACGGAGCTCTAGAAGGATCAAGGTCGGCAGTCCTGCCCCCAACATGCCCAACGCGCGCTGGCACGGTCATGGGGCCACCGCAGCACGGACCGGGACCGGCCACTTGTCGGCGGGTACGGGCAGAGGAAGGAGCCTGAGACCTGATGGCAGCCTCCCGGTCCCCTGCTCCCTCCCCTCGCCCTTTCTGATTGCGTGCAGCTTCTGGAATTCCTATTATTTTTTTTTTTTCTTATTTTTGAGTAAAATTGCTCAAAACAACAACAACAAAAAAAACCCTCCAAAAAGAAAATAATCAAAAACAGTTTCACTTTTAAGTCTCTGGGAACATATGAAAGGCCCAACTGCTCTTCGCTGAGTTAGAAAGACTGAACAAAGGTGTTTGTCTATTCAGTAAATTAGATTTTAGACTACCAACAGTTCAAAGTCTATTCAAAACAGAATCCAACAAAAGTGAGAGACTCCTGCACTGGTTCCCACCTACCAGACAAGTTTTGGTGGCAGCCAGTCCCTTAGAAAAAAAAACAAAACCCATACTCAACTGGAATTTGAGTTTGCACTTATTTATCATTAGCTCATCATCAGAAGATTTGGAAACATTATAATCTGTAGACTGCCTTCCCGGCTGGAGGAGGGGCAGGGAAGAAAAGCAAACATGAACTCGGCTCACTAAATGCATCTGCAAGATGGGGTTGAAGTTCCTCTCTCCTTGAACTGACATCCATGCTCGAGCGCGAACGAACACCACGTTCCTGGCGAATGGGTAGTTATTAATAGAGAAACTGAAGGCAGAGAGTCGTTTAGTCCTCCTTTTGTGCTGGTGACAAAAAAAATCCAAACTAAATACATACAGCCAAAAAAAAAAAAAAAAGAAAGAATTCTTCCCCTTCCCTGACAGCCTTCACCATCAGTCAATCAGAAGAATCTGAGAACCAAACGAGCTGAAGTCTTTCCCACCCACGTGGTGTCATTTTCTCATAGCAGGGACAGCAGCACTCGATGGGATGAGGAGTGGTCTTCTTGCATCCTATAAAGCCTGGGGCATATCCAGCTGGGATTAAAGCAGATTCCACTGTAATGTGGTATAAAAAGGATGGCAGAAACAGGAAAGTCTTCCTCTTGGGCATTCCTCTGTATTATTTCCACGTGGCGGACTGTGGGATGGACCGTGGGGGAATCATATCCAGGAGATATTCACGCTGGCGGTCTACTGCTGAAGACGACTTGTGCACAGCTAAACTAGGATTAACAAAAGGTAAAGCCCCACCTGAGGAGATATAAAAGAGAAGAGAGAACAAGTGTCACCGTATGATAAAAACAGGAGACAAAACAGTGGCAAAACCACACTACTCGCATTTCACCCACGTGAAAACGGACCATCCAAGCATGGATGATGTAAGCATGGGGCACTACTGGCCACCAAGGTCAGACACCTTCAGAAGACGAAAGCTTCCAAAATCATCTGAACAAACAGGAGCAAGATTTTGTACCAGAAATGAAGATTTGAGCAGGCTAGAGCTCTCGGCAATGAAATTACAATTAAAATGATAAATTAAGCTGTCAGGAATAAAAGTAAAGAGAAATCAATTCAATACTGGGCAAGAAAGTAGGTCACAAAAGAGCTAGTTGCTACGGTGTTCTCTTCCTGGAGATCCTAATCATCATTTAAGAAAAGAAACAACTCTTCTCAAGCCAGATTCTTATCTCTATATAAAAAAGTTTAGATCAGAATTTGCAATTTCCATTTGTTCAAAGAAACAACTTAAGTTATTTCAATTCCTGAGGAACGCTGGGAGCGTGCACCGTAGCCTTACCTAGAGCAGAACCATCTATTTACCGTACGTTGCTTTCAGCAAAGAGAAAACACCAGTCACAATTTAAGGACTGAATTAAACTCCCAGAAACGAACGAGAAATTCCTGCAGCGTGGCACTGGCTGCACCTACAGACTCAGCGATGAACCTTCTGACGTTACACCTATTTAGTCTACTTAAAAACTACTGCTTTACACATTTATATTTGGCAGCACCACCTGATTGCCCCTTTTGATGAACGTAAACCCCACTGAAAGCAAGTGCCAACACCAATACTAAGAGCAGAGCCTCGGTACCGTCAGGCTTTCATGCAGGAAGTGCCGAAGAGAAAGCATCCTTACCCAAAGAACTATGATTGTTGGACAGAGTACAGCTAGTAAGTACAAAGAAAAGAAACTTTAGAGAAAAATCTACCTGTATTGATGGGAGTCTTCTTCCAGGCGGCAGCGCTGCCCTTGCTGACAGGTCTCTCAGCATGCTTACCTGGCCTACTCCCAAGTGCTGCTGCAGACGATGCATTCTGCAACTTGGGTGACTGGCTAAATGCATGCAACACTCCTCGGGGAGCTCCAGGAGGACCTCGAGACATCTGGCTAGAAGTCTGCCAAGAGAGCACAGGGTGAGACGGGCATAGCGGTCTTCTGCCTCTCAAGTGCAACAGCCTTGATGAACCTTTACCGCTCCTCTCTCCTCTCTTGGCTGCTGCCAAGTCTGCAACGCATTACTACAGTTTCAGGGCTGAAAACTTTCAAGACATCTCTACAACAAAATAAGAATCAGTTTTCTACTTCTGAAAGCACTTGTAAGGATGAGGAATTATAATCAACTGCAAAGCAGCAAAAAATGCGCTGGGTAAGCATGGCCATACACAGGCAGCACTCTACTTCCCTGTCCTAAATAACCAATACCTGGATTATTTCAACTCAAAGCAGCACTTAAGCAGCTTCTGTCTTCCCCCAAGTGAAAGGTGGTTTTACAAGGGGTGCGAGATCCAGTCCCTGCCACGGATGGTCGCTACCATCACCTTAAAACTTCACAAGCCACATTATGTGTTCTGGCTTAAACCATATTATTATTTTTTTCTGTCTTGGGTTAATTTGTTTGTGTGTATTTGGCACTGGAGCACCTTCTTCCATTTCATACATCCTAAAAACATTCAGGAACAGACTTTGCAAGCTATGAGTTAAACAGCCTGGACAATTACAATGAAACTGCATCGTTCTTCAGGTACAGAGAACGTAATTTGTACATTGGGTGCCCATTTGACAGAACAACACGTTCGCCAGCTTGGTTTTAAGCTCACACTCCAAGACAGGCACCGTAGAGCCAAAATGAAACAAGTTCACGCATCAGTTTCATGCCTGCATAGCAAACGCTCGTGCCTGGAGCTGCGGGACCCTCGCCCCATCGTCCCCCAGACAGGGCTTCTGGCGGACGGCGCCGTACCTGCTTGAGCGAGTGGTGCTGCACTATGGGGTCGGACTTGGTCTGTACAGGAGAGGCCGTCTGCTGCAGTATCCTCTGCTCAATCTCCTGCTCTTGCTGCAGCGCTTTTACGAAGGCAGCCTTCAGTCGGTTAGTGTGCTCAGCTTTCAAGGCCTTTTTCTGATTTGACGTCATGCAGGTTTCACACATAATGGTTCCGTTCTTCTCCTCCCTCCAACGGCAGGTGAAGTCAGTCTTACACTGAGCACACATATAGGGCTCACGAGATGATACAGGGACCGAAACTTTACCTGGAGAACACAACCAGGTTAGCTCAGCTCCATCTGTAGCTTCTATGAATGAATAATACTTGAGAAACCTCAAGAATATTTTAGCAGGAAAAAAAAAAGCGACAAAGCAAATCCTCCACCCTTAAGCTCCCTCAGACTGAAGCCTTTTGCATTGCTAAATCTTTCCAGTGGGTACTTCTTTAGATACTGGTTAGAGGATTCAGCAGTGATGGACAAACATGTGGCTCATAGGAGGTCAACAGCTCTGGGCAGAACTGGATGCACGTGAGAGAAATCTTTACAATCAGTGCCTAACCTATGAGAAATCAATTTTTTTTTTTTTTTTTTACAATTTTTTTAGATTTTTTTAGAATTTTAAATAAAACAGTTTGAAAATTATTAAAGGAATTGAATCCTAGATTCGACAGAGTATGACAATTTAATCCTGCAAAGCCTGAAACTCCTTGCTGCCTGCTACTGAGATAAAATCCAGGTGGGCAAGGTTCTCCCCCCGCCTTTGAGGAACACTTGTAATGTTATCTCACCTTGAGTTTCCAGCAAATTCTGCACAACTTCTTCCAATCCGACTAAGTAAATGAATTCGTTATTAGCCGCACTTGGCAGGAAGTTCATCTCTGGTGCAGGCGGCTTGGGAGGAGGGATCTCCAACAGCGTCTTCTCCAGCTGCTTCCGCAAGGCGAGCTTGGCGGCAGCTTGCCGGCTGGCCGGCGAGTCATTGGAGTTGACGATGGAAGCAGCGCTGGTCGTAGTAGCGTTAGCCTGAGCGGATGTCACGGTTGTACCTTTGATTGAAGTTGGCGAAGCCTGGGAGGAAACACGACACAGCTTAGTGACAAGCGCCAGATGGTTTGGTGCTTTTGAGACACGTGCTCTGCTCCCCCAAGAGGGACGGGAGGGAGGGAAGCAGCAGCGGCTCTGCTGCCACGCGGGGCCGTTTGTGCCCGGTGACGGCTGGCTGCTTGGGACTGGACCGACCTGCCTGCCGTTAAATCCTGTGTTTTGCAGGTGACCAAACAGACCACAATACATATGTTCACTGCAACACTGTACCCGTCATCTAACGCTCTAATTCTTTTTCTGAAGAATTTTTGTTTTTCTTGACTGATCACTTTTATAAGGCAGTTTTAGAAATTCTAAAGAAAAAAAAAACAAAAGGAGTTGTTTTCCTTATGATTTTGTCAAAGCACTGACTTTAAATTGTTTCCTTTATCTACAGCACTTGTACGCCAGTATCAGCGGTAGATGTTGAGTTGTTGCTTCAGTATGGCTTGGTGATTCAAGCAGGACCTTGTCCATTCTAATGGACACCTTCGTGTTTAAATACCAAATTTGAAATGAGGCACAACATTCAGTTCACTGAAATATGTATTTCTCCTCAATACTCTGCAATATTTTTCTTCATTCCTATGTACAGGAGGTGAATGTGAGCAGAGAAAGGGACTGCACAGGAAGAACGAGGAGCAGGATAGCTGCAGTAATAGGCAACCACATCACTTAGAGGACAGCAAGCTACACCAATTAGATGCAATAATCCAGTGATCAATAACTACAACGGTTCATCTGCATTCCTCAATGTTATGTTCGGCACAAATTATCTTGCGGAACTCACCTGCGGGATGTTGACGAGCAGGCTGGTGTTGGGGACGTTGGCGACGCGGATCAGACCCTGCTGGATAATTCGCTGCCCCTGAATTTGTACGCTGGGGACCGATGCCCGCGGTGCCAGCAGCAGCGGAGGCGGCCCCGTGCTGGAGTGCTGTCGGATGTTGTGGATTTGCTGGGAAGACACAGAAATGGGCTGATGCAATGGTGCCATGAAGGATGGGGAGGATTAGATAGCGGGAGGTAAGTGGTGGGAGTTGAATGGGATGACGTGATACAATGGAAGTGAGGCAAGGCAGGGAACGCAAAGAAAGCGTGATAATTAACATCCGTGTCAAAATGCGATGTTTTCCCCTTTCCCTCTGTCAAAACGGAACAAGCACAATGTAACATGAAAACAGATGCTCCTATGTGAGGCCATCACATTACAGCCAAAACAGCTGTACCAAAAAAATAAATAAATTAAAAATCTAAGTTTCCCAGTCAAACTTCTTTCAAAATGTATAGTTGTTAAGCCTGTTTCATTTTAAAGGCATTAGGAAAGCTATTTCTCAGAATGAGTTTTTCCTCCGTAATCAGAACAGGAAGAAAATGAAATACCCAATCTCTACCTTCCTCCCTAATGCTGGCTATGCAACAGATAAAAGCAGACCTTCTACTGCAAAATAAATCCCCATTTAACAAGGAAATATTTTTTTTTTTCTGGTATCCCACGGAAGTCATAATTTTCGAAAACCGTATCAAATTGAACATTGCTTTCCTACGCCTTTAGTGACACCACTATTTTCTGTTACAGGTGATAAAGACCCCGCAAAGCAGCACTTTCAGACTTCTAGTCGCCTATCTCATTTCAGCAGCTCTTATTCAATTGCAAGACAGATACAATGAGGAAAAAAAAGTGAGTTTTAGCATTTGAAAAGGTGAAATTGATATGACAGAAAGAATAATGAGGGGGGAAAAAAATGGAAGAACGAGGGATTGTGTTTCATTTCCTCTGCTGCCGCTCTCCTAAAAAGCGGGCGAAGCTGGAAGCCTGTAAATTAACTTTCATAATGAAGGCAAACAACCTGCTCTGGCGCAGCTAAGGGAAGCAGCTATGCAGGTAAGGCAGTATCCTGCATCACCACAGGACTTCCTCATGCTTCACTGGAAGCGTTATGGGACAGCACAATACACAGAACTGCAATGATGCAGGACCTTTCAGCAGCAATACATCCAGCCATATTAAGAAATTCCAGCAAGAACTTCACAGGTTCCCTCCTGACGAGCAGAAAGATGACTAAGGAAAGAGTTAAGACGCATTAAGGAAAAACAGAGCGGATCTACCACAAGGCAAATACTTACCTGTGCTCCTCTGACAAGAGGTGGCATTACTATCTGCGTGTTTTGCTGAGTTCCTAATTTTGAAGAAGTCTGCTGCCCTCCACGGACCAAGGGAGGAGGAATAACAGTGCCTGGTATACGTGTAGAAGAGGTCTGCAAAACAGAAAATAGTTTACTCGCACTGTTTTGTTCTGGTATACTTATGCGCACGCTCTCTTCTGCTGCTTAGTGTGCCGATAAAGCAGTCTCTGAAATCTTACGCAGCAATACAGACATATGTGAGGACGCGATGGCGGTCTGGCTACGCGCTCAGGGACTGTTCTCTCTCAGCCTGCACAGAAGTCAAAAGTTGAAGAGCAGTCCCGAACAACATTTTCATCTGCCCTCCCACCGCTGAAATTCAGTCTCTCAAGAACTGCTGTCGCACCACAGAGACACGCCACGACCCCCGCGGGAGAGCAGGGGCTACACGAGCGCAGCTCTCCTCTCTGGCTCATGTGATGGATGCAGTGACTGTCTTGAGCCAATGAAAGACTGCACGACAAGAGATGGTGGGGCTGGCTTCAGTGCAGTTAGTGTCCAAAAAAAAGAGGGGAAAAAGTGTATTTGGGGGAGGGGAGTAAGAGAACAGGGAAATACAAATTGCTGTCTTCAAGGAGAAGCACAGGGCAGAGAGAAGTTGGAGATGCAGGAACCCGGGGAGGTGAGCAGAGTGGGCATGTGCACGTATGTGGGAAGGAAAAAACGAGACAGGAGAAGGGGAAAGCTTTAGAAAAGCAAAAAAGAAAAGGAGTCAGGCTAAAGAAATTTGAAAAATTGCTACCCGTGCTTTTTGGGCTGCAGACTGCATTAAATCCTCAAAGTTTCTCATGACACTATAAAAGGTGATACGGTTTCATGTGTTGCATTCCTGCAGACCACTAACGCTACGCAATTGAGCCTGAGAAGCACTCACCGCTCAAGAGCAACAAACCTCTCCATCCTGTTCATGTGGCTTTACACATCTCGCCACCTTCCTCACTCAAGCCCCAAGCTGACCATCATCTGTGAATGAAGACTTGTAAAAACACTGAAACTCCCACTTCCCTGAGTTACCACGTGTGCACATATTTAGGCAGGTGGGAAGTTTTATCCGCTTGTTATGCCTTTCAACTGAAGACCAAATGTTAACTCAACTCCTACACACAGGAATTAGTAGAGTTTTTAGAGGCAAGCAAAAGCAGATGGAGGTTAGATTAATTTGCCCAAACACCGCAAATTAGACAGAATAACTTCAATTCTGGATTCTTAGCTCCCAGCTCTCTGCTCTGTCCAACCGAAGTCTCACTGTTTGTTTGCTGAAGATTTAACTCGTGGTCCAGTTCCTCTGAAAGTGCTGTCTTCAGTGAAGGCAACTTGCCTCAAGGAAGAGATTACTCCAACTGACAGATTGCTTTAGGTTTTGTGAACGTTTCCTAAATGGAGAGCAAATTCACCCCTTCCCTCGAGTACAGCATTCAAGGGGATTTTGAAATGGAGAGTTGCCATTTTCCAAGTGAAAGTATTTTGTGCTGAAGCAGTTTTGAAATTTGTTTCAAATTAGCCCAAGGTAAATAACCAGAAATGTTTTAAATCCAAAAGCAAAACAAGATACTACTACACTCAAGAGGAAGATTAGGTTGACAGATGTCAATTGCCTCTGCTTCCCCCCCCGCCAAGGCTTTCCAACATTTCATTTAATTTAGTCTGAACCAAGACCATTCCTACCATCGTGTGCCATTCAGCCACCAAGCCAAAAAAGAAAAACGTATGATTCACTCAGCTCTTACAGTTAATCATACCGAGGGCACAATTAAGTCTCTTGAGGGTACGGCAACAGGCTGCCACAATATTTCTGTGACATAACTCTGTGGCATCCTCTTTCGCCAAAGGTCGTTAGTACTAGTATGGATGTATTTACCAGCAGAGTGGATCAGGATGATCAGCCACTGAAAAATAAGCTTATGAGGGTTATTTGCGTGTGACGTCCTACTTCTATCTCCCACCCCAATCGTTCTTAAAAAGTTTATAGTGGGGTTTCGGGAGTTAGAAAAAAAAAAACAAACACAAAACCTCCACCTGACTCCAGGCCATTAATGTGATGGGATTGTCCTTTCCTGTACTGTGCACCTTCTTCTCTGCTCCGTGCCCTAAACCTGGCAGCCTGGCCCACCCCACTGACCTGGAGGGACGGCTTGCCAGCAGGAACGCTCTGCGGTCCCCGCACCAAGGGCGGAGGGGTGGCCACAGCACTCCCAGAGGAACCAGCAGGCTGGAAGAGGAAAAACCAGAAAGAAAGCAGACGAGTGTAAGGGTGTAAGCAGAATTACAGAAGCTAAGGGAATAAAAGCGTTTTTACCTCCTTGTGCCTCAGTAAGAGAATCTTCAAAGACTGTGGTTCCCCCCCGCCCCCCCATCCCTTTCTTCCTCCAAGCATCTCAACATGCGTATTTAAATGAAGAAATTATTAGGTAAGTATAGATAAGATTACACCAGGAAAATAAAAGAGCCTATACACCAAAAGCAGAGCAATGTGGAAATCTATTTCAGCAATCTCAGCTTAGAGCCCTCTTCAGTCTTATCCTCCATCACTACTAGTCTCAACTAATTAGGTTCAGGCATAATGCAAAGTGAAAAATAAGTTTAGGAAAAAGACTTCAGATATTAAGTAGTTTAGGATATGCCGTTTCACCCTAGTTAGTTCAAACACCCAGAGCTCATCGCTCAGCGTTCAGCAGTGAGTTGAGTGATGCAGGTACTTGCATTAGTTTTAATCCCATCTCCAGAAGCATTCAGTAGTCTGGGAGAAAGACGCCAATAAACCAACCAAAAGCAGCCAAGAGAGCTGTATTAACATCCACCTGCACCGTGAAGTGCTCTTAAATCTACACATCGCCCCCATCACAAAATCCATCAAGTCGGCATCACATGCTGTAAAATAAAATCGTTTAGTTGCCATTGTTACTTGAAATTTAGCCTGTGCCTCGGTAGCAGCGCGTGGGGCGTTCGCACTCCCCCTCGCCTCCCAACCTCCTCTGCTCTTCTCCTGCCACCTCCACCTCTACCCTTCAGCGCCAGCGTAACGGCACAGGTAGAGAGCAGACTGGGCTACTGCTCTGACAAAAAGGTAGATTTTTTTTTTTCCTGGGTTAGTTTCTGATGCAAACAGCTCTCCTCCCAGCACGCTGGATATCGCGCGTAGTTGTGTGAGACGAGGGGTGAGGAGGAAAGAGAAGGAAGGGAAGGGAGCTCAGGGTGGGAGGGCTGAACCATTCCTTCCAGAGGCTGCCTGGATTTTTTTTGGATGATGAAAGCATGCAGCTGACTGCACCTTTACTTCACCTGGTAAGACCTGGAATCCAGACCTGGGCTTCTGCCACGCAGCACAAAACGCAGCCCTCGGCCAGACCCCAGCGCAGGGGGTTCAAACACTTCAATTCTACCCGTCAGCGCATTTATTATGTGCAAGAATCTCCTCCACATGTATTTCAGCAATCTCTATGCGGCATTAAGGACAGGACGGAGAGTTTAATAATTGGAAGTATATCACATTCATAAATGCATTTCAGTTTTAACAAAAAAGTCTTCAGCTTTTGAATACGGTTGATAGGATAAACGGTCTTGTCATTTGGTCTTGGCAAGACAAAAAAAGGAATTCCACAAAAAGGAATGGTTAACAGGATAAGCCACTATAAACTTCATAAAGATTTTATGAAAAGTGAGATATGCATTATTTGAAAGCTATCTTATGTTCCACAGGTTATGACAACCACCACAGTTATTTAAATTTCCCGCCTCCATTTCAAAAGATGAGAGAAGCATCTGTAGGAACATCAATACCTTCTGAGTAGTGGTCTCCTTCTGGATTTGACTTTGCCGTAGCTTTTTCAATAAAACAAGCTTTGCTTCTTCTAACCGTAACTCTTCTTTTAGTTGTTTAATCATTCTCTCACGCTCCTCTGGACTGCTTTTCTGCAGGGCCAGGTAAGGCAAAAGAGGATGGGAAAACAGGGAGGGGGGAGAGGGAAAAGACAGATACCAGTTATGACAAGAACTTACAGAGTTATAATTGTCATGTATGTCTTCATATCACTGACATGCCTGCAATATACAGACACATACCGAGTATGGAGAAAGAACTCAAACGCAAAAAAAAAAAAAAAAAGTTTTTGAAGTGCTTTCACTAGCAAAACGAGTACACAAAGTGAAATGAGGAGTCAGACAACAAATCTGTGTTATGCCATGTGAGTAAGGGACACTGCGTCCACTAAAAAGCCAGTTCTGTGAAAGGTGCACTTTCGAAGCATATAAAAATCAAGGAGTTAAAAGCCTGAAAAGAATAAAAAAGGGCATCAGCCTTTAACAGTTTCAAGATTCCTCACGCGCAAATCCATCTTTATAAAACCACATATCCACCTGACAATGCGATCACAGGTGCCTCTGTAGGAACAAGTGGTGTGTTTCCTTCTTTCTAGACGGCACAACTTAAATTGTGTCAAGACAAGACGACTCACCATGAGTGCCTCCGTGTTGGTCTCTTTTAATGCTATTTTTGTTAAACCATTCATTCTAGGGCTAGAAGGTTCATTGTCGGATAACACTATAACGTCCGGTGAGGGGACTCTCTTTTCTCGCTTTATTTCACTGCAAAGCAAAAGAAAAATACAGAGAATGAGTTAATGAAAGCAAGCAAACAACTACTTCATGCTGCAAAGTAACGTTACTTACAACCTTCTGCTGGATTAATCCCAAATCTCTTGAATTCTGAATAAACCCAACGAGGACAAGCGCAATCAATTTCTGCTCTCCTTGTGGATATTAAGCTCCCCAGTACAAAAGCGCGCCATGAGGCAGGGTGCACCCACAGCACACACCAATGGTGAATGCCTTCAAATTAGAAGCTTTTCCATCAGCCACTTCACCCCCCTTAGAAGACACAGAGGCTTTCCAGGGCTCTGCTTGCACCAGGGGAAGACCACAACCCACCCCTAATCCAGGGACAAACCGGTCACTTGCTGCTCCTCTTTACTGTGCTGAAAGGCAAAACCATACACCCTTCTATGGAACTTAATGCAAATTCTTTTAAGTTACTGAATCTGAAGGAAACCGAACACAAACAATTCACAGCTATTCACTTACCCAAGTTTAAGTACTTTATGGCATTAACCGCTTTCTACACCAACACTACTGAATTATTTTCTGCTATTAACAGCAGAAACCTGTAACAGTCTCAGCAGACACACACATCCACACAGCTTCACCGAAAACCACTGAGACACGTCCAGATGCATATTAACTCTTTATTTGGCTTTAACGCTCAGTGTCTTGACTGAAGGCTGCACCGTCCACCCAAATTCCTGACAATAAATCCCCTCTCGGCTCCACCGTCTAGGATGATCATACGAGAACAGAATCTTAAACTTCGTGAACCAAAAGGGACAGAGATGACACGATGTGACACACGCCAGTGCCTCTCCTCTGCTGCCCAGGCTGGTAACTGTCACATCACCCTCGGTGTCCAGGATTTGGGATTTCAAACTATGAAGCATAAGGATTTCAGAGCCAGGTTTGCAGCGTGGCATTGCCGGGAGGTTTAGCAGGAGCTTCACAGGAAGGGGACAGCAAAGTCTTCCGCTTTGCCCAGGAAATGACAGCGCTCGAGAAAGGGACGACAGCAAGAATTTTAGGAGAACTGTCCTGGTTTGAGGTGCAACAGAAGCAATTACACAAGTAATTGTTTTTCTTCTAACCCAAGGCCAGAAGCAGGAACAGTAGTTTACAGTGAGAACCTTCCGGTTATGCATTAAACAAAACGCGTAAAGAATTAGTATCAAGTAGAATGAAGCAAATATTTAAGCGTGGCTTGTGTTATTCACAAATAAGAGATGCGGTGTGTGCGCTTTGTACTTTTAAATATCAGGCAATTACTTCTTAGACTAAACAACAATTTCTAGGCTTAACCGATAACCCCACATTTATCAGGAATCCAACAATTAACAGAAATTAATCCTTATTATCTTATTTAGTGATGCAAAAGATATTCACACTGAATAACGGCACTGAAAAGCTGTGTACCCCGGTAAGCTCTACGAAACACACACTAACACAGCAGGTCAAATGGTATTTTGGATACTGCAAAACCAGCCTCAAATACTGCAAACCCCAACTTTTAAAATAGAATTTCCATGCTGGTGGAAAAAAATAAAGAAAAAAGTAGAGGAGTGTCCTGTAGAGGGCACAGCGAGCCAGGGAACTCCGAGTCACTTAAACTCCGAGGTTGTTTCAGAAGTACCAGCGGCACAGGTGAAGCATTTCCAGCTTTGTCCTGTATCTGAAGGCATCAAACTGGCTCAGGTCGCTCTCAGTGGGGGAACAACCGTGTCGGGCTGAGCTCCCGCCGGCTCGGTGCACCTCTCCGGCAGGGAACGCGCCGAGCTCCTCACCGCCGAGTCCTGCCCAGGCGACAGCCCCAGCAGCCCCGTGGCGAGAACCCAGACTCAACTGGAGTCAAGCGCTGGCCGTTCCACCCCAAACTTTAAGCTTAAATCTCTCAGGAAAAGCACGGGTGGTGGATTTATCTAAAAGGGCGAGACTCGCACGAAGGCGGGGGTGCGAGCGGCCGGCGTTGGCAAGCTGAGGCAGCCCCCTCCCGAGGCACAAGGGCTCTCCTCCACCCGAGAGCCAGCCCGCAGGGAGGGCGGCTGCGGCGCCGACACATCGCAGCCCGAACGAAGGCGGCGACGCAAATCCGAGGTGCGGCGAAGGGTTTTACTCGGCTCCAGCCGGCGACTGCCCACCGGCGAGGCTTCGTCCCCGCTGCGAGCGGCGGCGAGAGCAGTGCTCCACGGGGAGCTTGGCGGGACCCGGGAGCTGCCAACGGGGCCATGTCGGAGCCGCCGCCGCCACGCTCCAGCCGGGCTCTTCTCCGGCCCGGGCGGCAGCTTCAAATGGCGGCACCGGGGCTCTCCCCTGCGGGGCCACCGCTGGGTCACGTGACAGGCCGGGCACGTGACCCGCCACGGCGAAAACCATGGCAACGGCCGGTCCCAGCCGGTGCGGCCCGGCCCGGCCTTCATTTTGTGAGGTGAGGTCGGGCTCAGGTGCCGGCGGAGGAAATGGAGCAGCCGTGCCCGGGGGTCCCCGCCAGCCCCTCCGGGACCCCAGCACCCGCGCCAAGGGTCGCTTGATGTTTTTCGAGAAAAAAAATGGAAAAAACGGGGGGAAAAAAAAATAAATAAATTAAAAAGTCACAGGACTGCATCATGGAGCCCTCCGAGTTTTATTTTCAGGCTGGATGAGGAAGGCCAGGCTGGAAGACGACGCTTGACAGCGCCCCGGGCTTTCCCGGGATACCACAGGGAGGGAAATCTTCATCCCAAATTCATAAAACGATGTGTGCTGGTAACAGAATGACAGAACATCTGCCCCAAAGTGCGACTGACAGACAGACATGTGCGTTCATCAGTGATCCGAATGCTCAACCTTTGAAAGAACAGAGCAAAATGGAGGGGGAGGAAGAGGAGGAGGGGGAGCGCATCCCACCAGCCAAGCCGGGACGCAGGGGCAGCGCCGGAGGGAGAGCGGCCGTTCCCCCTCCGGATCCACGGCTGAGCACTGGCAGCTGCTGCCAACGCTTCTCCTCGGCCCGGGCAGCGGGAGGGACGTCGGTCTGCCCGGCCAAGCCGTGACACCACACACCTTCTCCCAAGAGGGACCAAGAGCGGCTCCGCTGTGGAGCTCCGTCAGCCCGGCGCAGGGACCCCGGTTCTCTCCTTGTGCTTAGAAGAGAGCAACATGAAGAAGAGGTGTCTATGCGAGATACCACTGCTTTGCACAAAAAAAAAAAAAAAAAAAGCGAGCTGCCAAAGCCATTTTGTAGGACGACAATACGAAATCTGGAACTAGGAAATAAAACCTCACCCCGAAAGCTCTGCCATAAACCCCATCCCATACTCAGACTGTGGAGAAGGAGGAGAGGAGACCAGCACTACCCGTCTCTAGCCCGGTGGTACTTCATCTCAGGGCTGCCCCAAACCCTGCGATCTCTCTGCTTTGCAAGATACATTACGATATTCCCGACAACTACGCTATAAGACGCTGATCTAATAAAACTACATTAGAGAACACTCCACTCAGAGTTTAAAACTCACGTATTTCCACAAAATCAGTAGTCAGATCCATTTCAGACCATCTACCTACACCAATTTTGAGTCTGCTGACATGCAACCTCACAGAGCAAAACCCTTCTTGAAAGGGGGAGATTTTTTTTTTTTTTTTTTTAAGGCAACACATATTGATGACAGCGCCGAAGTCGACTCGTGTTCAGTATCACGGGGTTTATATCCTCAGCAGCGCGACCAACTGCACAGTGGATGAGGTGGCACAAGACTGAACTCCAGAAATGCAAATCAGAACTCTGCAAAACAATCTTCCCTCAAAAAGGAGTTTGCTTTACTCTTTTGTTAGCCTGTGTGTAAAGCAAAAACTCAAACCAGATGTTTCAAAATAAGAAAGACAATGGAAATATCACCACTTTCAGAAAAATACTGCCACCAGCAGTTAATAATTTGGGATAACTGCCCTGATACCATGACCTTTATCCTCTGAAGCCATCAGGCATATCCTTTAGCTAAATAAAGACATAGTTCTATTATTCTCCCTTCAGCTTTCATAAGTGGTGCTGTCTCAATCATTTGGACTCTACGCTAGAAGATGAAAGCAGGGTTGCTGCCCAGTTACGTACACCCATTTAAGCATTCACAGCAATAAAACACAATTTCACTGAGACCTTGCAGAAAGTTGGTGTAAGGAATCAAACGCAGACCTCCTAAGTCACCAAGTACCCTAAGAAAAAGGCCACGCTTCCTCCAATATCCTCTTTTAAAACCTCAGAGCACGAAGGACAGAGGCATCACGCCACTGAAGAGTTCTCCTTGGTGTCCTGGAGCATCCTGTAGCAATTCAGAGCACAACAGCTATTCCAGAAAAAACCCCAAACTAAACAAAAAAGCCACTTTCCCATGGGGACACCACGTATTTATTTGTTGATTTGAAGGAAAGAAGCGGGTCAGGTGGCCAAATCCAGCCTTGGAGGTTTGCTTCCACTTAGCTGGGCCACAGGAAGATTAATTAAATTTTTGTCCTGAAGATGACGCATCTGAGGTCTGAGGTATCTTGAGGTGGACTCAACTTTTCTAACAGATCCACCTTCCTGCGAGGGAGAAGTTTCAATGAAGTACAACCAAGGAAGACAAACTTTAAACTTAACACTAGTAAGAGAGAAAGAAACACTCAGGAACTACTGGCTCTGGTAGAGGGTTTGATTTCAGAGGATTCACGCTGCAGCTTACAGAGAGCTTCGCAACGTTAACAAAAGAGCTCCCATATTGCAACAAGCAGCCTTTGCATTTGTTCATACTCATCCAGATCCATTACACGAAAAAATAAGCTTCCTTTTGCAGACCAGATCTTATCCATGCTCTAAAATGCCCTTTCGATCGCTCTTAAAAAAAAAAAAAAAAAAAAAAAAATCAATGCGATGCTCACTTGGTTAAAGTTACAGAACTACTGACCCGAAACATGCCATCCCCCACCACAGCAGAGCCGCAGCCCCAGACAGCCCCGTCCTGCGGTGTCCCGACATACTCTGTCCCTCCGCAGGTAACCAGAGGAAGCATCACAACTGTTATTCAGAGTACAGCTTAATCTGCATTAGCAAATATGCAACAGTTTTGCCTCAGTCCATTCAACAATCTCTTGTATGCTCTCATCCAAAAATACTTGGCAAGGAAGGAAGACAAACAAGGAAAGAAAAGGCAATGCAGCGGGTATTTTTTTTTTTTCCTGGAGTTGTTACATCTACACGAATCAAAGAAGTTGCAATGGGTCTAGTGAATGTGGTGAGAAACTGAAGCAAAACAAACTTCAGCCCCTCCTCTGAGCATAAAGGAAGGAAACTTTAATCGAACTACATCTGCATTTGAAATAAAATATTGAAATTCCCCAAGAAACTTTGCCATCAACCTGTCCTTCAGTACAGCGCATAGCAGGAGGGACGGATACAGCGCACGTGAGCTGCCAAGGAGATGTGAGGTACGGGGCTCTGCCACGCTTCCGGGCGCAATGATGCGAAGAGAGGAGACCATTGCTCTTCACCATGAACACTGTGCCCAGCAAATTCCAGTAAAGCGGAGAGTCTGGTCAGCCAGCACAGGCTGCGTCCTGATGTGCTCAAGAACGTGTTAGAAATCAGAGTCAAATCCATTCATTTAGCAAATTTTAAATGTGATTTGGCCAGATTAAAGAAAAACAAAACAAAACAAAAACCCCAAAACCAACCCAAAATCCTTCAAAGCACCAAAATTTAGCATCCAAACCCTAACATGAAAATTCAGAGCACAGCCATTAGGCCAACTTTGATGCAATTTCAAAACAATTTCTATTAGATGTTCTTTTTAATTATCCCATGTAACAAGAGGAGAGAACATGATTACTCTGAGGTTCCAGAGCAGCGTAACATTTGTCAGGCACACAAATCACAACCAGTAAGGCCTAAAATCAAAGGAACTAAAGAGTTCAGGTAGGTTATTTGCCTGAGAGCACTAACTATAGGGATGCCTACAAACCCTCCACTCTCATCCTTCCTGGCAGTTTTCACATAAGCAACACGCAGTGGCTTAAGTCAGACCACTCGCATGCAGTTTCAAGAAGCAAGAGCTCAAAGCTGCGGGTGTATTTGGTACTTGTGTGTACCACACATCAGGAGACAATAGATGGGTGCAAGCAATTTTTGTGGAAAATAAACCAAATGTATCAAATGCAGACTTTTTGGCTTAGCCAGACTTGTATTGCAACTGGAAAAAAAAAATCAAGACTTGGCAGCTTAATCTGAGAAGACAACACAATACGTATGGTGGTTTTGGAAGGTGGGGTTTTTTTGTTTGTTTCTTGGGTTTTTTTTTTTTTTTTTTTTTTTTTTTTTTTTTTAAATAAGACCCTTAAACTGTTTTGGATCAAGCCACAATTAATACAGATAAGATAGTTCATATGCTGATTTATCACTCTTGGCAAATAGAGAAAATACAGGAAGAACTGCCTAAAAAGTTTTCCAGTTTGTTTTACAGAGGACATGTTCATCCCAAGATCGTTATCAAGACAAAGCAAGAACTGGGGATAGGTAGATAGAAGCCAACTCTTATATTTGTCCTTGCCTGTAAACACCCCCCACCTCTATTTATGAGCGAGGTTGTCCTAGAACTGGGATGACATTACACTGCTCCTGAAGGATCCCGATTCGTTTTTTGCTCCAGAAGAGAGGACAATCCATCCTCATAGACCTGCCCAGATGGTCAGTTACATGGCAGTGTCCAGGAAGATCACGTGTGGCCTCTGCCAAACCTACCTATGGGTACACCTGAAATCGCGACCTTAACCAGCACTGCGTATGCAACTAGTTTGTTTTGTATGGTTCAGGAAATAGAACTAGGAAAAAAAAAAAAACCTTGGAAAATGGTCAGAATGTGTAGTGGAGATAAAGGGAGCTGCACCTGGAGCACAATAAATGCAACGCAATGCAGCAGGCAGTACGCTCCAAGAACGGCTCCGGGAGAAAGCCCCAGCCTCAGCTGGAAGCAACTGATGCTCAAGGCAGGGCAAACGTGGTAGGAAAGTCACATATTTAAGGGGAAGGAAAGAATGGAGGAGAGAGGAAGAACAGAGGAAAGGGAAAGCAGAGCTTGAAAGCACGGTAAGACGTCAGGATTCAACCAGGTTTGACAGATGTCCTTTCCCTCCAGCACCCGTGTTGATGTAAATCCGTGTACTCGCAAGCAAAGCAATTTACGTTGCGCTATTTTACCATCCCACTGCAAACCAGACATGTCCTTATCAAGGGGGGAGGACTCTCCTTCATCCCATTCCTTCTCCGCAGTAGGTCCAGGGTAATTACACACCAGCTCCCAGTGCTGCAGAAACGCCAGGCAGAGGAGCAAGATTTCGGTTTGGCCTTGTGTGACCTCTCATCAAAGACTTCTACCACTACAGACTGTCTTCTGTTTCTTCTGGCATCAGAAAATGTGCTCAAACCAGGTCCTATTTTTAAATTTAACTTCAAGGTTTAGAAAAAAAAAAATTAAAAGAAATACATTTTTAAAGTTTAACGCAGAGATATGTTGCCAGGTTTGTATTTCAAATCTTGAAAATCAACTGATTTCAAAAAGATAATCCATTCAATCAGCTTTATGTCAGCTAAACTGTGATTATTGCTGGGCCACCTTTTCCAAGGAAAATATTATGTTTTCAGTTCTAAAAGCATTAAGGAAGTTAAAAAGCCAAAACACCATACATCACTAAGCATGTATTTTACCCAAGAAGTTTGCAGCAGTTCAGTCATTTTAAGCAACAGCTCTTTTTTCATCTCCGTAGAAAATCAGCTCAACTGTTTTCAAGACACAGGTCTTATGAAAGCTGCAAGCTAAATTCCTCTAAAGATCAAAGGTTTGGAAAGGTAAGTCCCACACTTACAAAAAAAAAAAAAAATCCTTATGAAATGAAGATCCACCTTTCCTACAAATGCCAACTGTATTCTTACATATGCAGGGATCAGACCCATCCAGAGACACGCTCCCCCTGTATCGCAGGCATCTCCAGACTCAGATTGCATTCGCTTGGAGGTATTTGCATCTGGAAGCTGCTCAGCACCACATTTATGCTCCAGGAGCGGAGCCCCACAGGGACCAAGGGCACCACCATGACGCAGGAGCGGAGCCCCACAGCCGGGGAAGCTGCCACCGTGCTTCCAAAAGTTTGCAGAAACATTCAGGCTCATTTTTTTTGTCATTTGAGATGACCCAGAGTTTAATTCCTCTCTATTACGAATTTTATACAAATATACATTATGAAAGGTGTTCCAATTTACAAATGGTATCTAAAGATTTTATCCAAAGCCTCATGAAATTCTTAATTATATTTATTAACTTCAGCGGAACTGGGATCAGACTGCCTCCTTATGCAAGCGTATTTTTTTGTACGGGGAAACCTCTTCTCCCTCCTTGAAGAAACTGAATACAACAATATCCTATTACCACCTGAAATAAGAACGCTGTACGGAGAGAGGACGTTCTCTCATCTCATCTAAATAGGCATTATTGTTCCAGATGCTCTCTGGGAAGTTAAGCGTACAGCCCCATGTTCATCACCCTGTTTGCGCGTCTTGCAACAGAGACGGACACCAACAGAGCAGAAAGACTGGCACAGATTTCAGAAATATTATAAATTCACAAAGAGCATATGCATGTGGGGGCAAGTACCGCAACAAAAGAGGTAGAATACCTGATTTTAATTTATTCAGTTTTTGGTATGAGCAATCTTTTTAGATACTCTTCAAAAAAGAGCATGCATACCTGTGTTAATTAGTAGGTAGCGATTACACCAAAAGACACCTTCAGAGATTTACTCCTAGTCAGCACAACGCAACTGCTTGACATGGAACTCATCCATTACCCCAATTAACTGCTTCTGTGCGAGACAGAAGCACCTTCTAAATATCACATTGAGCAATTTGTGTAATTGTCCCTTTGGCAGAATTTTTAGGAAGAAAGCTGAAAACCATCACCTTCCCTCCATCACGCTGACGGAAGAGGTCTTGTTTTACATATACTGAAGCAGTATTTGGAAAAAGCAATCAGGCTCCTGCAGTCTAAGTTGTTTCTCTTAGAAAGGCATCAAAAGTTGGAAAAAGTTTACAGAGGAATTGCCATGAAACATCAAAGATACCAATTTTCCTAGGAGCACCCGTAAGCGCCCCTCCTCCCAATAATTCCTGAGCAGTCGATAAGGATCTTGTGTTTTCAGTTTCACACCTCAACTCTGCACTGCTGTAATACCCGACATCCAAGCGAACACTGATTTGTTACTCCGAGAACTGTTCAAGCCGTTTTGCACAGACGGGCAGGTCGCAGTTCTTACGCATTACCAGTCCAGCATCAGCTGGTGGCGGAACCAGGAATAAACGGGGCTTTTAGACTTCCTGCTCAATATACCGGATCTTATTGCACTATAAAGTAAAAAGCCAGACCTTAAAGGGGCAACATCAGGGCCAAGGAATTTTTGACAAATTTTGTATCCCAGCACAGCCGGAGTCCAGGTTAGAAGCACGGTGGAAGATTTGGAATCTGGATTTGAAGCGATGCCCGTAAATCTGCATGTCAGAACCACCCAATTCACATGCGTATCTCATATACAAGTGAAAGGAAAAGCTTTACATTTTTGTAACAATAAACTTCTCCAAAGTGATACGGAACTTCGAACTTGTGCTTTCAGATGTCAAAATTCAGGCATCTTAAGGAGGCTGGACTTTCAAAAAAGTATTAAGAACTGGTTCTACAGAGAACTGCTGTAGACAGGTGCTTTCTTTTCAGAATACTTCTAGTGTCAAAATCCATAAGTTACTTCAAAAAGAGTCAGACTGATCCATACATACTGCTCTGTCAGGAAGAATCAAGTTGCAATTAAAACTCCTCTGTTTAGAGAATTAAAATCTATTATTTTTCCTGTATCACAGCTCAGTCAAAAAACCCCAAACCACTCTTCCTCACATAAATCTCAATCAGTAGCTCAAAGCGCATCCTCTTTGTAACTTGTACGTTTTTCTATTCAAGACTGCGTTTCTTTACTCAGCTGCTCATCACAGCTGCCGCTGCTGTCAAAGCTTGCGGAAGAAAAGTCAGTAAGGAAGTTATACAGAAGGAGCTGTTGAATCTCACGTGAAGAGCCAGAGCTGCAACACGCACATAAAATTTTAATTCTCGCTACCTTTACGATGCAGAGAACTTCCTCCTAGTGCCATCTGACCGCTGTTTACTGTGCTGGTATCCCAAACGTCACAGTGCAAGTGCAGCACGTAGGTCGGAACTCACCTTTTTGAGGTACTCATGTCCACAGGCTCGTCTCCCGTCTGAACCTCCACTTTAATGGTTGCTTTCACCTCTCCACTTTTTAATAATCCTTGCACTTTGCCAGCTCCAGGATCTGTTTTTATTTTCATGTCGCCTTCAGCACTTATATCCGCTCCTAATAGTCCTTTCTCCATTTTTATTTTTTTACTGTCCACATCGTTATGCGTTATCTCACGTTCTAACGCTCGTTTCTGACTCCGTGTCCTGCATGCTTCCTCTGTCATTGTGAGGCTCTGGGGAGAGAGGAGACACAAACGAGTTAAGTACACTGGAAAAATAGTGTGTTGGACAAAACACCTTAATTTCAAAACAGGGCAAAGTACAGCGGTTACCACAAAAAGAAGTTCAGAAAGAGCAATAAAAGTTTTGCCAGTGTGCTCACTTACCCTATCTTCAAATACATCTCAGTCTGAAGCTATTAAGCACCCGGCATCACTGTACTTACACTTTTTATGTTAGGCAAAAACAAACAAGCAAAAAGCAAAACAAGAACACACACACAAACCCCACTAAGCATAAACTACAATCACCAAGGAGAAAAAAAAAAAAAAAGCCCGCATTAGAGACCAGAATATACAAACCCCCACGACGAAAAAAAGTTTGGCTCTTTACCAAAAGGCGGGAAGAATGTATGTATTTGCCTCACATGCAAATAAACGCAATTACAAAATTCTAGATTAGGATCTCCCTGGGACTGCTGCCATGCCTTTCTGAGGACCTAAACCCAACTGCAAGTTTTGGGAAATCAGACACTATGGGGGAAAAGGACCACCACACCCTGCGTGAAGAGAGGCTTCCATATCTCTTGACAGCCCGCCGCCAGGCGCTAAGGCACTGCCATTGTAATACTCAAGTTGAGACTTTCTCCCCTCCTGGAGCAGGAGCCAGGCTCTTCCAGGCGGCAGAGGAAGCGCTGGGCTCTCGGGGGGAACCGGGCTTAACCCCTCGCCTGCCGGGGGCGCGGGACGTCCTGCTCCTGGTGGGCTCTGACATCTCAGCCCCGCACTTTGGTACCTGCGGACACCCATCCATGGGACGCGGAGCTGAGTCAGGCTTTGATCCCATGACATCACTGGGCTCCACATGACCCTTCCCAGGATGCAGCCTGCGAGACAAAGCACTTTCCAGAAACCAGTCTGAGCCGGCGGCAGGCAACCCGCAGCGGGGCTAACCCTGCCGCCGGCCGGCCGGCACCCCAAGCATCCTCCTCCTCCTCCTCGGGCACCCTCCACTCCCCTCTGTGCTGGGGACACCAGGCACCAAGGGGATGGCGTGGGGGGAGAGGGGGAGAAACACACCCACACCCCTCCCCTTTAATTTTTTAAATTAATTAATTAATTAATTTATTAATTCATTTTAAGCGTTCCTCCCATCGCAGGTTTTTCTTTTCCCCCTCCTTTTAAAGTGCATTTCAAGAGCAAGGCCGACACACAATAGTTGAACAAAGTCTTTGAAATGTTTTTAGCAGTGAGAGATTAACATAATTACGTAACATAATTAACCTCTGCTCACCCCCACCTCCCCGTTATCCAACAACGTCAAATAAGCATTATGTGAAATTGCCGTTTTGATAGTATAAGCCCCACACAAGTGACCGCAAGTTTCTCTGCATGGTGTTGGACAAAATATATATATTTGGGGGGGGGGGGGGGGAGGGGCGGAGCGGGGACAATGTGTGAGTGTACTAAAATCACAGTCAATGCACAAAGTGCCTCCCCTCGGCTGATCTGCATTTGCAGCGTGACTGTGCTTGAACTTACAATAAGAGAGAAAAGGTGTGTTTTACAGAAAGGCTAAGTTAACGTCAGGATTTGTGACAGCGAGTAAACAGCACGCAGCTCAGGCAGGCAGCCAGCGGCACGGAGATTTTTCGGCAGGGCTCAGCGTACCCCAGCTGATAGAGAGCAACCTTCTCCAACCACCCCTCGCCGCAGACAGCCCTCCAAAAGCACAGCTTTTAACTGGCACAGTACCTCAGTTTACGCATCTCTGCTGACTATACGGCAACATGACAACTGCTTCTCCCCCAAAACAAGTGACCAGACAGCCTGACTGGGAATCGCAACTCTTATTCCTATTAACTCCGCGCAAACGTATCCAAACCCAGGGCTAAAACAAAGGACCGGCCAGCTATTGCCCAGCTTACGCATACTGAGATGTGCCATTAATCACAGTGACTTTCTTGAATCAAGACTGCTTAGTCAGTAGGAAACCTCCTTAAAAAAAAAAAAAAAAAAAAGATCCTGATCTGGGTTTATTTTCAGTATCTTCATATTCTCCAGCCTCACAGGGACGAGCAGCAGCAACTCCAGCAGCCTGCACTGATCCGAGAGCTACAGCGGCACTTCAGGCACTCAGGCGCCAAACTTCAAGAACATTTACATGACGCTGTATTTCTACTCCTGCATTTTTCCCAGTTTTGCTTGGGACGGGGAAGGCGGTACCCCGAGCGGTACCCGAGTATTTCACAGCACAGCAACGGCAGAGCTGCCGGGCGGAACTCTGCACGCTCGTGGCTGAATCTCCCTTACCTGCGTTAACATCACAACTGATGGAAATGATCCAAATCTCCTGTCGGCACTAAGTTTTATTTAAAAAAATAATGCAGTCAAAATCCTAACGTAAAGAGAGGTAATGCGCACTGAATACTTCACTCAGCACCGGTTTTCCAGCTAACCAAGGCAGCTCATCTCGGAGTGATGGAGAGAGGCAGACCCACTCGGAGCATTTCCAGGGGCAAACCCTTCGTACACAAACTCCTTGCAAAGGTCAGACTGAAGAGATTAACAACCTTGATGAAAATGCGCCGTGTACCTTTTCAGCAAAACCCTCTCCTGTTACGAATCCTCGAGGGCACCACATCTTGCACCCTGCAATTCCTTTACGAATTAGCAGCAGCCGTTTCTCCTTGGCACCATCGCCCCTGATCAGACACTGACAAACTTCACTTGGAAATGGCCTCGGCTTCCCCGTGTCTTCTCTGCTCATGGTCAAAAAGCGACACCTCCGTTTTCCTTCGAGGAACAGCGCTGCTGCTACGACAACTTTTCTGCAAATCAAAATTCAGTCCAAGTTTTTGTTAAAAATTCACAGCGTCGTGTTGCAATGATGTAGGCTGGAAGGCAGCAACCGGGGACAGGGATTGCTGGAGAGGAGTATTTGTAGCACAACCGGAGCAGCGTGTTGTGAAGATCTACGTTACTGGGAAGACCTTGGGACGAGATTGCACTAAGATTTTTACAGCTAAATCTGAAGATTGCAAGCGCAGGCTCAAGGTTTATATACACTGCAATAGAGAGATCTGGTTGCACAGTTCCCCTACCACAATAGTGATTAAATCATATTTATTGCAGATGAGCCCTAAAACCAAGCCCCCTGAAAGAGTTTTAACCCTTTCAGGAAACAGTACTGGAAAGCAATTTGCTAACATGGATGGAGATGCAGGGAGACCTAAAGGAAAATTAAGGTGGCACCAAGAGAAGGGGAGGAAACTAATGAGAAGGATTTCTTGAAAAAGGCTCTTCTGCCTCTCTTTTCAGGAAGAGAGATGAAAACTGGTACCATCAGAGTCTTTCATGGGAATCACCTGGGTTCCTGGGCCCCACCTCCTGCAAGTCGGAGGGCATTGAGAACTGGGTGTACAGTTGAGGCGATTCCCTGGTAGGATCTGTTTCACACAGCAGACTACAAAACACTTCCCAAAACACCTGGGAATTACAAAAACTCAAGGTCTGTAGGAAAAGGTTAAAACCAGACGGTGCCCTGGAAGAGAGGAGGAAGAGGAGACCTGCACCAGCAGGGACTGTGTCCTCGTTCATGGAGAGGATGTGAGCGGCTCCTTGCACGACAGGTAAGAGAAACCCAAACCCACCTGGGATGAAAACTCCCTCCCAGTGGCAAATCTGGCAATTTGCTTAATCCCCAGCACCCGAGGAGGGCATGCCAGTCATTGCAGGAGACTTTGCCACCACCATTAAACTGCACCACACCAGTACGCTCTGTGACCAGCCCTGAAGCCTGCTGAATTTATTGAGATCACATCTTCACCAACTGATTCCATGAGATGAGAATAAATCTGCTAGATGTTTCAAAACATCCAGGGTGTTTCAAGAATAACATACAACTTCTGAAGCTATTCCCGAAATCCCCACTTCTGCTTCTCCACCATTAACAGCAAAAGGAACCGATCCACACGAGCACCGAACAGCTTCGGTTCAACTTGACTATGCTTTTTATTTGAAAGAAGGAAGAGAAAGTAAGGATTACACAGTAAATTTTAAAACTTACTTAAACAGTAAGTTTTATGGAAGGTTCTGCTTTTTATTACAAGGAATGGCATAGCTCGGGACGGAGCACCCGGGACCTAAACAGCAAATACTCAGATGTAAGTGCTATCACTGTAACAGATTAACTACTACGATCAATTCAAAAGGCAGTTTAGTATACCATATAAAACACAGTAAACTCCTCGGGCTGCAGGCCATTACATTGCTCACCCTGAAGCCTTGTCAAAAATTCCTCCGTGTGGCTCCACTGCCCTCTGAGCACACTGACAAGAGGAAAAACCCAAAACCTCTTGAGTTCACAATATACGTATGCTAGCCCGGTAAACATCGTGTATGCTTGTGATGCCACCCGTATGCTTTCCATCAGGAAAAGGGTCAAAAGATCTATCTTGTCATCTTCCAAACCCATCCTCCATTTAAAGAGCAGAGCAGCAGGACCAAGACGACAAACCTGGTTTAATTCGGGCAGTGTCTTGTCCTGCAGTGATGTGCAGGACACCGTAACACACAGCCCAGCCCCATGCAAAGGGCTGGGGATGCTGCCGCAATCACCTGCTTGCTTTTGCCGCTGCAGGGAGAAGCTAAGGAAGAGGAAAAAACCCACAAAGTTCCAGTTTAAAACTTGGGAAATGAATTACTTTATGCTGATTTTTCCAGATGTGCAGTCCAGCCCGGAGTACACCCGAGCAGCTGCAGAAGCCACGCTCGGCTCACCCGGCTGCCGCCTGAGCAGGGCACAAACGGGCAACCGGGACGGCAGCTGAAACCGGTCTGATGCATAAGCACACAAAGAACACCGACACGGTACATGAAGACAAAACCACAATTAAAAAAAAAAAAAAAGCAGCACACTTTGCTTGCTGTTTGTAATGTACACTTCCACTTTTCCCCACATCACATTCAGAGTTATCCGTATCACCTCCTCTCCCATTCATGATTTATAACTTCCTCGTACAAACTCCAAGTAATTCCTTCACAGAGCAGCTCTGCTTACTTTTCACCGTTTAGCACAACTTGGCAGTTTGAAGTTAAAAGGACTGAAGTTAAACTCGCACGCTGACGCTTTGCTAGCGCCATCAGTGCTGGAGACCACTGGCAGCAGGAACTGGTTCGGCACAGACCATCAGCAGACGGGCTCGGATCCCACTGCAGCCGCACACAAACCCATCCAGCTACACGATACTCGCTCTTCTCAGTAGCCAAAAGCAAAGATCAACAACCCTCTTCCCCCGGCATCATCTGGAAACTTTTACAGCAAAAGGAGGGGGAGGGGGGAAACGACAAAAAAAAAAAAAAAAAAAAAGAGACGAGGTTACAGAGGAGGAGACGGGGAGGTTAAGACACACTGATGCTCCTCAGTGAGTATTTTCTAAAGGTCACAGGTCAGAAACTGGCACCCAGCGCAGACCCGATGTGCGCACCGGACCGGCCTCCCGCCAGCTGCCATGGGTCACCCGCACGCCCTCCCCACCATGCCCAGGAATTAACTTCTCACAGCAGGATGTAAAAGTTCTGATGAGAAGCCACAGTTTCAAACAAGCTTATTTTCTTGTTATGCCATAAGTGTTGGGGTTTTTTTTCCCCTATATACTCATTGATCACAGAGCCAGAGGTGAGATGTCCTGGGAAACGTCATTAAAATCTGTATGTGTATCTGTGTACATGTGCATTCATGTGTGCATGTGCATCAATGTGCACACACATGCACACACGGAGAAAGTTCATGACCTTGTCAGATCTGTTTTTAGAAAAAATAAACTTTAGAAAGCCAAAGTAAGATTTTATTTTCCTTTTTGAAGACTAAATTAACGCAACAGTAAGAGGGCAAGAATACTGGTTATTTTGAGGGATGAAAAAAAAAAAAAACCAAAACAACCCACCCCAAAATAAAATCATCCCGCACCTGACTTCAACTGGGCAACCAAAAAATCCATCCTTTCCCCCGACGAAGGCAACAAAAAGCCAGAGGTGGGTTGATCCCTTTGCTCTCTCGGCCATTATTTCCATACCATGAGACCTGAAAAGAAGAAGAGCTGCCAGCGCCAAAGCCCTCCCTTCGGCACAGGGGAGGAGAGGGGGGTCCCCGCTGCCCCCGGCCGGGAGCACCGCAGCCCACCAAGGGTTAAGCCCTGCCATTTTGGTGCCATTCACCGAGATGGCCATTAAGGCTGTTACATAACAAAATGGCAGCCCTTAACCCTTCCCTCGCCGGGCTCCCACGCTGCTCGGCTGCCCTGCTGCCCTTTTTCACTATTAGTATTATTCCCCCCCCCCTTTCCTTTCTTTAAGCATTCACGGGGGGGGGAGGGGGGAACTAAATGAGCTTGCTCAGGACTGTGAAGTACTCACAATTAAAAGGAGCCCAGGGAAGTTCCCTCTGTGCCAGGGGTGTCCGAAGGCAGCAGAGGAGGAAAGTTCTCCACCGGCCAGGGGACAGCAGCCCAGCCGGGCCACCAGCGGAAAAGCATCATTTGGGGGATACCAAATTCATTTTGGGGCCTAGTGAATCGCTGAAGGAAAAAACTGTCAAAGCGTGGGGTACCAGGATGCTACGCTGTCCTGACAACAGCCACGGCGTTCCTATGGTGTTCCTGGCGGGAGCACCTGCAGCATCTCCTCCTGCATCCCAGAACCTGCCCTCATCTCCATCCCCAGGACCAGGCACTACGGCACACGCCGGGCCCACGGTGCAACTGCTCGCCATCATTACAGCGCAGTAGGAAGCAATTCAGCCTGGGTTTGACTAAATATTTACTAAAATGAACAGATAAACATTTGCAGAAAGGCGCTGAAGTCGAGCTCCGAGCACCGCAAACATGAAGTTCTGTATTTGGCCAGAAACGGGACTTTGGTAGCTGAGGTCCCCACTGCACTAGGAGCCACCCTTCTGCTTTCCACGGTATTTGTGCCAACTCGCCCTAAAAAAACTCCCATCACTATTATGGTTGAGTTTGGCTCCATTTATTAGTCCGGAGCCTAACCACTATCTAAGGGCTCTGTATAACAAAGAGAGAAGCACTCGCAATTCTTAACAGAAAGCTCAATGTGCCACATAGATTATATTAAAGACGCAGCTGCGTAAAGGGAAAATAGCTGTTGCCTGTAAAAATCAACCTAATCATTTGCTATTTTTTTTGTAAGAACTTCAGAGAAGTGTTCACTATCAAGGTGATCTTAGAAAAAAATAATAAAGCCACTAAAAAGACTGCATAAAAATAGTAGTTTTTCCCTCCTAAATACCTTTTACTAGCGTGGCTATTCTTTACTCGCAGTCTCCAGCCTAAAACCCCCTCCCTTCTCAGTCCTGCCACAATGACACGGATTCCCGGGTCGGCTCTGCAAAGCAGTGCCAGTTTTTCGCGTGCTCCGTGATGGTGACTCGTAGCCGTAGTTTTCAGGAACGAACGGCACAGTTCAGTACGGTTCAGTACAGAGTGGGTTCATTGTCACCCCCGGGCTGGCCGGGGGAATGCAACCACCCTCAGATCAGGCAGCCAAAGAAGAATGAAATCAAAGACATTTGGGTAAAAGACACCAGCTACTTGTCAGAAGCGCGCACACACGGTCTGACTCCACCTCGGCGGGAAAGACTCTGCCTTTCTTAAAGGTCCGGATTCTCTGGGTACATCGACCCTCGTGGATATTATTAACTGATCATTAAAAACTGTTTATCCAGTGTTTATTTTGACTCAAAAACAAAGCCTTCCACTTAAAGGACTATAACTTGATTTAAACTTTTATTTGATGGGAAAAGATTTAAATATTAAGTAACAGCACCGCAGATTGCAATCAGATACTCTCCCCTTCTCCCACCCCGCTCCCCATTTAATGTATGCTTCTTATTAGGGGAGGGATCTAGGTTGGTTCATTTATTTTTATGCAAGAGCAGCAAAATTAGCATCTTTAAATACTCAGTCACAACAACAATCAGCTTTTCCAGCACCACATGCTGTGCATATTATAATACAGGCAATTCCTTGGGTTTCTGCATTTTAAAAACTTCAGAGGAAGGAGGCTCTCTGCACACAGACCATCCAAACCGGCTGCAGCATCTCTCCTCCCCAAGAGGTGCCGTGCTCTGGATTCACGTTCAACCCAATATAAATTATTTAATACAGCCGCGGTACAATCATAGAGGGAATTGGTGTAAATGGATAGAGAGGACAAGGCACCAAAAGAAAGACCTAAACAACTAAGGAATTTTCTTATTTATCGGTCAATATTCTAATTCTTGTAAAGAGAACTTTCAAATTGTATTAATTCTAAGGTCCACTGCTTTGGGTTTAAAGAGGTGTTTTTAAGAGGGTACTACTTACAGCTACTACACGAGGGATTTGTTTGACCTGAATTCTCCCCCAAGTTTTATGGATCTATTTTTGTCTAGAAACTACCAGGCAGGAAGTCTGCTAACGACTATGTCTGGGCTTTGTATTACCAAAAAAATCACGGAGATTCCTCAGTGCAGGATAGCCATTAAATACCAGTTTCTATTAAGGTTCAAAACATGGTATTTGGATAACAACAACTGGCAAAATAAGGTAGTATTTATGCACGCTGCTCTACAACTGCGCAGAGCTGTTCTTCAGGTGTTTTATAGCAATAACTCACTCGACAAGAGAGTGGATTAAGAAATTTCCATGACTATGGTTCAAGATGTGTGATGCTCTCTGCTACTCTCACTGTCACTCCTACTCCTTCACCTCTAACTGATGTCATTAAGAAAGGTGTTTTTATGATTTCCTTTAGCCTTTTGGTCTCATGAAAGATGGCACTACTTTGCAAGATTTGGGAACTTATGCAATAAATAGCAAAAAAAACCCAAAACAAAACAACTCAGCCATGCTCATGACTTGCACAATGTTAGTTCTGAAGTCGACTCTGGTAAAACAGAGTAAATCAAATGAGTAAATCTATGAGCAGAGATATCAACACCTACACCAGGAAAAATGAGATTGGAAGAAAAGCAAAGACCAGAAATGCTTAGCATTGATCACCGGAGCCTGTCGCAATACATGTTTTGGAGAAAAAAAACTCCTCTGGATAAATCCTCAAATTGCTATTTATGAAATGCTTCATTTGACAGTACAGTGGGGCAGGTGAGCACCATCACACACAGGTCAGCTCATCAAGAGAGCTTTGCTTTAGCTACACCGCTGAGCGCTGCCAGAGCTACAAGGTATCTGCAGAAATTTCACTTCCATTCACAATTTTTCTTCTGGGGGTTGCACAAATGATCAAAATATACAGAAAGCCTCAAGGGAGGCGTTTCTGTGCACTTGCGTTTGCTTCTCCTCTCGTTCAAGGACTGAAAATATTGTGCAGCTGTTGTGAATGCCCAGTTAAAAGGAAGTGAAACTCCTCTGTCCCTTCGCAAGCTAGGGAGGGTTTACCTACTTCGGAGCGTGGGTTAAGTGCTACGTTTACAGGCCACCTTTGGTCAAAGCACAGGAACCAAATTCTGATCCGAGTTTAATCTGGGAGCTCCCCTGCAGCTCTTCCTCGTCCTCCTGGACATGGCAGGAGCTGAGGTGCAAAAGACCAGAAGACAACTCCACCCTCCCAGCCCACCTCCTCATTTTCAGCACTGCAGGGGGGAGAGGGGACATCTGTGCAGTATTAGAGACTCATCCCCCATCTTATTCACAACTCCTACCTGTCAGTGAAGTTCATGGGTTCCACGTGGGATCCTGACCGGGCCGAGTGGCTGAAAGTGACTGCAGCGAGGATCCTGCGGGGAGAGACAAGCCGGTTAGCATACCTGGTGACGTGCCCCCCACCTTCACCCAAACACGCTCGCTGATGAGACAGTCGTCCTTAAACCTTGATACCCAGGTGAAAGACGGGAAGACTGCACCCTATTATTTTAAGAAAAGGAACTGCAAGTCAGGCTTGCGTTTGAATCCTTTTGGATGAAAAATAAAAGCACACGCAAAAGTATTTTAAAGTTACTGCTTTTCTTACTCCGTATTTCTTTAGTCTTTGCTTCTTATGTTAACACTCTAGGAGGAAACCAGCTGCTTCCTGATATCTCTGGTTTGACCCAAACACCTGCTGGAACCAGCATTCCCATTTCTAGCCGACTGTTTCCCTTCAGGAGGAAGAGACCTACAAGATCTGCATTGGTCCTAACGGTCGGTATCACAGGAGCTTGCTCCGGGAAGTCTTAAAGCAGTCACTGTGCCACCTTCCCATTTCACTTCTTGGACAAAAGCAGTACGGGTCCATGTGTGCATGCAGGAGAAGGCCTCTTGAAGACACATCTTCAGAAAGAAACCCATTGCTTTTAATTCATTCCAAAAAGCCAGCAGGCCCCCGGACGAGCATTTTAATAGCTCGTAAGATGGAGCCAACAAGGCAATATTTGTCCAATGTTACCTACATGAAGGTAATATTATTTAAGTGGCAGGAACGCTGAGAAATGCAAACGAAAAGAGTCATCTCTGGACGTGACACTACAGTCACATGCATGCTCACTGTCGTGGTTTGACCCCAGCCAGCAACTAGGACCACGCAGCCGCTTGCTCACTCCCCCCTCCAAGTAGGGGAGAAAAGGGAGAAAAGGAGGGTGGAAAAAACCCTCGTGGGTTGAGATGAAGACAGTTTAATAGAACCGTAACAGAAGAGGAAAATAATAATGGTAAAGGAATATACAAAATAAAGTGATACAACACAAGTTACTCTCACCACCCGACGACTGGTTGCCCAACCCGTCCCGAGCAGCGATCACGGATCCATGCCCCTGGCCAATCCCTGTTTATATACTGAACATGACATACTGAATATTCTTTTGGTCAGCTTGTCCTGTCTATGCTCCCTCTCAGCTTCTCTGGGAAGCTGAAAAAGTCGTTGATTAATGAAAACATTACTTAGCGACAACCAAAACAATATGCGTTATCAACATTTTTCTCATATTAAATCCAAAACACAGCAGCCACTAGAAAGCAAATCAACTCTATCCCAGCTGAAACCAGGACACTCACGCACAGGCTCAGTTCAGCAATTTAGTGACAATTTGGTATTTTCACTTAAAAGGCATCAGAGCAAGGTTTAATGCCAAGCCGGATGCACTGGCGCAATGCAGTGGGAGGTTTTGGTGGGGTACCGTGGATGAAGTCAGTTGTGTCCCCCCCATTCCTGGTCCCACTTGAGACCACACCACCGTTCCCTGCAGAAGCTTCCACGAAGTTGCACGTGAGCAGAGAAAGAAGGGGGAAACAACTTCTTAGAGAAGTTTTTGTCCTGTAGGAGAGCACATAAAAATAATTCTAAAAGAATATGTTCATGTGTTTATCTGCTTCTTACTCCAGAAAGAGTTCTGCTGGCCAATGCTTGCTTATGCTTTACAAAAATCCTTTTATAAGCCCATATATACAGTGTGTGATATCCAAACCTTCCTTCTCCCTCTCTGTGAAAACACTGAGGGAAGAAACCCACAGCCAGTGTACACTGGTCAGTTAGAAAAAAAATCAACTAATTTTGCCATACGACTGCATTGGCAGCTACCCGCGCCAGCAGCACAGGCCGAGTCAAACGCCCCTTCTCACAGCCTGCTTTTACCCCGCACAGAGCAGATAATCAGTCGACAGCCACAATTTTAGCAGCGGGTCTTGTGCAGGGCTGTACACGCGGACAGGACGCCGGTGTCGGCTCTGGGGGCAGACGGCAGCAGCGCTGGGCTGTAGGTGGAGCACAGTAATTGATGCACACTGGCTGCCAAGACGACTCCTTGGAAGCTCGGCCTCTTATTTCTGCTAAGCCACCAAGAACTGAGTCATTTCCCTCCTCAAAAAGTTGCAAAGCTATTTTCTTTTGTCCAGAAGGCAGGACAACAGCTCACCGACTTCTAGTCCTCCTCTCCGGATGGGGGAAAAGGGATGTCAAGGGTCACCCCGAGGACCACACTGTCCCCTCTCGACCAACCTCACACGTCACCTTGTCCCAAAAGCTGGGAGGCTGCGCCCAGTACACCTTCTCTGTTTTACTATTTTAAGCACCCCAAAAGGTTCCAAGAGGTTAAACAAATTGCTACAGAAGTGCAGATATAGAAACTTAATGAATGGATATGCAACTGTACTCTGGTCCCCGATTAGCTATCTAGAGGGCAGGTCTTGCTAATTATAGCTCATCCTATTAGTCCAATGCTTTTCTAATTAGAAGCCCATTGAAAACCATTGCAATAGCTACTTCAGGGCCTTCAACAGTGCTATAAAACCCAACAGATACGGCAGTACTTCCACGCTGCTCCTCATGCATCTGGCCTGGACACGAACAAACACTTCTTCATCGCCAAAGACGACAAAAAGCAATACACACAACACACAGGGCGTACCGGGTCGTGACAAGCGCTACGGCACAGCCAGGGTAATTGGTGGTTACCACGCTATTGCAGCGAGCAGGAAGCCACAAGTTGTAACACTGCTGGGGGGATAAAAATAAAAAATTAAAAAAAAAAAAAAGAAAAAAAAGAAAAAAAGAAGGAATTATTCTGCCTGGTAGAGATAATTGATAATTGCTGAACAAGACTGGTAAAGATCGCAGTGGGAGGGGAGGATCCTCCAGGCATCGGCTCAGCTCTGCCGGGAGGACGGCACACACGGCACCTCCAGCACAGACGGAGCCGACGTTTCGCAAAAAGTTTTCCCTGACAAAGAGGAATACGATTACGCGAACGAGCTCGGCAGCAACCTCGCGTCAGAGTTGCTCCCCGTGTTTTGGAGGAGTTCAGCAGAGATCGTTCCTTCCGACGTGCTCTGGACGTGGGAAGCCGACGCTACCGAATCGTATTTCTGAGGCTCTGGCCAGCCTCCATTTTTAATGAACTGTAGCATTAAACTCCCATAGTGCTCGTGTCATGGGACTAAAATAGTTTTCATCTTGCGAGGACACCAGAAGAGCAGTTTAACCGCTTCAGTGCCGTGGGACGCGGGCAGTGCGGGACCAGGGCCACCTCTCGCGCTGACCCACATTCAGCGCGTGGAAGTTTCCACTGAAACCCAACGGACCGCGGGCAATCAGCTGCCCGGGGAGGCAGCCGGCACCACGGACCCAGTCCTGCTCCAGCTCCAGCGCTCCATCCCTCCACAATCGGCTCCATCCATGGGTCAGACTTCTCCCGCATGTCCAGGATGGGAAATTCACAGCACACATCGCTAAGGAAAAAAAGGTTAAAATGCTTATAAAAAAATATTTTGAAGGATTAGTTTTTAAAGCATCTGTTCCAGGAACCTCATAGGAAGCAGGCAATTAAACAGTTAATACTGGGAAGTGAAACTCTGTCCAAGCAACAGCTCTGAGTTTTGACAGCACTTCCATTGGAAAAAGTCACGGCAGAAGAGGAGTGGGCTGCTGAACACCCGCGCTGCAGGTACGGTGGGTTTTGGTGCATCGCTGCTGTCCCCCACGGGCACCAGTGGGGCTCTGCCGGCACCGGGGGACACCACACACTATCCATCTCGTAGGTCCTGCTCCGGCTCCTCCACTGTCTTTAGTATCCCATCACTCTGCAGTTATTTCAAAGGTTGGATGTTTCATTTAAAAAGAATTGTGGCTCTCATTCTGAAAGAGCTACTTTTTAAAACTGTAATAAGCGAAATGTTGAAGAAATTAAACTGGCACGGGACTGAAAAGCATCTCTTGCTAACTCACCACAACAGAAATCAGATCTATTTGCTCAGAGCCTCCTTTGTAACTCATGAAGGTTTTTTTCCCTCTATGAAATGATGATGAAAGTTGTAGATCAGAACACCAGGGACTGCATTTTAAGCGACGTTACCAAATCCCATCAACGCTATCTAGAAAAATTATGATCCAGGAAATTCAAGAGAGATTTAGCCCACATAACAGGGCTTTAAAAACATTACATTTTCAGAATAAGACAGGCTATGGATTCTCTAAGGAGATTAAGGTATGGAAACTATGACACAGGTACCACAGTTTGGCATTACTGCTGTGCACACCTCCTCCAACAACTGAGATAAGAAAACTTTTGTATTTTTTGGAAGGCTAAGTGAACTGGTCAGCAGAAAAAAGGAGTCACATTTCAATTTAAATATTGACAGACAAGGGGCTAACTTCTGTCTCATGTGTTCAGGCTTTACTTCCATAAACATTTTTGAATACGGGGGCGAAGCCTTCAAAGACTTTATTGGTCTAGAAGGAGAACTCAAAGTATCAAATTGGGTTTTTTAAGCATCGATGTATCAGTTGAAAGCATTTTGGTACACTCTAAAAACACAGATTCCTCCCTGCACACACCTCAGTAGAATTCTAGGAAGAGCCATTGGGTAGAAATAATAGTCACGGTACACATTTCCCTACAGCGTCAGCAGCCCTCATGGAGTGGAAAAGCACTTCCCTGGCTTTTATGAACGTGCCGATCCATTCTGTACCTGCCAGATGTTGGCATTTCTCCAAATATTCAAGCACTGCTTTTCAACTTGTGCATGCCTGAAGATTCAGGTGAAAGCTGCCCAAACACCCTGCGTACCCACTCGTCGGCTTTAGCCTCTCTGAAGTGAAGTGCCACCTTGGAGGAAGGGGATAAAAAAAAAAAAAGCTCCTTTCAGATGCTCATTAATATCACCGCTACCCGTTTATTGTGTACAAGTCAGATTGCAAATAAAACCTGTTACAAATTAAGAGTCTCTCCCACTCACTCCTGAATTCCTGCGCCAGAGAGAACACACGCTGACTCCCCTCCCGGGGCCATCGATAGCATTTGTAATTACACCCTCCCGATCAATGCCTGCGCTCGCGGGGCAGGGAAAGAGGGAAAGCAGGGGCTGCGGTGACCCTTTGGTTAAGCCGGGGCGTAGACGGGGCTCACGCACACACCGGACCAGCCGGCGAGGACATCGCTTGAGACGGCAGCGCAAAGTCAGATATAGGAAAAACCACTCACTGGCAACAGCTGTTCTTTGAGCACGTCACCCCAGCACATCCTTCTTTTGGAGAACGCTTATTTTCCAGCTTTTGTTCTCTACTGGATACCGAGTGGATACCAAGGGCTGCCGAATTACATGGAAGCGCACGCAGGCCTTCAAGGAGAAACCCTGCCTTTACTTCTGGACGTGGGAGAGCGTGATCTACTAATTACGCTAGCAGCGAGGCACTCCATATCCATCTTGACACTAATTTAGCAGAACTAGAGTTCAGCTTTACTCTGCCCTCTCAAATCCTGCCGCTCTCGTACACCAGCGTGCAGGAAAACAGGAAATCTCTGAGTAAGTTTTCTCCAGAAAAACCGGGCTGACCCTTTTGAAAAAACCACTGGTATAATCTAATCTCTTGCAATCAAAACTTACTGTTTTGAGACCAAAGTGCATTTTGACTTCTCCCGTTCCTTAGTCTGGAATATCTCAGCTGTAATTACATTACCGAGCTCCTTCCTCCCTCCCCAAACAAGCCCCACGATCTACCTGTGCTTTTACGGAGATTAGCCAGAATTCAGTCAAGCGTGGATACCTGGAAGATGCAAAGATAAAGAGGTTCCAATGATGCAGTTCGGAAAGAAAAATCAACACTAACTGCAATATTATTTTTTTTTTTCCCCAGGAAGCCTCACTATTCAAGACCTTGCAAATCTGGCTCTCTGTAACCAGAGCCTGGAGTACCCAATTACTGCTGTCCTGGTCAGCAGTTCACAACGCCGAAGCACCCACCGCAAACGCAATGGAGTTTGCAGATGCTACGTGGAAAACGCCGCGCTGGCCGGCCCCGCACGGAGTCCCGGCTCAGCACAAAACGGAGTGCATTTCTCTGCAGGTTGATTCAGAAGATCAGGCAGGCTCAAAATACCCCGATCACGATTTGGTTGGCTACTCATGAATAGAAACACCCATGACTGTCCAGGGTTGCACCACTACGGGCTCTGGCAGACACAAGCAGGCAGCTTGCTTTTCACTCAAAATACAATTTATGTCTTCAAATGGGGCGGGGGGGGGAGGGAGAGATGACGACGACAACAGGTTCCCCAGCAAATCTCTGAAAAAAAAAATATCACATTATTCCTCAAAAAGTCCACGGGAAAAAGCTCTAAGACACTTCATAAAGTAAGAACAACGTGTTATAAAGTGAGCTACAAAAGCTGATATTTCTAGATAAAGTTAACCTTACGGCAACCCTTTGGGTAGACCAGTTTTGTTTTGCTTTGGTTTTGAGAGCAGTACTCCCTTGTACAGAAGCATTTAAGCAATGTCATGTTCTCACTCAAAGGAACAAAGAGGTATGATAAGGAATTAGGGAAGTCTATGAGTAAAACAGAGAGAAAAAATATTATTTTTGTCATTAATTTCACAACTGGTAGTTTGAGCTGTGAAACAGCAGTTAAGTCAGAGAAAGGATGAAACCACTGATTAAGAGGCTGCATGGGAGCCAGGTCCAAACAGTTTTATACATCTGTTTCACATCTATCCAGGTTAATCTTTGTAATTACTATATGGGTAGACCTGACTCATTAAATCAAAACCTTTGCAAGAGGCTGACTTGCAGGAACAACAGAAAACACCCCGTGTGTCAGAGAGAGCAGCCCAGCCAGGCAGCAGACGTGAACAAAGCAGTGCCCGTTTCAAGAAGAGGAACTACAATATCTACTGTTAAGCGAAAGGAGAGAACACCAAAGAGAGCTAAAAATAGATTTAAGGGGTTTGGTTTGGGGGTTCTTTGTTTTATACATAGCGCAGTTTGAACCGTTTTTTAGTTACTCTGTATTTATGGCCAATTATGTTGATCCTCACCCAGGGCCACAGATCTACCGGATTCACGGGGTGCGCAGGAAGGGCTCCTATCACCGAAATACTCGTCATCCGGATCAGCCCAGACCAAGGACGCTGGTGCTGCAGGACAGACGCGCTCGACGTTTCCTTCAAGATGACGGCGCCTGGCCAGCCATCCTCCATCCACACCGAGCAGTCGCAATGAACTGGTTTTAATCAAAGTGCAATCTAATCGCCTAATGGTGCCGGTCTCCATGGACTGTTGTATAAACATGTTTTTCAAGAACTGGAATTACTATCTTCTGTTTTCAGATGCAGAATATATTTTTGACAGAGGAAGGGGGTGTCTCTTTTCTATGCAAAGAGGCGGCATTATGAAATGCATTTGCAGAACTGTTTGGCAGAATATTAAAGAGGGGAAGAGGGATGCGTGCATGAATGTATCACCTCTTTCCCCCAGTGCCCAACAGCCCCAGGGAAGAAGACTGGAAAGCTCTGCATCTCTCATTAGGAGAGATGGGGACCGAAATGAGTGGCAACGTTCAATTATTTTTTTAAAAAAGCAGGTAGCAAATTGTTATTTCTAGCTCTGGTGGAAAAATCTGTTCTACCTTCATCACGGACTAAGACGTGCTTTTCGTGTGCATCATGTTTGCCCTGGAATGCCACATTTGGGGGTTTGCTTTCACCTGCTCCGCCGACGCTCAGTGCTGCAACGATGCTTTGCTGTGCTCTGCGGGCAGCCTGTGCTCACCAAGTGCCAGTGACTTTAACTGGGCAACCTGGCATCAACTCAAATACAACATAACTTGATTCCTCCTGAATAATTTGGTCTGTGCCTACCTGCCTTCAGCATCAGCTATTGGAAAGACAGCAGTAACCTTTTTTTAATTTATTTTTTTTTTTTGGGAGCTCAAGATACCATCCTCCACTAATGACACATTCTTAATCCCAGTTGTAGGAGTACGTTAATAACCCATAAGCTAATAATTTTGTAGCAGCAATTTTAGTTTCCCCAACTATATTATTTAAAAACCGAACCGAGGGTGTGTGTAGAGAATGACACCGTGCAGAAATCCAAATAAGGGAATGAAATGGCAGCTTGGCAGGGACCCAGCGGCCACACCTATTTACAGGGGAAGCCGAGCACAGCCACCATCATTAATTAATTCAGAAGCCTCGGCACACAAAACTTGATCTGGATGCACGCTGCATCCCCCACCTGAGATCAAAAGGGAGCACTGTGGGCCGAACATCGCAAGCCAGGCTTGCGCACACGTCGGTATTAAAACCAGGGAAGGCTGCAGGGCTGATGCTGAGCCTCTGGTCCTGCAGTTAGAAGGGAAAAGGAAATAAAAGTTGTCATTGTCACCCACAGGATCGAGGGGGGTTTTTAACCCTGGAGCAAGCCTAACGGCTGGTAACAAACCTGCAAGGATCCCTCGACCCAGCACGGGCAGAAAGCAAATGGATACCAAAGATGAGCCAGACAAAATTTAGACTCTGGAGTTACTTCGGTGGCTTTATGTAAAACCAAGCCTAACTTCCACAAAAACACAAGGGCATTTTGGGTAGAAAACAACCAGATGTGTCACAAATACACTAAACAACATTTTGTAAAGGAGATCTTATCAAGTTTGCGCATCTAAATGTCCTAAGGGATCAATAACAGGCGCAATATTAAAATGAGTCTTTATTTAATTACTTCTATAGTCTTCATCACCATAATTCTCAGGCACCTCATAGAAATAAGTTACCCATCAGGTCTTAACCGACAGGACTCAGATGCTTTTGTTCCCCAAGCCACTTAAAAGTCCTGGCTGCTTGTTAAATCATCATCTTCGGGTTTAAAAGCAGGTTTTGGTCCAGCAAAAGGAATTAATACATCCCTCTCCGGATTCCCTTGCTTAAGGAAGGAGAAAAAAAAAAAAACCAACAGAGAAATCTGAAATACCTTTAACAGAAACTAATGGGATAAAGACTGCAGGTAACACCTTTGGAGGTATACTTGGCCCCCCAGATCCCAGCTTTCCTGCTGGGGAAATGCGCGATCACAACCTCAAAGCTTGCAATATTTATTTAAAGATGTCAAGGGAAATGTTTACCTTCTTCAGAATTTACAAACTTCAGAGCTTTTCCCACCACGGAATACCTTAAATAGGTGCCATACACCAGACCACCCCCAAAGACACTATGCCTTCCACCTCGCGTTCAATGTTACTGATTAGTTTTGCTTCTTTTCTGACTCTCCATAAGCTTCCCCACAAACAGGACTTGCAAGATACATTAAGACCCATTGATAGAACAGTCGAGAAGTTTCTCTTGGTGGTCCTCCTGTTCGATCCTGCCACCGCAGCCCACGGAGCAGCAGCAGTCCCTACATATTAGCAATCTTTCACGAATTGCAAGACCTTAAGTTAATGCTAGCCTTGGCTTAAGGGCTACCTACCACCTTGGAGCATAACTTTAATGAAAATAAGAATTATTATGCAATGCAACCCGGGTTAGTCTTGAGCTGAGCTTCTGAAAGTTACACAAGGATTATTTTTCAGGTTTTATGGAGAATGTCATCTCCTCATTGGGATTTTTCCTCTCATTATCACCTGTTTTCGGAAACATGTATAGAAAAGCTGTTACAAATGTCATCTTCCTTTTCCCCCACAACTACAAAAGTGAATATGAATTTAACAAAAGGCCTAAGACATCAAACTGTCACATTTATAGAGTTAATCGAGGCATTAAAGGCACACTTCTCCCTAGTGCGTGCATGGCCCAGAAAAGAAGGATACTGCCCCCGGAGCATCCTCAGCTCTTCAGGAGCACAACCCACCATCGGAGCGAAGCTCCACTGGACATCCTCCACAGACACCAAACACCAGCAGGCAGCTTTACTGGGAGACACTTGCTTTCAAAGCCTGCATCTCCTAAACCTTAAAAACAAACAAGCCAGCCAGCCGAAAGCAAAACTGGAAGTCCATACTCAACAGCGTCCTACAGAGCACAACACTAGCGCTGTGCCTGCAATTGGCACATACGTAATTTCGCTATTTTACAATGAAAACCAGAAAATTTTAGATTTATACGGTGTATGAACCTCAATAGGTGGTTCAGTGTGTTTGTATATACTGCAACACTAGTGACACACGCACAACTGCGGTACCTAATTCTGTTGGAGACAGGATTTTCTAAGATCCTATTAAATATGAATGCCTTCAGTTTACTTCCTCTAATTCTTGCAAGCATTTCAAAGCTCGTGATCACATGGCTATTTCAGCAAACGGACATACTGGGCACAGCTAACAGGCTACGGCAAGGAAGTTGCCCCTACTTACAGCAATAGGTAAATCAGCATTAGCGTGAAATCTAATGATGCCATTTTCTGACTCATTTTAGTATCTGAAAAGTCTTCAGTACTTATAGCTTAAACCAAACTAAGAGAAAAGCCACTACTGGCCATCTTCAGCAATACTTCCCCTACAAAACAGTCACAAAAGTGACTTTGCTGCTGCCATGAGGCTCGTCCTGTTTCAACAGCATCCCACACCGCTGCTGGGCTCCGCTTGGTCCAGCCACACTCTATAGACAAAACTGTTTTAAGAAAAGCTGCTGCTAACACCTGTCTCAGCCGTGGGGTAATTGGGGCGATGCAGCTGCAGCAGCCAACACTGACAAGACTCTCTCCATCTACATTGAGTGAGGAAACAAGAAACAAGTTAACCAGCATCACTCAACTGGAAGTGTTCTACTGAATTTTAAAAAAAAAAAAAAGTGAGAAAGAAAAGCTTTCTTGAATGCCAACTCCTATAGTGTCATAGGTAGCAAAACTGGGTATTTGTACCCCAAAGCGCATGAGATAGGTCATGTCAAAACCAATTTCAAGACTAACTGGCGACTCAATCAAGGCTTTGTATTTTCTCCATTGAAAAGCTACAAAATAAACCTTTATTCCTTCAGCTCTGGCAATCCGGCACTTTAATGCAAAGACCCCATCATAAATTCCTACTTATTTTGGATATTTAACAGCGAAGGAAAAAAAAAAAAAAAAGAAAAAAAAAGACTGCCTTGAAATCAGCTCACTCGTACCCGCATCCCTATCGCCGTGTTCATCTGGTCTCCCATCAAATAGGCTGAAAAAAACAACCACCCTTTTGAGGTGCCAGCTAACACTCTTCGAAGTTGTTGTTAGCCACTTTTGTCGGAACTTTGAGTAACAATATTTACTCTAAAGAATTAGTAATTATGATAAAAATTTACCAGAACACCCTCTTGGTAGGTGCGGCAGAATATCTATTTCCATACTCCCGGCCGAAACTACCCACATTACTTACGCAGTTAAACAGTGATGAGCTCTTTTCACTTGATGGAGTGCAATATTAAGAAAATATCACACAGTCCCACTTGCTCCTAGGCGTTTTAGAAACTTCCTCGGGTACCTGACTTTTTAAATATCCATTTATATTCAGCTGAAGATATTGGAAATGGGGGGAGAGGAGGAGGAATGGTGTTTACTTCAGATCAGGGCTTATCTCCTGCCTTGTGGGAGTGCTTTTTTATAGGCTGCTTTTTGTTGTTGTTGTTGCCGCCATCCCTCCAGCTCCCATTCACACCACCGGAGTGAGGGCAACAGAAAGCCCACACGGTTGTGGATGAGTGGAAGTGCGGCGGCCTGCCTCCCGCCTCTGGATCAGCACAGCTCGGGTCCAGCGAGATTTGGGTACGACTTTTAATTTAGTTTGGTTCGTGTTTATACAGGAATAAGCCCAAGTCAAGAAGGTGACGCATAGGACACCAAAACCAGAAGACGAAGCGCTCACACACTGATCCCTTTCATGCCACAGCAGAGTTCATTACAGGGCACCGCAAATTAGCAGGGAAACTGCATTCAACTTATTAGTCACCTCATAATTGTTAAAGGAATTGGAGGCCGGCTCTTCTCCCAAACGTGGCAGGAGTGAAGCCTTTCCGGCAGAGCTTGAGCTTAACGCCAGGATCATCTGGAATACCACACTTGCCAACGTCCCCAAAGAGGCAAGTCGCGGCCAAACTGCCTCCCCTGGAGGGTCACTCAAAAACAGCCACATGAAAACTCCTTTACTCTTGCAAAATATTGATTGGCTTTTGTTTGTTGTTCTTTTGGGAGAGAAAAAGGAGGGAGGGAGGGGAGAGAGAAGGAAAGGGAACAAAGAAGGAGGAGAATGACTAGAGGCTGAAATGTTTAGTTCACTTCGAATAAAAACAAAAAGGTAAAAACCAGAATATAATAAGAATGAATACAAACAGAACAGATTGAGATAAACTCAGAGATGTCCATGTTAAATAGCAATTTGAACCTGAAGGAGACTGGAAATCCTGGAGCGCTTTAAGACTCCAGTCATTTTCGTGATACTGACTATTCAATATGCTCTGCTTAATGCGAGCAGCACCCGATCCAGCCACAGAAGAGTTCTACATGAGAAAGGACCCCGTCAGGTCTGGGTCAGCGGATCGGTTTATTTAGTGCACAAACCAGAAGTCGGAGGGAGGACCCAAGGAGTCCAGTCAATGCCCGAGGGCTCTCCAGGAAGGACAGCGGTGGGAGGAGAAACGGCCTCCCAAAACTGAGCCTTCTTAAAAATAAAAGACAAAATAAACACACCTGATCATAACCTTCCACACACCTTGGTTAAAGGCGCACAGACTCAACCCTGTCGCTGGGATAAGGAACGTAAAGAAAGAAATTCTGGAGAGTTTGAGAACTCGCCTGTTTCATGCACATCACCTACAAAGACACAAAGTCCTGAATTAATGGACACAGGAGTCAGGGGGGAACTCCCTGCTTCCCTCGGTCCAGGGTTTGCCAAACCCCCCATTAGACACGTGATGCTCCTTCCATGTATTTGTCTGGCCTTCAGTGTCTGTGGCTGGCTGTTAAATTTTATTCTCCTGGACCTTTCAAATGTTTGCATTTCCTAATACAACAAACTGGCATTATAGACTGCGAGGTAAACTGGACGACTCTTTTTTTCCCCCCTCTTCTCATCTTAAGTCCTACCAACAGTTCTCATGTGAAAATCTAAATGATATGGGGTTAAATAATTTCAGACACAAAAGCTAAAGCAGATGAAGATTTAAATAAGAGGAATTGTTGTTATAAGCCACATTTTGCAGGCTTCCTTTGTAACACACGCTTATACCCATTTTGCAGACGGGATAACCAAGGCACGGAGAGGTTGAAGTGACTCACCCAAGGCAATATAAAACTTTTCCTCCAGGGAGGACAGGGAAGCAAAGGTAAAGGTGAGAACAAGTTACCACAGCACACAGGACATCAGCTGGTCTGGAGCAGTGCAATCCTCAAGATGCAATAACAGAGACAAACACCCGGCATCTGCCTACCGCACCTCTGAGCTGCGCTGGATCCAACAGCCCTGGCCAGACACCGACCCGCTGCCGACCAGTGCCGTCCTGCGCTCGAGCTGCAATGCTGAACTGTGTCAAACCCTACACACATCAGAAGTGGGCAAAACTTTCTTGCTAAACCTTGATTTTGTCCCATACAGCCCAAATGGCCTAATCAGAATGTTTTTTTTCCCCTCCAAATGCCCTCTTCACTCAAAGTGAGCTGTGGTTGTGAAGCGAGAGTCACAACGCTGCTTTCCAGCCTCGCTCGCACGAGAAAGAGAGGAGCATAGCGGACAAGAGGTTAAAAAGCCTCAGCAATATGAAGAGGCACTCTGTAATTAAGAGGTGGGGAAGCTGTACGGACAAATTCTTCCCTGCCCCGTGGTAGCCGCAGCCTCCCGAGGTGATGCCGAAGAGGTCACACAGACACACACACAACTGCTCGCAGGTAAACACCAGCTGTTTACTGCTGCCCCGCTGGAGAGTCCTGAGACCTGACACACCAAGAAGTCAAATACCAAAGAACGCAATTAAAGGCAATGAAAGGTAGAAACACTGGTACCTTCAGCAGTCGGGGAAGGGAGAAAGAAGAGAAGAAGTGCTGAATAGCAAAAAGCCAACACAGGAAACTGCGTATTAATAAACCTTAACCTTTGTTCTGTCCCTGTCCTACTATAACGCTTGCTTCGGGCAATTCACTCTCCTTTTCCACACCTGAAAATGGACATATGATTCATCTGACGATGAGGTTCACTGATGTACACAGGGCATTCAGACTCAGCAGTGCTAAGCAGATGGCAAACATCACAAAGAAATTCATAACCTCAGAAATTCCAGGTGATGCATAAGAAATAATGCAGGAACCACTAACTGAGGGAGGGTCAACATATTCAACACATGTCTGGTTCCCCGGGTAAAGGGATGCCACAGCAATGCAGAGACAAGGGGAGGGGGAAGAAGGCTAAAAAAGCCTTAAAAAAAAAAAAAAAAAAAGGATCTCAGCAAGTCTTTACACCAATCGATCATAATATGAATGCATAAATAAGCAGAATGTCTATACATACAGTGCCAAACTCTAGCCTGTAAGTTTTAAGAGCACAAATCTAAGCCAGGCAGCACGGGTAGCACGGGGAGAGCAGGGAGAGCCTGACGAAACGATCAAGAACCGACTTTCAGAGAAGAACACAACTGAAGGGCTGTGCAGGAGTTTTTCAGTCCATCAGCAGCATGTTCCTTCTCTTAACATTTATTTTGCCTAATTCCAGGAGAAGAAGAAAGAGTGCTTGCGTACCATTTTTCTTCCCCAATCAACAGAATATGCTAACTACATTGCACTTCACATACTGGTCTACAGACCATGTGCTGTGATACCTCAAACATGAATAGCATTACACAAAAGCAAACGTTACTTCCCCAAGTCTAAAAATAAGCCTGCCATATTTTCAGATACCACAGTCTCCAGGAACATTTGGAGGGGGAAAAAAAAAAAAAAACACCATACAGTTCTACGTTCCTTATAGTATTATTGAAAAAGACATAAATTGGAAGTCGAGAAGTGCCTGGAACAGGGCTGTGATGTTGGTCATTCTAAGAGGAGGACTAAAAAAACCTCCACATCACAGTTCGTTTTTCCTTTTATTTTGTAGCAAGAGCTCAGCATGTGTATTTTAATTCAAAAGGGGAATGCACACACTGCATGTTTTCTTTCCAACTATTTTGTTGTGACCTACCTGAGCAGTACCTATACGTAGGATAAAAGCCCGTACCTGCACAGGTACACACCACACACAGGAACTCTGTACAGAGCACACAACTTCCTACCTCACCAGACACGCAAGAGGGAAACACGGTGCTTTGTGAAACACCAGCGAAATAAGCACACGACTACTTCCCTCAGAGTATGGCAGTATGAAACCAAAGTATTAAAGCCTGGGGAAGAGCTCACGATTCACATGTGCATAATAAGTACCAAAAAAATTAAGTTCTGATGCCCAAAGTTTTGAATTTTTAAATGCATAAGCACACTTAATACCTACTATCAGTGAGTAACATCTAGATACTGCATCTAGAAGTTTGTGGTTCAAAACATGCTCAATGAAAACATTCTAAATTTAGTCAGCAAAACAGCATTTTCCACTCAGAAGTTATTCATAAAGCCAGTGCTCCATCAAAGCAGAAAACCTGAGCTCCGCTGACCACTGCAGCACGCTGCCAGTTCTCTCCTTCCCAATTTCTTGTACCAGGTACCACGACTTTGGGTTGGTTGGCGACTGGCCAGGCACTTCGCAACACAGACACCATTTCAAGAAGCACCACTGAAAACGTGAGACCATCTCAAGTGCAGCCTCATCACATCCAAATTTTACACTTAATTTTTAAAAGTACTTCCATCACTACACAAAAGATGTCAGAGGTTGACTTCCTTCATCCTAAGCATCATTCCTTCTTCTTCCCCTCCTCCAGCAGCGCAGCAGGAGCGATGCAGCGAGAAAGTCTGAATGCTTATAGCCCATACGGATGGGTAGGGCTAACGAAGAGCACACCCAGAAATAGAAGTGTAAGACCATAAGACAGTAAGCCCGGAGTTCCTTCCACAGTTACAGTTCCTTTGACAGCAAAGGGATAATTCCAATTCAAACCCAAGGCCGTGCAGGGAGCTCCCCGAAAGGGCCAAACGTCGTCCCAACGTACATGTGCTGCTGTCTGGACGAAGGAGTGATCCAAATCCTTCATCTCACCTTGCATCAGCCTCACAAACATCACACAATACACCAGTACCGTCTGAATTTGAACCAATGATTTCAAACAGCTCCGCATACGACTACTAGCCTGTAATTGCTACAAAAAAGTCGTAAGGCAGCTATATTAAGTTACAGCATTAGCATACTGACACTGCATCATACACCAACAGTGTTGCATCATCACCCACTGATGTAACCTCATGACTATGTAACGCTGTTAGGGACGGTATTAGCTACTCCTCTGCGCTTCCACCTCTGAGGAAAGAGAAATATTTTCGGCTGTCCCGCTCCCCTGCTGGATACCGAGTGACCACAGAGATACAACTCGATCTCTTCCAGTGAAAACTCAGAAAGGTGGTTTTTACTTCAAGCACAGGACTCAGCCCTTTTCACACTCACACAAAGTTCAACCAGAGTGTGCTAACTGGTGATGTATTTGCTCTTTTTCCATGTAAAAGCTAGAGGAGCATCAGCCTGTTGCTTACCCACAGATAACACATAAAGGGGTGAGCTTTTACAGCCTCAACATCAGGTGCCAAGTTGCAGAGCCCTCCCCGTTTTCAAAACCAGATGGGGGGGGGGGGGGGGGGGGGGGGGGGGAGGGGAAGGCAACCAAACTAAACAGTTCCCAGCCCTGAAACCAGCGTATTTTGTGATCCTATCTGAGATACTCAACCGCAGAGCCTCACTGCCTCCAGGATATCACACCCCTTTTCTTGTCCAGAGCTTGACAATCCAGACTCACGGAAGGCTATGCCAGCAGCGAGTAATGGAGTGTGATGTACAGGAATACACCATTCCGTATGCGTCACGATCTCGGATGGCTGTGAGGCAGCACTTGGGGGTAACGTCCCCTCAACGCTTGGCTCTCCCCCCACCCCCATACAGTTCAGTCCCTGCTTACATCACTCGGGGGGTTATCAGCCACAGAATCACAGAATTTCCTAGATTGGAAAAGACCTGTAAGATCATCTACTCCAATCATGAACCTCACACTGACAACCCACCACTAAACCACATCCCTGAGCGCTATATCTACACGACCCTTAAATACCTCCAGGGATGGGGACTCCACCACTGCCCTGGGTTACATGTTCCAATGCCTGATGACCCTTCCAGTAAAGAAATTCTTCCTAATATCCAATCTAAATTGGCCTCCCCGCAGCCCCAACACCAGCAGGCATTAGCATGGTACCACCACCACGTCCCTGCAGGTACCATCCCAAGATGTGGTGGGACCAACTGCTTGTCACCAGAGCCAGGCCCATGGAACACACAGCAACGCAACACCCAGGAGGCCACCGCACACTTTGCTTTCACAAAAAGCTTTCCACGTGCTACACATCCCTTTATTTCTTACTTTCCTCTGCCGCCTCCTGCCTCTGATCCCCTGCCACCTCGTCCCCTCCGCTAACAGCACGTCTCCTACTTCTTCCTCCCCACGTCTCCTTCTACTCGAGACACTGGTCAATAGTTCGTCTGGAAGAAATCAGGGTTTCATTCTCTTCTCCTGCTGATGTATGGCAGCTTCCAGCCTACTGGCATGTCTCCTATTCCCAAAGGCCCCTCTTCGTTTCACTTCCTGTGTAACCGTCTCTGCGAGCAGCTCCGCTACCTCTGCTTCCAGCTGCACTCACAGGCGGGCAAGCATGGGGGAAACATGAAAGTCAAACACCTGCAAGAGAAGCTGGAAACGAGGATTAGGGCCGTGCCTGCAAATTAGTGCTCCGTGACAGCCACTGCTGCATCCATCAGCTTAGGAACCTCTGTCCTGGGGGGGCAAGGGGTTTACAGCACAAAGTACAAAAATGGCAGAGCGTGGGGCAGCCAGAAAAAAAAAAAAAAGACAAGTGAAAGTAAAACCTAAGACATCTATAGACTGTAAAATAAATAAATAAATAAATAAATAAATAAAAAGTAAGCAGATGCTCTAGAGAAGTGAGTATGTGCATCCCCACTTACGGGCTTCCCCAGCTTTGTGGTTCAGGAGCGGTAAGCGACGCCAGGCAGTTTTCGGTCATCCCCCCCTCTTCTCCCCCACAGAGGGCGGCGATTCCCGACCGCTCGGGAGCCCGACGCGTGTGTGCGACCGGGGCCGAATCCCGCCCGGCCCCTCCCGCGGGCGCCGGGAACGTGCAGCAATGGGGAAGCCGGGACAGGGCGCCCAGCGACCCCTTCCCCCGCAGCCCCCGGTACCGACACGACACACACACACACACACACACCCCGGGGGGCTGCGGGGACAGGGGGTCGCGGGGCGGCGCAGCCCCGCCGCACCTTGAGCCGCAGGAAGGGCGGGCGGGGACTCTTATTGTGACACGGGCCGCAGCCTGGCCGCCAGCCGGGCCATGCCACGGCGGGGGCTGCCCGGGGCGGGGGCTGCCCGGGGCGACCGCTCGCCCCCCGCCGTGGGCCCCGCGGGGTCGGGTCCCGTCGCCTCCGCCATGCCCGGGGGACAGCGGGGGTCCGGGGCGCTCCCAAACCCGAGCCGGGCCGGACGGCGACAGAGGAGGAGGAGGAGGAAGAGGAAGCAGGCACGGCGGAAAGCCCGTAACAACTTTCCGAAACAAACGCCTCGCAGGCTGCCGTCCCGGCGCCGAACAAAAGCCGGCGGCGAGCCGGGGCGCTCGGCCCCGGGACTCGGGGTGTGTGTGTGTGTGGGGGGGGGGGGGGGGGGTCACGCCGCGCCGCCAAACTTTTCGTTTACCGGCGAGGATGCAGCCCGGCAGCCCCGCTCCCCCTCTCCTCCCCGCCGCAGGAAGGGGCACCAACTCCCTCCCTGGCAGGCATTAATCAATCAGCCCGCCCGGCGGCCGCAGAGCAGGACTTTGCACTTTTCCCGGGTTAGCGAGGGCTGCCGGCGGTCCCCGCACGGCCGGGCTCTCCCGGAACTTCCCCGGGAGCGCACACGCATCCCCGGCCGCTGCCTTTCACAAATAACTCTGCCGCCGCCTCTCCCTCCCCCAAAACAATAAACCCAGGGAGAACTTTTAATCGGAGAACTCACACGCCGCCGCACCTCCCCGCCGGTCCCCGCGCATCCGAGCGCCGCCGGTCCCGCTCCCCGGTTGTCGGACTCCTCTGTCCCCCGTAGCCTCGTCGCCCCCTTTTTCCCCGCCGCTAATAGATCCCCGGGCTAATCCTCTCCGCCGCGGCTCCCCCTTGCCAAATAATGCGCTTCTCTCACACATGGAGTCGCGGCGTCACTCGGCGGAGCATGCGCGCGGCGCCCCCCCCTCCCCCCCGAAACACAGAGGCGGTCCCGTCCTGCGCCGCAGCGGCGGCGGCGGGGCTGGCGCGGGGGAACGGCGGCGGAGGGAGCAGCGGCCGCACCGCACCGCACGGCGCAGGGACCCGGCGCCGCTTCCGGGCAATGGTGGAGCAGGTCTGTGACCCGGGGCGCCATTGGCCGGAGGGGGTCGCGGCACATGGCAGGCGGGCGGCGATTGGCTGCGGCGCGGGCGGGGGGCGACGCCGCGGGGGGCGCGGGCCCCGCTGCGGCGCCCCGGGCCACGTGGAGGAGGAGCGGCGGCGGTGGCGGCGAGCGGCGGTCCCGCCGCGGCCTCCGTGCCCCGGGCCGGGCGGGTATTGTTCTCATCGCGCCGGGGAGCCGCGGTCCGGTGCGGCGGCGGGACCTCCGCTGACAGGGGATTGTTCTCGGAGCCGCTTATCTTTTTCCTTCCTGAGCGTCTGCCGGCGCTGATGAAGGAAACGGGAGAGGGGTGAACCGCTCCCGCCGCTGCCCGGGCTCGGCCGCTCCAGCCCGCCGGGGAACAGCGGGAGGTACCGCAGCTGCCGGAACAGCCCGGGGCAGACGGCCTGTTCCGGGCAGCACTAACCGAGCGCGGACGGGCGGCGGGGAACGGACCGGGCTCGCCTAGAAGACAGTGAAGTCAGAGAGAGAGGATCTGAGCTCCGCAGGTTGAGGAGAGAAACGCTCTAAGCAGCCAACGTTAGAAATAGCTATTTTCTGATACCCGAGAGCCTCGGGGTAGCTCGCACCGCTGCTGCCGACAGCTCGCAGCGGGTCAGCAAATAGCTGAAAGCAGACAGAAAAATACCTGTAAATACTCAGAAACCCAACTCTGAGCGCGACTCCTGAGACACGGCCCAAACGCGAGGGCAGAGCTGCGGGCGCTGCTGCGGGACGGGGCGGAAAAGAGGCGTTTGTGCAGCGGTCCTGCTCTCCTCCTGCCCATCTCTGTGCAGAAAACTGCAGAAGGGCTTTCTGAAGCTGTGTGTTGCCAGCAGGTGAATTATTCTAAACCAAATTAACGGCAGGAGTAATTCTGAACTGTTTATTACCGATGCCTTTAATGTAACGCACTTGCAGGTCTCTGGTGTGGTTTTCCAACTGCCGCCCGATTCTGCCCCGTCCCTCGGCAGACACAGCGCACCGAGTGCCTTCGCTCCCTCGCGTGTCTTTGCTCTGAGTGTTCCCGCCAGGCTGTGATCCCCGTGCGCGTCCACCTAAGGGGGTGGTGTGATGAATAACCTTTGCAAGTTACCAAAAGTTCAAAATTCTAGATTTTCTGTAGCAGATTAATGCCAAGGAGCCTTAAGATCTCCAGTTTTCCACATTTCTGGAGTCAGGTTATTTTTCAGATGCGGTCTCGTTTTCAGTACACCATACTTTAGGGCTCTCCTTCCTCCCTACAAGGACGAAGTATCTGACTCCACAGTCATCTACCTGCCATGTTTTCTAAAACCTCATTGAAGCGTGAAGTTAAAAACGGGAGGGACGTCACAAGGAGTTAGGGAAGAAAGTCACCCCAAAAGCAATATTCTGCCAGAGCTGGTGTGCGGATGCTCCCTGCCAGCACACTTCCAAGTGTGACACTTATTGAAGGAGATTTAGAAGCAAAGTAATAAGCGATCAGGGTTTTTTTTTTTTTTTTCAGATTTTGATGACTTAATTCCGAGGCTGAAAGTTAATTTATAGGTCCTGTGAAAAGACAGGGACCCTCTTCTGCCTCTTTGTGGGTTACACGCCCTAATTACACCCCATGTTCAAGCCCAAAGGATTTCCAACAGTGACAGCTCACTCGTCTGCACCGTTCCTTTGCCTCCCAGCCACCACATCATCCGGAGTCCTGACAATTCATTTTTTACACCAAAAATGACGGGCAACCCCTTGTCAAAAGCCTACAGGTTGTCTCTCAAAGGAGCGCGGCGGGACAGCCGGCACGGGAAGGGAAGGCCTCCTCACCACAACCGCTAGCCCGCTCTCTGCCTTCCCACCGGTGCCCTGCGGTGGGACCGGGCGGCAAACCTCCCTCCAGGCCCTTCTCATCAGAAGACCACGAGGGAAAACTCACCTTTAGCTGTTACAGCTCAGGTGAGCCTCAGCCTAGAAATCTCAACCGCCTGCCTACAGCCCTTCAGACACAACGCGCAGAAATACCGCAGAGAATGCTTTTTCATGTTTTTCTCTCACCAGCCAAATTCAAATTTTAGCAACGAGATACTGCTGGGGGACGGTGCGGGTGTAGCATCAAGTGGGACTGTTCATATTTCTGTCACCTGGAAGGCGCATCAGTGCTGTCATTGCTTACTAGAGGCACAAGCTGCTGTCACTGCAGTGTCAGTCGAGTATGACAAGTCGGTGGCTCTATCAGCAAGAGAAACACCGATACCACAGACCTGTGTATTCCTAGAAATACGGACGTGCCGGGAAGCAGCTTGTTCGCAACACGTTTATGTGAACTGCTGAAGTGAAACTAGTCCTGAGCTGCTTTCAGGAGGAAAGATCTATGAAGCTGCAACAAATGACAGAAAAATCTAATTCCATTAATCTACCTGTATCTGTCAGACTTTGAAAGAGTTGGGATTTGAGGAGGAATTCTGTAGCTAAATTAATCTTGTGTTTAGAAAAAAATAAAGCTGACATTACTTAGGTCCAAACAAGGCAAACCAGGCATCTGAGACAGTAATTAATAACTGTTATCTTATCCCTATTTTAATATATAAACATCTCTGCCAGGTAGAGAGCATTTGCCAGTAAGAGAGTATTGCTAAAATATGATTAAAGCAGTCCCCTCTCCCATTTAAAATAGCACCTAAAATCTTCACAGCCCGGTGTCACTGCACTAGTATATACAGATAATCTGGATATACCCCTTTTGGGGACTCTCGACCTTCTAACTAAATACGTGGGCACTATGCATCACCATGTTACACTTGTATGAAAATAGGCAACATTGTATTATTAACATTATTGGATTTTAATCTAAACTAAATACTAGGTTTAAATTAAAATCCAATAGTTCAAAATCAGAGAAGCCCTTTATGTAAACAAACAGCTGTACTTTTGCAAATCTTTCCCTCGCTGGGAATCAGATGATGCGCAGTAAAGCAATACCAGACCGGTATTACCTCACCATTTCTCACCTGGGCCTTGATTAAAGCTACTCAATTAAGCACAGAGCAGAGCGCAGTCAAGTGGGAGAAGGAAAGCGTGGCATGTCTTGGGTGTGTCACTAAGGTGACACTGTTCGGGGAAGGGCATCAGCTGCCTGGTGCTGGTGACGTTCCCAGTGCCTCGGTGGCTCCAGAGGAAGCTGTGTCCCCATCAGCCTTTCCAGCCCCGCCACAGCACTCCCGCGCTTTGTTTGTTTGTATCAGACTTTTCAACTTTTATAAAGATAGATGTATTACAAAGATCCAACCTAGCGAACTGCCTTGAGTACTTACTTGCGCATGATTTTTACTTAAGAATGTGGCATAAACCCACAAAACTGCATAGATACTCGTTCTGATAACCAGAACCGATGTTACGTAGCCTAGATTCTACTTTAAAGCTGAACATCTCATCACAGAAGCAAAATTTTGCCAGAGCCACAAAATCCAACTATCGAGTTGTTCTTCCAAAGGTATCTCCCTCATTCCAAATGCGAGGTCCATAGATAATAGCGATCAAATACTTCATCCTTCCTGTATATTTTAATACTACACTACCTACACTCTTCATAAAAATATCACCCACTATAGCATACACTAGGACGTTAATTTTGTTGCGACAATAGCAGAATTTGGTATTGGGATGTGAGACAAGAACCCAAACAATTCAAGCAAAATTCACAGGTGTCCCTACAGGAGGAAGGAAAGATGAGATTAAGCCTTTTCTCAACGCGCGTCAGAATGTAGGTCAGGGAAGAACAAGCGAAGCTCATGCCAGATCTGTTAGACTTGGTCATCTTCCTGCAACCACCAGCAGCTGTAAGACGCATGGGAACATGCTAATATTGGCATACTGAACAGGCTGAACAAGTTCTGAAGCTCAATAGCCGATATGTGTTTTAGTGAAGGCAGAGAACACAACTCTGAAGTCGTTTGATGGGCTAGAGGACCAAGAAGTCAGGAGCGCAGATATTTCTCAAAGCTGCTTCAGCTCAGCATCTCTCTCTCTTATGTTCACCAGATTTCCACCACTCAGAAGATAAACCAGGGGACACTGGCACAAAACAGACTGTAATACTTCTTTTTTAAAAAGAGCAAACCCCAGCACCTTATAAAGGCTGGTTTGGGTTGTTTTTTTTTTTTTTTAATCTTTTACATTGCTGGCTAGAAGTTTGAAATTAACAAACTACATCCTTAAACAGTTAAAGGAAAAAAAAAATAGGGTAAAACTGTAAGCGTGCTGCAACAGTGCTCAAATCTTAAGAATACAATTTTAAGATGGCTTATGCTAAGAATGAAAGGAATTCCATAGGCTTGAGACCAAGAGATGGTCCTTTACTATGTTCTCGTGAAACTATTTTCACGCAAGTGCAAGTTACAGCTCCCACCAGCTGCTCCAGACAGAATTTGGGGTAAGTAGTTCAGGAATAAGATGAGCTGGTGCTTTTTGACAAGGAAAATGTGAGACGCTGCAGGGTCACTATGATCTGTTCTGCCGGGTCTGTTTGCCTGTCTCTTCCCCCCCCCCCCCCCCCCCCAGAATAATGCTTAAATGTGAAACGTTTTCTGCAGCAAAGCGGGACGCAAGATTTGGAAACAGTCAAAATTCCACGATCTGAGCAGTGAGGTGAATGACCCTAAATAGAAATGAAAATTAATCCTTCTAGAACTGAAAGAAATTAAAGATCAGTAAGTTATCGAGGAAATGGGGAAAGCAGCGGGTGTATGCAAATACTGCCGTCCCAAGAAGTGTGATATTATCTGACCCCGTCTCTAATAAGCACTTTTATGGTTGGAAGAGGATATAGTAGGAGCTTTGCTCCAATTCAACAAGCACTTCATGGACTATCGATTTTGCTCGGAAGTGGGAGAGAACAAAGTTCACCCGGCATTGCTGTTATTTAAAGATCTGCCAAAGAACATCTCAACCTCCTGAAAACTGGTCCACCACAGACTGTCTCAGATCACTGTCTTGTGATCTGCAACTTCGGACGCAAAATGTTTTGCTGGCAAACAGTGAGTCAGACCCACAGAGCCATTACTGGAGGGAATGGCTGTAAACACCACCTCTTGCTTGTTTACTGATCATTGTCACGTGGCTCATCAGTACTTGACCCTGATTAAAAGAAGAATTAACCAGTTGCAGAAAACTCTACAGAGCTCCTGTGTAATTTGACTTTCTGTAAGCTTTAATGCCACAAACAGTGCTGTGAGAAGCAGGAACTCAAATCAGTGGGTGCACACCTACAAAGAGAGCTGGTTCTATCAACCACCGAGTCTTCTTCACCAAGAATCCTTTTCATCTGGACCTGCCAGCCTGGTTTTAACCGCCTCCTCTGCAGCCCGTAAGTGCCATACACCAGAAAGACCAGGAGCCCTCAGGAACCTCGCTGTTTTTATCGTTTTGCACAAGAGATAAGGCTCGGTCCGCAAGTCCCTTCTCCAGCGTGGAATCCTTTCCCAGAACAGACGATGGGCTACTCAGCACCGGGGGAATCTGCTTACAAGAAGTCTGCCAACCCGCAGCGGCTTGTTCTGCATCATCTGGACTGCTGATCGCTTAACGCCGTCCTTTTAAAATGAAAACAGCATTGTGCCACAGTCTCTATATGCAACCAGCTGATTTTATTATTATCTGCTCATTTCCTCTCCTCTTACACACGCACACTGCGTTTTGCCTCCTCTAACTGGTAAGCTCTGCAGGGTGGGGGCACTCTGAGTGCTACAGGACCACCCTGCTAATAAACTGTGTAATTTTAAGAACAAATGGCTTCCCAAGTGCAATAATGAACACTTCCAGTTGTGTATATTTTTTTCTGTTGACTCCTGATTAAAAAATATTTAAATTACTAATTGACACTAGTATCCATGTCCATATACTCTGAAACCCTAAGCCATGTAGGCAGGAGAAAAGGGAGTTGATGCCCTGTTACTAGGAAGCACTCTTAGAATTAAAACGTGTAGGACATTTCCTCCAGCATGGAATGCATTTTGGTCCTTACTGCCCTCCAAATTAGAGGTAATGGGGGAAATACAAGTATGACCTCAATAACTGATAATTTATACCGAATGTGGAACAGAACGGACCAAAAGCTCTATTTGTTACCCCATTTTCTAGAAAAACAGCTTTTATCTTTAAGGCGACCAGTTAGGCTGACTGGTGTACTTTGGGCTGAAATGGTTCCTTTCTCAAGAAGATGAAGCAGCAGATCTGAAAGTCGTACAGCTCTGTAGATGCCATGATTAAAACTCTGCTCTCTCCCTCCGACACGGGCGAGATGTCCCTGCCAGGGCTGTGGTGCTGTTTTCAGGAACCTGTACCAAAGATTTTGATTTTGAGAGCCAGCTTGTGCTGCTCAGCCGAGTTGTGAATTTTCAGGTTATCAAACTTAAAACTGAAAGAGTCCAAAAGTATTTTCAAGTAGGACTTGTGTTTATCCGCCAAAGTGTCTTGGAAATTGCAGGAGGTGGTTGTTACTGACTCCGGGTTGTCATTGTTAATAATACACCGTTATTAATCAGATTTGAACAAAACCCCCAGTCAGTGTTTACCAGTTGGCAAACTGGCCATAGAAAAGCCTGATTCAGGAAGGATTTGTTTTTACAGTTCAGACCCTGCAAACTAAGGGTTTCAGAGCGCGTAGGGAATGTCTTTCACAAGGTAAACGGGTTTGTAGTTGCAGCCTGAAGAACTCCACCTAAATTCCACAGATGTATTTGAGCAATTCCCAGTAGTTTATTCTGTCAATCCAGCATCAGACTAGATTCCTAACGGAGATTAATGCTCGCACAATCAGGTATCTGTCTGTATGGATGCCATGACATCGGCAGTTGTCTGTGGTTTAACAGACGAGTTCTGGTTAAAGATCCTTAAGGATGGGGTAACTGAGAAGTAGAGAGCTGACGGAATGTATTCTGTATAAATTGTAAGTTCTGCCTATGCAAGATCTTCCTTTTCCAGTGGTACAGTTTTGATGAAAATAGAGACAAGATCCTCCAAAACACTGTCAGGTTACTCTTACTTTACATTTCTTTAAATACGCAGACAGGCACATGATTCATGCTCTTCTTGTTGCTAAAACCCATACTGTGTACGAACACTGAGGCTGGTTGTGTATAAAATCATCTTTTAACTGAACCAGCTTCAGTCTTAACTGTTGGGTTTTTCTAACTGAAAGTAAAGCCCTTCGTACCCCAAAGAGCGGGGTTACCAGTTGGCTACTGACAAAAGCATCGAGCGAGGTGGTCACGATGAGAGCTTAAATTTCAGACTGCCATTAACTTTAGCACACTGATAATGTCCAGGACCAAAATCAAGGTAGCCTTGGAGGGAGCCAGGCAGAGAACTGAAATCAAATGGAGAAATCTTGCAACAGAGGTGAAATGAACTAGCACAACCCTGGTTTAAAAGTGACTGCAATAAAAGGTAGATAAAGAGCAAAAAGTAGGAACTTTGAGCGAAACACACGCAGAATACTGTCCCTTCAATAAAACAGAGCATTTTCCTTAGAGTTGTGAAAGGCAGTTCCTGGTTTCTCAAGGCGTCCACCCAGGGATCAGCACTGCATTGAAACTTGCATTGCATCCAAAGACCACTGTGCCATTTCTCCACAAAATCATCTCCCTGATTGTAATTAAATCTATTAAAAATTTTTATCATGTCAAACCCAAGCAAGCAAGTTATCTGTACCTCTCAAACAACTTTCTTTTAAACTTCCAGAGGTGAATGGAAGTCTGACAGTTCAACATGACCTCAGTTTGCTGTAACTCAGGTTGTTATTTTTAAAAGATGAATACTCAAGAGTCCTTTGTTACCTGTAATTCTCAAGGACTTGACTGTATTTGTAAGATGCCAACAGAGCCTTACCATAAAGTGATGCTACCAGCAACCACGGGCATAATGAGGTACAGCCAAAGCTCTGAGAAAGCACAGCCAGGTTTTACTGCTCTAAATAAAGTCGACTAGACAGGCTGTTATTGGAGTATGCTGCGTATTAGAAACCTCTGTATTTTCACAAGGATTATGAGAGCCTTATACCATATTTACTATAAACATTTATTAACATTGTTCCTCCTGGTAATAAGATGTTTATTATCAGCACATTAAAAAAGCCAGTTGTTTCCCCTAACCCCCTGTTCATTCTAACTTCAGTTCTACAAAGTCGCCTCTCTTCCCCCAACAGCACTATACTAGGTCAGTTCCGTAACCTGCTTTCCTGCTGAAAAGCAAGGCTGATAAATTAGATTCATTTCTAAATTTAGGATTGATGGGATCAGTCATCACTGGTCTTATTTTTTTCAGGCAGATTTCAAGGGAAAGGTATTCATAAAGCAACTACTGCTTCTTGCTCAGAGTTTACAGAACTCCTAAACTAGAAATCTCAGAGCGCTCTGCTGAGGCCACCTTCACAGAATTAACATAGAGCTTTTATTGGAAGACCAATATTAGGGGGTTTCTCTTTCCAAAATACTCTTTTCATGTTCATAGTACTTCACAAATTGCATATGAAGTTTCCCCTAGTCTTTATGTTATAAAATACAGGAAGAAGAATCAGTTGAGGGAGAAGAACACTTAGTTGTGCCAACAGGGAGCCTTTGGGAAAGCTGTTTCCCAATCTGAAATCTGTCCTGGACAACGAATCTGAATACTTCTACTAAGAGAAGGCAGTGGGGGAGATCCTGTGCAGCCACCAGGTACTGCTGCTGGTTACACGCCGCCCCCAATGCCCTGCCAGGACATGGGAAAAAAAATCACATCTGTGTCACCAACAGCTGAAGCACCTTTTATTCTCCTTTGAAGAGGAGGGTGCTCCTCCGTCAGCACTTCCCCGGCCTTGCTCTGGGTCTGCGGGGTGCCAAGGCACATGCAACCAAGGGGGAGGAGAGAGAGCGCCACAGAACCGCGTTCCACGGTTTCAGCGCTCTCATCAGATACTTGTTTAATAACTGCAAAAAAAGGACAGCCCAATTCTTATCATCAGGCTCTCTGGAGATTTGACATCCTTGGCATTGTATCCTAAGAGGAAGGAAATTTCTCACTTCCCTAGCTATTTCAGTTATATAAATCAATTGTTGAAGGATGGGGTAACTGGTCTGCGCGTAGGAACCCAGGCAGCTGTATTTGGGCTCAGATGCTCTTTGGAGATACTTATCTATAAATTAAAAATATCATGCTTTGTGATTTATCAGCAATTATATTGCACGTACATTGAAAAGACGGTGAAATCTAACAGCTAGGAAAAAAACTACTTGACTTTATACTGGCAGTCACGATGCCGAGTCTGTTATGTACCGGTGACGACAGGCTAAACCAAGAAAAGGGTCCCCAGCTGTGAAGCTGTTGGATCAGGGTCCTTTGGACCCAAAGCCCAGATGTTGTCACCAAGTACCGACCGTCCTCCTCTCATTTTCTCCAGCCCCCTTGGACCTTCCACATCTTACCAGCTGGGCAAGTGGGTTCAGCTGCATAAGCTAAAAGAACTTATAAGAGACTATTATTAAGGGCAGTGGATTAGAAGATGGAGTTTTCTGGCAAAGAGAAAGCTGCTATGGGCCACAAAAACGACAATAAAAAGATGGAAAGATCCTGAAAATACCTCTGGTAGCTCCGAGAGCATAAGGCCACTGGTTTCCTATGCCAGGCAACCGAAAAGCAAACACCGCAGGTAACGTTCCAATATTTCAGTTTGTCACTAACACCCTGATTATTCAGTTGCAACAAGGAAAGGATCTGTCCCAAGCCACGGAAGCTAAAGGGTGAAATGATGTCACAGCTGACATAAGGAACCTGTTGTAAAATGAAACTATGATAAAGACACAATAACTCATACACAGCAATAGGACGTCCATGTACCCGGTTCTAGGGAAATCATGTTTTCCACAGAGTATTCTTCACGACTAGTATTAATTTGCTTATTTTGCAAATCTAGAAACCTATTTGATTAAAAGTATCAACTCAAGTGAAAAGGCAGGGAGGATTCAGTCATACGTTCATTCTTGTCCTCCTCTCCATGCTGACTTTTAAGCTTTCTCCTCTAACTCTGCTGAAGACCCAGAGTCGTATTCACTCCTGTGATTAAGATGGGTCAATGGATTTGGTTGATACGATTTTACCGGGGTAAAAATATTTAGTATCCTATTCTAGAAGTAACTTACGGCATCTCTGTAGGTAACCAACCAAACAGGTAAGACCGCTGGCCTCTGGAGATGCTCTCGGGTGCCCTTCAAGAGCCAGCCTGCCTGCATGTACACAGTATGGCAGTTCAAATACTTTCTGTTTTCAGACCTGGGCTGGTAACGGCACTGGTAAGGATTCCAAAAACATACATGCCACCTTGTTCCGAAGAAAAGGGAATTAGTCAGCAAAGGGGTATTCTCATAGTGTGTCTCCTCTCATTGTTCTTTGGCTGCAACATCCATTGATATTTTTGGTTGCACACCAAAATTGTGAAACTAGATACTCTGAGTCAGCCCCAAAATGTAGATGAGATCAAACCCCAGCGTTCTGCAAGGAACGGAGGACACGAATAGCCAGAATAGGTAAATAGGTAAATATTTTGCACACAGCTTCCTGAAGAGTTTTTTTCTGAGCAAGAACACCATAGGGATATTTCAGACTACGGTAGTGGTCCGTTGATACTGCTCAGTTCCTTAAGCGGAAATGTGTGTGTCAAGGGATGCGAGTGGTCCAAAAGTTTTGAAAACTGTTAATGTGTAGTTCACTGTTCCAGTTCATTATGGCCATAGCAGTAAGAAAGCACCGAGTCCTCATTACACAGCATTACACTATTACTAGGAAACATTTTAGGGTTTCTCTCCTGTTCCCTTAGGACTGCTGCTAAAAATGTGGCTGTGACCCATGGAATAAGGCACCACCATTACTTTTAAATTCCCTACCTGCCTTTGGGAAGCTGTGACAACACGCAAGCCAGTTTCTCCAGAGATTCGACAGACTCCCTAAATACAAGCTGAACATATCGGGCTGGAAAGCAGTTGATCTCCCTTTGGCCCAAACAGCTGAACTCTTATTGAGATAAGAGACATTCAGTTATATCTAAATCAAGGAATGGCCTTTTATTTTTTGCTGCAGTGAGGTTAACATTCAGTGATTCTACCTCTTATGCAGCATCCTTGAAGCACTCAAGTCTGTCATGATGGAAACTAGATAATTAACTTTGGATGAAAGCTAATTCACATTCTTCAAGTAGCTTTCCAAAGCAAAGTTAGTGTGTTTGCGTACTTTTTTAAACAAAATTTTCTTATTTGTAGTCCCCAACTTATTGCTTATAGGCAAGTTTCTTCCTGCAAGATCGTCTGAAAGTGCTCATGGGCACAGGAAATTAAGATGTTTAAAATGAAGCCAAGTGGGAGACGAGAAATAGCCTGCAGCATTTTGCTTACTTCAGATAGTAGCCCATTGGACAGCAGGATTTAGGGACCACTGGTACACAGACGTAATTTCAGCTATATTTGTGCGATAACATCATCTGTTCTACTCTCTGCAAGATTAGGCACTGTTTGAACAGTGTGCGTACTCAGGTTCATGTAAGACATGTCATTAAACTCTTGGGAAAGTCTGGAAAAAAAAAAGAACTCATCTGTACCACTGAAATTGAGATTAGAAGAAAAACTCAATCTACACTTTAAAAAGAAGACTGCCCACTAAAAATACATGCTTTCTTTCTTGGAACTTTGTGCTCGGTACAGTCATGAGAAGTTCTGAAGTATTTCACACAATTTTCTTTGCATTTAGTAGTGCTTTGTATTCAGCTAGTTCAAATAAATATTTGTACCACCAACTTCTAAGTTGTTTAGGAGTTACATTTAAGGGTCCTTCTCAAGTTAAAGCAAAAAAGAAAGCTTTTTCTTCCCTTACTCTTTTTTTTTTTGTTTGGAATTTGCTGCTAAAATGCTGTGAAGAGTCAAAATTTGTTAAGTTAGTTACTTCTGACAATATTCTCTTACCTATAGCAACTGCCACAGTGTACACAGCTCGTACATATACTCCCTTATACTCTCTACCTTTTCACCACACTTATCACAAAGACGGGGGAAAAAGTGGAAGACAGATAGAAAATTAATAATGAATTCAATTTTTAAGAAGCCCTCTAGGTACTTTCTGTGAAACATGGCAGATAGCTGGGGGTGAGGAGAAGGTGGTAGACCACAGACAGGATATAACTTTATTTTGAATAGAGCTTGTCTTGCGTACAAACTAAATCCCCCCCCAAAGTAGTACAGAGAGAAAACACTGCCAGAAAAAGAAAGTGGTCGAGGCGAACGCAACAGTGGTGTTTTCAAATTCGTGAAAATGAGCCTGGTTATCAATCTTTGCGCACATTAACCGCCACACATCTAGAGAGAGGGGTATAAGGACTCCTCTTTGGCATCAGCCCCACAAAACACCTCCATCTTAAGTCCTGTCGTGAATTCAACCCATCTGGCACTCTCCAGCAAGCAACCAGTTTTTTTGTTCCTGCTTAGCAGGTCCCCTCCGTCAGTGGCCTCACCCTGCCTGCATCCACCCTTTCTTCCCAGGGACGCCTCATCCACGGCAGACCCTCCATTTTTCCTGCCCCAGGACGGAACTTTGTCCATTGCCGGAGTGCCACTTTCTCTCGCAGTGGACGTCTTGTTTCCCCCCGAAGCACGCACCACTGGGGGCTCCTCTCTCAGCAGTCCTGGTACCTTCCTTAACCAAAAAAAAGCTGCCCTCCCTCCCTGCACCCTTCCCTCTCCAGCCGCCGGCCTCTCCCCGGGCCTGCTCCGCAGACCGGCTACACCCAGCCCGGCCCGGTGGCCCCAAGTTCTTTCCCGGATGCCCCATCTTTAGCATCGGTAGTTCCCTCCCCTCCCCCACTTCCCCTCCCCCGCCTTCCCAAGTCTCTGGGACTAATAATCTGGCTTTGCTGACATGCTCTGGTAGCTGTGCCTATCGGGCAACTCCCAGGATGCACTCTTCGCTCCTCCCTGGCACCCCCTCAGCCTTGCCCACCCTCCCCTGGTACTTCCCCAGCCCCTTTTTTTTTTTTTTTTTTTCCCTTATTAATTCCACCTCCCCCCCACCCCTTCCCTCCCCCCCTTCTCCTTCCCCCCCCCCCCTTCCTCCCCCTCCACCCCCCCCACCCCCCCCCGTTTTGTGACCGCCCCTCCCAAGCCCGGCTCTTCCTCAGGCCAATTCCCCAGCGTCCCTCCGGGCCTTCCCCTCCCCCGCCGTGCCCGGGCCCTGCCGCCCCGTCCCCGCCGCCCGCGGGGCGCCCACACCCGTGTCCCCCGGTGAGAGGGAGGGGGTGAGGGGGGTGTGTGTGTGAGGGACACGGACACGGACACGGCCGTCCCTCACAGCCCCCACGCCGGGCCGCGACCCCCCCCCCCGCACAGCGACCCCCGTCTTACCCCCCCCCCCCCCCCCCGACCTCCTTCCTCGCCTCCTCACTCGCCCCTTCCCCTCAGCCCCGCTGCCCCCTTCCCCTCGGGGTGTCCCCCCCCACCACCCCTCTCCCGGTCCCCAGGGGCTGCGGGGGGCGGGGATGTCACTCACTCTCCTCAGCCCCCTCAGAGCCGCCTCCTCCTCCTCAGCGGGGCCCGGGCCGGACTGGGGCCGTGGGGGGAGGGGAGGCGGCTCCCTCAGGTGGCCACTGACAGGAGGCGGGAGGGAGGGAGGGAGGGAGGGAGGAGGGGGCTGCGCGCGCAGGGAGACCCGCCTCGCGCCGGGCTCCCTCCCCCCCCCCCCCCCTTCCCCTCCCCGTGCCGCCCCGCGCGCTGCCGGCGGGCGCGGGACTCCCGGGGTGGCGCGCGCGCCACCAACCGTCACCTCCTCGGGACGCTGTTCCCGCCCACCCCGGTTGCTAGGCAGATTTGGACAAACTTGCGCCGCCGCACGCGCCCAGCCCCGCCCCCTGCTCTCTCTCTGAGGCGGTTTTCTTCTTTTTTTTTTTTTTTTTTTATTTTGAAACGAGCTACGGACGGCTGCGACGCCCAATAAAAAGCTGGGGTTCCCCACCCCGCTAGCCAATCGCAGCCAGAGCTCCGCCTCCGGCCCGCCCACCTACTAAGGGGTGAGGAAAAGAGGCGGGGCGGCCTCTTTGATTGGCGGGCGTCCTGACCAGTAGGTGCCGCGCGGCTCTCGGTGGGTGGAGGGGGACGGCAGCCAATGAGAGGCGAGGCGGACGGGGAGGGGGCGTGGCCCGGCGGCCCGGGCCAGGCTGTGAGGAGCGGGATTCGGCCGCCCCCCCGCGACGCGGGCACGGCGGGACGGGACGGGACGGGACGGGACGGGACGGGGAGGGGGGGAGCCCCCGCCCGGCACCGCGCCGAGGCCGACTGAGGTGATGAGCTGCCCGCGGGGAGGGGCCGAAGCCACCGGCGGCCCTTATCCGCCCGCGCAGGCCGGCCTGGGGCCTCAGATAGGGGCCGGCGGAGGGGTCGCTCCGTGAGGCGGAGGCGGAGGGCGGGAAGGGGGAGGCGGCCCGCGGCGGGGGCTCCGGGAAGAGGCGGGAAGGGGGGTGAAACGGGGGCAGGAGCCGGGGCCCGCGGGGCGGGGGGGGCGGCGGCGGCAGGCCCCGACAAGCCGTCCGGAGGCCGGGCAGGCCGCGGTGCGGTGAGGTGAGTCATCCCCGCCGCCCCCGCGGATCTGGGTGAGGGGTGCGCAGCCGTTCTCCTGCCGCACCTCCGCCGGGGCCCCGATGGGATCGTTCCCGCTGGAGCCGGCCAAGGGCTGTTAACCCTTGCGCGGCCCCGGGGATCCTTCGGCCTCTTCGGGGTCCGTCACCCCCGGTGGGCTTATCTAAACCCACCCGGCTCAGCCCATGCACAGGAACGGGAACAAAGGGATTATTAATAAATTAACTTTCCCCACGAGATTCCCCGAATGGCTGTATTCGCGCAAAAAGTGTCTTCTGAGCTGCCAGCTTGCAGCTGCCTTTGCCGTCTCCGACATACGCCTCAGGACTTCTTATTCAGCATTTTTAGACACCTGCAAATGAGCTTGTTCTTAGAAGGAATAAAAAAAAAAATAATCGTGGGTGAAGCAGGTTTATAAATGAGGGTAAATAAAGTGAGAGGAACGGCACTTTATAACACCAGCACCAATCTTTCATCGATTACTTTACACGTAGCATTAGATGCAGCTTCCTATCAGGTTATCTGGGTACTGGTTTCAAAAGAGTAAAAGTGCGATAATGCTTACTATTTTCATTCATTATAAGCCGAAATCGGTATGCTTCCCACGTCACTAGGGTAGGGAAGGCAGAAGGCACGTAATCAAGGCTTTTGCAAGAAAAGAGCAGAGCCAGAGCCAGACCCCCGGCCTCGTCCTTCCCTCTCCGGCTCCTGGAGCGTTATTCAGCCTTTGGCCAGGGAAGTTCCGACACACTCAACTTTTCACAGCAGTTTTCCACTCTAGATGAAAGATTCACCATTTCTGTTACCAACTTTGTGTTTAGGTACCCTTTATATAAGACTGCACACAACTGTTCTTGTGAAGCACCTTCCTCCACCCTTTGTAGAAGACAATTTTAGCTACAACTCCCTGCGGGTTAACAGCGCAGCCCACAGCCGCTTGTTCCTCTGGTTAATGGCTTCTCCCAAAGCAGGGAAAGCCACCGGCTTCACCTCGGGCCATTCAAAACTTCCCGGTTAACTACTGAGGGCTCCGTCCTTCTGAAGTGATGCTTTAATCCGCGCAGGAACAGCCGCCGATGCCTGCATCTCGACTTGGCTTCGCTTACTGCCTCATCAGGAGAGTTTCAACACAGGTCTAGCACAAGATGCCTTTTATTACCGAGCAGCTAGCTAAAGTGATTTCCACAAATCTCTTCAGTAACGTTTTCCTCATCCTGGTTGGCCACAATTTTACCGAGGCGATAGCGAGCTTTGCCATCTGCAACGGAGTATCCAATAGTCCTAGCAAACCTCAGAAGATTTGTTTTCTCTTTTATGTTTCAAACTAATGGTTTACTTGGAATAAGCTGATAACTTGACAACAGAAAGCTTACAGTCTCTTGTGCAGCGGCCTGGCATCGTAATTCTGCTTTGTCAGCTCATAACAAGCCTCTACACAGTAAAATCCAAAGAGGGTCTACTCTGGATGTGTCTCTGGATCTATTACACCACTACCAAACTTTTCTACCTCTTGCAAATGCATTTTAGATGTGTTTCACATGGAATTTTGCCACTGGGTATATCCTCTGTGAGGAGCTGCTTCAGCAGAGCGTCCAGAGTCACCCCCAGAGCAGCTGAGCGTGGCGGAACGGGGAGAAGGTGACAATAGCTCAGTTTATGCCAGATGCAGTTTTTTTTTTCTGAGGAAGGAACTGCAAGATAACCAGGGTAAGGAGAGCGGAGCAGCAGCATAGCCCAGGCTTATTTTTGACAGAAAGGAAGCTGCTGTTTGGGTTAAAATTTTCATATAGCGAGTAACTTGTTGGAACAGAACCTGCTCAGCTTCTGTGATGAAATTCAAGGCACTACCTTAGCAGCTCCGATGATGTTTTGGAAAGGGACAGTATGGAGTCAGTTTTAAAATTTTTAGTTTCTTCAAAGTTTTACTTGCAAATTAATTCAGCAGTTTTCTTCCTTTTAAATTGAAGCTCAAAGTATAAAAATACCTGTCAGAACCATTCAAACTTTGGGATAAAAGACAAAAAAAACATGTCTCCATTAAATAAGATCCCATTTGTGAAGACCAAATATAGTCAGCATCCTTGACTGCACAACTGCCGTGAAAAATACTTCTGTCCTCGACCAAGTACAAAAAGTTCCGGGTGTTTGGCCACTCCACAGAAGTCTTGTTTTAACCCCAACACCTGCCAGGGTTCCAGCCGTCTCCAGGGCAGGTCCACAGCCACCCTCTGCCATCTCCAGTCCTTCAAGCAGGAAATTCCGGTTCTCCTTCTGGGCTGCAGGCAGAGCAGCTGTCCATCACCGCTCCCTGGCACCCCTCCGCAGCGCTCTCTTCACGCATCAGCCAGCGCCCGCCATCCACAGCCTCCTGCCCCAAAGCCAGGAGGGCCCTAAACACCTCCTAACGCCGGGCTGGGACATGGGGTAAGTCGCTGTTGCTACATAAAACATGTCCTTTGTCGGCAGGACAACTAAAGGAATTAGTATTCTACAAACTGCTAGAAGAAGTAAAATTAAACTTTATTTAAAAATTCTTCTAATATAGAAAACGAGAGGAAGCAAAGGCAACAAAGGAATGCCCCCGGTTCCATCTCATTACACGAGTTACTGTATTTACAGCTTCGGGAAGGAGCGCTGGCAGAAGGTACGCGTCCTGCTACTTACGGAGAGCTACAAACACTTAACAATACAGCCTACAAACCCAACGTAACATTTAAAGGTTCACGGCAGGAAACAATTAAATACACTCGCTAAGACGGACAGTAGAAGAGCACAGACAGGTGGTGTTTCATCCTGATTTCTCCCAGAGTTCTGGACAGCCTGAACTACCGACATGATTTCCTTCTCACTCACTTCTCGCCACTGTGGCAAGAACTGCCCTTCATTAGGGAAAAAGGTTCACCCAGCGTGATGTGGAGACGTCAGTGATTTCTAAAGTAAAGCGGGACATTACCAAAACCCCTTCTATCATAATTTTAATTTCTGGAGAATTTAGAAAAACTGAATAAAATTAAAGCAGTGAAGTAACATGGAATCCGTTGTGCTGAACACCACGTGTCCACAGGCAGCGTAGCAACGTAAGGCCCTAATGTTTTCTCAACGTCCATTTTTGCTCGTGGTGTCACAGCGAGTGCACATATGGGGTGACGGGGGACGAAGTTCAAGATTTTTATTTTATTTAAATTTCCCAGCTGCCAAATCTAGATATTTTCCTGTGCACGTGGGCCTTTCTGATGTTCATAGTGTAGGAAATGAAATACAACAGGCAAACACTTCCTCAGACTGCATTCTCTATACATATATAAGTTTTTACACTATCTACAAAACAGTGATTAGATGCTTCTGTGTAAGTCCTTGCTACTCATTTAAAAATACTAGAGAAAAAAACTGTACAGTTCTCTAAATTACATCTTTAGAAGAATAATTTTTTTTAGAAGTTCATAAAAGACTTCATGTTTGTTTCTATAGAGAATTAAATGATCGGACAAGAAAGATTAGAAATATGTTGTTCAAATCAAGGTAGACAGACCAAGCACTTAACAGAACATTATCTGTAAACTTCTAGTTTTCTGTTCAACTTTACATACGCATTCGAAAATTAGGAAGAACTTCAGTTATGAGGTCCTTGTTTTAATCTCTGCTACATACAAAAGATACTGAAAAGCAAAAACTATTAAATAATTTAATATACAAGTGTAGTTAAAAAGCACTGTACATTGTAACAAATGTACATTGAATTTCAGAGATAGAAAAATCACCGAGTTATTTTCAAATTTACATGATTTTTTTTTTTTTTTAAATTCTGTGATGGGAAGAGGACTCTGGAACCGGAGCAGAGTTCTGAACGCGGCGGGGCCGTTGGGGGAGCGCGGCCGAGCGCTGTTCTGCACAAAGGAAAAGCCCAGGTGAAGCTGGCTCGTCACAGACGGGGAAATCCCAGCTTGTAACGTCAGGAGGAACAAGTTCAGCTACCACATTTAGCAAATGGTTCCTGTTAAAACCTGGGCACGCTTAGATCAGAAGCAAGCAGGCAGCCTTTCCCTCAAGTACTTCCTTCCCTCCTGAGAACAGACCGGCACGGGGATTTAAGACTACAAAGCAGCCTGCTTCGCACACAAGCACCGACAACGAGAAGCCACGAAACTGCCACTGCAAATCGCTCCCCGTAAACACAATCTTCAGCTCTGCGGGTCCCTGAGCTGGAAGATGAGGTCAGGAGATGCAGCTCCCTGAACGGGCACTGGTGGACATCTCGCTCGCTGCAAAATTCTTTTCTTAAACTTGGCCCAAAACACAGCTCTCCAGAGTTGGGATTTTTTAGTATTGTCTTACAGAAGCAGCAGTTTTTTGGTCAATGTTTAAAGCAATTTAGTCCGGTTGCCATGGGCATGTAATCAGTTAAATAACAGCCTCAGATTGGATGAAAAAAGACAAAAAAGAGAGTGCCTGGATTACCTGAATAGGACTCTGGCAGACCCTAACGAACATCTTTTTCAGTGACCAGTCCCCTCCTCAGCTGCTCAGAGCACCGTCAAGAAAACGGCCATTGCATTTAGGTGCTTAAAAACAGGTACTGAGTTCTTGCAACTCAGTGATTTATGGAGGGAACAGCCAAAGAGAGATACGGCTTCCTATGCACACACACCAAAAAAAAAAAAAAAAAAAAAAAAAAATAGGGAAAGACTTAAAAATAGCCCATGGGGTATCAATATTCCCAAGGCAGGATTTACCTGATCATTCCTGATCAAAATCCAAGCACGTGACAGCCGCTGAGCCCGTGAAGTTGTTCTGTCCCCAAGAGATGCCCGTGGCACAGCCCGGCTGTCCCAGAGCAGCAGCGCAGCGAGCGTGTCCCACCTCCTCTTGCCGGTGCCACGTAGCAGCGCTGGCACGGAGACGGGCTCCTGCCCCCGGTGCTGCGAGCCCGGCAGCTTCCATGGGAATGCGGCAGCAGGCCAGCCGTCGGCTCTGCGACTCAAAGCCTTTGAGGGGACAGGAGACCGCGAGAGCCGGGTGGCAGAGACACAGCACACGATCTCCAGCAGCAAGCGATGCAGAACAGGGTCCATCTGTGTGGATTCTCTCTGTGTTTGGTACCTCCAAATACCCTGTACACTAATGCACAAATTTCTTTCCTTTTTTTTTTTTTAGTTCTCAGGTAGACTTTAAACACTGAATTCTTCTCTTGCAGACCCAGCAATCACACTCTCTCCCTATATCAATACTGAGGTCATGTTTTCCCTGTCAGAGATTTCACAAGGCCTAAAATATACATGGTTTCTGCAAGAGTAAATGTCCGAGAACAGGATCTACGTGGGCATCGCGTGTCCAGTAGAGAAAACATAAAATTCTATTTTGGCAATTGGACAAGCCCTTGTCCCCTTAATATCATTCAGGGGTAAAAATTGAGGGGTTTGAATTACAAAAAGCAAGTGTCTCTGTGAGCTGTTGCTAGCCAGGGGACAAACTGAAAAAGAATGACCATGAGAGAGATTTCACAGTACTCCTACAATAAGAGTTCTAAAGGTTTAAGGGGGTCAAATATTTCCTCTAAAATATTCTCTTCCTCCCTCAGAAAAAGAAGCAATCACAGAAAGCCCTACACAAGTTGATTTTTCTGGCTGATTCCTTTTCCCTCCCCCTTTTAAGTTGGGAGATAAATATGCAGAGCTACCGAGAGAGAAAAACACCTTTATTCAACCCCATGAACCTCGCAAGCTTTACATGGCACTACGACGGACTGGCACGGATCCTTGCTATAAAGCTGCTGACGCTTCCTGGAATTAACAACTCCCATACTGTTTTGTGCAGAACAACTTTGGGCCTCGTCTCTCCTGTTCCGAGACAGCTGCAGAGGCACAGGCAAATGCAGTGAGAATTCACAGCTGAAGAGTTCAAAAAACTGAGACAGAACAGGAAAGCTGACACAGAAAAAGTTTGGAAACTTTGCCAAGGGCAAGACTATAGTTTAGTTTTTATCATAAGCCTCTGGCTTATATTGGCTCTGGGTTTTAACCACCTAGTTTAACTCTGACTTCAATCACTTGTTAAAAAAAAAAAAAAAAAATCATTAAGGCACAGATGCTGCCTTCCCTTGGTGAGGCTGCAGTAAAGATGCAAAACGCTGTTTCCCAGTTGCTTGGCCACAGAGGGACCAGAGAGGAGGACGAGAAATTTCCTCCTTCCCTACAAATCACGGCAAAGTAGCAGAGATGGAGAGAGCTGAAGTTCTGCCTTACCCTGTGCGGGACCGGACATCAGCGCAGGAGATAGAAGGAAGAGCCTCATAGGGACGAAGCAGAGGCACATTGTCACACACTCATGGATCTGGGACACAGAACCCGCTCCTCTGACAACAGCGCACGTCTGCTCCGCTCAGCCTGGAGGCCACCCCGAGGACACTAACGCAGCCCCTGGCTGCAAACACCCTGCCCGTCAGAACTCGGATCTCACCGATCTCATCCTTACCTTCACTGCAAGGCTACAAACAGCACTGGCAACGACTTGCAGACAACGAGAAGGAAAGAATATTACCTCAGAAACTAAATTTAGAACTTTAGGGCACCCTACGATCAATCATGACTTAATCCAATTATTCCCAGGTGTGGAAGGGTGCAGAAAGCATTAAAACTGGCATGCATCGTACTTCAGGGAAGGCTTAAGTATTTAGAATACAATTGGTATTCAAAACTGTGAGAGTCCTCTTCGTTTCCTGTGAGAGTTTTTAAAAAGTAGGTATCTAAGAATTTAAGGAACAAGCGTCCTTTGGACTAAACCTTAATTCTCAGTAAGAGGAAAGCAGATTAAAACCAGCAGGTATATACACACTAGCTGTATATTCACACACATGTAAAAGCAGCTTAAAATGCCCTTCTCACTTTGCAAGTCTATGAAATGTACGTTGTCTTTATGCAATCTGTTTCCTACAAGGCCCTCACTAGAAGAGGAATTTGCTGCCTTTTCTTTGAAGAAAAGATTTTGCATGAATTTTTTCTCCTTTTTTGGCATTTTTTTTTTTTTCTTTTCAAACACACTGTCCTGATAGTTATTCTGTTTCACAGGAGACTGGCCAGGCTGGTGGTGGGTCCGTTCTGTGCCTGGAACTGTACAGGAGGTGGTCCATCTGTCCACTGAAAGATAACAAACAGCATGAAAATCCTACAGCTGCTGCCCGGGGAGGGGAGGAACGGCGGCGAGGCCAGAGGAAGGAGCTCGCCGTGCAGACGTTCGCTTCCTCCTGATGAAATCTTTAATTATCTCAAGAAGTTGCGTATCAGGTTTGACTTTGTTTTACATGCGTGGAGCTCCTGTCCCTTGAATTTCTTTGGAACTGCAGCCACTCCACATGCCCGTCATTCCAAACCTAGCTGACTCCCGCGCTGCATCCGGGGTGAATGGCAATTGAGTGAAAGCATTTCCTTCTCTCTCAGGTAAGCTTCTCACCCTCCAAACACGGGAAGCCCATGGCTCCCACAAACGAGGGGTTTAACTTTACATGTGTTTGAGCCCATTACACACCGCAGCCGTAGTGTTCCCAGAGCAAGTAAAGCCTCTGGGTCTCACCCATTTCATTACTAAAAATATTTTCCTCTTACATGAGTCAAAATCTTCTAAAACGTGCAGATTTAATATCTGCTTCTTAATCCTCTCCCCCCTCCATATTTTTTAATCCATCATAGATTACGCAGAAGCCAGCGATAGCGAGCAAAGACAGGGGCGGTGGGAGCACTGGCCCACGGTCTGCGCTGACGGATGGTGATGGGCACCTGGCTGTGGGAGTCTCAACACGGGCTGCATCGCAGACACTCTCATTCTCACAAGTCTCAGGATCCCTTTGGGAGTAAAGCTTCCCATTGGCCTTTTCTACCCCCCAAAAGGGAATGTTGGGAAAGAGATGTCAAATCCCTCACATCTCATATTCCCATTTGGACATTACTTCAGTCCAGAACATTAAATTATCTTATGCCGTTGCCGAGTTGCAGCTAACAAAACCATTCTGTATTTTTAAAACAGTGTTAAAATTGTTTCCGATAGGAAGCACATCAATATTTGAAGCCCAGAGGAAGTTGCACCTTAAGGCAACGGCTACGCAGACATCAACTGGCATATTAACTGGCAATTCAGATTTATAGATAAGTGAAAAAAACCCTTAGGAATGCTAAAGTATTGCTAGAAACTGTACTTGTAGCGGTGTACAACAAAGCATTCCCCAGAACAAAGCAGACTGGATGACCTAAAGATTGAAATTGAAGCTTGAGAACATGGTAAGGTTCTTTCAAAACTAATAGCCGTCACCAAAATGAAGTGGCTACCTCCTACAAAAAACATTTAAAACGCATAAGTTCTGGTGTACCAAGAAAACACTTCTAAGAAATGAAGATGATGCTCACCAAATAAACTTTTATAAAGTGAATTAATTGACTGAGTCACACTTCCTTTTCCTGTTTCAGCCCAGTTTAAATACTAGGAAGTAGACTGAATTTTATCAACTTACTGAGAAGTGTGCTCAGCAGCTGAAAGGAATAGGAAAGGGTAAAAAAGTTGTTGTGCCTCAAAAAATGCTCATAACTGCAAGATGAAGATTGCTTACCGTGATTAGATTGTGTTCTGGAAGACTGCATGCTTCAATGTGGTCCTGGAGGAGCTGCTGTGAGAAGTTTTGATGCATCTGTGCTGCCTCGTGTGCATCCATGGCGTTGCCACAGGCTTTGTTCAGGTCTGAAAGACAAGAGTGTGGTGTGCTCGCCAAGAAACACTCCATGTATTGTTTTCAACTGACCAGCTCTCTTATCCAAAAAAACTGTTCCCTATATTTGACGAATCCCTATATTTTACGACTGCATCATTTTAACAGCCACCATACCAAAGTCACATCACTTCTGAGTGAAAAAATCTCTAAGAGAAGTGGGGCACGTGGGGAACCTGAAGCCTTCTCTTTTCCAATAGTATTGGCAGAGCACATTGCAGGATTTGTTGTCGTTTTAGCTTCCAACTATTAAAAAATAACATTACAGGTGCTCTAGAAGGGGGACACAAACACCTCACTCCAATAAAAGCCCCTGTGCGGTTTGCGTTGAGATTTTGAGTTTCCAGCACCATCTAGTGGGAACAGGAAAGACCCACACGTTTCTCACTGCGGCTCCACAGCTCAGCAGCGCGGGTTTCTGAGATCAAGCAACTTTTTTGGGGGGGTGAATCCTTGCTTTTGGGGGACTACAGAAGCCTGCTGCTTTGTACACACCACGAGCTGATCGTAGTGTCTTGTCTTCTGTGGGGTTTACTCACAGGTATTGGCTCAATCAGATTTAAGACTGGAAACCTACCAAGAATCACACAATTTCAGCTATAAATCATAAGCAGCACAGCGCGGCAGGGGCTGAGACACTGCCCCTCCTGTCGATGAACATGCGGTTGTGTTTTGTTATTCCTCATCAAGCACCTTTTCTTCAAGAGTATGTAATTAGTTCTATAGAGGAAACTCTTAGGAAAATCAAAGCAGAACGGAAACTGCCTCTCGCTGTTCCCAGGCTACTGGATACGACCGGAGGCAACAGCAGCTGAGCACAGGGTGGTGTTTCATCTACAGTGGATTCATCATTGTACTATCGGCATGTTTTGTACGTGAACTACCACTTGGAAATGAATAAGAAAAAGTCTTTCAATTGCCTGGAAGCGCTTTTGTAGCAAAGGCAACAGCAAAGCAGAAAATAAGCCTGGCCCACAGTGCTCAACGCAGAGCACCACGCTTATAGTAAACATGACAATTTAATATAAATTGAAGCTGTGGGGTAAGTTCTTGGAAGAAAGGGTAGAGTTACTGCTTTATTTTCTAGTGAGAGCAAATCAATTGCAGCATTAATGTTGATGGTCTGCCAAGAAGCTAGTCAATATTTGAACAAAGCATCCTGGGGCCTGTGCAAGTCAGATTAAACAATATTTACGTATGGAGTGATATAATTAAAGCCCATACACAGAAGAAAAGCCTAAGTGAAACTTAATCAAATGCTTACTACAATTGGAACTGCAGTCAAAGAAAAGCAGAGCAGCAGCAGAATAGATGCTACACGGGTGTGAACCGGAGCCCTTTCCAAACCGTCACCGGTTCAGCTGGTTATATCATAAACTGCCGTCCCGCCACGGCAGCAGAAACCCGACTGCTGCCTCACACCTCTCACACGGGGATGCCAAAGCTCTACAGCGCCATGTCACCCTGGGTGCCTTACAGCCTCCACGCCCCCCCAAAAACCAACTGGAGCATTTGCCAGCAGCGCCAGGGCTGCAGATGAGTAACTGGAAGCACCATCTTGCACCTCTATTGGTATCTGGTAAGCCCAGGCAGTCTCTAGGCGACTGCTGGCATCGCCACACATCCCCACACTCATCCCCCAGTTAGCAGCAATGGGCTCTTTGCCGCTTTTTGTAAGTACAAGACCTTTTCCTAACTTACCTCTCAACAGAGCTGAAGACCACAGCTGCACAGACATGTCCGGTATCTTGCTTGCAAGCTGCATGGCTGGCACTACCATATTATTACTTTCCTGGTGAAGAGCAGATATCAACATAAAACAGATATTATTTTTTCTCCCCTTGCAAATACACATTACATAGAGATGCTAAATTTGCGATGAAAAATTTGTCTACTTTAATTGCTGCCATGTTCTAGCTAACGAGTGGAAATGCTTAATGGGACAATAACCCAAACACATAATCTAAAGCTGCCTAAAATTCTGCTCTGTCCTAGGAATTATGCTGTCTCTGTTGTGCAAGATAATAGAAATATTTCACACATTATGGCATACAGTGAGAATGAAGGAGCTTGTGCCCACAGTTCCTTCCAAAACAATTCAGTTGAATGATGTTATTTGTCCTTTATTCAGCTCCTTTTCTTCAAGTGATTTCAGGCATTATAGAAACACACACTTCTAGAACAGACTTCAAACACTACTACTTTGTTAAAGTGTTATTAAACATGCAAATTACAGCTACGGCATTATGTAAGTCAATAAGCTGCCAACTTTTAGTGGGATACCAATAAACAAGCATTCTTAAATCAGGACATTTTGTGAAATTAATCTTATTTTGCTTTGGCAAATGACAAGTCCAACATTTACACAGTAATACCAAATGAGACAGCAAAGGCTTACCCTGTGATTCCCTAACACGTAGAATATATGACCCAGGAGTACAAGAGAACACGCTGTTAATCGATTCAAGTCCTCTGCATTTGACATTTTCAGTGTCTCTCGCAAAAATCGCCTACCAAAAGAGCAAAAATAAAGTCTTTAAAAACTCTACTTTCCCTCCAGTATGTAAGAAACATCATTAAGAACCGAATAAATCCAACTGGCAAATATTAGCACTTAGGAATAAATGTGTGCTGCAGGTGACCTTAAACAAAGCACTCAATTCCCAAACCTCACTCTTTATTTAGCAAAAATGACTATAATAGAGGTCCACCTTTGAAAAGCTTCTGTTTCAGATGTGCCACTGCAGAACACTGCACAAATATTATTAGGAGCATTCGGAACTAAACAGATCCAAACCCAACAGCTTCCTGGTATTTTCCCCTAAGTAAAACAGAAGGCTGACTAAATCCTTGGGCAGAAGAGCTAGTGGGTTTGAAAGCAAGGCCCTGGGGGCTTCGTTTTTATCTTAAAAAGCTTGATTTAGTTTCTCCTGTTTTTCCCCCCTTCCAAGGGCACCGATTCGTACTCACTTTGCCTCGTTGTATCTTCCTTGAAAGAAGGAGAACAGCCCTCGGATGTAGAAAGCCGCTGCTCGAAGACAGTGAGAGCTACGGACAAAGCAAAGCATTGAACTCCAGGCACCGCGCAGTAGTTATGTGCATTACAGACAGATTTCTAGGAATTTGCCTCATAATCAAATCTCCAAACAAAACATTATATTTAATGCGCAGTCAGAACTTCTGCCTTGAAAAGAAGTTATTTTGTTTTCTTTGAAAAAAAGCCTGCTACAAATCCAGTATTACCGTCACCAATGCAACATCAGCACATAGATAGTTTCTGGAATTCTCACCTCACAGGAAAATTATGGTCTGGATTTATCCTTTCCAATAAGCTGTAAAGCTACAAAGTGGGAGGGAAAAAGACAGACAATCAGCATTTCTCACAAATAGAGGCTTACAGTACTGACAGCAAGTGTTTTTATAGGAAGTGCGCATCAGATCAAAACGGTGCAAGTCACCACCATAAACACACTCAAGTTTACTTGTGCTGGTGAAATCATAGCACAAACATTCCAATATTAGGAGTTTTCATGCCCATTTTGGTCCTAAAATCAAGTTTTATACAAAATATGTTTTCTCAGACTTTATAGAACTCCCTACACAGTGTTAGTATTTCCCCAGCAAACTTTTAGCTGTCACATCTAACCGAGCTGTTCAAGACCCAAATGAATGCTGCACATCAGATTTGCTTTTTAATTAAAAGCAGAAATCAACTAAGCAAGAAAAAGTCACTTTTTGTTATTACTTTTCTCTCTAAGCTTTCTAGCAAAGGACTGTGTGCTTGGCAAGAAACTTCATTTACAGCCTCATCACAAGAAACCTGCAAGCATGTCTCTGAAAAGTTACCACAGAGGGATCAAACACATCACCGAAAGAACGCGCACGCACGGCTGAATTTTCATATTAACAGTGCTTCAGGCACAGCACTGAAGCAAAAGGAACACACACGTGCACATACCTATTTCTGGATGTTTAGTTAAACCTTGCTAGGTTTTACGCAATCTAATAAAACCCCTAAACAGATGGAAACTGAAGCAAACAGGTTGAATGAGTCAAGAGGACAGAGTTAACCACACCCTTCCCACCGGGAAGCTTCCCCTCCCGGTGCTGTAGAGGATTCTTTGCATGATCCAAAATACTCTGACTCTGCTCTGGTGGTTTGCAGTGAGGCCAGCTGATACCACTGGTTCTTTACTGTTAATTGACACTACCCTCATTAAGGAGCTGCCTGGCTGCCAGACAAGGCACTGCTTTGCAAAAATGCTCAGAAAAAAAAAAAAAAAAAAAAAAGACTAATCCAAGCACAGCAGCTGAGAAAACTCGGACTTTTAGGACAGTTAGAAAGGAGATTACCTCTTGATGCCGGTTGCCTTCCCTGATGTACACACTGGCTAAGTTTGTCACGATAAATGCCCACAGTTCTTGATGTGTAGTGAGCTAAAATAAACAAGATAACAACAGCACAGTCAAGTACTTCAGCATCTAACACAGAATTTGCTCACCCCATATAAATCACAGAGGTGGTGTCTGATATTTTGCTATTAAATCCTCCTGACTTGAACTGTGATCAGCATAGGGGAAGAAAAAAAAAAAAAAAAAAAAAAAACTAGCGCAACTAACACAGATGATCTCCAAATTTCCCTTCCGACCTCAACTGGCCAGTGACCCGAACAATTGCAACAAGCCCGTTTCCACATTGAACACCCACAGTACATGGTTTGGGAAAAATAATCTTACCCTCAGTGCTGTAGTAAATTGTGCTTCTGCATTGTCCATGCAGTTAACAGAAATGCAGTAGAGCCCCTGTAGAAGACATGGTATTTCTAAGGTAACGCATAATGCAATTATCACAAGGCGAGAGTGCAAAGAAAGGCATGCACAACCCACAGAATCTCAGGACATTCGTAGGAAAAAAGGTAACCAAGTCGTAGTTTTGCTTGGCTCTGGGAAAAATAAGCAATTTCTACACAAAGTCCTTCAAAATAATACACACCTGTAAAAAACGCCTCATTTATCTACCCCCCCCATTAATTTATTGTAATACTCAAATAGCAATGCTGCATAAATTCTGCCCCTCACGTGGTTCCCACAACACACCGTCTCAAACGTGCGCAGTAAAAAATCTCGTATGTTTACCTTGCATACTATCGTTCTACACATCACTTATTTTGAAAAGGGATTTAAGCCTTTGACGGCCTTGAATAACCCTGGGTGCGAGTCCCCCCAGCAGGGCTGGCAATCGATAACGCGGACCCCATCAGTCAGCAGGAAATCTTGCTCTCCACTTTACTACATTCTCATCGGTTACTGGTGACCGATCAGTACGAGCCCTGGGCAGGGTCTCCCAAAGAGTCAAAAGTTTGCTGCTAATCACAGACACTTACTAATAGCGTGTGCAGCTGGGCAGCGTGATTGGAAAACAGTCTGGGAGACTGCTGGCAGAGCTGGCAGACTTGTGAAATCTGTTCGGAAAAAAAAAAAAAAAAAAGTATTTTAAGATATTTTTTCTCCATTTCAATTTATGCTCCAAATCTATCTACTTGCATCATCTGCATCATTCAGTACGTTTCAGTGATTGGTTCAAGAATCTGAAGTCACACTCCAAGGTAAAAGCGGAGGCTGGACTTGCTTCAAGCCAAGATACACACACTGCTCCACACACACTCCTCCCACACCACACACTCAAACTGGTTTTGAATTATTTGCTTTGCAGCAGCTCCACCATATGGTGGCACCACCTGCAAACCAAGTCACAGATCTCTTCTGACACGCTCAGAATTTGAGTTGGCACGCAACAGAAAAGCTGGAACCAAAATCTTCCACAGGTTTTGTGCCTGGGATGAGTTTTATGAGCCAGAACCAATGACTATTCTTTTAGCAGGCTAAATTTCCCCCCGCTCCCCGAGTACATTCATGAGAAGGCTGACAGAAGAGGTTGAGATGATACAGCAGCATCTCCTATAAATAAGGGATGGATGAACAGGAATTAAAAGTGACTGTGAGGACAGAAAAAAAGCACAGTTCTTCCTTGCATCAGAGAACACCATTGCCCTCTTCCTTCCCCCCAAACTGTGTAAGAGGAGGAAAGGACAGAAAGGCAGGAAACCTTAAAAACAGAGAAACACTTGGACAAGCCAGAAATGCTAACAGGAAGAGTTAAGAGCCACTCTCAGTCATGAATCTGAGGGAAAGGGAAAAGACACCAGAGTCAGACTGCAAAGGATCCTCAGGGAGGTGTCAGCTGTAGCCACTGATCAACTATTGCTGACTCCAAAGTGTTTTTAAACAAAATATTTAAGAGGAGCCTAATTCCACAGCTTCAGAGTTGCAGTTGAGCAGTGTCAGGCCTGACCATATCTGTTAGTTCCAGCCGTCAGCACTGCTGGAATCCCCATCTCAGCCCGAGTATCTTCCTCAAAACTAAAACTCCCGTATTATAAGAGTTATGACTGCATACATCCACAACTAGGGAAACCATGAAACCCCATTTTTACCTCCTGCAGAGCTGTAGCTTTGTGTCCCGTGACAAGCCGACACATGATAATGTGTTCCAACAAAATAACTTGGAAAGATGACAAGATGGGACTGCAGTCCAACACTGAAGAGGGAAAAGTAATTCAGCACGTGCAGTTATGACAATACAAACACCCCGACCCCACACCCTCCCCCACCCCTGGCCAGCTTCCTCAATTGCAGGTGGTTCAGTGACACTAATTACAAAGATTTGTTTGTGGAAATCTAGAGTGATGTCTTTGGCCGGACCACCTGGTGTCAGAAGAGTCAGCGTACTGCCCCGCTCCTCTTCCATATGCCACAGGAAGGATGGCACAAGTTTAAACAAACAAATAAAATAAATAAAAAAAAACCCACACCAAAAAAACCCTCCACCAAACCCACTGAACTATCAGGAGTAGGAGTCTGAGCACCAGTTAAAGAAAAACATGCTCATTTTAGAGAATCAAAAGCTTGGAAAACCAAACACATGGACAAACAGAAAGGCAGCACGAAAATGCATGGATTTACAGCCAAATTTACTGAGTTACAATAAAAAAAAACACCACACCAAAATTTGATTTCTGTATTCAAAATAACTATCCAGTCTTAAAACACAGCAAAATTCTTAGCTGCAGCAGAAACAGACTGACAGCAGGCTGTCCCCGTGAGCCAAATAAGGCTGCTGTGGCTTTGGTTTGTATTATTAATTTAAATTAGCAACAAGTAATGGAACCTTGCAGCATAAGCTAAATGATAATAATCCTTATGCTTACTTTTTAACTTCTCTAGCTGCATGAGTGCTTTGTCTGTGTACTTCTGAGCCTTCTCCAGGTATCCTGCTTGCATGGAATGCATCACTGTCACCTGCCGGAGAACAAAGGCAATATTACAAAAAATTCCCTTTGCAAAGAGGAAAGGTGTGGGAGTTCACACAACTCCTCAGCTACCAGCTTTTTGAACTAACTTTTGACATCATTTAGGAGTATAATCATATTCAAGAAGTGGGGCAACTGGTTTCAGGAGTTTGAAGTCAAGATCGTCGCTCTTGTTGGTAAAAATAAGCCAACACAGCTCTACTTCGTATGAGTTCATCTGATTCTCTTTGGCTCAGATATTAATAAGTTACATTCCAGTTTCCAGATTTCTTGCACAGTCTCTTCAAACACTGACATCACCAAAAGCAATAGTCTCACAGATGCTGTGGCAGAATTAAACTGTCAGTGTAACGTAAAGCAGCATATGGGCCGCAGAATCTACCACTGCTGGCTCCAAGCAATTTTTAACCAATTCCTCATTAATTAGCAATATACGTTAAGTAAAAGAGAGCTCCTCACCAAGTAGACAAGCACACACATGTGTTCCTTGGGCAGCCAGTGAAAGAGATCAGCGGGGTTGCTGGGCAGAATTTCATCGTCGTGCAGGGTGGAGATGGTCTGGATGCACTGCTGAAGCTGTTTCAGGCACGGCTTCACACTTTTCACCTGCAAAAGATGATTCACATCAGACATAGCTGCTGCAGCCCAGATGCTTGAACATTTACTTAGTTGGGAAAACTTGCCAGGCAATAAGTAATCCCCACATTCAGGAAATTAGTTCATGCATAAATCGCAACACTAGCATGACAGAACACTGACTACTTTAGGCCCGTTCCAGGATTAACAACAATCAGCCCTTCATATTTGCATATATGACCAACAGACACTCAAAATGTTTTTCAAAATCATACACAAAGCCTGTTGTCTCCACCAACGTTACATAAAAGCAAGAGTGGCTGCCACGGTTATAAGCGTATCACAGTAAACCTTTCCTCAAGGAAGAAGAAATGAATGCAATTTCTTCACTCCTCATTTTATTTGCGATTAAAATCTATAGAAATTAAGCTTCATTAACAAAAAGCATGGCGCAGCAAAAAAAAAAAAAAAAAAAAAAAAACAAACAACCAAAAAACCCAATCACCTCAGTGTAATAATTCACTGCTTTTGAGGCAGTACTTGTTTTCCCCAGTTCTCACAACATGGGAACTATACGAAGCACAACTGGCACGTACCTGCCCAGCATCCAGGTAATGTGTGACCTGCAGAACTAAGAAGAACACGCGTAACGACTCTTTCTGGATGGGGTTTCCTTGCCAGTTTTCAACTATCTGCCCACAAAGAGTAAGGAGAGGGTGCACCTCCTGCAGCTTCCGTTCCATTAGAAGGAGCTGTAATTTAAAAGAAAAATCCACTATTTTTGTGCCAGTTTAAACACTCAGAGAACCACAGTAGAGCCCCAAATACATTGATCTATTTAAAACAAAAAAAGACTCATCAAAGGCATCTTACTGCCAGAGCACTGGCCTTTTCACACAACCAGATTTTTCATCCCTAATCACAAGGGCTCCAGTGACAATTTGCAGCTATCGTTTTTCCTTCCAGGAATTTATTTGTCATAATTAATACAGGAGGAAAAAAGCCAAACTTATTCACAAGACTTTCACTAGAATCTTGCAGACCTAAGACTTATCCCAGATATATTTCAATACCGTGCTTGCTCACACAAACCAGAATGTATAAAGCACAGATAAGCATGCAAACTACCTTAAAACAAATACCCTACATTCAGACAAGTTACATTCTATTGCTCTGTAACTTGCATTATACAAGTTAAACACGGAACTAGTTTATTTTGAAAGTATATCCAACTTACCATCCCCTTGCTTAGCAGAAACAGTGCTCTGAAACGAAACAAAACAATGCCGTACTCAGAAAAGTCACTCAAACCACAACTGTATATAAAAACCCTCGGGGGGGGAAAAAAAAAAAAAAAAAAAAAAAAAGTCTGCCATTGTCCCCCTCAAAGACAACAGTCAAAAGAGTGTTAAGGAACCTGCCACAGCACAAAGCACATTTAAAAGCTAGATGCAACAGTTCAATTTCAGCCCCAGGAATCCAACCCCCAGCCTCTGGGGTCTGTGTCCAAGCTTTGGACAGTTCCCAGTACAACAGTTTCTAAGGCCAAACTAGGCTACTGGGAAAACTTGCTGATAAAGACGACAAACAAAGTTCAGGTTGAAAAAAGACTCTCCAGAGTATTAGTGGACATTACTGGTTTTAACAGAAAACAGAAAGAGCCAGAGAAACTCTCAGATCTAAGAGAACACTCAGGAATACCGGTTTGCCTTTAAAACCCATGTAGCAATCACAATCATAAAACCAGAATCTCTCTCAATAAAACACAGAGGAAACCAAAATATTTACTGTGCGAAGTGAAAAAAGTCCTGGGAACTCACCTGGTGTACTCTGATCCTACCACCCTGGCATATTCTGCTCCAACTCCAAGAAGGTCACATGCAGATACTAAGTCTTTTTCAAGTGTATGTAGTTGCTGAAATTAAAAAAAGACCATAAGACATCAGCATTTTCTTTGTGAACCTAATTAGCAATTTTCCTGCACTTTACACATGACAAGTGCTAAACTGCTACTTGTTAAATGTATCATCTGATTTTAGACGCATTTTCCAGGAACACCTGGCATTCTCAAAAAAAAAAAAAGCCTGTAACATTTCAAAGAAAATGCCTCAGCCCAGTTTCATACCACGCAAAGCTGTCATAATTCATTAACATCATGTGCAGATCAGATCCCAACAGCTCCAGAGTAACTACAGACCGTTACATTGGAGTAACTGGAACAACAGAGTGTGTTTTCCAGCAAGAAGAGCATAGAAAGTCTGCAAGGTATGTTTCAGGTGATGGGGAGAGGTTGATGCAGCTGCCAGAGCACCTCTCGCTCCCTCCCACTGCCGACTTTTGTACCTTCTCCAAACTCAGGTAGAAAGCCACACAGTTATAGAAGAAGAGGCACCAAGGCAATGAGACACAGAGGCCTCTGTGGTCAAGCAAAAGCCAGAGAGGAAATACCACACAGAAGAGAAATCAGCAAAGAATGTCAAGCTCCGAGGAAGGATCCTATTCAGAGGGAGGCACCGAGAAAAACGCTTAAGCTTCTTCTGAGTACTGAGGCCTTAACTCATTGCAAAGTAAACATTTGTCCTTTAATCGATAGGAAAGTAAGGCTCTCCACAATTCACTGTTCCTAAACTACACAGAAGGAGCTTGGCAGTTCCTTTTAAAGGAAGTTGGTCTGCTTGTTTAAGCTCATCAGGATGGGAAAAAGACAAGTACAGGTGACTATTAAGACAGTCTTCAGAGATAAAATTGCTTCTTAACTAGCTCTCTGCTGCAGACTACCTGTAAAGAGCAATTAACTCCCTCAACTCTCGAGTTAAACACCTCTAGGCTCTTTAGGAGAAATTCCCCTGGAAAAAACAGGGGGAGTCCTTCAGCAATAATCTGCTCTTCCCACACGGATGAGTTAACTCTTTGGATATGCTCCCCACCTAATGCATAGGATCACTCAAGAAAACCAGCACTTTGAGAGCAGTTCCACAGCTGAAGACCGTAACAAATGTTAAACACTGCAAATTCCAACATGCACGGGTTTATTCCCAGAAGCGAAGACGGTCTGACCTGTGCAGCTGAAGCCACACTTAGAGCATATTACAGAACAGGAAGAGTAACACTGCTTGGAGGCCTTTGCACCAGCTGCTTTTCCCATCCCCGTTCTGCTCTGTGTGCTAATTAGGTTGAAAATAATCAAACGAAGCTCCAATTCCAACAGGCTTTATAAGCACATTTGCCCTTACTGCTAGCCATAAGGTGTATTTTGTTTTGCTCTGTCTCTAAAGTTGTGTGTTACTAGAGCCCACAGAATGATCCTTGCTGCCTTCTTCCCTAGGAAGTGCGTCTCAATCCAATCCACAGTCTACCAATATATCACTATTTTATAGCATGAACTTTTCTTCTTTTGTCTCTCCATTAGAAGCAAGGGGGGGGGGGGGGGGAGGAGAAGCATGCAAGCTCTTTTTAAGAAGAATACAGATATTTTCTAGCCATTTTCCCCCAACCACAGTGCTACAGCAACACAACTATCAATATAAATCACTTACTGCAAGTTGAAAAAGCAATCTACAGTGCCAGTACGGAGTCTGCTGTGAAATCTGAATGGCTTTGCGTAACAGAGGTTTTGCTGTATCCACTGAATTCTGAAACAGAAACATGCACCCTAGTCAACATCAAAAACGGGCTACTGGCGACTACATCACTAAGAATAATAACTTTTAAACTAGTTGTATTCTGTGTCAACCCCCCATTAAAGTCTCATAGGTCAGGAACCTTGAAATATGAAAAGCAACAAACCCAAGTATTTAACAGCCAGGCCCACACACCTATATCTGACTCAAAGTCTGTTTAAAAGTATTAGCTATTTAACTCCTTTGACCGCTATTCCATTATCCACTTTTTTCTGCACATAAAAGAAAAGGCAAACATTTGCTTGAGAGAAAGTAAAGACTCATTAAAGCTTTTCCAGAGAAAAAGAATAAAAATAGCCTAGGAACATAACAAAAGCCCGAGGAAAGCCATCTACTTCCCTCACTCCCCCCGAATTAGCTTGTCTTTGTCTAAATGAGGGCTAAAGAAATACTTTGGCCAAGTAAACTTCCTTTGCTGTGGAAAACCTGCACTGCAATTCCAGCAGCAACTTTCACGATAAGACCAAAAGTCTTTCAGGCTTACACTTTAGTATTGTGTACTTACACTACAGCCGGCTTCTAAAAAATTCACAAATCCTAGTAATAATAGCGACATACAACTACGAGACCAAAGATGCTCAAGTTAAATGCAGCCCTACAGCCCCAGGACAACCGATAATTTCTGAAGCAGCCTCTGTGCACTCACCTCCTGACAATACAGCTCGGACAGGAGGCTGGCTGCCTCAAACTTAACGTCTTCAAACTGGGGAATCTAGCAGCATCAGAGTTAAGCAAATATTAAACACGGTCTGGAACACAGCAACAACCTGACATCCAAAAAACCCTTAACAGAACATAGGCGTTAAGAAAGCGGCCCACAACCGTGGAAGTAGATTAAAAATACCAGCTAAATCCCCATCCCCAGGCTCTCTCTGCCGAGGTGTTTTGCTCTCGGAGCCCTCGCCGTAGGAGCAAGCTGGCCGGGCAGCGACACTCCTCGCCCGGGCGGCCAGAAAAAGGATACTTGCTGGGATATCAACCACTGCAAGAGAAGACAGCGGGTTAGTCTGCGACCACCACAGGCCGGCCCCGCTGACAGGGCTCCCCCCGCGCTCACACACACACACACGCACACAACCACCCCCCCTCCCCGGGGCTCACCGCCTTCTCCAGGTGCCCGCGGGCCTGGTCGCCGTTGCGGGTGTGGTGGTAGAGGACGGAGCCGAGCTGGAGGTGGGTGCGGGCCTCCATGCGGGCCGGGGGCTTGCGGGGCAGCACGGCCTGCAGGCAGTGCACGCAGAGCCGCACCTTGGGCGGGCTGGACGTACGGAAGTGCTCGGCCAGGCCCAGCAGCGCCAGGTACCACGACTCCCCCCCGGCCGCGCCGCCGCCCGACCCCGACCCCGGTGCGGGCCCAGCGCCGCCGCCACCACCTCCTCCTCCGCCGGCCCCCCCGCCGCCTCCGCCGCCCGCCTCCCCGGAACCCGCCGCGCCACCCGCTGCCGGCTGCGACTGCTGCTGAGGCGGCGGTTGCTGCTGAGGGGCCGCGCCGGCCGCCGAGCCCGACGCGCCCGCCGCCACCGCCGCCATCTCAGGGCCGCCGCGACAACACGGGCGGGAGGGGAGGGGCGGGGGCGAGGAGCGGCGCGCGGGGGCCGACGGGATATGGAGTCCGCCCCGCCGCGGGCCGCAGGGAGGCGGCTGCGGCGCTGACGGGAAATGGCGGGACGCGCGCGGCCTCATGGGAGTTGTAGTCCAAACGACCGCTGCCGCCGGGCCGCGACGGGAGGCCGGGGAAGGAGAGTGTCGGCGTCACCCCGCCCGGTAGCGAACCGGTTCAGCCCCCTGACCGGCCTCGCTGCCGCGGGAGGGAAGGGGGAGGGAGGCGAAGTCCCCGAAAGGACTACATCTCCCAGAGGCCTTTGCGGCAGAGCCGCATCACGCCGGCCGCCCCGCCGTGCGCGGTGCATTGTGGGACGGGAGCTCCAAAATGGACAACCCCAGGGATGCGCCAGGTACAGTTGGTCCCGCCGACCCCTCGGGTCCTATCCCGCTGCCCTCGGCCCCTCCGACACCCCTTCCCCGGCCTATCCCTAGCCCCGCCGCCTAGCAGCTGGCTGCAGTGCGGCGGCGGCGCACCGGGCCCGGCGGCCTCCCCGCCGCGGTGAGGGCAGCGAGCCGGCGGCAGGAGCCGGGGGGGGTGTGCCTGGGGAAGGGCCGCGGTATCATCTCCCTCCCTGTCCCAGGGAGGCCCCGAACGCCGCAGCGTTAATTTCTATCCCCCCCCTCTTTTCCTGTAGGGAAAGCGAGCCGGTGGTTCGGGGTCGCGCAGTCTAAATCGGCCAAGACGAACGTGAATATTCTTCACCAAGAGGAGCTGATAGCGCAGAAAAAGAGGGAAATTGAGGCCAGACTGGAGCAGCAAGCCAAGCAGAACTACCTGAGCATACCACAGCTGCCGCTGATTGGAGAGTATGTGTGAATTACGGTGCTTTTGGATGGGAGCGCCGCTGACAGAGAACGGGCGTGTTTGTCGATGGGACCACAAAAAGCTGAGCTGTACAAAGCTCTTGTACTTGGAGGCAAATACTGAGAAAGTTGAAATTGATGATTGAGTGAAGGTTGGAATAGGATACTTGCGCTTAAATTGATCTAGCCAGACTTTTCAGATATTAGCAAGAACAGATACGTGCTAACAGCAGTCGTGTTTTTAACAGGGTGTTGTTACACCTTTTTTCTGCTTCCTATTTGTTACCTTTCTTATAATAGCGACTCTGAAAAGTTAACACAGTTGTCCAGCTAAATGCTCGCCTGGGGTTCTTAAAAGCAGGGTCGTGTAACGGAGCGAGTAGAAATCCTGCTTCAACAGAGTAGTAAAGTAGGCAGGTGGAGAGCGTGGGTAAATGCTGTAAGCAGCAAGCTGACTGGTTCTGCTTTTCAAAAGCTAAGTGCGTTACCAGCATTAGATGAGATGGCTTAGTAGTCATTAGCATTTGTCTTGTTTTCCGTTCACAATAAATACGTTTGAGGGGAGCTGGGGAGGATGATGAGTACCATCACCTACTTTTCTTTTTCTATTCAGAGATGACGGTACTGACAGTGAAGCCTGTGTTTCCAACAAGTTTGTTAATGATGGCAGTTTCCTCCAGCAGTTTCTCAAGCTGCAGAAGGAAAAGTCAAGTACTGGTAGGTCGACTTCTGAGCAACAGGAGGCCTTCCTTCTCCTGGTGATACCAGCTTTGTGTGAGCTGCCACCATGTATGTTCACTTTAGAAACCCTGCTATGAGCTGTTACCAGTATGAGTAAGTTCTAAAGCAATGATGACCCCTTTAAATTTGGATTAAAGTCTTTCTTCGAGATGTGATAGGGAAGTTTGCCCCCTTTCCATCTATTGGTACGGTAAAGACGAGCATCTCTCTTCTAGCTTGAATCTCACATTGTAAAAATCATCACAGCTTTCATTTGATTATGCAGCTTTTACCAGTCAATGTCTTTAACTTACTCTGAAAATAACAGCCTATTGCAGCTGAGTTGTTATTTGTAACCTTCTGAGATTACAACAGTAAGGATGCACAGGAATTATTTTCCCCTCATTCTTTTCTAAGAACCTCCCCCAAGTTCTACTAATAACTCGGCAAATACTTCTGCATCAAATGTTGGGAAGAAACCTATGCTGTTTGGGAAGCGGCCCGGTCAGGTCCTGAGCAGCATGCTGCACCAAGCGAAGAACTACTCCCATTCCAAACAGACCCCAGTCGTTAACCGCCTCAGTGTGTTTCAGTCACCAGATGAAGATGAGGAGGAAGATTATGAGCAGTGGTTGGAAATTAAAGGTAAATGACAACTTTTACTACTATGTTTGGTTTGGGGCGCAGGTCCACGTACCCAAGTGATAGGAGCTGAGTGTGGGAACAGGATTCCCTCATTACTTTCCCCCAGTGGAGAGTTGGGTATTTTTTCCTTATGCTGTGAATTGATATTCTTTGCACAGTTTTTGTGTGCAGGCTTCTGCCTCATGAAATGTAAATGACACCGGTTAATGCTGGTGGACTCCTCCAAAGCTACCTTCAGCAGAAAACTGGAGGACTGAATGCTGTTAGATATTACAGATCCAGCCTGAACTCCGTATGGGAGATGGGTCACTCGCCATAGTTAGACCGGGCCTGTTTTGTTCCTGGAATATTTATTTTCCCTGAGTTTTCAAGGCAAGCACTTCGCCAGTCTATGTATCTCTGAGAAAAATAACCTGTAGAGAAAAAATAAGTTCTGTGCTTAATGGAGCTTGATTGTTTGCTAATCATAAGAATTCTGCTTTTGTAGAATCGAAATCTTTTATGGCTAGCACTGAGTTGTCTAGAACATACATAGCTATAATGCTTTTATTTAAAACAGGATTTGGGTTTTTTTTAAATGTTAAAAAATGAGAAGTCTTCAGTTTGGGTGTGGCTGTGTAGGGGATAAAATTATATGTGTTAGTAAATAAGATTACAAGTAAGGCATGGAAATGTGACCAGGTAAAATCAAAGTTCCTGCCTCTCTTCAAAGTTTCGTTAGCGAATCTCACCTCTAGGTCCTGACTGCTTTAAGTAGGGTAGGAAACCAATGAAGAATATTGCAGCCTGTAAACAACCAAGTTTCTCTGGATAACCTAGGCTAGGAAGCCAGAAGGCAGATTTGCTTAATAATCTGAATTTCATGCGTGTGTATTAATCAAGTATAAAATTAGATTGGAGTTGCTAAATAAGTCACACTAAGCTTTGTGTCATAATTTATTTCATTATATGTTTATGGAACCATGTCTAGCTATTTCTGGTGGGATTTATAAAAGCATAAGCTTAGCCAGTCTGAAGTGAAGCATGAAATGCACTACAGGAATGTGAGAAATAGCTGCTGGCGGAATATGGACCCTTAATTTAAAGATCATGGGGTTGAATCTAGTCTAGAGCAGTGTGGAGAACTCCGCTCCTGTGAGCTCTTTGTTCAGCGCCCTACCACAAGATGCTGTTGTCTAGACAAATGCCTGTGTTTAGTTCCCACTGAATGTGTCCCACATCAGTTCTGTAATCGCTGTCAGCGTTAGTGGGTTCATTTCTTGGCACAGAAGCCAAAACACAGTTTCTTGGAGACTGAGCTCTCCTCTTATCTCTGGTGGGATTCCCTCCAAGTGAGGGTTGAGACATGGGCATATGCCAGTAGGAAGAACTATGTGCTCCAGCTACACAATCTGTCTCTGCTATCTGGGTACAGAGCGATGTCTTGGGAACTGGAATCTGTAACCTTTAGTGAGTAATGTGGTGGTTAAAAAAAACAAACCGAATTCCTGTTCCTCCTCATCGTATGTTTTGTGTGGAGTAGAATTGTCAGGAGCAAATTACATTACAATTGAAGTTGCACCCTAAACTGTGGTGATCCCAATCTTAAGCTTTTCCTTGTAGGAAAAATCTAGACAAAATATTAACTTTCTACTCGGGGAGTGCAGAGGCTGACAGTAACCTAGGGGTTGTAATTTGTACAGCTGTGTAAGACTGGATCCCCCATTTCATCCTTTTTCTTCCCATTCCCGTTCTACTTTTGTCTGCCGCCGTGGTTCTTAGAAGTAATGTACCTGTTGCCTGTTTGGTGTGTGAGTTGAACCCCAGTACTGACAGCCTGCTTAAAGTTTTACCCCCAGAGGATGCGGAGACCCGGCAAGTGGTGGAAAAGCTGGCTAGGTTCGTGGCTGAAGGGGGACCAGAGTTAGAGAAGGTCGCTATGGAAGACTACAAGGATAACCCAGCTTTTTCGTAAGTGCGGTGATAACTCTTGTCTTCCAAAGCAGAACGCTGTCTCTTTGTAGGAGGAAAACATCAGCCTTATCTATATAATTCTCGTAGATGTATTTGGTTTAATTATCGTTTGGTGGATTTGAGCTTATTGTAATTTGAGCTTATTTGAGTAATTGTTTTATAGCTGGGGAAACTGGGGCAGAAAGTGATATTGCGATGGTGCTGAGGAGATGGATCAGCTAGAGTTAGGAATACAGCCTGGGAGGTCCGGCTGCTGTACAACGTCTGGCAATGGGGATACTGGACTCAGTCTCAGGACTGGTTCTGTCTCCTCTGTGCCTGTGGACAGAGGATTCCTTCCTATGTCAGAAGAGACCGTTGTTTATTTCCCTTCAAGTGACACAAAAAATTTGGATGCAAGTCCGTAGCTTAAAGCTATGTGTATTTAAACATGGTGAAGACTTTGTAATCCATGTTTTAAGTGCATTCTGAGTAATTTGTCTATTTTTATTTTTTCTTTGTTTTGAGCTGTTTGTATCCCAAAGTATCAATGTTTGTGTATAATTGTTGCTGATGCATATCTTTTGCCCTTTTTTCCTCCATCTCCACCCTAGGTTTTTGCATGATAAGAACAGCAGAGAATTCCTGTACTACAGAAAGAAAGTGGCAGAGATAAGAAAAGAGAATCAGAGTTCTCAGGCATCCTCTTCTCAGAAAGGTAATTAAGACTGCGATCTGGGGAATATGAATTGCATAAGTTAAATTTGACTTCTTCACCCTCTGTAACTTTTTGTTAGGTCTGTTCTGGAAACAGTTGGAGTGGATATTTGGCTGTCAATCTGCAGCCTGTAAATAAAATTTCAAAATGGAAAGAGATGGTGGTCAAACATCACCATGATGGCATCAAACTCTTGTGCCAAATGGTTGCGTCCCAAGCCCACAGCATGCTCTATGTAAGGGGCTCTTGAAAGAGATTTCCCTTGTATTTCTCCAAAATCCTTAAAGTGAACTAAAATGATTCTCCATTGTGTGTGTTCTGGAAAGCGTTTCTGCCCTGAAAATACATTCAGGAAAAGTGCTTTTTCTCAGATGTTCTTATTTAATTTGTTATAAATGAAAATGGTTTGTTTGTTGATCACAATACCCATTTCTGCTGCTGTTTCCTTATCTGAAGCTTTTATTTTCTGCTCAGGACATAAATCTTTGCAAGTAGGGGACTGTGTTTTCAGGTGGGAAAACAGCAGAAGTGGATGATCTGCCAACAGACAGGTGGTGTGAGCAGTGGAATCTGATTAACTGTGTTAAGAGACAGAAATTATTTAGTGGGTGGAGTGTGGTCTGCGGGCCAGGCATTTATCGCTTCTAGTCCAGCCTGCGTGTGGCCCTGGCGAATCACTCAGCCCCTCTGTGTCAGCTTCCTTTGCTGAAGAAAGGAGTCTTAATGCAATTTAGCTGTCATGCCGATTAGTTAACAGCTCAAACAACTCATGGTTTAATAGACTGTAGGCTGAAAGAGCTTGTTACCAATATCAACTAACTGATACAACAGTTCGGAAGCTAAGTGGTATTATCCATACTTTACAGGTGTGGAATATTGAAGCAAGGAAAGGTTATGACTTGTCCATGCCTTATAATCATGTCTTCTGCCTCCTGGTCCTGTGCCAGCACACTGGAGTACTGGCACTGGTACTGTGCAGGTAGCAAATATCATATAAGGTTGTCGTGGCTAAATAACCTATTTGCCTGGCTCCTTATAAACATCAAATATGCTTGAAATATTAACGATCAGAGCCTTCTCTGTGCCTTTGGACTAAGGTTGCAGTAGCCACCTCTTCCAGGTGAGGACTGTTCCATGGAGAATTTTCTCTGGCCCACAACACTCCCCTAAAATGGCCAGCAGATGTATAGTGACAGTAGGTACAAGTGGGATTATGGTGTGGGATTAGTTTGCTGCTTTTTCTAAGGCCTTCCCCTTGCTCCGAGGGACGTCAGTGGCAAAGTCTTTAACTTGAGATGATTGTGAGTGCTGAGGTGTAACCCTTTGGAAAAGTGTCTGACGCAGGGAAGAAACAGACTTCCTCTGCAGCAGAGAGAAACAAGTGTCCACCTTTGAAGACAAAAGCTGGTTTGTCTGTTAATCTGCGCTCATCTAGCTCCTGGCACAGGGGAATGGGCACTCCTCTGGTTACAGAGTTGTTGTACAACCTTATGCAATATCGTGTTTTTGTGATATAAACTCTATGACTGTTTCTGTGTAATATTTCTAAAAATTAAACTCGACCTTTTGCCCTTATTCTGCTCTTGGGGTTCTTAGAACAGATAGGCTTTGACTGTTGCTTGTGTGAGTTGGGCCCAGTACTGACAGCCTGCTTAAAGTTTCACCCCCAGACGACGAAGAGACAAAGAACTCTGCTGAGAAACTGGCCAGGTTCATAGCAGACGGGGGTCCCGAGGTGGAAGCTATTGCCATGCAGAACAACCGAGAGAACCATGCTTTCAGGTAAAAGAAGAAACCTGCTGCTGAGTGTAATGGGGAGGAGGGAAGGGGCTTGGATGGGTTTGGCTTTTGTAAAGGGGAAATAATAGGCAATCTTGTGATAAGTCTGAAGTTACAAGGACAGTGCACTTGTAGCACCGATACCTTTAGATTCTTAAGCTTCACGGTTTAAAGCAAGGCACAGAGAGAGGAATCGATTTGCTTCCCCCAAAATTAATTTAACTTCCACCCTTCCTCACCTGCTTTTCTGTTCCAGTGTGCCGGTATATTTCTAACCTTTATACTTTTCCCTATAGCTGTGTTTTGGTGTGGGCCCCCATCCACCACTCACACTGTGGCCGTCCAATTAATTTCCTGGGTTGCTCTTTACACAGCAGCTTCACTAACCTACAGGTAGCGCTCCTTCACCATTCGCTTCCCCTTTGGAATATCTTTTTCAGCCTTTCAGATGTGAATTGTACTCTTCAGTGCTCACTGACAGCTGTTTAATGCCTCCCTTTGGTCTCCTCTGTGTTATATTTTTCTGCTCTTACAAACAATTTGGTGTGTTCTCTGGAAATGAAGTGGGGCTCAGCAAGGCTTATTTTGTTGCTGATATTTTGGCATTTTATTGGCTGCCTTCTGGCCCTCTGGGGTACTCCCCTTGCGTTGTGAATTACATTAGACAGATGTGCTAATATCTCAGCTGCTTCATTATTTACTTTAAAACACCACTGTGCTGCCACCTGAGCACGGTCAAGTTAAACACTATCTCCTCTTATTAGGATTTCCTTGGGTTTGCCGTAGGGAGGATCCTGTCCTGCCTTCTGCTCGGTCTTGGAGCAATCCTGAGTGCTGTTGTTCCAATGGAGGGTTGCAAGACCACTTGTAGTGAATTTTAAATACGTCAGAGAGCTGTTTGTGTTTGCCTGTGCTTGTTGTGCAGTGGAAGGTGGGAAAGGCCCGTCATCTCTTATCTGTTCTTGTGGGAGCAGGCACTATCCCGAGAAGAGGTTATATCGAGTATTAAACTGGTCCTCTAAGAAGGGAAGATCGTAGAAGAGTTAGGAATAGACAAGTTTTCTGTGTGAAGCAGTTAAACTGGAGTGAGTCCAAAAAGATAACGTGTTTGTAACAAACATGACTGTATTGATTTTTTTGCGTAGCTGCTAGATTGAGGATTGTTCATGTTCTTCCCACGGAGACTAAGGAATTTTATTTTACCCAAAAGGTCAGAGATGCCTATTTCTGGAAGGGGTAACAAATAAAGCAATGTTTTTTGTGTATGAGGGAACAGAAGGAGGAGTCATGGTGTAATTAAGCAGACTGGTAATGTCAACGCTTCTAGCTTGAATAGAGGCCTGGGAGCAGTTTCTTTAGGCAATGGTTTGGCATTCCCATTGGTAAGACCTGAATGTTTGTTTTCTTCTGTAAACTGAAGCCCGACATGTTGTGGAGCCCTTGCAGTTTTTCCAAACGTGTTCTGGAAGGCAGGTGAATCCTGGGGGAGGACCTTGCCGTTTCCACAAATGTAACATGATCCTTTTTAGTACTGTGTGTTTATTTGGCACCAAAAATAGCTGTGGTTTGCTCATGAATGGGAAATGCGCTTCCTTATCCCAAAGGCTTGCAGCCTACCTTGCAAGAGCACGCGGAGCCCTGCATTGCATGCACATACACACGGGATGGTGCTGGAGAGCAAAGAAGTGTGTGGGAAGGCAAGTTGTGCAAGAGCGTTGCGGGAAAGAAAAGCCTTGACCAAACTGTGCCGTATCCAACCCCTGCATATGACTGTTATGTCTAAACTTCCCTTTTTTTTTTTTTTTTTTTTTTTCTTTCTTTCTAGGTTTTTATATGAGCCAAACAGCAAAGGCTACAAGTATTACCGGCAGAAACTGGAGGAGTTCCGTAAGGCCAAAACCAGCACTGTGTGTGCCCCCTTGCCTGTAGAGTCCAGTCTGAAAAGGAAGACCAGTCCCGAGGCATCACCAGCACCTTTGTGCTTACCGTCTCTGCCCTTGCCCGTTCCCTCACCTTTGCCTCTGCCCCTGCCCTTGCCCGTTCCTTCACCTTTGCCTCTGCCCTTGCCTGTTCCCTCTCCTTTGCCCTCGCCCTTGCCTGTCCCCTCGCCCTTGCCCGTGCCCTCACCCGTGCCATCACCTTCACCATCATCCTCTACAACTCCACCTGATCAGACAGCTACAACTACTGCTGCAACGACAGCCACGGCTGCTGCTACAGGCGCTACTAAAAAGAAGCGGAAGAGCAGGTGGGGGCCGGAGGAGGACAAGGTTGAATTGCCCCTCCCACAGCTCGTCCAACAGCTGGATTCTCCCTCCCCTCTTTCAGGTTAGTGGGTCTGTATGTTGTGTTGAATAACTGTTTTTCCTGGGGAGCCCGTTGTGCCTTAGCCCAGCTGGCTTTTTAAACAGAAAGCCCGGCGAGTCTATCTCTTGTTGTAATCTCCGTGGTTGCCAGCCCCCTATCTTTCAGCTCGGTCTAGCAGCTAACTCTCCCCTGTGTGGAAACCCAGATAAACCACTTTATCTCGCTGACACCAGGGATTGGATCTTATCGTTCTCCAGCTATCTCTAAAACCCTGCTGTGCTATAGCTCATTACAGCCTCAGCCTCTACACTGTTTAGGGCTATTTCACTTCAGGAAGAGAGTCTGTCAGAAAACAAATACCAAAGGCTGAACTGTGCTTATTCCCCATGGTAGGATAAAATCCCTGGGCAGCACTTCCATCGCATTCTGACTGATCAGAAGGCTAAATGGGAAAAGCTGTTCCCCAAGTGCTGGCAGACACGAGTATAACTTCCAGTTCCAATTTATACCCATTTCAGTTCACTTGATTACAGACGGGGTTCATGGTCCTCAGCCAGCCTTGAGGCTCGTGCTCCCGTTGCTTCACCTGCCAAGTTCACCCAGGGGGTGCAGCTCTCTTCAAGGGTTGGAAGATAATTCTTCCAGTCGAGGCACTTCTAGCGAGCTCTGGGAGGTTGAACTCTGGTGGCCCATCTGTGCATGTGCAGATAGGTAATTAAGCAGGCAGTTAGAGATGCATACAAAAATTGAGTCACTCAAGGACAACAGGTGAATGCAGACATTTAAGATGGAATTTTTGAGTCCTTTGTCCAATTAGTGTGGTATGGGGAAAAGATGTGAAAAGGAGAAAGAGAAGATGTAAGATAAGGCAGTTGGTGTTGGCAGACTGCGAGAATTAATAGTATGAGGCTGGAGTCACAGGAAAAGCCGTAAGTGCCTGTCTCAATAAGGACCTTTTTCAAAAAGCAATAGCAGAACAGGTGAAGTGGGACAAGTAATAGAAAACAAGCTATAATTTTCTGAGCTGCAGGGTGAGACCACAGATAATTTTCAATGCGTGGTCATCCTGTACAATTCATTGTTCCAGCAAGTCCCTGGGTCTTCTGCTTTGGCTGGGTTTTAGAGGAGATAATTGCTCAGCCGTTAATAGCTTTGATTGTTAGGTTTGGGTAAGGTGTAGGGTTGGCTGTATATGCTGTGGTGTCTGTTGGTTCTGCGGAGGTCAGGGAGGAAGGACTCTGTCTCCTAATCCAACACTTCAAATGTAGATGAAGGGAAGTTCCTATGTGATTCTGTCGGCTGATCACAGTCCTATACAGCAGTCTGGGCTGCACATCTCACGTGTACAGGACAAGACACCAGCCTGCATGGCTTATTCATTTGACCTTGAATCGCTGCTCATAGCAAGGCAGAAATCAGATGCAGAAGTCTTTCCTGACTTTGTACCTCTAGAGTAATTTTTTTTTCTTGCAGACAGTAATGGAGCTTCGATGATGAAGCTGGGCAGGCGCTATCAAAACAAGCATCAGATTCCGTCTCAGTACCTCCTGCTGCAGGGGGGGGGCTGCAAGGGTATCCATGTGCTCATTCCAGCATGCTTCCTGCTGAAATCTCCCCTGGCTCTTTTAGCCTCCCCTTAATTAGACAGAGACATGCTCGTGGTGTTCATGCTCACTTTCTGCAGGGCTTTGTGTCAAGTAGAAGAAAAGGACAGCAAACAATTTGCCAGGCATAACAAATCAACCGTTAATGCGCTCTTAATGCTCTGCAGGGGGAAGGATTTTTTTTTTTTTTATCGGTTCAGATGGACTAATCCCTTTTTAGAATTAACATCTTCAACCTGACAGGTGAAGAGAATTCCAAATTACACCCCTGGTCCTGTGGAAGGTTAGAGTTGCACAGCATGCTTTGATACCTAAATATCTACGTCTTAGTCCTTTATCGTTAGAAATTGTTTTGGATTTAGCGGAGGACTGTTCTGATTCTTTTCCTGTCTACTCTTAGTAGTAAATCAGTGTCATGGAGGGGAGAAGGTGTAGCCCTTTTGGACAGAAACAAGGCACCTCTTAAATATATTGGTATCAAAATACTTAACTGCATATGTACTGCAGGGACTAATATATCTGAAAAGCTGAACAGAGATATTGTGATGAGTGAACTCTGTGGACTAATGGGAAATTGCAGGCTGTCATTAGAATTTTCTGAAACCTAATATTGGGTTGGTTTGGGACTGATTAGTTGTAATTGAGTAAGATCTTCAGACTATGAAGCAAAAAATCAGGCGCTTCTGTATTGGGGTTTCTCCTGCTGTCCTTAAAGGACGTTCGCTTCTCTTGTAACAGGCTCCTCTTCGGGCATGTGGGAAAGGGATAAACCTTCAGGTAGTCTTCTGCCAATGCTGCAGATAGACTGCACCATTAACCCTGTAGGCAAAGCTGATGTCATTCAAGGAAAAAAAAATATGCATTTTTCCCAGGCCTGCTGAACGTGGCTGAGAAGTAACTGTTCTTTTGCTTAGTGTTTGCCGGGTGCTAGACCAGTGTAAGGACCTTATAAATCTAACCTATTTTTATGCAAATACATTGACTGATCTTATTTATGGAGAGACTTTTCTATCTTCAGATGTGGACTTGGGGTGGAGCTTCGCTTTTTCTGTCAACTTTGCCTGAGTGTGATACTTTGGGCCGAGCCTACAAAAATATCCCCAGGAGCTAAATTTCTGCAGTGATTTTCAGCATCTCTCAGCAGAAAGTCTGCAAGGTACCAGAGCAGTCAGACAAACCAGATGCAGTTTTAGCACGAGAAGGAGCGGTGGCATATGCTTTCTGGGAACTAAAAGGAGATGCTACAGTCTCACCTTTCTCCTTTAAGGTGGTTATATATGCTGGCAAGCCACCAGCTCGCGGGGCCTCTAGAGCCATGCCTGGCTCTTAGCCGGAGTGTTTATGCAATTCAGAACTAAGCCAAAGAGCTGCCGACCTCTGTGAAGGGCAGAGAGTCTTCCTCGGCGCATTCAGAGAAAGCTTTCCCATGCCCTGAGACAGGAGGTGAATCTTTGACAAGGGCTGCTGCTGAAGTGCCCCAGTCTCACGTAACGTTCGGGGCCAGGTTCTTCTTTACGTGGAATAGGTGTAGTGCGTTTGTTAAAACTGTCTCCAAATCTCATTGCTCTCCGAGACAGAAATTGGGCTGTTCATCAATAATAGATAGGTTTGGTTTTCTATTTGTCCTTATTTCTTGGGAGCTGAAAGTGCATATCCTAGCACCGAGCTCAGCATAACGCGCCTTCTTGCTCCCCTTCTCTTGGAAAACCTCTTGCAGTGTTTTACATAACTCTTCCTGCAGAGTTGACTCCCGGCGCTGGTGCGAATGTGCAGAGGCTGTAGCTGTGCGAGGGAGGGTGGATGCGCTGTTTTATGTTCTCCTTGGGAGGCTGGAGTTGAGGAAGCCGCTTTCCAATCCTGGCGTGCTGGGCTAAAAGCGTGCGGGGAAGGAGGGGAGATAAGAGCGCTCAGATCAATTGCCCTGAGTGCGAATAAGAGGAAGGGAGAAGACGACCCCTGGGGCCTAATTAGCATGCTGTATAGACATTGGGTGTCATGAACAATGATCCTATTATTATCGGACTTCATAATTAATAGATAATGAATAATTAATGAAGCATCATTTAACTGTAGTCTGGACTTACATTCAAATGGAGGTTTTTGCAGCCATTAGGAAGAAATCCTTTTCCTTGTATTGAAAAATGCAACGCGCTTTCAAGTGTGGTTGTGTGTCTTCTAATCCCTTAAATATGTAACTGTTGGGATCTTAGCTCGGAGGTGTTTCAGAGGGGAGCTGCCAGCCCTGTTACCTATATACGAACCAAGTTTGCAAGGCAATCTCCATCCTAAATATCTTTTTTTTTTTTTTTTTTTTTTTGTCAGCCCCAGCAATATTTGTATTACTTTTTTTCATGGTGCAGCAATTACAAACAGGCTTCCTTTTTCCCCCACCCTCTCTCTCTTTCCTTTAACTTGCCTTTTGAACACAGAGTGACGTATGGTCTTTTTAAATCGGGAGGTGCCCTGCCCAGATAATGTTAATATCTAATTTCAGGGCTTGTCTGATAAAATGGCAAAAACCATTCCAAAGGAGGAGCTTCCAGAAGGGGATGCTGCAGAAAAAGGAGGATACATCAATGGGATTGTCAAGCAGAGACTTAAAATGCCCCCTCTTTGAAAGCAGCAGCAACATCCCTGGCAATGCTGCTCTTGAGCCTGTAGATTAGAAACTAAAATCTCCTTGGGGAATGGCAACGTCCAAAAGCAGCATAATGCTCATGTCTTTATTCTAATGTGGTCATTTGCTTTTCATTTTGAATGAAGTAGCTGTTTACATAGTAATCAGCAGACACTTACGTGCACAGATTGGACAATATGCTGACAGGCTCAGATCTGCTTGTGACTCAATTCTGAATAATTAAGTATCGCTCCTCGCGGTGGCTGGGGTTCACGAGGAAGCCTTCTGAGGAGAATTAATCTTAAGGAGGAATGATTTTTAAAGCGTGGTGCAGCAGATTGCCGTGCAGTGTGACCTCTGAGGATGTGAGATGCAGTTTGGGAGTCTGTTAAGGTGATGTGGGCAGAGCCTTGGACCAGGGTGAGGGAATACTCGGAGCTGGCTGGCGAAGGAGGTGCGACCCGGTGGCGTTCCTGCTCCTGTGGCTCCTAAGTCCTACCAGGCGGTTGTTAAGTGTCTCAGTGCTTGGAACCATGAAATGAGTGTAAAACTTCACATGGGGATCTTGAGATATGGTTTCGCTGGTGTCAACAGCTGTCTCAGATTTTTTAAAGTCTTTTTAACGTGTGCTTATTACAGTTCAGGACCTCAAGGGTCTTGGTTATGAAAAAGGGAAACCGGTTGGTTTGGTGGGTGTGACGGAGCTCTCCGAAGCCCAGAAGAAACAGCTGAAGGAGCAGCAGGAGGTAATGCCCTGAAATGATTTCCAAATTCATTTGTGTACCAGCATATTGTGTTGCAGCACGGCTGGGTTAGATGGGAAAATGGAGGTGGAGACAGCAAAGAAACTTTCCCAGTGGCCCACAAATAAATCCCTAGGATTTGTGCTGAACGCCTAAGAATCATGTGATGCTGCAGTCAGCAGAAATATTAGAGGACTTTGGGGAATATGAATTAAGCCAGCCAATTGCTGTCCTACCAGACTAAAACCCAAAATCTATAAGGTCTGTTGTGTCACATCTGCAGCTGGTTATGTATTGCTTCAGCGGTAGGGAGAAGGTGAGTGGCTGCTTGCAAGTTTGGGGGGAATGAGAGCAGAATCGGCTTTTGCGAGGACACGAGGGTGATGTTTAAACTGTGTGGGGATGATCAGGTGGCAGCAGTCCTCAGTGTTAATATCAAGGTACTTCTGTCAGAGGAACCAGCACATAATGCTGCTGTTTGATCTGAGAAGTGAGCGGATGAGATCAAACAACAGCGCTGCCTGTTGGGATTTGTAGTTGTCATAACCTGTATTCCGTACGGCAGCCGGGGTGGGTGCGGGCTCTGCTGCAGAACTCTGCGTGCCTCTGTGGCAGACTCTGTGGCCCGAGAACGGGTTGTCTTATTGAGTGCTCTGTTGCGTCTCTTCCCCTAGATGCAGCAGATGTATGATATGATCATGAAGCACAAGCGAGCCATGCAGGAGATGCAAATGATGTGGGAAAAGGCGATTCAGCAGCACCAGCATGGCTATGACAGCGATGAAGAGGTGGACAGTGAACTGGGAACGTGGGAGCACCAGCTTCGACGCATGGAGATGGACAAGACGCGAGGTGTGTAGGGAGCTGCCGGGCAGCTCTGTGCTTGTAGAGCCCTCCAGAGGGAGACGTCTGAGATCACATTGTTGGCGTGGGAGGTACAGGGTCACTTTTCACTGGTCTGTGCTGTGGCTTCCCTGCCTGGTGAGTGGAGATAATAACCATCTGTTGCCGTGAGACTTTATGCTTCACAAAACCTCTGAAATTCCCAGTCAAAGAACACTGCGTTATTGCTGGTTTCTCTCATCTGTGTCTTGGGCAGAGTGGGCCGAGCAGCTGACCCAGATGGGCAGAGGGAAGCATTTCATCGGAGACTTTCTTCCACCTGATGAGCTGGAGAAATTCATGGAGACATTCAAGGCACTGAAGGTGAAATAGCAGAGACTTCACGGGGTGGTGGCAATGCTTCAGACTTGTCCCGTAGCAGTGAGGGAAAGATCTCAAGCGTGCTTAGCCCTTTTTTACAGCAGTTAGCTACCTTGCAGCCTCGAGGTACTTCTGCCCTTACACTGGGAGCTCTGTTGCTTCTGGGGGAAACAAGGGGGTCGTTTCTTGCTCTTTGCAGAGAGAGCGCTGTAGCAAATTAGAGAACAGACTATTGGGACAGGATTTGGGTGTTAGCTGAAATTACAGACAAGCCTCTCGGACTACCTACCGTTTGTCTGCTGTTGTTGTTTTGAGTAAGTGGTTGCTGATGCCAAGCAAGGAAAATTTTTATCCAGATGATTGCAGTGAAGTGAAAATATAAAGCCTACAAAAAGCTTATGCAAAGCACTTTAATACCTGCCAATTCCTCCTAAACCATAGAACTTCTTGGTGCTGGCACATCCCTTGTAATGTTTTCATGTAGCCAGCATGGGGTCTGACGTTCCTTGGAGATCCTGGCTTGAATAAGAACCGTATCTGAAGCTTGATCCATTGAGCAACTTTAAATTCAGGAGCTAAATATTTCTCAGCTTAATCTCACAGTGGCGTTCGCTGCTTCTTGCAGATTGTGTTATAGGGCTGTGCAATGCTTTATCGTTTACCCATTTTCTTCTCTGTGGTGGTGTGGAACTGGAATCCCAAGAAATCATGCTAGTTATTAATTGTTTGCCAGAACCATCCTGACTTTGAGTAGCTGAAGCTGGTTTTCCCCTCCTCTGACCCACAAAGATAGGTGCGAAATGGGTGAAAGATAGCAAAGATAGGTGAGAAATAACCAACACTACCTTTTGTGTCTCTGCAGGAAGGACGTGAGCCAGATTATTCTGAATACAAAGAGTTCAAACTGACTGTGGAAAACATAGGTTATCAAATGCTAATGAAGATGGGCTGGAAGGAAGGCGAGGGACTTGGCTCGGATGGACAGGGGATTAAAAACCCAGTCAGCAAGTAAGCAGAGTTCTTCTACTATTGATTTAGTCCTTTCCTCTTGGGCTGATAATTGATGTTCCTGCCCTAACCTACTGGAAGCAGCTGCAATGATGTGACTGTAATTCATCACTTGAACGGAATATGGAATCCTCATAGCAAAGGAGAAAAATGGCTTCTGATTTCTTTGGGGTTCCCTCCCCGCGAGGCCTGGGTTTGTTACTGATTTCAGGCAGGAGGTATGGTCTGAGCCAATAGTATTTTGTTTCTAATCTCAGTTTGCATAGCGTGCTCTTCTGAGAGGTGCCTTTTCCCCAGTTTCCCCATCTATAAAATGAAGATAATACCTGTCTACACCTCACCTCTCCCAGGGCGTGTGAGGATTAAATCATGTTTTTAAAGTCATAAATTTATTTTAAGTATTAAAGAACATGCCTTCTGCATCTGAAGCGCCGTTGGTGCCTGCTAGCTCGTCCCTGGTGTGCTGTGGGTGAGAGGCGATTACCAAGATTGCTACAGCTAGACCTGTGTTTGAAAGATATTTCAGTCCAGATCAGCATCAGAGAGCTTTGTGTGTGATCATGCCACTGTCTTGACGTCACTCTTTTGCACCGAAGCTTTCTGATTTGATTACGCTTTGTATATAATAAAGCTTTATGAGAGTTCTCTCCAAAAATAGATGAGCATCTCTTTTTAGGTAGATCATCTGTTGGTAATATATGCTGAACTTCAAAACTAAATATTAGGGATAGGAAATACTCTGAATTGTTTTTTAGTGTTAGATCCCTTTAGAAGTATCTGTTGTTTGTTTACTGCACAATAGAAAGTATCTCTACAAAGCACTTCCGCTCCTCTTTCACAAGAAGATCTCTGTGGCAGCATGATTATTGGTTCAAAGAAGTCCGGCAATAAAAGATGGCTGTAATGAGAACAGCAAGGCTTACAGACAGGGGTCGTGATTCGCTTGGGCTCTGCCATCTCTGATGTTCTTAGAATGGGTAAGAAGGTGCTGCTGCAGATGGAAAGGAACTGCTTCCACTTCTGGACTGTTCTGGAGTGAAGGAGTGGGAGGCAGGCACGTTCTTTAACAGTTCTGTGCCCCTCCAATCGGTGAGGTGCAAATCAACACGTTTGATTGCCAAAGGTTACTCTGCCAGTCAGAGCGCCATTCAGCAGGGAGGCCTCCAAAGCATAGATGCTACTTCTGGTCCAGCTGTAAAAGGTTAAGCAAATATATGTTGACACTCCTGCTTCCATCTAACAATAGCAAGCGTCATTGGTTTGGAAGGGCAACGTAGAAACGTGGCAAATGCAGTAAGCTGCTCACTATTAGCTGTCTGTCTTGATGCAGCGCGCTCTGTGTGATGATGCCCAGTGCTCCCTGATGCTTGTTCTCTGAGCAGGTATTTCTGGTGAAGAGGAAAGTGATCTGTCACAGCGTCCCAGACTGGTCGGGGTGGGAAGGGCCCTCTGGAGCTCCCCCAATGCCACCCCCCACCAGAGCAGGGGCACCTCCCGCAGCGGCACAGGACACATCCGGGCCGGTTTGGAATGGCTCCAGAGGGGGAGACTCCCCCCCTCTCTGGGCAGCTGTGCCAGTGCTCTGCCGCCCGCACAGGAGAGAAGTCCCTCCTCGGGTTGAGATGGAACTTCCTATGCTCAAGTTTGTGCCCGTTCCCTCTTGTTCTGTCACTGGGCACCACTGGAAAAGGACTGTTCCCATCCCCCCGGCACCCTCCCTTGAAGGATTGATAAGCGTTGATAAGATCCCCCCTCGGTCTTCTCTTCTCCAGACTAAAGCCCCACATCCCTCAGCCTTTCCTCAGCAGAAGGATGCTCCACTCCCCTCATCATCTCCGCAGCCCTTTGCTGGACCCTCTCCAGCAGTTCCCTCTCCTTCCTGACCCGGGGAGCCCCGAACGGGACACAGTGCTCCAGATGTGGCCTCCCTGGGGCAGAGCAGAGGGGGAGGATGACCTCCCTCGAGCTGTTGGCCACGCTCTGCTTGATGCACCCACGTCTGCTTACCTCGGGGGCTTTGTTCCCTCTTTCCAAACAGGGGAACTACTGCTGTGGATGGAGCTGGTTTTGGCATCGACCGTCCCGCCGAGCTGACCAAGGAGGACGATGAGTACGAGGCATTCCGTAAACGGATGATGCTTGCCTACCGTTTCCGACCAAATCCATTGGTAAGGTGGTCCCAAAACCAGAGCGGACACAGTGACAAATCCATTGAGGCTTCTGTGCGTATGGTGGAAGGGTGGGAGTGTTTCCAGTGCTTAGCCAAGAGAGCAAATGCTGTGAAAGTTTCTCTTTGAGTCCGTTCTCATGCTGAATCGAATTATCACTGCCAAAACATCCATGGATGTGCAGTTTTCCTTGCTATGATTTTTTTTTAATATAAAAGCCCCTGGTCTTAACTTTATTTGGTATGTACAAAGTATAAACTCTATGCACAAAAGTAGCAGATGGGTTGGGAGTTGGACTAGATGATCTCTAGAGGTCCCTTCCAACTCTGAAAATTCCGTGATCCCGTGGTTGTCCGTAAATGCATGGTTTATTTTGAATAATGGTTTTCCTGGTAGCAAAAGGCTTGTGAGTTTGCATTTGCCTCTGTTACATGCAGCATGCCAGCACACCTAGAGGGCTACATTTGTAATTTTTGATGGGAAACCTCAGGTTTCACTGTCAGTAATGTCACGTTTCAGTGGCTTTTTCAGATAATTAAGCTCACACGCTCATTGTTCTGTGAAGACAGCAATTTTGATTAATTTTCTTTTGTTATTCCCCACAGAACAATCCACGACGACCTTACTACTGAGAATGTTTTGGGGACAATGTATTTTCAAAGCAATTGTAACTTTACTGTGAAATGTTATGAAACTGCATTATCATTCTCTTATTTGCTAATGTTGTAAAACTTATTGAAGTCACAATACCATCTTTCAGCCAGAAGAAAGGCCGGCGAGCCCGCTCGCTGCACACTCGAGTGTCATGACAACCGTGCGGTAACGGGGCCTGAGAGGGGAGGAGAGAGCGGGTGAGAGCGGAGATCTTTACGCGTGCCCTGCTGGCGGCGGAAGGGTAGCACCAAAGATACCGATGGGAATAGTTCAGGGACTCCTTTCGTGTTTAGCTCAGTGCCATGTCACAAGGAAAGCATTTTTTGCTAATGGCAGATCCTCTTTCATTCAGATACGCAGCTTGTTCTGCTCTGGGGTTGGTGGGGTTTTTTTGTTTGGTTGTTTGTTTTTTGTTTTGTTTTTTTTTTAATTGCAAATACAACAAGGGACTGTCTCTGACCCAGCTTTTGGGGCTATGGTTCAGTCAGGCTGTTGTTTCCTCAAGAACTGGGTTCTGACGCTGTCAACGGAGCCAGAAGTATAGTCTGACCTTCAACTGACATTGCAAAACCGGTGCCTAGTTGTTTTTACCTCTGCCCTGTGGAAGACCAGGCGCGGGTCGGTGTGGAGCGGGGCTGCGAGGGTGGAGGGGCGCAGGGCAAGCTCGTTTGACTTCAGAGGCAACAGCCTCGTGGTTTCTTGAACACTAAGTTCCCCCCCAGCTTCCTAGAGACTTGCTCCCGCTTTCTGGGGATGGGGGGGGTGAAGAACCAAGCCATCAAACGTAGTCTGTCAAAGGCCATTTGGATTTCATTGTAAGAAAACCCTCTACAAACACCGATTTTCTTCATTCAGTCTGTAAATAAAATAAAACTCATTTGTTCCTTTAGTTTTAATCACTGAGTTTTTGGAAAAGAGTGGTCGTACTGTGCGTTTTCGTGGGCCGCAAGACTGCTCTAGATCTCCTTCCTTCCAAGCATCTTAGAGAAAACAAAGTGAGGTTGGGTGATTTGGTTTCTTTTTGTATTTGTTCTCCCTCAGTCCAAATACTTGGTGTGCGATTCTCTTTTTTTGTTAACTTTTCTTAACACCGTAGAGTCAAGGACTTGGCTTTCAATAAAAACATAATTGAAACAGTAAATTCGGTAGGGGTTCATTCTGAGGGGAAAAAAACATCAAACTCCCCGAGTGCCTCGTGAGCGCCTGTGGAGCTGGGCTGCTCCTGGGGGGCGCCCGCTGTGCCAGCGCATCGCGTACACTCGCCACCGCTTGGGCATGGGGATGGTGCACTTGGCATGGCAAATTGGCACAGGCGGTAACTGTGGGATCCTAGTTTGGGTTGGAAGGGACCTTAAGGAACATCCAGTTCCCACCCCCTGCCCCGGGCAGGGACCCCTCCCCCCAGCCCAGGGTGCTCCCAGCCCCGTCCAACCCGGCCTTGAACCCCTCCAGGGATGGGGCAGCCACAGCTCCTCGGGGCACTCTGCCCCAGGGGCTCACCACCATCAGACTGAAAAATTTCTCCCAATATCTCATCTAAATCTCCCCTATTTCAGTGTCAAACCCTTCTCCCTTGTCCTATGGCTCCCCCCCGACCCAGAGTCCCCCCCCAGCTCTCCTGGAGCCCCTTTAGGCACTGGAAGGGGCTCGAAGGTCTCCCCGGAGCCTTCTCTTCTCCAGGCTGACCCCCCACCTCTCCCAGCCTGTCCTCCCAGCAGAGGGGCTCCAGCCCTCCCAGCATCTCTGGGGCTTCCTCTGGCCCCACCCCAACAGGTCCATGTCCTTCTGATGTTGGGAAATAAAGATAAGAAATCTGGCAGGTCATCAGCAGGGCCAAGTTCTGCTCAAACCGTTAAGGTCACTGTGACAATTGCATTTTCCTGGGAAGGACACCCATCCCTCTCCTGGTAGTGCCGCTGGGTCCTGGTTCCCGGCTGGCGTGAGCCGGAGCTGCCGAGCTGGTTTGCCTGAATGACCAGAGACGGGAGCAGCGCAGGGCTGACGTTGGGCTGCCCATCCCGCCGGTGGGCTTTCCGTAGGAGCAGGAGCGTGCGGGGAGGCTGCTGGAGAGCAGAGGCGTTTCCAGAGTCTCTGTTCGTTGCCAAAGTGTGTAGTGTGACATCCTTTGGGTGCCGGCAATGACCTGGTGACAGCGTGGCCTCAAAGGCCGGGTGAGCGGGCAGGCTCCCTGCGGTTGCTGCTCACGTCTTTAGAGCTCATCTGATGCTACAGCGATCCCCGCGTCCATCGCTTATGTCGTGTTGGCAAAAGTTGTTTTATTCCTTGATTTCAACCCAGCAGCCTTGGTCTTCCCGAGCCCCCTCTCTCCATAACCGCGTTCATCACTAAGTGCTTTGCTCTGTTTTTTTCTTAATGTTGTAAGTCCCGCGTTATCCCCCGCGCCCTGCCGCCGGGAGCAGCGGGCAGGGGTCACTTCTGCAAGAAACCGCTTAGCGCCGGTCCTCCTCCTCGCCGTCATTAGCTCCAAGCGGGGATTCGCTCTTCAGAAACCGAATCAAACGGGCGGCCGCTGCGGCGTGCCCAGAAGGTCACCGGAGTTGGTGATCCAAGAGGAAATTCCCGGTGCCCACCGTGCAGAGGTCGTGCCGGCTGCCCCTTCGGCGTGAGCGCACGGGTGACTGAGCCCGAGCGCCCGCGGTGAGCGCGGCACTGGGGGGGGTGTCCGCGAAATCCCCCACCCGGGGAGAGACAAAGAGGTCGGGGCTTGTTTGCCCCGAGCGGCTGTTGCGAGCGCTGGGAGACGGGAGCGGCGCTCGGAGGAGGTTCGGTGTTTGGGAGGATCTGAAGATTATTGCATCAAGTCACCCCAGATTACCTGCTTTCACCACCACCCCCTTTTTTTTTTTTCCTTTTACAGGGTTTTATGCTGGTTTTTGTACATCCCCCTGTACAAACGGGGCCGGCGGGTGGTTTCTCAGCCGCAAATCCACGTCTCCTTCCCGAGCCCTGGAGACTGAGCCCCCCCGTGCTCTCAGGTGCGCTCCCTTCGCCGTAGACTGAACCTGAACGAGCACCGCCTAACGAGCCTTTCCTCGTCAGCGAGGAGCTTGCTCGCCACCTCTGTGCTGACGAGGCACGCGGGGTGCGTTGGAGTTCCTCCCGCAGACAGGAACGACGAACCAGCCCGGGGCAAAGTGCGGGGCGGCCGGTTCGGCCCCCGGACTCTGAAGCAAGAGGGCAAAAGAGTGACGTGACACGGTGGCACGTTTTGCGAGGAGGAGGGGGGGGAAAGGTTGAGCGGCCGCGTTGGGGCTCTGCCGAGTACCGTGGAAGTTTCTAAGCGCGTTCCCGGTTCTGGACCGCTGAGGGGGGTCTCTCCCCGGGCTGGTGGGGAGGGGAACGCCCGTGTTTTGAGCAGAGAGCGCGAGAGGAGGAGGTCAGGGGAACACGGGGCTCCCAGCGGGGTGCAGAGACCTTGAAACTCCTGCTCTCCGCTCGGTTCGATTCATTATTAAATGCGGGGATGAAGTGCTGGCTTTCATGTGCTTCGCTCCTTCTCTCATCCTCTTACAGCTCTGAAGAGGTATGTCCTCTTGGCTCTTTTAAGTACTTAAGGTTTCCAGAATGAATTGGGAAAAAAAAAAAACAAAAACAACCAAAAACACAAAACAAAGCAGTCCCCGAGCTTTCAAAGCCTCTTTTGGAGTGGTTTTATCCTTCCCCCGCAGCCCTTCGCGCCATTTCTCAAGTCAGCCCTCGAGCGCGGAGACCGACGCGGACCCTCGTACGGAGCCACGCGTGTTCGGCTGCTGCCTGTCTCCCCCCTCCGGGACCCCCCCACCTTCCTCCCGGCCGCCTCTGGCTCTTTAAGGGCGCTGCCTGTTTTCGGGGCCAAAGTCCGTGGGTTCCAGCGGTGGCGGTGGCGGCGGCGGCCGGCCCGGGGATGCAGCTCCCCGCCGTGCCGGGCGCCCTCGCCCCCTCCCTGCTCGCCATCCCCGTGGCCTTCGGCATCAACAGTGCGACCGCCTTGGCAGAGTGAGTGCGGGTCCGGGAGAGGGCTCTGGGGTTGGGATGCCGCAGTGCGGCTCAGGGCAGGGCACTGGGTCCAGTCCCACTGCTGGTCCGGGATGCTGGGTCCAGTCTGGGACTGGGCATGGGGGGGAAACATCCAGTCTGACCCAGGACAAGGCTCTATCCAAGGAGCCATCCCACCCGGGATGGGCCACCGGGTCCCATCCGGACGTGGAAAGCGGTGCCCAGGACAGGGTGCTGGGGCTGTCCGGGGTCTGGGGTCCAGCCCAGGGTGGGGGGCTCAGTCCGGGTGCTCCTGCCCCATCTGAGCCCTGGTGGCTGTGGGCTGGGACCTGGCCGACGTGGTTCCTGGCTGCCGTTACGACTTTTAAACCCCGCCGGCCGTGCGTCGACGCGCAGCGTTGTTGCTCATCGCACAGCACGGAGCGTGACGGGGCTCACCCACAGCCCAAAATCCCCCCGGGATTCGGGTGTTCAGCGCCTCCCTGATTTACGAGCATCCTCTCCAGCTGCCTGGCCCCAGCGCAGCCCCCGGGGCCAGAGGGACAGGACGGGGACACTGGGTGTCCCCTGCGGCCATGGCCATGCCTTCCCGGCCACTGGGACCCCTCCAAGCCCCATCTCCCCCTCCCAGAGCAACCCCAGCACCCCCAGCCGCCGGCATATCCCGGCGTGGCCGATGCCACCCCTCCGCGCCGGCCTCGTCATCGCCACCCTCACGCTGCCGGATAACAGCCCCGCTTTCGGTTTTCCTGCCGGGGTGACACCCCCAGCCCAGCCCGTCCTGGCCACCCAGCGCGTCCCCGGCCGGCCGTCACCCTCGCCTCGGGGCTTCGGACCCTGCCACCAGCCGGGGGCAGCTCCCCGCTGAGTTGGCCGCAGCCCCACCGCTTCCTTACACGCTTTATTTCGCTGCTCCGTGAAACCGCGCTCTGGCCGGTCGCTTTTCTCTTCGTTTCCAGCCCCGTCCCCGGGACCTGCCGGCTGCGGGGTGTCCCCTCGTGTTCTTCCATCCCTTCTCTGCGCTCTCTGTCCTTTCATTCCTCCCCTTCACCCTCCTTTTCCCATTCATTAGACATTTCTTTTTATAGCTAATTTCGGCTTTCGCTTTACCAGCAGGAAGCGTTTTTAGCCAAACTTCTCTTAAATGGCAGAGGCGGGGCTTTCCCGGCCACCTGATGAGCTTTACTTAAAGATCTCCCCATTTTCGTACCCATCTTTTGGGGTCTCCTCTTTCCCTTCCGCCCTGTGCGGCGCCGCACCGTCGCAGCCCGGATCTCCGGCATCCGCGGCTATGAAATCCGCAGCCCGTTTGCCCGACGCGGCACCGGGTGAAAACCATGTGTAGCTGTGGGGAGCGCTGACCCCTCCAGCCTGCCCCCCAAAATCAAAGCCCATAAGAGCATTATTCTCCTGCCCAGGCGTTGCGGGGGGACGGGGAGGGGGTACATCCCCCCGTTTCTTAATTAGTCGCTGCCGCAGGAGGAGCGATGGCGGCCTCAAAGCCCCCCAGCGCCGCCGGGTGAGCTGGGCGCCCGGAGCGCGGCACCCCAAGGTACCGGTACATGTGTGGGGCGGCCCCGGTGCCAGCGCGTGTCGGTGTGTCTCGAGCCCCATCACACGCGTGGTCACGTCTTACGGTGACCGGAGAGTCCGGCGTTGTGCTACTCCGCCACAGCATCCGTATTTGAATTAATCATTCTGTGGGAGTAATTAGTTGTGTAGTAATTAATTATGCACTAGTAATAATGCACTTAGGTGGTGACACTTCAATTATTTGATTGTTTTGAGTTTTTTTTCTGGAGCGTCAGTGTTGGTGTGGATGCTCAGGGCAGGCGGTGAGGACAGGCTCAACCTCACTCAGCGCTGCTGTGACGCTCGTCCTGCCCCTGGGCACGGGGTCCTGCGCTCCCCGGTCCCTGTCCCCATCCCTGTCCCCGTCCCCATCCCCATCTCCACCCCCAACCCTGTCCCCATCCCTGTCCCCATCCCCATCCCCATCCTTGTCCCCATTCCTATCCCTGTCCCCATCCCCATCCCCACCCCCATCCCTGTCCCCATCCCCATCCCCACCCCCATCCCTGTCCCCATCCCTGTCCCCATCCCCATCCCTGTCCCTGGAAGAGCAATTCCGCCTGCGCAAGGCAAACACGAGCCGGGTGTTGTCACAGCCTCCTAAAATGAGACCCGAGCTGTCCTCAGCGGGGTGACCCCGGGCCGGGGGACGGCTGGCCTTTCGTCCCCGGCCAGCACATCCGCCGTGCCGTGCCGTGCCGTGCCGAGGAGCGCTCGGGCTGGAAACCGGGTGTTTCTCCAGGATGAGCTATTAACACCCGTGTCTGCGCAGACAGTCAGCCACGACTTGGCCTTTTCTTATCCTTTGGTACCGGGGTTAAAGGTGTGAGTGAGAAATACTGCAATGTTTTCCATGTTTCCTAGCGGGAGCGTTGGCTGGACCAGAGCTGCAGCTCTTCCAGCTGATGCAGGACCTTCTTGGAGCGGCTGCAGCAACCTCGGGATAAGATTTCCCTACAACTTCACTCTCTTACCACACAGTTTCTGTGTCCATCCCCTCGTTACCGATTTGCTTTATGATCGGTTTCCCCGGTCTTCCCGCAGCAGCCCGCTGGCGCTGATGCTGACGGGGGTGCTGGTGCTCATCGGCCTCATCTCCATCATCTTCTTCGTGAGCGGAGGGAGCCACTTCCAGGACCCTCTTTTCTGCGGTGAGTTCCCCCCCCCCCAACCATCAACCCTGGGGGTGTGGGGACAGATCCCGTGCCGGGGCAGGGAGCGGAGGTCTGGGATTTGGGGAGAGCCGTGGGACCGGCTGAGAGCTGGCTCGCTCTCCCGCAGTGTTTGTGGTGTTCTCCTTCGCCTCCGTCATCGACCTCATCATCTCGCTGGAGGAGGATGGCTACATTTCGGGCTTCATGGAGGTCTACGTCAGAGAGGTACCACCTTACCCCACCGCGGGCTCTCGCACACCCCGGCCGTGCGACGAGCTGCCCCGTGCGCCCGGGGCAAGCACCGGTGCTGCTCCTGCTCCTGCTCCCGAACCCACTCCTGCTCCCAAACCCGCTCCTGAACCCGAACCCGCTCCTGAACCCAAACCCGCTCCTGAATCCGAACCCGCTCCTGAACCCGAACCCGCTTCTGAGCCCGAACCCGCTCCTGCCGCAGAGGGACGGTTCACGGAGCAGCCCCGGCTCCCGCGGGGGTCCCCTGGGGAGGGGGTGGTGGGAAGGTGCCTTCTCCCACCCCGTATCATCCGTTCTCTTCCGATGGGGCAGGGCGAGCCCTACCTGCGCACGGCGCACGGCATCATGATCTGTTACTGGGACGGCATCATCCACTACGGGCTCTACCTCGCCATGATGGCGGCCATCGGCCAGAGGTGAGCGGGGACAGCAGTGGGGAGGAGAGCTCAGAAGGGCTTCCAGGGGTGGGAAGGTCCCGAATTTTGGGGGGAGGGGAGCTCTGGGCCTGGCAGAGGTGTCTGATGCCCACATCTCTCTGCAGAAAGAGCTACAGGAACCTGGGTCTCTTCTGGCTGGGCTCTCTGATGATGAGCATCGTCGTCTTCCTGCTGGGGAACATGATAGGTACGGGGGTGCGGAGGAGGGCTCGGCTCTGCCGGCTGCCGGGGGACGGTGGGGACATCCAGCCCTTGCTGATCCCTCCAGGCTGCCTCCGTCCCCCCGTCTGTCCGGCGGGTTTGCTCCCAGGCGCTTGCCCCGCGGGCAGAGGAGGACGGTGCTGACCTGGGGGCAAGCCATGGGTAACGGATGCTGGGTGCCGAGCGCTCCGCCGTGCCCACCCCGTGCTCTCCATTCCCAGGGAAATACAGCTCCGACCTCAGCCCTTCCTTCCTGCTCAACCTGCCCTACGTCCTCATCCCCATCTGGGCTGGGGTGAGGCTCTTCCAGCAGCCCAAAGCCCCACCGTGCCTCAGCCCCGAGGAGGTGAGCCGGGAGCTGGGGCTCCGCGGGAGCTGCACCGAGAGACCTCAGCCTCATCCCCCTCCCGGGGCCGGACCACGGGGCGCGGAGCCGAAAACGCAGCATTTTTCCCTCTCCCAGGTCACAAAGGAGCAAAGCAAGCGCCTGTACCAGCGGCCCCAGGACGCGGGGCTGGTCCTGGTCCTGCTCCTCACCGCCGCGTTCACCTTCTTCAGGGGGATGGTGAGCGCTGGGTCCCCACGTGGGGGTCCCAGAGAGGCTGCGGGGGGGTCCTGGGGTGGGTGCATCTACCCCGCGCCCACCTCCCCTCCGCTCTCCGCATCCCCAGGTGGTTTTGGACTGTCCCGCCGATTCGTGCTTCGAGTACATCTACCAGCACGAGCCGTACCTGCGCGACCCCGTCGCCTACCCCAAAGTGCAGGTGAGTGGGGTTGAGGTGGGGTTGGACCCCCCCTACACACACACTGCCGGGGACGGGGTGACCCTCTCCGTATCTCCCCCCCCCCCCAGATGCTGATCTACATGTTCTACGTCCTCCCCTTCTTCTGCCTCTGCATCTACGGGCTGGTGCTGCCCGGCTGCTCCTGGCTGCCCGACTGGAGCCTGGTGTTTGCCGGAGCCGTCGCGCAGGTGAGGGCTGCCCCATCCTCCTTCCCCCGGCTGCGGAAATGGGGGGGCGGACGCACCGTGGGACCCCCAAGCGGGTTTTTGGTCCCCAGCAAAGGGGGAGCCGGGGCTGGAGGGGGACAGATCCGCACCTGCGGCTGGATGTAGAGCAGTTCCCACCGCCGCTGCCCGATAATTGCTTTGGCCTCGGTGGATCTTACCGGAGCCGGGGATTAATTTGACAGAAATAGGCTGGAGCGATCCTGCAGGTCTATAGATAGGATGCGCTGGGTGCGCTCCTGCGAAACACCCTTTGGTGCTGGGTGGGCTGCACCGGGGCCGACCTGTCGCTGCCGTGTGTGTGTGTCCCCCCGTCACCGTGCCACCCCCTGCCCTGTGTCCCCAGGCTCAGTTCTCCCACCTGGGCTCCTCGCTGCACGCCCGCACGCCCTTCCCCTACCAGACCCCTGAAGATGTCTGGTGGAGCTTCATCCTCACCAACGTCCTCTACGCGCTGGGCCCCCAACTCCTGGCGTACCGCTGCCTGCGCTGCCCTGCCTTCTTCCTGCCCCCCACCCCCGCCAGCCTGCACCGGGGCAAGAAGCACCAGTGATGTGTCCTACCCGCCCTAGGGGGGGAGGGGGGGCTGCTGCTTGTCCCCCCCCTCCCCAAGAGCAGCCGGAGCGCCCTGTGGTGGGACTTGGCCGGCAGAGGTGTCCCCGGGGATGCTCCGGTCCTCACCGTGTCCCCTAAGGCGGTGGGGTGTGCTGGGGGGACCCCGGGGTGCTCTGTGGGGGCATCGCTGCCGCCACGGCCCTGCCCTTGCCTGGGCTGGGGGGGGTCTCTCCGGTGGGGGGGCTGCGGGAGATGGGTTCCCCTCCTGGCAGGTCCCAGGGGACCGCGGGGGGCCCTGTGCCACCCTGGTGCTCCCACCCACGCTGGGAGGACACAGGAACGGGGACCATTCCGGGAAAACACTGTTTACAAAATAAAGGAGCGAGGGTACGGCTTCCGACCCACCGTCCGGGCTCCTGCTGGGGACGTCACCCCCGTGCCAGCGGTGGGGACACCGCGCCGTGTCCCCCCCAACCCCGTCATCCGCCGGGGTCCTGCCGCTTCCCACCCTCCACCCGGGGCCAGGGCTTTGCCCCCGCTCCAGCCCTTCAGGGTGCGGGGATGGGGGGTCTCTTGCTGCCTGTGCTGCCCATGCTGCCTGTGCTGCCTGCGCTGCCCATGCTGCCCGCGCTGCCCGCGCTGCCTGGGCCTGGGCGGGGGGAGCCGGGGGAAGGGGCGCCCCTGCGTGTGCCAGGGATGCCCGCGGGTGGGGGGGTGTACGGGTGGGCAGGGGGGTGCGAGTGGGTGGGGGGGGGATGCGTAGGGGTGGGAGGGGGTACCGGCGGGGGGGTGGATGCACACGGGGGGGTGCTGGCGGTGGCTCTGAGCTGCCCTTGCGGGGGTCGGGGCGGGGGGGTGGGGGTGGGATTTATCCGGTAAAACTCTTTTTACCCCGCGGGTTCCCCGCTCGCAGCCCGGACCGGGGGTACCGGCGGTCCCGGGGTGTACCGGGGGTACCGGGGGGTACCGGGGGACCGGTACCGGTGCCGGGCGGGCCGGTGACCTTGGCGAGCCGTCGGCCCTGCGCAGCGCCGGGAGCCGGGGCAGGGCCGGGCCGAGCTCCCGGTGCCGCCCCCTGCGCGGAGCCGCACCGGCAGCACCGGCGGTACCGGAGCGCTCCTGCGGCCCTGCCCCTCCCGCGGGCCGGTACCGGCGCCCGCGGAGACACGGTGAGTGCGGGGGTGGCGGGGGGGGGGGGGGGGGGGCTGCGGCGACGGCGGCTCCGTTCGCTGCGGTGCGGTCCCGGGGAGCCGGGACGGGACCCCCGGGACGGGCACACCGGGCGGGGGCTGCCCCCGGGGGGGCGGGCGGAGGGGCGGCGGTGGTAGGGTCGGTTCCCCCCCCGCCTTGCTCTGCCCGTTCCCGGGCACCGGCGTCCCGCAGCTCCGGGGCTGCCGCCGCAGTGTCCCGCACTGCAACACCGCACCGGCCCCGGGACCGCCGGCGGGGGGAGAGACGGGGCTGCCCCCCTCCCCCCGAGCGGGCACCGGGACCCCCGGCTGGGGGGGCTGCCCCCTTCCCATTCCCCCCACCGGGCACCGGGACCCCCGGGGGGAAGTAACCTCCTCCATCTGACCCCGACGGGGCACCGGGACCCCCGGGGGGGCTGCCCCTACCCCACAGCCAAGCCCTGGTGCCCTTCCCCAGCCCCACGGGGGGGGGCTCATTCCCCCGGGGGGGGGGGGGACACCCCCGAGAACACGGGGCTCAGCCCTCAGCGCGCAGTGCGGGGGGGGTTCGCAACCCCCCGGGGACCGGGGGGCTGTGCCTCACGTTTCCCCCCTATTGTCGCCGCGGAAGGGGGGATGTGGCCGGAGGGCTCTGGGGGGCTCCGGCAGCCGCAGCCCACTCCCGCGCCATCAGTTCAGTTTCCAGATGTGCCAACGCGGACATAAATAACTCAGGAGATCCGGCCCGGCGCGACTGCCATGAAATATTCATCCCGGCTGTAACGGAGCGGGTGAAGCGGAGTTCAGCGCCGGTGCAGGCGGGGGCCGCGGGGGTCCCCACGGGCAGGGGGTGCTTGGTGGGGGCAGGCAATGGGTGACCCAGCGCTGCCGGTCACCCCCCGCTCTCTGCTTGTGGTGGGTGAGGTGGGAGATGGGGTGGGGGCTTCGCCACGAGGGGTGTTGGTGGGTGACGGCATCCCCCCCTGGTTGGGGGGGGGGGGTCGGGGACCAGCATCACTGCTGAAGTGGGGGGGTCAGGCAGAGAGTGGGTTTGCTTGCAGCCCTCCCGTCCGCCACTCTCCTCCCTGGGGGGGGTCGGTGGGTGCTGAGGGGCTCTGCTGTCCCCCCAGATGCGTCCCCGAGGGTCCTGGGCCGCTGGCCCAGTGGCTCTGCTGCTCCTCGCCAGCGTCCTCGCCTCCGACACGCTGCCCAGCACGCGGGGACGGAAGAAGGTGGTCCACGTGATGGGTGAGTGGGGAGGGGGGTCCGCAGCGGGGAGCTGGGCTGGGCCCCGGGACGGGACGGGGGGAGCCACCCTGCAGCCATCGGGCTGTTGGATTTAAAGTCCATTAAAGTGCCATCAGGGCATCCGCCACGTCCCCCCTGCCCCCGCCCCGAGCTGCCCAACCCTCCTCGGGGTTTGCAAAGCCCCCGAAAGAGGGAAAGTCCCCCAAAAGGTGGTCCCACCCCCACGCCGTGCCCCCAGCCTGCCTTGTCCCCACCGTGGCTCCTGCCCACGTGCCAGCCCCGCCTGGGATGGAGGCAGTGCCAGGGACTCCCCTGAGCTGGGTGTCCCTTGCAGAGGGTGACAGCGGGGCTGTGGTCGTGCAAACGGCCCCGGGGAAGGTGGTGACGCACCGGGGCGGCACCATCATCCTGCCCTGCCGGTACCACTACGACATGTCCGCCCACGACCCGGCCGAGATCCGCCTCAAGTGGACCAAAGTGACGGAGCCGATGGCCTTCGTGGACGTCTTCGTGGCGCTGGGGAAGGCGCGGCGGGCGTTCGGCAGCTACCGCGGCCGCACGGCTCTGCAGGAGGACGGCTTCGGCGACGCCTCGCTCATCATCCGCAACGTCACCCTGCAAGACTACGGCCGCTACGAGTGCGAGGTCACCAACGAGCTCGAGGATGACACCGGCATGGTCAAGCTGGACCTCGAAGGTACTGGTGTGGCTGCGCCAGGGAGGAGGGATGGGGACGAGGAGGACCACAGGTGTCCCCATGTCTCACGCGGGATGGCCAGGACACGGTTCCCAGCGCCGCGGCCCCGAGCTGGGCTCGGTCCTGCTTTACGGACGGTTGTTTTTCCTGGCGTGTGCCGTGGTTTATTGCCTCTGTTATTGGCTTTTATTGTTGCTCCAGGTTTACAGGCTGGCAGCTAATAAACGCTGGAGATAGATAGCGGCACAGCCTTGTAAAGCACCGGGGGGGCCGGTGGCAACAGCATTGGTGCTGTGCACGGCTCTGAGCCCGCCAGGACGGGCTGCTGCGGCTGGGGACGGCAGGAAAGGGGGAAAACCCTTTTTTGGGGGGCTGCTCTGGCTGGTACGGGCTTGGCCCGGGGATGCCCGGACTTGGGTGGACACTGCGTGGGCACCACCGGTGTCCCCAGGTCCCAGAGCAGCAGTTCCTGGAGCACGGTGGTGCCGTGGGGGGGGGAGGTGTCCCTGCGGTCGCGGGGTTGGGGGGCTTTGGGGTTCCGGAGCAAAGCCGGCAGCACCGAGCAGAGACGATGGCAGTTTGGCTGCGTTGGGCTTTGCCGCCGGGTCTCCCCGCCAGCAGCAGCCCCCGTTCCCCACCGGCTCCCGCCGCCATGCGCTGCCGACCCCCGTTCATTGTGTGGGGCTCCAAAATAAGGTGGGGGAGACCCCATCCCCATGCCCACCCCCACCCCAGCTCTCCTCTCCATCCCCCCCCCCCCCTCCAGGCGTGATCTTCCCCTACCACCCGCGCCTGGGTCGCTACACCCTGAACTTCCACGAGGCGCAGCAGGCGTGCCTGGAGCAGGACGGCATCCTGGCCTCGCACGACCAGTTGCACCAGGCCTGGCTGGAGGGCATGGACTGGTGCAACGCCGGCTGGTTGGAGGACGGCTCGGTGCAGTACCCCATCTCCCGGCCGCGGGAGGAGTGCGGCCGCAAGGACACGCCGGTGGGCGTCCGCAACTACGGCTACCGGCACAAGGAGAGCGAACACTATGATGCCTTCTGCTTCACCTCCAACCTCAACGGTAACGGCATGAGGGGAAACTGAGGCACAGAGCACCCAACTCCCTGGTCTGGCTGGGCAGGGTTGGCGGGGGGGATGTCCCACGATGGTCCAGGAAGGTGCTTAGTGTTGGGTGAGAGCAGGTTGCGTGTCCCTTCCCTGGGGCTTCCCGGCACATCAAGACGGGGTTCGGTGTTGGGGACCCCCAGCAAGGACCAGGATCGGGCCCCATCACCTCTGGGGCTGCGGCACTCAATTTTAGCGAGACCCACCGTCCCCGGGCAGGAAGAAGGGGACGGAGGTAATTGCACCGCAAACGGGTTGGGTGATGGATGAGGCCGGGGCCGCGTAAGACAGATGGGAGCCGGGAGGGCTCCCGGGCTGTGTAAATTCCTGCCGGCTGGCAGGGCTGCGCGGGGGGGCTCTGCCGGTGTTTGGTTAATGGTGGCAGGCGGGATAAATAGCGGGTGTAATCGCCACCAGGAGCCAGCACCAACCGCCGCCGTGCAGCCCCCGTAAATCTGCCCGCGCCGTGGCGGTGGCTCCCCAGAGCCCACCCGGGCGGTCGCCTCCTCCAGACCCCCCCCCCAAAATGTGTCGGGGAGAAGTTGTCCACAGGGCTTGCACCGTACGGCCCCATCCCTGCCCCTTCCGAGGGAGGTCGTCCTCCCCCTCTGCTCTGCCCCGGGGAGGCCACATCTGGAGCACTGTGTCCCGTTCGGGGCTCCCCGGGTCAGGAAGGAGAGGGAACTGCTGGAGAGGGTCCCGCAAAGGGCTGCGGAGATGATGAGGGCACTGGAGCATCCTTCTGATGAGGAAAGGCTGAGGGATGTGGGGCTTTAGTCTGGAGAAGAGAAGACCGAGGGGGGATCTTATCAACGCTTATCAATCCTTCAAGGGAGGGTGCCGGGGGGATGGGAACAGTCTTTGTTCAGTGGTGCCCTGTGACAGGACAAGAGGGAACGGGCACAAACGTGACCATGGGCAGTTCCATCTCAACCTGAGGAGGGACTTCTCTCCTGTGCGGGCGGCAGAGCACTGGCACAGCTGCCCAGAGAGGGGGGGAGTCTCCCCCTCTGGAGCCATTCCAAACCCGCCTGGAGGTGTCCTGTGCCACTGCTGGAGGTGCCCCTGCTCTGGCGGGGGGTGGCACTGGGGGAGCTCCAGAGGGCCCTTCCCACCCCGACCGGTCTGGGATTCCGTGTGATCCCACCCGCCGGGTGCCGGTGCTGTGCCGGATGCAGGATGCCGCAGGCGGGTCCCCATCCCTGCCAGCCCCCGCTTTGTCATGTCCTGTCTCCCCCCGCCGTAGGCAAAGTCTACTTCTTGAAGACGTACCGCAAGCTGAGCTACGCCGAGGCGGTGCAGGCCTGCAAGAACAACGGGGCGGCCGTGGCCAAGGTGGGTCAGCTCTACGCCGCCTGGAAGATCCAGCTGCTGGACCGCTGCGAGGCCGGCTGGCTGGAGGACGGCAGCATCCGCTACCCCATCGTCAACCCCCGGGCACGCTGCGGGGGCCGGGAGCCTGGCGTGCGCAACCTCGGCTTCCCGGACAAGAAGTACAAGCTTTTTGGGGTTTATTGTTTCAAAAAAGCTGGTGAGGCTGCCCCGGAGAAGGCGCTGGGTGGGGGACACCCCAATCGTGTGTGAGGCTCAGCCTTCACTGGAAGCACCCCCAGACTTGGCCGGGGACCCCCCCTCTCCGTGTGCTGGGCTCCCCGGCGTCGCTGCCTCCTGGGACGCGGCAGCGCGGGGAGCTGCGGGCAGCCCCTGGGTTGGACTGGCAGAGGTGCCCCCGCGATGCCGGCGCGGCTGCTGCACCGCGGGCTGCGGACAAAGCCCGGTGACGCTTGGGGAAACTGAGGCAGCGGGAGGGGGACGACTTCAGTAGCCCAGCCGGCAGCCGGCGCTCGGATCCGGGGCCGGCTCCCCAGCTCATGGCAGTTCTTGCTTATCAATCAGCGTATTGCATGTGCTAAAGGCCCCTCCGGAGCAAAGCCGGCTTGAGCCCCCCCACATCCTCATCCTCATGCCCGCGGTCCCCACCTCCGCGCTGTCCCTGGGGCCGTGCAGCGCCGGACCCCCCAGGAGATGCTGCGGGCAACCAGCATCATGGGACCAGCGGGTCTCTGCGGGGCGGGGGGGGGGTGACCCGCCACGGTACCCCCCAAAGTCCCACCTTGGCGCTGGGCAAGGACTGGGGGGGGCACTGGGCTTGGCTTCGTGCAACACGGGTAGCTGAGGGGGGGCACCCACAGCCCCTCCAGCACCCGCATGCACCCGCTCGCCGCTGGCCACCCCGCTGGGCCACTGCCGGCCGAGCCCAGTGCCACGCGCTGCGAGCCCGGCGCAGCTCCTTAGCGCTTGGCTTGGCGCAGAGGCGGCCGATGCCGGGAGCGGGGAGCGGTGCTGGGTGGGCACCGTCCCCCTGCGCCCCCCCCGGCCGAGCACCGTCCCCCAAGGCTTTCTGCAGCCCCGGCGCTCGCCAGCTGGACGTAGATGAAATAAAAGCTTTCGGCCGCTTTTGAGAGCTGAGCCGGGCTCTCGTGTCTCCTTCGCTGGTGCCACCCTCCAGGGGCATCTCGGGCGCAAGGGGACGCCGGGCTGCCCTGCGCCGTGGGGCTGCTCCCCCCACCCCCCCCCGTGTCCCTGTCCCCGCTGTGCCGTCCCTCGCAGCCAGCGCTGGGCGCCTTCGGAGCATCCCGACCCCATCCCCCTTGGATTTATCGGGACCAGATCCAAGGGAGCAGCATCCGCAGAGCCACCGCGGGGACAGCAGGGCAGAGGTGACGCCGGGGCCCCCCATGCCGGAGGGGACCGGGGGGGGCTTTCTCTGGCCCCGGTGCAGCTGCGCCCGGTCCATCCATCACCTTTACTGACCGCCAGTGCCGATGACAATAAATAGCCGCTGGGAGGTGACACCCTCAGCCACTGCCACCCCCGGGAGGCAGAAGTGGGGACTGTGGGCCACTAGAGCCCAGGTGGTGGCCACCACACGCTGATGGATGGCAGCTGAGGGCAGGGGAGGGGTGTCCCCATGGCTCAGGCGGCACCCCGATAAATTCGTCAGTGTCTCCGCGTGTCACCGGGGCCAGCAGGTAGAGCCGCGGCCGCGCTGCCCAGCGCCGGCGTGATTGACAAGCGGCGGGCGGGCTGGCACAACGAGCCCTGGGAGAAGGATTAGGTTTGCTTAAAATTAATTTAGTGGCGGTGAAAAGAGGCAGATGGAGAGCGCCGGCGAGGCAGTCCCCGGCCAAGGCAAGGCAAGGGGGGCGGGGGGGGACCGTCCCCAGTGTCCTCGCAGCCCCCCTGCCCCCAGGAAAGCAGAGCGTTAGGGCCACTCAACTGTTAAAAAAATTTATTAAAATGTACAGAAAGGCAAAGTCAGAAATGGTATGGGGCGGAGGGGGGGGGGGGGGGGAATGGGGAGGGGGCTCGGGACACGGCAGTCACGTCGCAAACAGCAGAGATCAGAAAGCGCCGTACACACACACACACGCCAACTCCAACGGGGACCCGACGACGAACAGAAAGGGAAAATAAAAATCAACCCCCAAACCAGGCGGCAGAGCGGGACGCCGGCCCCGGTGCCATCGTCGTTGTGTGTCACCCCCCCCCCTCCCCCACGCCGGGCAGGGTCCCCGTGCCGGCCACAGGGACACCCCGCGGGCAGGACCGGGGGGCGGCGGTGGGAAGATGGGGGGGGCTGCTAAAAAAACCAGAGGCACCCCAGGCCAGCGAAACGCGATGGCCGAGGTGGGAGATGGGGGTGAGGGGGGGGGAGGATGGCGGATTAACCTCCCCCCCCCTTTGGGGAGGGGGGTCAGAGCCCAACCGAGGAACAGCCCCCGCACGGGGATGGGGGGGCTCGACCCCGGCTTGGGGGGGGCTGAGCGTGGGGCATGCAGGGAGGGCGGGGGACGCACACGCAGCCGCCCCCTCCGGATCCTATTCCCTATGGGGCCGGGCATCCTAGGAGCTAAAGCCAAGGGGGGGGGGGGGGGGTTATAAAAGAGGGCGGTGGGGGTTGGGAGGGGGGTGGGAAACGTCACCGCATCCCGTCGGGGACCCTTGTGCTTCCTCGTCCCCCGGCTCTAGAAGTAGTGGCCCTCCTCCATCCAGTCCAGCCGGAGGTGCTTGCGGTGTTTTCGCCGCTCCTTGCGGGGTTTGTGGTGGTGGTGCTGGTGGTGGGGGTGGCTGTGCCGGTGGTGGTGGTGCCGCCGCGCTCGGTGAGACCGCCTGGCTAACGGGGGCAAGGGAGGGCACCCGGGGGGGTCAGGGACCGTGACCCCTGGGGGGGAGCCAGTGCCTCGACACATCCCCACCCCCCCTCCCCGGGACCCCCGTCCCCTGTCCCCACTAACGTTTTGTGCAGAGGATTTTGGGCCGGTCCCACTTGCCGGTGCTGTGGCACTTGATGGTGGGTACGTGGCGCTGGGTGAAGCCCTCCTCGCACTGGTAGCGCAGGCTGGAGTGGATGCTGTACTTCTCCTTCTTCTTCCCCACGATGAAGGCGTTTGCCACCTCCGGCGGGGGCCCACACAGCACTGGGAGGGGGGGGACAAACCCTTGTCACCCCCCCCATCACCAGGAGGGGATAAGGGGACACCCCGCCGATGCCACCGGTTCTCTGCGGAGCGGTGGGGGATGGCTTTCGGAGGGGCTCCTCCAGCAGGCTGGCAGTGAAGTGTTCCCCAGAATTTACTTCGTTAATTAACGGCCTTATCGGGGCGAGCGCATCGTTAACGCGCGGCCGGCGGGAGAGAGCGGCATGCTCCTCCGACTGGCAATGAGCAGCTGGAGGTTAATATAACTTTCAAGATAAGGAACGAGAACTTAATAGTTTTAATGGTGGCAAATTAAACAAATTAAAGCGGAGAGGGAAGAATGGACTGTGGGGACAAAAAGGAAAAACCAGAGATTAAGGGGAACTGCTCGAGTTTTCCTGGACAAGGGGCTGGGAGAGGTTTCCTGAGGATGAGGAGGCGCCCAGGGGCTGCGGGATGGGGACGGCGGGAGGGGGATGGGGACGGCGGGAGGGGGATGCCGCAGTGGGGATGCCGGGGCAGGCGGTACCTGTGCCTTTCTTGCAGATGTAGGGCAGGTTGTAGTTGCAGGGCACGTCGTTCCACTTGCCGATCTCGTGGGACACCAGCACCACGCAGTCCTCGCCGCCCGCAAAGAAGTTGTCGGGTTGGTTCTCCCGCCAGTTCTCGTATTGCTGGTGGGACACGAGAGAGGGTGAGAGCCCCTGTGCCGCCCCCCATGCCCTGCACCCCGAGCCCCCCACCCCGCACCTCCAAGGCTCTCACCAAGGCGGTGTTGTCGGTCCACTGGAAGTCCTGCTCCACGATCCTGTCATTCAGCCCGATCCAGGTGTTCTCGTGCCCGAAGCCTACGGAGAGAGGCACCCACGGCTCGCACGGTGAAGGCGAAGAGCACCCGAGGGTGCTGGTGCTTGGAGAGCTGCGGGAGGGGGTGTTACCCCCCACCCCGCACCGTTGATGAAGCCGTGCTCCTCCTGCGAGTGGATGCTGGTGAGGTGGCCGGCGCGGCGGCGGCAGTCCCGCTCCGCATCCTCCCAGGAGCGCCGGCGGGCGAAGTAGCGGTAGCAGTGACCTTGGAACTTGTGCCAGTTGTGGTCACAACCCTCCGTGTCTGCAGGGAGATGGGGACGGTGGGGACAGCGAAGGGGGACCAGCCCCCCCCCCCCAGCACCCTGGGGAGGGATGCGGGGAGCAGCTCCCTGTCGCCTGCCCCCAAAGGGACAGGGGCTGGGCAGTGTCCCCATGGGGGACTCCCCCACCCCAAGGGGACGCCAGGGACCGCACTCCCCACCTTTCTCGCAGCGGCTGCCACCGTAGCTGGGCAGGCAGAGGCAGACGAAGGAGTTGACCTCGTCGATGCAGGTGCCACCGTTCTGGCAGGGGCTGGACAGGCAGTCATCGATGTCTGCGGGGACACACCGGGAGCTGCGGGGGTGCGGAGACCCCCCTCCACCTCCCGCCCAGCCCACCCTCCCCTCCGCCAGCACCGGTGCCAGCAGTGACCAAGGACAGGGGGACCGAGCAGGACTTAGGGCCGGATCCTGCCCCGGCGCGGCGGGATGCTCCGGCTACTCACCGATCTCGCAGTTCTCCCCGGTGAAGCCCGGGGCGCAGCTGCAGCCGCAGACGGTGCCGTTGGCGCGGCAGGTCCCGCCGTGCAGGCAGGGGTTGTTCTGGCAGGGGTCGGATGGAGCTGCGGGGTGGGAGCGGGCACCCTGAGCCGGGGTTGGGGGGGACACACACCGCGGCACCAACCCCCTTCCCCGCCGCGACCCAGGACCCGGACGTGCTGCGGCGCTGCCGCACTTTAACTGCGGTGCCTTTTCCACCTGGCCGTGGCTCTACTCTTTAGATATATTTGTTGCCCGTTGGCCAGCCGTGGCCGGGCAGCGCGTGCCGCGCATCCCCCGCCGGCAGCCGCCTCTCCAGCTATTATTATTATTATTAGCAACTGCAAATATTAAACATTTAAGAAGATGCTTTCCCAGCTCAGCGTGCTTCAAGAAACCCCGGGACCCGCTCCCAGCCCATCGCGGTTGCCAGAAACTCCCCGGTGAGTAAATTGGTTTGGGTAAAAGGAGATATCCCCCCCCAAAAAAAAACCCCTCCATCTTAACCCCGTGGGTCAGCACCGCGCTGTCCCGGCCTCAGGGGGTCAACCTCGAGGTCCTCCTGCCACCCAGCCCGTTTCTCCCTGTGCCCATCAGCCGTAGGTGCCCCCAGCACCCTGCCCCCCCCCCAGCACCACGCTCACCGTGCCGGCTGGCGTTGCCAGCGCCCGCCCAGGCCAGCAGCTCCCGCTCCTCCAGCCCCAGCTCCTCTCCGCTCCCGCTGTCGGCATCCAGCAGCGGGGACCCCCCCGGCCCCCCCAGCAAAGCTGCCGTGGAGGGCTCGAAGAGCAGCCCCGTGCTTGGGGACTCGGGAGCCTCTGGCACCCATGGGTGGGGGGCAGTGGGTGACGGCCAGGGGCCGGCGGCCGAGCCGGGGGGCACCGGGGGCTCTTCCCTCTTCGCCTCCCCGGAGGCATCCTCCTCGCCGGGGGCGGTTGGCGCATCCTCATGGCTGGGGACACCCGGGGGGCCGGGGCTGGCGGGGGGCTGCCGAGGGGACGGGGGGGGCAGGAGGAGCTGCTCCGCTCCCCCCAGCTCCGGTGCAATGTTGCTGGGGGGCGGGGGGGCCACGGAGGTGAAGCCCGTGGAACCCTCCTCGACTGCCGGCTCCAGTGCATCCGCCTCTGCCGGCCGCTCAGTGCCGGACCACGGGGTCACCTCGCCGGCCACCGGGGGAGGCGAAGGCGAGGAGACATCCCACGCTGGGGGGGACATGGCTGCTTCGCTGCTTGGTTTGGCTGAGCCCTTCCCGGCATCACCGTAGCCGGCCGGCTGCTCATGGCTGGGCTCAGCCGATGGCTCGGCTGGCCCGTGGGGAGCCGTGGGGCTGAGCCCCCCCTGGGGCTGGGGAGAAGCTGCCTCGGTGGGGCCGGGGGTGGCGGGGTCCCCCACGGAGGGGCTGGCTGGGTGAAAGAAGGTCAGCGCTTTCCTCTGCCTCTCCAGTGAGCCATCGCCTGGCACCCCGCTGCCATCACCGCCGTCACCGCGGGGCTGCGGGACCTTCTCGAGGCCCTCGGCCACCAGCGGGGCTGGGGGCAGCGGGGGCCGTGGCGGGATGGAGCCGCCGTCCTTCTGGGAGGGAGCGTCCCCGGAGAAGTCCTCGGTGGCATCCGTGGGCGGCCAGGGAGAGTCCCCGCGGGCACTGGGGACGCGGGGCTGAGCCCCAACCGTGGTGATGTCCTGGTGGCCGAGAGCATCGTGGGCAACCATGGAGGCAGGAAGGGAGGGGGACGGCGGAGGGGGTGTCTGTGTGGGTCCCCCAGAATTTCGGGGGGCCATGCGGGGGCTCCACCATGGCAAATCCCTCCGGGCAGGCGCCTGTGGCGAGGGGGACACCGGGGCAGTGGCCGGTGCCATCAGCTCTGCAAGAGATGGCACAGCCATGGGGTCCCCGAGCCGGCGCAGCCTCCGCCAGGACCTCCCCCGCCACTTTTGGGCATCACTTACCGGGGCCGATCTCCTCCTCCACCGCGTTGGAGGGTGAATAGGTGCCGTCCCGCCGGAGGCTCTCGGTGCTGGTGCGGGAGATGCTCCACATCTCCACCGCGTTGGCTGCAACCCCCTTCACCTCCAGGGCCAGGACGGGGGCCTGGGTGACCGTCCCCACCGGGTCCTCAGCCACCGTTGGGTCTCCAGCCACCGTGGGGTCCCCAGCCACTGTTGGATCCTCAGCCACCACCGTGGGGTCCTCAGCCGCCACTGCGGGGTCCTCAGCCGCCACCGCGGGGTCCTGGCTTTGCCGCTGCAGCTGGAAGTAGCGCCCGTTCAGCCCGGCGTAGCTGCTCCGCCTCGGGGCGCGGGAGCTGGCCGGTGGGGTGCTGGGGGTCTCCGCTGCAGTGCCGGGGACCGTCCCCAGCCCTGGCGGTGCCGGCGGTGAGCCGGTGACTTGCTCCCGGGTTGGACTCTGGGACTGCGGCAGGAGGGCAGAGAGGGGTTCCTCGGGGCCAGGGGTTTCTTGCGCCGGCGGTGCTGGGCTGGTGCTGGCCGGATCCTGCCAAGAGCTCACCGGCGCCTGGTCCACCACATTGAGAGCTTCATCCTCGTGGGGCCACGCCGGCGAGGAGGCCGTGGTGGGAGGCAGGGATGTGCCATCGCCCAGCCCCAGGCCACGAGCCGCCGGTGCCCAGGACGGCGCAGCCCCGGGGAGGTCACCGCGCTGCGCCGCCGGGCTGCTGCTCGCCAGCCGCAACTGCTCGTCCTCGTCCTCCCCCAGCCCCACCGGCCCCGGCTGCGGCAGGAGGCTGTAGCGGTCACGCGGGGTGTCCCGCGCGTCCCCCGACGTGCCCAGGTCCTCGCCGTGCTCCACCAGCACGTTGTCGCTGCCCGGTGGGTCGGTCGCAGGCGGCACCGGCTCCTCCTGCTGCCGCGCGGCTGCATGCGCTGCGGTGAGACCACGAGCATCAGCCGTGGCGGTGGCGGGACCGAGGGGCAGGACGGGGATCCGGGGTACGAGTGGGGACCCACATCCCCCTGCCGGGCTCGGTACCAGGCACCGCATCCCCCAGCCTTGCGCCACGCCAGGGTGACACGTGGAGCTGGGCTCCCTCCCGGCACAGCTCTCCTCATTTATCTCATTAATTCCCCAATTAAATATTCATCCGTAGCAATTTTCCCAGCCGTGCCCATCGATTCCCAAGGGAAGAAGGACCAGAGCTGGTGGGGGGTCTGGGGGAGAATGCGGTGCCGGCACCGTGGCCGGTTCCCCTTACCTTTATAGCAGTAGGTGTCAAATTTGGAGGTGGCGGGGGGGAAGCCGGTGCGGTTGGGGAACTGGTAGAGGGTCCTGACGCCCGAGGCCTCGCCGCCGCATTTCCTGCGCGGGAGCCTGATGGGGTAGCGGACGCTGCCGTCGGCCAGCCAGCCCGGGTCGCACTGGTCCAGACCCTCGCGCCACGCCAGGTAGAGCTGCCCCGTGGTGGCTAACGAAGCCCCCCGGCTCCGGCAGTGCCTCCGGGCCCCCTGCCAGGTGAACCGCCCCGGCACCGTGGCGTAAAACACCGTCCCTGCAAGAGAGCAGAGCCCGTTGGGGACAGAAAGCCACGACAGTCCTGATGTCTTGCAGCTGCACGGTGTTTTTTGGAAGTCTCGGTGACCAGCACAACAGCCACACTGCGCCGCTCGGCACCAGCGCCGAGGATGACACCAAGCGCCGCACGGCCCCGCCGCCCATCCCCGCAGCCGAACCGCGGCAGGCAGGGGATGCATGGAGATGCCCGCGCTCCCGGTCACAGCCATCTCCCCGGAGCGACGTCCCCGGCACCCGCCCGCCCACCCGGCGTGCACCCGGCCGCCGCGGCGCAGCTTGCCTCGCAGCTCCCGGGCGTAGCAGTAGACATCGTACTCTTCGCCGGGCTCCCTCCGGCCGTAGCTGCGGACGCCGGGGAGACTGTTGCGGTCCCCGTAACAGCCGGGCCGGGAGAGGGTGATGGGGTACCTGCCGGAGAGGGGCACAGCGGGCACTCAGCTCCACGGCCGCCCGCGGCACGGTGTGCCCCGCCAGCAGCCCATGCCGCACACGTACCGCACGGTCTGGTCGGCCAGCCAGCCCGCATCACAGTTGTCATAGCCATCCTCGAAGGCGGCCTGGAGGTGTTGGGGTGAGGCGATGACGGCCGAGTTATCCAGGCAGGCACGGCGGGCGGCGGCGAAGGTCAGTGCGTAGCGCTCGCCCGCGGGGCGGTAGTGGAAGACGACGCCTGGAAGGGCAGCGGATGGCAGAGCTGGCACGGGGTGCAGGGCTCGCACGGCTTGTGCGGCGTGCGCGGGGTGCATGGGGTGCTGCACGGCTTGTACGAGGTGCAGGGCTCGCGTGGCGTGCAGGGCTCGCACGGCTTGCACAGGGTGCACGAAGCACGTGGGGCGCACGGCTTGCACGGGGCACAGCTTACACAGCTTGCACGGGGAGCGTGGGACGCACGCCCCAGGCGGGCACCCGTGCCACCCTGCTGCCATACCCGTGACGTCCCCGCAGCTCTCCTGGCAATGCCACCCCCCAGCACAGCGCCCGGCTCACCCGTCACCTCCAGGGGCAGCAGGTCCTGCTCATCGTCGATGCCGGCCACCACCTCGCAGCGGTACAGCCCCGCGTCGCTGGCGCGGGCGGCGCGCAGCACCAGCGTGGCGTTGTAGCGGTCGCGGGGATAGCCGGGCAGGGACACCCGGCCCTCGTAGGCTTTCACCACCTTCACCGCGTTGTCCTTGGCCACCAGGATGGGGATGTCCTCCCTCTGGCCGGTGGCCGAGCGCACCTTGCTCCATTTGACGCGGGGGGGGTCGGGGGGCTCGTTGGGCCCCAGCGAGGCGGAGGGCTGGAGCAGGAAGAGGCAGGGCAGGGCCACGGGCTCCCCCAGCCCCACGCGCACCGCCTGGTGCTGCACCCGGTTGATGTGGATCACCTTCCCATCGTCCTGGGAGCCTGCGGGGGAGAGGCGCCCAGATGCCACGGGGATGGGCGGCAGGGCTCTCGTTTGTAGGGGGGAGAGCTGGGGGCACTGCAGGGGTTTGGGGGCTCCATACCGGGCACCCCTGAGCCCCCCAAGGAAGGGCATGGAGCGGGACGACGCGCAGCCTCCCCGTCTAGCGGCTGGAGACCGACTTTGCCGGTTAAATCTTCCCCTCCGGGGCTGAACCCCCAACTCGGCTGCGTCCCCATCCCCCGCCCAGGGATGCTGCCAGGCTACAGCCGCTGCTCTGCACCCATGGGTCCCACACTGCTCCCGTGGGGATACCGGTACCCCCCGTGCCTGCCCACAGAGCTGGCCCCGCCAGCAGGGGAGCCATCCCCACGCTGGGATAAAGCGTGGCAGCAACTGTGACACTGCCCCCCCCTCTTCTCCTCCCCCTCCTCCCCCTGCACTAATCCTGCCCCAGCCTGTGCACGCTCCCGGCTCCACCGCCGCCAATCCCACAAGTCTCGGGAAACCCCCATGGCCCGCGGCGGGGGAACGCTCCCCGCAGAGCATCGGGGACCGGGGATGGCCACTAATCCCCCTGCCTGGCACCTTCCCCCCCCCATCACACCCCAAGCCCTTCTCTCACCGGGAGACGCACGGGGAGGGGACCAGGGCCGGGGGACCCCAAACCTGCCTGCACAGCAGAGGATGCTGCGATGTCCCCCACCATGCGGCATAGGGACATGGGGACATGGACACACACACACACACCCACACACACACACACCATGGGCAAATCCCCGGTGGGCTCAGCTCCGCGGCAGGGAGGGGGCCGGGGGTGCCGCCAAGGGGATTAAGGATTTACGGTCTGGCCCGTGGGGCTCCCAGCGTGGGGGGGTGCCCACGCTCGCCTGGGGGGCTTCTCCCTCGCTAATCCCCCGCAGCCCAGGGCAGGGAGGCGCAGGGCCGGGGAGGGGGGGTGAAGGCGAGTCCTCCCCTGGTCATTATTCACCCTCACTATTTATTATGGCTGATAGTTTGTTATTTGCCGCTGTTTACCATGATGGGCTAATTAGCCGCGGCTACGGCGTGCTGGCGGCACTTACCCAGGACGGCGATGGGGAGGAGGGAGAGCCCGAGCAGGAACCAGCAGCCGGCATCCCCCATCACATGGACCATCCTTGACCTGCAACGAGAGCCGGGAAGGGGGGGGGGGGGGAGGCCGCTGCTCACCCACCCCCTGCTTGTTCGGCGATGCCGTCGGGCCATAAATCACCGCAGGGCCGCGCTGACACCAACCCCCAGGAGCCGCGGGGAGAGCAGGATTAGCCCCACTTAGCCCGATGCCATCCGCCCAGAGAGGGTTTGATCTCACTGCCGGCGCGACGCCGGTGTGGGGTCGGGCTGGAGGACACGGTGCCACCCACCAACCCACCGAGCCCCCAGCCGTCCCACCGGGGCGTCCCTCTGTGTCCCCTGCCACCAGTGCCACCCACGGTGACATCCCCGCACCCACCCGGCGCGCTGCCGCAGGCGGGACACGCATCTCTTTGGGGGGGCAGCAGGTAAGCCCAGGGGGTCCCGCAGCCCCCCAGCCCAGCCGCGGCAGAGCCGGTGGCACCGGAGCCGGCCCTCGCTCTGCCCCCAGCATTAGCATGCAGCGGATGCCACCGGCTGCCGGAGCCGGTGTGCGGCGCGTGGAGCACAAAGCCGGCACCGCCGCTCGCCGAAAAATCTCCCATCCATCTGTTTGACTGCAGCGACGATTAGTATTTCCTAAATCATTTGGTCTCCCGGGCTCGGAGGGAAGTCGGACAGATTGCCTGCCCGGCGTGGGCACAACCATCGCCCGGCTCCCACCACGACCACAGCCCGGCTCAGGCTTTGTTTGGGATTTTAACTGGGCTCCAGCACCCCGTACCGCCAAACCGGCCAAGCGGGGATGCAACCAGCACCCCCAAACCCCAAATCCCAGATGGGGCCACGCTGGTGCTCGGCATCACGTGGCTGCGAGCTCAAACCAGACCCACGGTCGCCCCGCGCGCCGGCAGATCCGGCATGGGCTTTGCCGGTCCCCACGTGGGTCCCTCAGCTCCGACACTGACCCCAGCCAGGGCGGCGAGCTGGGGAGCACCCAGCTTTTGGGGGGGGACACCGGCAGCCCCCCCCACCTCTCCCAACTTCCCGGAGCCGAGATATCGGCTCAGCCCACAGGTTCCCCCATCCCCGATGCTCCATTTTCCAGCCCTTGATTTCTCATTCTGTCCCTTCCGCTTTTATGGGACGAAAATAGAAAGAAAGAGCAAAACGTCGAGAAAAAAAGGAGACCCCCCGTGTTCAGCGCTGGAAAAGGTCCTTTTGGGGGGGTGGTGGTGGTGCAAAATTGGGTTTTATCTTATCTCTTCTAAAGAAGAAAGCGTTTGCGGCCCCTTCCCTCCCGCAGCGGCTCCTCGGGGCTCTCTGCCTCCAACCCCCCCCCTCCCCCCCCACCGATAAAAGCTTAAGGGGGTGACCTGATCCCGGCTCCGGAGGGAAATTCCCGGGAGTGCGGAGCGGACTGCGGCTCACTGCACCTTCACCCTAACCACATCCCCCGGGAGCCGAACAACCCCCAGCAGCCCCGGGGCCGCTCCACGGCACCAACAACATGACGGCGGCTCCTTCTTCCCCTGCTCGGAGATGCTCCGGGAAGGAATTTCCCCAGGCTCGCGGCCCCGGCAGCACCCAACTTTTCCACTATGGAGGGGGGGAAACAAATGGCTTGGCACCGTTGGGCTCGGGGGGTTCCAGCTCCTCCCCATTGAAATGCTAATTTTGACTTTCTGGGGTGTCAGGAGCTGGCCCAGCGCAGACCATCAGCGCCGGGGTGTGGGACGGGGGTGGCCCCTGTCCGCCCTCCCAGCCCGTGTCCTTCGCCGAGCCACCACCCCCGGACCCGCCGGGCGAGGGTGGGCTGGCGGGTGCAGGATGGGGACGCGGGGGACACTCAGCACCGGGGGAGAAGGGCGCCCTGGGCTGTGCTCACACACGTCCCAGAGCTTCCAATCACCCACAGTCCCTTTTTTTTCGGTCTTTTCACCCGTTTTCTTCTTCCCATCCCTCGACGGTCCCCCCAGCAGCTTCCAGGCGACTTTTCCCATCGAAGGGCAAACAAGACAATTTCCCACGTGGGAAAGCAGCGACCAAGTCCCACTCCCCGACACCTCCCCACGCCATCCCCGAGACCTTCCCCTTCTCCATTGTCCTCCTCACCCACCGGCGGCCACCCCAGTTCCCAGCGTGGCGACCACAACCTGGGGCCACCGGCCCCAAACCGCGGGGTCCCCACGCACTGCCCAGAGCCACGTCGGGGTGGTGGGATGGAGCAGGAGCCGAAGAGACCCGCGAGACCCCAAAAAGCCACGTTAATGTGCCGGCGTATAAATACTCCTCTAAGCTCTCGGCTGTTTACCCAGAGCCGCGGTTCTGGAGACGGGTCCTGGCTGAGCAAACGCCGGGCAGCGCCGCTGGGTAAACATTTAAATGTTAAACACAGAAGTTGCTCTTCGGATTTGCAACCGCTACCCGAGGCGGCTGCGGAGCCGGGCGCGCGCCGTGCCGGGGCTGGCCGGATGGACGCATGGTCCCCAACCCCACTGGGGACAGCTGGCAGCGAGGGGCCGGGGGGGGCGCAGGGCTGCGGCCGTCCCCTTCCCTGACATCAGCATTTCTGCAGGTTTTGCTTTGGCAGCAGGGAAGGAGCCGCGGTGGGAAGGCGCCGCGGTGGGAAGGCGCCGGTCCCGCCAGCAGCACCCACTGCCACCTCGGGGACCCCCGCTGGAGGGGTCCTGGGGACAGGACCCACGGCCGCAGGCTGCCGCTCCCTTGGGGCCACCCGCCTGGTACCCCTGCCCTCGACGCACGCAGGGACCGCGTTCCCGGTGGCACCACAGCTCCGCTCTGAGCCATGGAGACAAAGGAAGGTTCCCGCCATGCTCCGCTCTCCCCAGCCCCTCACCGGACCCCCGGCTGCCCCCCGCCACCGAGCCCAGCCCTGCGCTGAGCCAGCAAAAAGTTTATCCCAAGGTCAGGGCAAGCGGCATGGCAGCCTCCATCCCTGCCAGGGCCGGAGCTGCCACACGCGGCGTCCCCCACGTGAGGACCCCCACGCCACACCGGGGGCTGCCGAAGCCACCGCCGGGCAGCGTCCTCCCAGACTCGGCACCTCGTTAATTATTGAGATCGTCTCCCTCCCACCTCCTCTTGATCCACTAACCCACAATCCAGCGCCGGCAGCGCACCCCGGGGCTGGCACGGCCGAGTCCCGACCCCGCGGCATCACCGGCGTCAGCCCTGGCCACATCCTGGCTCCCCACCGCCGGCTGGTGCTGACACGGCTCAGCACCACCAACCTCTGTGCCAAGGCGGGGGGTGGGGGAAAAGCAGCACCATCCCCATCCCGCTGGGGCAGGATGGGGCCGGGGTCCCCACGGAAGGGACCGGGGGCTCAGCCACGCCGGGCATCACCGCGCTGTCCCCAGCGGTGACAGCCAGGCCAGGAGGGTGGCATGGAGGGCCAGCACCGGCCACGCCACCGTGAGCCCGAGGGGCTGAATTTCATGGCGGGTGGGGGTCTCTCTCGGCAGTCAGGGCGATGCCACGGGCTCGGGGCACGGGGACGTCCCCGGTGCCACACGGTTGGGACCCCTCGGGGACAAGGAGCGTGTCCCCGTCCCCCTCGGGGCCGGGCCCAGCCGGGGGAACGGCAGACGAGAGAAATTTAAAATAACGGCGGTGTAAAGCCGCCCCCCCACACCCCGGGCGAACATTTTCACATCTGTCACTAGCTGTCACCTCATGAATAATTCATCGCGCTCATGAATATGCAAAGCCGGGGCTGGTGATTAGCTCCAGCTGAAACATAGCCGAATTCCTCACAGGCCGGTGGGCGCCGGGACGATCCGGCCGGTTTTTGGGGGTCTCCTCTCTCTCCCCCCAACCTGTCCCGAGCCACGGGCTGGGACGGGGGCGGCTGCGGACCCCCGGGGTCCCCACGGAGCAGAGGGGACATTTGGGACAGCGGCGGGTGGATACGGGTTTGGGATGGGTGGGAGGGGAAGGGGGGGGGGCACTGCCCACCCACCCACCCCGGCGGCTTGGATGCCGCGGGACATGGGTGCCCCCCACCCTGGGGATGCCCCAGCGCTGCGGGGACCCCCAGCCACCCCCCCAGCAGGGGCGCAGCCCCCGTGACCTCCACTGTCCCCATGGGTCACTTTGTTCCCACGTCCCCCAGCGCACACTCGGCATTTTGCTGCTCCCCCCACCACATCACCCCCCCCACTGCAGGCACCCCACGGGGGCTGATCCTGCACCCCCACACCCAATCCCACCAAAGCCACCCCCACCCCGCCCCCCCATAGCACCCACCTCCCTCCCAGCGCCGCACTGCCTCCGCCGCCCCAATGGGGAGGGGGTGTCCGCCGAGGGCCCCCCCCGGGGGCTGCGTGGCCACGGCGGGAGCCCGGTGACGGGGCCGACTCCGCGTCCCCTCCTCTCTGCCCACAACAAAGGAATTCTGCAAACCTCGCTGCCGTCACATCTCACAGGCAACGTGATGCTTCCCGCTCCCCCCCAGCCTGCGAGAATAAATTAGCACCTCGGAAAACTGTGATCCCGTCCAATATGGGCCCTTTGCTGGGTGCGATTTTTATTAGGCAGACAGTCTGCAGCCTTTATTTTAGAATTTGCTCTTCTTTTTTTTTTTTTTTAATTATTTTTAATTTTTTTTTTTTTCCCTCCCCGCTTTCTGTATCTCCCCGAGAAGCTGAAAGCGCCACGGGAGCCCCAAAGGCGGCACAGCATCGCGGCGAGCCCCCGGCCCCATCCCTGCGGATGGCTCGGCCGCACACCGGTGAGCGACTCCGAAAGCAGCGCCGGTGCTCAGCACCAAAAGCGGGGAGCAGAACACCGGGCCGGTGGGCCTGGCACAGATCCGGGCCTCCGGCACTGTCCTCCCCACCAGCGCTGGGTTTGCCGAGCCCCCGGGGTCAGTGTGTGGCAGCGAGGAGCCCCCAAACAGCCGCAAACCCCTCACTGGTACCCACACCCACGTCCGTCCATCCCGGCAGCCCTCTGTCCGTCCAGTCCAGCCTCACCACACCGTTTCCCCATGCCAGGGCATGCAGGCTGGGTGGGATTCATTCTGCCCGTGGTGCTCAGCCCCCCCCCCCCGTGCTGCCAGCCCTGCCTGCTCCCTGGCAGCTGGGGGATGCAAAACTTCCCGGCGCCCTCCCTGCCAGGGAACCAGTGGCACCAACGGGGAACCGGGTGGCCGACGCAGGGGAGGGGGCCGAGGGGCACCCGGCTCTGGCGCCGCAGGGGGGGCGGCTCCCTGGTGGGCACCCATCCGTTGGCACCTGCTGCCCTCCTGCCACCCCTCACCCCTTCTCCCTGCCAGCTCCTCGGCTGGCTGGGGGGCGTCAGGGCACAGCCCCACACAGTGTCCCCCAGCACTGCCTGTCCCACCAGCCCCAGTGACAGTGTCCCCCAATCTCTGTCATCCCCAATGCCCCCAGCCCTAGTCCCCCAAGTGTCCCCCTGTCCTGGTGTCCCCAGTGGCACCACAACCCCAGCATCCACAGCCCCATTGTCCACCTGCCCCAGTGCCCCCAACCCTACTCCTGATTCCCCCCAGCATCCCCTCCATCCCCACCATCCCCAGCCCCAATCCCAGCGTCCCCAGCACTGACAGCCCCAGTCCCCTCCGTGTCCCCAACCCCCAGTCCCAGCAGCATCCCCGCAAACCCCAGGGCCAGCATCCCTCATCCCCCTCCGCCCCGGTCCCCACCGTGTCCCCCAGCCCCGACAGCCCCGTTGTCCCCACCGTGTCCCCCAGCCCGCATCCATCCCGCTCCTGCCATAGCGCTGCCACCGTCCCCGTCCCCATCCCCGTCCGTTCCCACCGCCCGCCCCGGCCCCGCCGGCACCGGGCACCGCAGCGGGGGTGCGGCGCGGGCGGTGCCGGTGCCGGTGCCGGTGCCGGTGCCGGTGCCGGTGCCGGTGCCGGTGCCGGTGCCGGTGCCGGTGCCGCACGTACCTGAGGCCGTACTCACGGCGCGGAAAGGGTCATCCCCGCCGGTGGAGCCCGAGCACCCCGCCGGCACCGGGGGCTTAAAAGCGGGGCGCGGAGGGGGGCAGAGGGGCCGGGCCCCCCCGGAGGGGGCCGAGCCGGGCCGGGCCGGGCCAATCGCGGCTGGCGGCAGGCGCGGCCCCCCCGCCGGTGCCGCCGGTGCCCGCCCGTCCGCCCGCACCTGCCCGCAGCGGCGGCGAACCCGCGCCCGCTCCGCGCCCCGCCGCGCTGCCCGGCGCAGGGCGAGGGGCGGCTGCGCATGCGCCGCCGAACCCCCCCCTCCCCGAAATCGGGGCCGCCCCCCCCTCCAACACACACACACACACACACACACACACACACACACACACACATACACATACACATACACACCCCCGGCGGGGCCGCCCCCTCCCCATCGAGCGGGGCCGCCCCCCGCCGCGGGCACTGCAGCCCCCCACGGCCGCGGCTGGCAGGGGCTGGGGGGGGGGGGTCGCTAAGAGGGGAGGGGGGTCTTTGTAATGGGAGGGGGGCCCTAACAGGGGAGGGGGGGGTCCCTGTAATGGTGGGGTGGTCCCTAAGAGGGGAGGGGGGTCTTTAAGAGGGAAGGGGTGTCCCTAAGAGGGGAGGGGGGGGGTCATTGTAATGGTTGTGGGGGTGTCCCTAAGAGGGGAGGGGGGTCTTTGTAATGGGAGGGGGACCCTAACAGGGGAGGGGGGGGTCTCTTTAATGGTGGGGTGGTCCCTAAGAGGGGAGGGGGGGGTCCTGTAATGGACGGGGGGGTCCTTAACAAGGAGGTGGGGGTCCCTGTAATGGGAGGGGGACCCTAACAGGGGAGGGGGGTCCTTGTAATGGGGGGGCCCCTAATAGGGGAGGGAGGGTCCCTGTAATAGTGGGGTGGGTCCCTAAGAGGGGAGGGGGGGTCCCTAACAGGGGAAGGGGTTCCCTGTAATGGGGGGGGGGGGTGTCCCTAAGAGGGGAGTAAGGGGTCCCTTCCATCCCCTCCAGAGCCCCCCCAGATGCCCCCCATAAGCACCACCCCACATCCCTGCGCTGGGAGCCACCTGCATCCAAGCAGGATTTTCGGGGGGGGGGGAGGGGGTGTCCAATAAAGGGGGGCACCTTCCAACCCCTTTACAGCCCCCCCCTCAGGTCACTATAGCCCCCCCCCCCCCCTCCGCCCCAGCCCCCATCTCCCTCTATCCCTGCCCCGACATCCAGTGGGATTTTAGAGGGCATCCAAACAGGGGAGCATCTTCCAGCCCCTCTGCACCCCAAAATCTCTTCCAAACCATAGGGGCTACAACCACCAGTATCTTCCAGTCCCTCCGCACCCCCGTACGGCCCCGTACGGGGCCGTACGGGGGTGCGGAGGGGCTGGAAGATGCTGAGGGTGGATGAAGGTGATAAAAAGCCTCAACAACCCCAATAAAAGGGGGTGAGACACCCCAGGGAGCTGCGATACTGGAAACGCACCCCAAAACAGAGCGGAAACCCATCACTGAGCTGTTAGAAAGGGGTTTGGAGGGGGGTGGGGGGGTGTCACCTTCCCGCCGGTGAATGGAGAATGCCACCCTGTCTCCCACGACTTGGCAACAACCGGTGACAAAATATGTGTGTGTGTGTGTGTATGTCCGTCCGTCCGTCCGTCCGTTCCCTCCCCCCCCCCATCCAGCTCCGTGATTTTCCCCATAGGATGGATCCGTGGAAACCCGAGAGCAAAGTTCTCATTTCCGACTCCATTGTGCCAGACTTTTCGCGGCGTTTCCTGCCTTTTGTGGAAACCCCCCCTCCACCACCACCACCACCACCGCATTCCCCCCCCACCCCCCAACCCGGCACAACCCCGGCGTTGTCGGCACACAGAGCTCTTCTGTTCCCCTTCTTTATGTGGCTGCAGCTGCCGTCCCCCTCCCCGTGTAGGTGCCCGAGCGTGGGGGACACCCACAGGGGTTAATGCCCCCGTGGTGTTTGCCAAGCAGGATTGGGGAGAGGGTCCCATGGGGATTTGCCGGCACCGTGATGTCCTGGCTAATTCCCTCTCCTGAGCGGATCTGGGTGGTTGGTGCTTTCACCCTATGGGTCTCCATCCCGCTATCCTGCTTTTGGAAAGGGCACCCATGGGTGCTTGGTTGGGGTTTGCTGGAAGGAGGGTGCTGCACCGTCTCCATGTGCCCGGAGAGGATGACCCGGTGCGAATGAGCACGGTTCCCGGTGGAGGCATGACCGCTGCCCGCGCGTGGCTCCGAAACATCACCCCACTTGTGCACCTGAGCACCCTTTGGGGTGAAGATGCTCCCGCTGTGTCCCCCCCGCCACCGCAGCCGGGTCCTGCACCCCCAGCAAAACCCGCATCCCACCCGCCTGCTGCCTCCACGCTGCCCAAACTCTCCCTCCCGCCCTTCGTCTTCCTAAACTTCATCCGGAAAGCCGCCAGTGCCGGCGGGGTCTGGGCCACACAACACATCGTGCGCGGATTGGGGGTTCATGCAGGAGCCCGGCTCCTTCCCGCACCCTGCGGTGGGGGGGGGCTCCCCCCAGCACCCACCTCCCGGGGGCCGCACTTCGCTAACGAGCAGCGCGCGCGGTGACGATGCTGCACCCCACCTTGACCCCACGATGGGTCTGGGGAGCGAAGGGGCTGTGTGGAGAGTGGAGCCGGAGCCGCTCAGGGACACGAAGCCCCCCTGTGGGCTCGGAGCAGCAAGGGGGAGGTGAGGGGGGAGCGGGGGGACCCCGGGCACCCACCCGTCCACCTCCCCGGGGGGGGACACGGGGCCCCGGTCGGGTCCCGGCAGAGGCAGCGTGGCTGCTCCGCCGCCGGCCGTTTGTCTTGCTGAGGAAGGCGCCGGCGGTGAGTTATCGGAGCTCTTCTCTCGAGTGCAGATAAATGTCATAACAGACACCAGCCCGCGCGGCTTATGGATGGGGATTTAATAGACACCTCTCCCCCCGCTCACCTCCCCGCGCCGGCAGCCGCTGCGCGCCCGGGGCGCCGTGGGGACCAGCTCCTCCGCCAGCACCGGTTTGGAGCCCCAGTGTCCCCCTTTGGCTGCTCCCTCCAACTGGGAGGTGACTTCACGGGGTCCCCCCCAGCTCAGCCCGGAGCCCCGACATCCCCCCGTGGCCGTCCCTCCATCCCGGTGGGAAAGCCAGCTCCGCCTGGCACGGGGGGTTGTCCCCTGTGTCCCCATCCTTGCCTGGCTCGGGGTGCCTTCCGCGCCCCCAGCCCCACGTCCAGCCCGTCCTCGCGGCATCGCCCCGAGAGCACCGTGGCTGACACCCGCTGTCACCCTGCTGTGCCCCATGTCCCCAGCCCCACCGGGGACAGGCCGCGGGCAGCGGTGGTTGGGGTCACTCCGTCCCCGGGTCCCGTTCGCTCGGTCCCGGCCCCGGCAGGTTTTGCACCGGTGTCTGCCGGGGTGAGCATGGACCTGGATGTCTTTCTGAGGCGGAACTCCGGGTTTCTGGTGAAATCCTGCAGCAGTGTTGCCGTGACGACCCTCCCGCAGCTTCCATCCGGAGATGTTTTCCTTTGTTGTGACAGGGACGCGGGGAGGCGGCCGCCGGCGATTGGGGTGTGCGACGGCGATGGCGGGGGGCTCCCGCTGCCGAGGGCCGGGACCTGCCACCGCCCCCGGGGAGACCCGGCGGGGCTCCGGCTCTGGCGTGGGGCTGGGGGGAGTCCCCACGGCTCCAGCACAACCCTGGCTTGGCCTCAGCCGCCCAGGGGACAGCAGAGGGGCCGGGAGCCACACGTAACATGAGTTTGCTCGGTCTCAGCCAGGTCTCGCTCCCGTCGAGAGCCACAATAGAGAGGTGACGTGGCCAACCCGCAGCGTGGGGACAGACATGGGGACACCGTGGGCTCCTGAAGGGGATGGAGGAGTTGGCAGGAGGTGAAACACCCTCGTCACCCCGATGGCAGAGCCGGTTTGGGGGGGGGGTGGCGAGGACAGGAGCCTGCCGAGCTCCAGTGCTGCCCAGTTTGGCATCTGGGGCCGCGGCGCCGTGACCGGGGTTGCTGAGCAGCATCACCAGTGCCGTGCCACGGGTGCTGAGCACAGGGGGGGTGGGGGGCCAGGCACCCTCCCAGCATGGCAAAGGGCTCCTCAGCTCCCCACAACTGGAGCACGGCCGCGTGTCCCGGCCCCTGCATCGCCTGGGGTGCGCGGGGGGGGACCCCGTCCCGCGCCCCGCGGAGCCGCTTGTTATTCCGCTCAGGTCCGCCGGTGGCTAATGAAGCCCGTTCCAGGAGAGCTGCCACATTCATCGGGAGAGCGGCTTATTAATGAGGCCTCTGCCACCGCAGCTGGGGCCAGCGCTCGGGGCACTGGCACGGGGACAAGCAGCGGGCGGGATGGACGGACGGACGGACGGACAGAAGAAGGGCTCCGCGGCAGGGCGAGCCGGCAGCCGGTGCCTGTCCTGGCTGAGACGCTGGTGCGTCCTGCCCTGCGCCGCGGTCCACTGGGAAGGGATGGGCTGAGACCTTGGCACCAGGGACCTGCGTCCACGCTGCCCCCGACCCCTCGCCCGCCGCTCCTCGCCCCCGGCTGTGGCTTCTTTCTGCTTTTGGCCAGTGCCAAACCTGCCCCGTGGTACGACCCCGACACCCCAGTGAGGGCACGGGGGCTGCGGCGTCCCCCAGGGCTGCGGGGACCCTGCCCTGGCCAGGCCCAACTTTCCTCCCAACCCGCTTGGCAGGATGCATTGATTTTATTTTCTGTTTCCATGGCAACTGCCTCCTTCCCTTCCCCCTTCTGGCAGCCGGACCTGCTCCGTCGCCCTCCCGCAGCACCCAGCCCCGCCAGCACCCACCCTCCACCGCGGACCCGGGCTGCCACCCAGCACGGTCCCCTCCTCCGGGGACCATCCTGGGGTGGCAATGCCACCAGCTCAGCATCCACGGGCAGCGCCCAACCCCGCACCCCGGTGCCCACCGCGGTGCCTCTGGGTGATTTTGGGGGAGCAGTCGGCCGGGTGGGCATGGGGGGCGCCAACCCCGCTCAGCCCCTCTCTGACACCGGCAATAATTAGCAAGCAGGGCTGGTGGGATGCTGTGCCGGTTCATTAGCCGGGGCGGTAATTGCCCCCGCGGCACTGCCCGCACGGGGATGCCGAGCAGCATCTCCCGTTAGCAGAGCCAAGCTCGTTAATGACACATCCTACCCCGACACCTGCTCACGGCTGATGTGCCGCGGCTCCGGCACCCCCTGCGTGGTGGCACCGGCGGGGGGGACGCCGGCACCGCAGCAGCCCGGCCGCAAGCCCAGTGCCCTCACCCCCTTGGGAGGAAACGACGCTTTGTGGCTTAAAATCAGGACTATAACAACATAATTATAATTACATCCTTTTCTCCATCTCCTTCCAGAGGGATGCGCTCGTCACCACCCTGCACAGCTCCTTCCCGGCGCAGAGATGCCACCACATCATTGTTATTTAGCATTAATTACCGGCTGTGCCAAATCCTGCCCTTCCCGGGACCCCCCCACCCCCGGGACCCCCGGGCCCCTCTGCGTGGGGAGGGGGAATAAAGGCAGAGGCGCATCCTGGAGAACAGGCAGGGCCCTGTGCCGGCGGAGAGGCGGCGGCGACGGCGTTGAATAGCGCCTGTGCCGCATTCACCGGTAATCTCCAGTGTTTACACGGAAGTGGAAATCAATCGCCGCAAGTAATTAACGGCGAAGGGCACAACACCCGCTTCTTCTTCGGAAGCAGCTCCCGGCGCCAGCCGGGGTTGCTCAGCAAAACTCGCACGCCGGCACCCGCCGCACAAAAGGGCACCGGCACCCGTTTCCTGCGCCGGCGGCACGAGGTGGCCACGCCGGCGCTGGGCCAGCATCCCGGCGGCTCGCGGGTGGGAGCTCAGGCCCGGTGGGAGCAGGGGGGGTCTGGATGCGTGCCGGCGCCTGGTTTGGCACCAGTCTTTCCATTAACTCTCGGAAAAAACGCAAAAGGCCCCCCCGGCGGGCGGCTGAGTGCCGGGCTGGACGGCAGCCGGGAGCCAACGCCGCCAAGCTGCTCTCCGGCACAGCCCGGCGCGAAACAGCTGCATTCAGCACCCGCCTCGTTCCTCGAGAGCGAGGAGGGTGAGGAGGATGCTGAGGCCGAAGAGCCCCGGGGCCAGAGCGCTGCCCCCCCGGTCCCCCCCCCCCCCAAGGCGGGCAGGGCTGGAGGGGCTGAGGGGTCACTGGGGCGAGTGGGGATGGTGCCGGCAGGCGCAGGCAGGAGGTGACACCGCAGACAGCGGTGGCACAAATGGCAGCCCTGTCCCCAAGGCGCGACGAGCCGAGGGGCAATTAAGGCTCCTGCAGTTTTTGACCCAATTTCTCAGGCGAAACTCAGCGGGGGGAGAAGAGGAGGAAGGAGGAGGAAGACAGATCCCGTCACACGTGTACTAGTGTGTGTCACCGCACAGGCGTGCGTGCACGGGCACACACGTGTGTGCTCATCCACATGCGTGTGCAGGCGTGTGCGCAGCCCCAGGCGGGGGCCGACCCCCGGAGCCGCGCTGCGAGGGGGAGGTGATGGCTTTGCAGCACTCGGCTGGTTTTATTTTTGCTTGTGGCTGAGCGCAGGCAGCCTCGGCGCGGCCGCCGTGACTCATGCAGGCAGCCCAGCACCCGGGGAGGTTTGGGAGGGCTGCGGAGCACCGTTCTGCCATCGCCTTGTGTCGCCTCCCCCGGCAAAGCGGCTGTGGGGGCTGGCCGGGGACGTGGGACCACGGCGGGGTCAAGGCTCGGCCACCCCGCCAGGCACCAGGGCACATCCACAAAGCCCCGGGGCCGTGGGAGAGCGCGGCGGCACCATATGCCTGGGAAGGATAATTTTTAGCAGCTGCGGTGTTGTATGTGTGTGTGGGGGGGTGATTTCTCCCTGCGCGGCTGCTCCAGGCTCCCTGCGGCTCCCTCGCAGGCTGGGGGGGGGCAGCTCAGCCCTGCCCGGCCGGGGTGCCGGCGGGAGAGCCGGCCCTGCCGCGCTGGCCGAGAGGCAGCAGTGGTGGGGAAGCGGGGAGCGCTTGGATCTCCCAGTGCTTTGCACTGGTGACTGGCATCCAGGGGGATGCTGCGGTGTGCAGGGATGTTCCAGCGCGTAGGGAGGCTGGAGCACGGAGGGATGATCGAGCACGCGGGGATGCTGGAGCATGCGGGGTGCTCGGGGTGTGCAGGGATGCTGAGGTGAGCACAGGGATGCTGGAGCATGCAGGGATGCTGGGATGAGGAGGGATGCTGGGATGAGGAAGGATGCTGGGATGAAGTGGGATACTGGGACAAGCAGGGATGCTGGGATGAGGTGGGATGCTGGGACGAGCAGGGATGCTGGGACGAGCAGGGATGCTGGGATGAGGGGAGATGCTGGAGCACACCGGGATGCTGGGATGAAGAGGGATGCTGGGATGAAGAGGGATGCTGGGATGAGGGGGGATGCTGGAATACACAGGGATGCTGGGATGTGCAGGGATGCTGGGATTAGCAGGGATGCTGGGATGAGGTGGGATGCTGGGATGAGAAGGGATACTGGGATGAGGAGGGATACTGGGATGAGGGGGGATGCTGGGATGAGGAGGGATACTGGGATGAGGGGGGATGCTGGGATGAGGGGGGATGCTGGAATACACAGGGATGCTGGGATGAGGAGGGATGCTGGGATGAGGTGGGATGCTGGGATGAGAAGGGATACTGGGATGAGGAGGGATGCTGGGATGAGGAGGGATACTGGGATGAGGGGGGATGCTGGGATGAGGGGGGATGCTGGAATACACAGGGATGCTGGGATGAGGTGGGATGCTGGGATGAGAAGGGATACTGGGATGAGAAGGGATACTGGGATGAGGAGGGATACTGGGATGAGGGGGGATGCTGGGATGAGGGGGGATGCTGGAATACACAGGGATGCTGGGATGAGGAGGGATGCTGGGATGAGGTGGGATGCTGGGATGAGAAGGGATACTGGGATGAGGAGGGATGCTGGGATGAGGGGGGATGCTGGGATGAGGAGGGATGCTGGGATGAGGGGGGATGCTGTGATGAGGGGGGATGCTGGGACAAGCGGGGATTCCTGCACCCCCCGCTCGGGCTCCCTCACTGCAGTGTCCGTCCCCCCGTCCCCCCCCCCCCCTCTCTCTCTGCTGTTTTCAGCCGCGCTCCGCCAGTGCCACCTACAGAGCTGCCCCAGGAGGGCACCCAGCGTCCCCCCCAGCCCCGGGCCCGGCGGGGTCCCCCCTGGAGCCCGGTGGGGGGTTGGGGGGAGTACCCCCGACCCCAGGGCCGGGCAGGAGCCGGGGGGCGGCGGGGAGGGGGGGGCTTTACGCGGGGGGCGGTGTGAAGCACAGGGGGGCGGCACCCACGAAAGTGGGTGCTACATTGGGGGGGGAGGGGGCGGTGCTGCATCCCCCCCCCCCACCGCCGCCGGGGGGGGCTGCGGGGGGGGGCAGGGCGCTCCCCGACGGCTGGGTCCCCGCAGCGGGGATGGGGGGGGCGGAGCGGGACGGAGGGGGCGGGGAAGGGCGGGGAGGGGGAGGGGCGGTACGGGGAGGGGCGGCCCCGGCCGCCGGTGTCACCGGGAGGCGGTTCCGCCGCTTCCTGCATCGGGCGGGCGGTGAGTGCGGCGGCCGGAGGTGACGGGGATGGGCGCGGAGCGGGTGTGTGCGCGGGTGTCCCAGTGCTCTCCGGGGGTCCCCAGTGCTTGTCCGGGGGTCCCCAGTGCTGCTCAGGGTTCCCCAGTAATGTCCGGGGGTCCCCAGTGCTCTCCGGGAGTTCCCAGTCCTGCCCGGAGGTCCTCAATGCTGCCATAGTGCCCCCAGTGCCGTTCAGGGGTCCCCAGTGCTGCCAGGGTGTCCCCACTGCTGTCTGGGGGTCCCCAATGTTTCTTGGGGGTCCCCACCGCTGCCCGGGTGTCCCCACTGCTGTCCCGGGGTCCTCAATTTTCTCGGGTGTCCCCAGTGCTGTCCAGGGGTCCCCAATGGTGCTCAGGGTTCCCCAATGCTGCCAGAGTGCCCCCAGTGCTGCTCATGTGTCCCCATGGCTGCTGGGTGTCCCCATTTTTGGCCCTCGCTGACCCCGTCTCTCCGCAGGCAGCGATGCCCGTGGAGCCCCTGATCTGCGCCGACACGGCCACGCGGTGAGTCCCGTCCCCCCGAGGGGACAGCAGGGTGCTGGGGCCACCACCCCCAGGCGGGTCCCTCCTGGGTGCCATGCGCTGTCCCCTGGCCCTGCGGGAGACTCGAGTCCCATCGCTGACGCTGTCCCCGTCGTGCCCCCGGGATGGTGGCGCGTGTCCCTGCAGGGTGAGCTCCGTGCTTAACCGGGATGTGAAGCAGTTTGGGAAGAAGCACATGTTCGACGCGAGCGAGGAGACGTGCTGGAACTCAGACCAGGTGGGGGGACGAGGACAGGGGAAGCCGGAGGGGTGGGACAGGAGCCGTGCAGGGGGGACGGGAGCTGCGCACATGGTGGACACCCCGCTCTCCCTCCAGTGACGGAGCCCCGGTGTCATTCCTCCTTTTAGGGCACGTGCCAGTGGGTCACCCTGGATTTCCCCCGCACCGTCAAGGTCTCGCAGCTCCACATCCAGTTCCAGGGGGGATTCTCCAGCCGGCTGTGCACACTGGAAGGTGAGGAGCTGCTCTGGGGGCATGGAGGTCCCTCTGCCTCAGTTTACCCGCACCTGCATCCCACAGCTGTTCATTGTGGGGCCCAGAGGTATTTGTTAGGTGTTCCCAAAACCCAAGAGGGGCCAAGGCGGGGGGCTGGAGCAGAGAGGGGTGAATGACAAGGACCTGGGGTTCTCTGGGACAATTTGGGTGCAGATGAGAACCTGGTCCATTAGATGGACCACTGCTCCCAGCCCTGCGGCAGAACCAGTGCAGGGAGGATTTTTGGGGCAGCCGAGGCTGTGGGAGCTGGCAGAGGCTCCCCCAGCACCGCAGCCTCCCCCCTCACCCTCCACAGGCTGCAGAGCAGGTGAAGAACCAGTGAAAATATGCAACCTGTACCCTGAGGACATCAACGCCATGCAGATATCCTTTGAGGCGTTGCGGGCTGGGTGGGACGGCATGGGGGGGGGGGGTTCAGAGCCACCCGCGGCTGCGGAGGGGCAGCGGGGCCGTGGCAGAGCTGCGATTTAAACAAGAGACCTGCGGGTGCTGTTGGCACTTTGCTACCACTAAAGGAACTCAGCGGAGCTGGAGCAAATCCGGACATCACCAGCTACAGTACACCGGTGTGTGAGCCCCACGCGTGCCCCCCCTCGAAGCAGGTCTCGCACATGTCGTGGTGTCTCCCTGCCTATTTTTCTCCTTTACGAGTCCTGCACAGATTCCAGGTGGAGGAGACGGTGCTGGATAAGCTGAAGATCACCTTTGAGAACAGCACGGACTTCTTCGGGAGGATCGTGGTGTACCACCTCGGGGTGCTGGGGGAGAAGCTCTAGGGCAGCGGTGAGGCCGCTTCCCCATCGCCTTCCTTCCCCCATGGGGAAATGGGACAGCAAACCCTGCCAGCGGGGATGTGCCACCCCCCAGTTGCACCCCAAGGTGCTGAGAGGGGACCATCACCCCGTGGGATGGCAGTGACAGAGGGACACTAGTGCAGAGATGCACATGCTGGACTGCTGAGCCTTTGGTGGGACAACAACCTCTGTAACCATCCGAATAAATGGTGTCCTCGCTCCTTCCCGGCTGCTCCTTGGGCAAATGGCACCCTGGGACGGAGCCCTCCGGGGTTTGCCATGGCCATGCCGGTGCGTGGCTTGAGCAGGAGAGAGGAGAAGTGCTGCCTCTGTGTGCTGCGGGCTCTGGGTGGCTCTCACCTTTGCTAACCACCCCTAAACTTCTCAGAGCGGCTTTTTGCAGCCTCGCGGGAGTCCCACTCGGGCTCACCGCGTGCCGGCTGTCGGATGGGGCCGTGCTCTGTTCCTGGCTTGGCGGGGTGATGCTTCCCGCAGGGTTTTGCTCCTGCCTGTGGGATATTTCCCTGGCTGGTTGTGCAGGGAGGGCTTGGCAAGTTCATGGGCATAAGAGGGAGCTTCCGTCTTCAAAGAGACAGCTCTGGAGAGGGACACCAGGGCACTGGGGGGGGGGTGGGGGGGGTGCAAGCCTTGAAGAGACTGGTTGGACCAGTTCCCCTCACAGCTCCCCAGTAGCTGGTGCTGGAATCAGGGGACTGGCAGCTGTGACAGGTTGAGGCGATGGACAGAGCTCCACACAGCTGCTTTAGAGTTTACTTCCAACAATGCAACACCTGAATGGGCAGACGCGTGAAGCAGCCGAGTCCGGACAGGGCAGAAATGCAGCTGCCCTGAGGAGGAATGAGTGTCCCCGGGTGTGAGGTGCCGTGGCCGTGCCCCGCTCCGGGAGAGGCACAGATCCACCGAGGGCAGGCGGTTCCCGGCCTCCTCCGCGTCCTCCTTGCTTGAAGCATCGCACCGCTGCCAGTTTTGGAACGGGTGAGGCAGCCTTGGTCCCAGAGGAGAGCCCTGCGTCGGCCGGGAGAAGCGCTGGTGCTGCAGCAGTGCAGCGCGAGCCGCTGCGTCACTCCAGCTCCTTTTTCTGAAATAGCTTGAGGATGTGATTTTCGATAACCTGTTGGACTAACGGAGGGGAGAGAAGTGAAACCCAGGGAAGCAAAGCCTGTGAGAAGCCAGTAGTGCTGTGGGCAGAACCCGGTCACCATTTTCCTCCTGTTTTCCAGCGGGAGGCTGGAAACCCCCTTTCTCCAGGGGCCTGTCCCCATCTCCCCTGTCCCAGACCTATCGCCAGCACAGCTCTGGTTTGGAAGGGGAGCAAAGGCAACAAGAACCATTTTGATTTCTCTGGCTCGGTTTCTCTGCGTGGCTGTGGCAGAAGGTCAAAAAAAAAGCCCCGAGCAAGGCTAGAAGCTGGGAATTGCCTGGAGGCTTTCCGGAGGGGGAAGGCAGGGCTCCCTGCCGGGCCCAGAGGGGACACTTGCCTTTCTTGTGTCCCAGCGCCACAGCCAGATCCATCGGGGTGTAGCCAGAATCCGCCTCCGTCGTCAGGTCGGCGCCACGAGCTGCAAGCAGGCAGTGGAGATCAGGGCACGGCGCTCCCCTGCCGACGCAGCGTCCCCTCTGGGTCAGGCACAGGATGAAGGGACCCCCAAAAAGTGCCCGTCCTGGCTGGGCAGCCCCCCGGGACACCCCCAGGCTGCTCAGTTTCTCCCCCCAGGCATGTCACGCTCTCTCCCCGAGGCGGTTACCAACGAGCAGCGATTCGAGGCCAAGGACTAAGTGCAGATCTTCCCCGTTACCTAGTAGGGCCTCGACACACTTGACGTGATTGCCGCGCACGGCGTAGAGCAGAGGAGTGCCGCCGTTCTGCAGGGAAAGGGAAGGGGTTGTGTCATTGCCGGCCTCGCGCGGGGCTGTGCTGATGCAGCTCCCGCTTCTCCCAGAGCGGTAGGTCCCCGACCCACTGGGGTCCCCTTTCCGCCCTCTCCCAGCTCCGGGCTGGATGTCTTCTCGCAGAGCGGCTTTGCACAGGTTTTATTCTCTGCATGGAATATAGCAACTTTTAACTCATGTAATTTTAAAGACAAGCTTAAGTTCTGAGCACCATTTCCTCGTGGCTGGTAACATCACCAGTGTGAACAAGTGAGGAAACCATTTAAAATTATTATCCAGATTAATTTCTCGGAACAACCCCATAAGCAGGCAAACGAGCGCTGTGAGCCTGGGAAGCATCTAGGAGAAAGGCACTGCTGCTAACTCAGCCCAGAATGATGTGATCTCGCTGATGCTTTTTAAAATGAGCTTTATGGAGCCCCAAGCGGGGCTTGGTCTCTCTCTGCGGTCCCCGCAGCAGCCTGTGCCCAGTGACACTCACCCAGTCGTAGATGTTGATGTCCACGTTCCTCTCCAGCAGCATGATGACGATGTCGGTGTAGCCGCCCATGCTGGCCAGGGACAGGGCGCTCTCCCGCTCCTTCGCCAGCGCGTGGGGGTCAGCGCCCTGGGGACAGCACAGGCGTTAGCCCCGAGGGGCGCAGGAGCCCCGCTGAGACCTGGGGCACTCAGCTCAGCCATGGGGCAGAGATGGCTCACGCGTTCCCAGTGACGTCTCCTTACCAAAATTCTTACAGAGCATATTTTAATCATCGTCAAACATCTCAGGTGAGGACTTAAAAGCCCTTCTCCAGTGTCAGTAAACCCAGGCTGATGGTTCCTGTTACTCAGCCCTTTTTTCCATCGCTAGTGACAGCGTTACCGGTCCTGTCTGGATACCTGTACGGGATCCACCATCTATTTTGTTACTGATTTACCTAGAAAACCTCTCTGTCCTCCAATCCCTCTGCATGGACCTCTCCTGGACTTCATTATAGCTTTTATCAATGTATCACCTCATTTATTTTGGGTTCTGTTTGTCTCTCTGGTAAATCATTGCAATTTTGCTGCTAATACAGTAACAGAGCCGGTGCTTACATGGCGTGAGTGCTCACTGATCATTGGACACACGTGGATGCGGGACTGAGCTTTGGGGAGTAGACTGATGCAGAGCGCAGGAGGATCTGGTTCCTGCTCACCCCCAGACAGCCCTCAACTGCAAGCCCAGCACTCAAGGACGATGCAGCAATGAGTTCATTAACTGCAACGATACCTCGGCGAGCACATTTGCTGGCAGATTACAGGGCCCAAGTGATAAGCCTGATCTCAAATTACCAATAAGCAGATATTTAATTACAAACAGTTATTGCTAGCTGTGAGATAAGGCTCTTCGTGCTTCTGACTTAGCTCACGGCCCAACAGGGAGTAGCATCTGACAGCGTCTGAGCCGTTAGCTCTGCAAACATGTCCTGTTTGGTGCCACGGGAAAGGTTGGCTGAGATGGTACCGGGATGTTGCTGGACAATTTGGCAGCTACTGGGGTTGGAGATGGGAAGTCTCCTGTTAACGACGGTCTGCGTGAGCGTGGCCTTACCCATTCCAGCAGGTGACGGACCGTTTCGATCTCTCCAAAGGCTGCAGCCCAGATCAGCGGCGTGAAACCTCTCTCGTCAGGTTTATTTACCAAGTTCTCCCCTGCATGAACATGGATGAGACATTGTAAACAGGAAGGGTAAAGCCCCCTCTGCTCTCTTTCCCCCCAGTAAACCCAACAAAGGCCATAAAACTAAGCCAAGGGTTTATCCAAAGGCATGCTATGACCTGGCAGGACTCTGCATGATCTGGGGTAAGAACCCAAAGGAAGAGACACGTACCTTTACGAAGGTGCTCTTTCAGCTGGCTGAGCTCTCCTTGGGCAGCAAGCTGGTGGATGGACAACGCTGGGGGATAGAAAGAATTCCCCCATCAGGACAAACTTTGCCCAGCTCGGCACCCACAGTCTGTAGGGTGAGGTCCCTACAAGTCTGGGGTGATGATGACTGGACAGCCCCTGTCTGAGCCCCAAAAACCCCACTGGGTAACACCCTTCTGCCGTACAGCAGCGGGGACAGCCAGCCACGGCGAGTGCCGAGAGCAACAGCACTGCAGGGAAAGACCATCCCAAGGGACACTGAACAGCTCGGCAGCAGATGGAGGGAGGGTCCAGCCCCACTGTCCCTCTGCTCCCTCTACACCCCATGTGCATCCGCGGTCTGGGGTGCACAGCCCGCTCTGCCCGGCGATACTCACTGTCCAGCGTGGCTGGGAGGGCCGAGACCTCGTTGCCTCGCTGCCTGTTCGTCAGCGTGTTTGAGTGCTTCAGGGGGAAGCCTGTTCCAGAGAGAGGAGAGAGTCAGGGCACGTCTCCTCCGTGCACAGGGAGGAACTACACTGACTCGAGGCCAAGAGCTTTGTGAAAGCTCAGGTCTCATACGCCTTAGTGAAGCAGTTCCCTTCTGTCCCTGGCAAAAACTGAGTCCTGCAAAAAAAAGGAACTATTCCCTTGGAAGTAATGAGGCTGGAGGCTGAGGTTTGACCAGCGCACAGAGACCAACAGCTGAGGAGGGAAGATAAAACAGCCCAAACAGCTGCCCAAGGAGGGGCAGGGTCCATCTGGGGCACCACGGGAGGCAGGAATCTGGCATTAATGGCATAATTGGACACGATATACTGCAGAGGACAGCCTGGGGGATGCACTCAAGTTCATCCTCATATTTCCTACCCTCGAAGAGCTTCACTTGGAAATCGCAATGTGTTTTCAACAAGCGATTTGTAGTTTAATTAGGAAAGTGCATGGAAAGAGTTTGCCATCTGTGGTTCCAATGAATGGAGCTGCAGCGACCTCTCACTGCTGTCGCGAGTCATCAGCAAGGTCTGGATTTGGACTTGTCCTTGCCACGTTATGGGAGGGTCCGGCAGCAGCAAAAGACTTTTTTTCTAGCTGCCTTTGTGGGATGAGAGCTCCAGATGACCTCTCCCACGCCTGTCTCCCTCTGGGGCTGCGCCTGAGCATCTGTGAGCACCAGGCTCTGCAACACTCACTGTCAAGGGCTGAGAGCTCGGTGCTCCTCTGCTTGTCCATCGAGGCAGCTGAGGCCTTCGGGAGAGTGTCTGTTCCACCTGCGAAACCAGGGTGGCCGTTAGGGACCTCAGTGCCACTCGTTGGGGACACGCGGCACGAGACCCAACCGGCACATCAAGCACCCCACGTGCACCCCAACCCCAGGGCGGAGGGCACATCAATCCCAGTTTACAGTGGGACAGACACTGCAGGATCCCGGGTCTGTGCATGCCCCATCTCAGCTCCCACCACCCCATAACCCCCAGCACTCACCGTCCCCGTGGTCCAAGCCTGGCATGTCCTGGTCCGCCCGCAGATGCCCCAGGGGGGCATCACTGTCCCCGGCGTCCCTGGTCCCAGCCAGCTCCTCTGCGGCTGCTACTTCCTTAGTTCCGTTTTCACCCTCTTTCGGGAGTTCCTGGGCACCCCCGTCGTTCGGGGGGCGAGCGACTGTTTCTTCACCTTCCATGGGGCAGCTGCCACACAACAACGCATTAGGAAGGGGGAAAAAACTGGGGACATTTCCCAGGATGGAAAGGGCAGCGGGGGGGGGAGGGGGGCTGCCGAGTCCCCGAGCACCAAGGGCTTGCAGCCACCAAACTCCTCCGTGCCACCAGCGCAGTTTGGGGTCCCGCTTGCCCTCTCCATCCGGACTCCCTGCACTGCCCGTAGCGGGAGCATTGCAAAGCTGCACCGGTGCAGTCTCTGAACGGCTTATCCAAGCATGGCCGCCTTCCCGCTCGCAGCGGGGCCGAGCCAGGGCAGCTGGGAGGGGAACCCCCCTCTTCTCCCCGGCCACCCCACTGCCGTCCCCAGCCATCCCTGCCCGCCTCGCCGTCCCCATGGCCGGCCGGTGGGGTCCATCCCTGCTCAGGCCAGGCCACCGTTCCCCGGTGAGGAGTCTGGGCTCACCCCCGGCATCCTCCGGTGCAGGGCCCCCCCTCCCTGTGCCAGCACTTCCCCTTCCTCCGGCCTGGCAGGGCCCAGCCAGGCTGGGGGGCACCCTTGGGGACCCCCAGGCCCAGCTCCACCTGCCCGCTGACGGCATGGAGGCCGGGCGAGGCGGAAAGCCGGCCGTTAAAGCGACAGTCCCTCTCGTGGGATGGCGATGGGGACGCGGTGGCCATAGCGGTGGCCATGGGGGCGGCCATGGGGGCAGCGGGTCCCCACTGACTTGAGGGGGGACACACACATCCCCTTCACCCCCCACCCTCACCATGTGTCCCTCGTCCCACACGGGGCCCCATGTCCCGCTCCCGCCTGTGGCCACCCGGGGGTGGGAGCGCTCCGGTCCCTGGCACCACGGTGGGGCTGTGAGGAGACAAGTGTCCGGCGGGGGGGGGAAGGTGTCCATGGAGGTGGGGGCACCCCCCGGGCCTCACTGCCTGGAAGAGCACTCGGTGACACCCCCACCCCCTGTACCGCACCGGGGGGCTCAGGGGGGGCTCAGCAGCCCGAAGTCTTTGCCCACTCGAGGCCTCCACACACCGACCGCGGCGCGGGGGGGGGCATCGGTGAGTGAAGGGACGATGGGGGGGGGGGTGTTTAATACACCCCCCCACCCCCGGTGTGGCTCGGGGCAGCGGGGACGCAGTGTCCCGACTCGGGGAAGGTCGCCCCGGGGCATCCCCGAGGCCCGTCCGCGGTGTGGGCCCAGCCCCGGGGTGGGGGGGACAGCCCGGGAGATGGGGGGGGACACCCGGACGGGGCGGGGCGGGGGGGGGGCAGAGGCGGAACAGAGGCGTTGGGGCGATGTTTCCGGCCGGGGCCGTTTGCGGGGAGGGGCGGGGCGCGGCGGTTTCCGGCCGGGGCGGGTTTAGCGGGCGCCGGCGGAAGCGGAAGCGGCAGCGGCAGCGGCAGCGGCGGAGGGGCGGGATGGAGGAGCCTGAGATGCAGCTGAAGGTGAAGAAAGGTGGGAGCAGGGCCGGGAGACGGCGGGGGCAGCCCGAGAGCGGCGGCTCGGCGGGGTCTGGTAGGGCTCGGCGGGTCCGAGTTGGCCGGTCGCGATAGGGCGCGGGTATGACAAGGCTGTGCAGCGGCAGGAGAAGTCACGACAGGGCCCTGGGAGGAAGGGGCGACGGGGCAGGGCACGCTGCGACAAGGGGGATGGCGACAGGGCGTCGCAGGTGGTGATAGAGCTCTGCAGCCACAGCCGGGCCCAGAAAGGCGCGACGGGGGTCGAGACAGGGCAGGGGGCGACAGGAGCCCGCAGTGCGGGGCAGGCAGCGCTGGCGGGGCCGCTGTGGGCCCCTCAGAGCATGGCCCTGTCACAGAGCCGCCTTGTGTTCCCCTCGTTCCCTCTTTGCCAACCCCCTGTCAGTGTGGCAGGAGTGCAGGCGGACAGAGAGACTGACTGACGGACAGACTGACAGGCAGCCGCGTGTCTCCCGGGTGGGTATAATTACTCTTGTGAAGCTTTGCATTTATTCCCGTTCACGTTTGGAAGGCTCGGCGTGTCTGCTGGTGTCACAGAGCTGTGGTACCCGCAGGCGTCACTGAAACAAAAGCTCTGAAAGGAGAGGGAGGAAGAGGAGAGAATGATTTTCCTTAAAACAGAAAAGTCTCTGAAAGGTGTTCTGCTTCAGCCTGGTGAAAACCCTCCCTGATTCACACCCCCGCTATGAACAGTGAAATGATCTCAGATTTTTATGCCTCTTAATTGTTAGGAGCTGTCAGTGCTCTCCTTGCAAACCTGGAGGGAAGGAGAGACAGGAGCTGTGACGGAGCTTTGCGAAGGTGTCCCTGCGTGGAGGGTGGCCCGGAAAGAGCTTGGGCCAGGATGAGAGGAGTAGAGAGGGAAAAAGCGGCTCTTCCAGCTGCTTGGAACGGCACCGAAGCTTCCCAAGGCCTGGTGTGCGGCCACCATGTCTCTTCCCTGGGCATTTTGGGGATGTCACCTGGGGGAGGTGTCTGGAGTGGAGCGACAGAAGGACCCCGCAGCGGGGGAGGGCTGAGATGTGGGAGAGCTTGAGGCCCTGAGCGGAGAGGAACCCAAACAGACAGTATCAAGACAGGGAGCCTCCAGCCCAGGAGGTGCTAGCACTGCCAGCCGAACGGGACGGCTGCAGGCACAGGAACGGGAACCAGGCCACTGCTGGGCTCTGCTCATCTCCTGCCCCCCTCCAAATTGGTCAGAAAGGGCCCAGTGACAGGCACAACCCTGAATGGTCCCTGAAACCAGAACCACCAGAGATCACAGGGGACCGTGGAGGCAGTGACATCCCAGGCTGGTCTGTCAGCGGCTGGAGCCCGGCTCATCGCTGGCTGTTACAGGGAGAGTGGAGACGGAACAGCCTGTTTAGTGGGGGTTTGTTTTCACATCCTTGTTAACAGACTAGTTGTAAAAAGTATGTGGGGTTTTGCTCTGGTCTCTCCATTGTTGTGTTGGGGATGGGACCAGCGCTTCAGGGTACCCTTTCCAGCCCTGCCTTCCCCTCTGTTGCTCCCCACTTTCCATCGGTCTGTTGTTTTTCTTGTTGCAGTTACAGACAAGTTCACTGAGAGCATGTACGTCCTGGCCAACGAGCCCTCCGTGGCACTGTACCGGCTGCAGGAGCACGTGCGGCGATCCCTTCCGGAGCTCGCACAGCACAAGGTGAGTCATGCTTCGCTTTGGACTTCAGGGCTGGGAGAGAGTCCGGTACAAGCTGTTTTCCTGACTTGGCACGTGGTCCCTGTTTCACCTCCCTCGTTGGGTTGGAAGGAAATCAGCCATCGCGGCGTGAGGTGCTGTGGGATCCCGGCTCGACCTGACCCACAGGGCATGAGGGGATGTTGCAAATTTACTTGTGGACCTGAGGAAAAAAAAACTTGAGAGTCCAACCACAGTCCCATGCTCTCACGGTTGGACTTGAGCAGGAGACAAAGAAAAATGAGTAGTCTGTCTTGTACAGGGAGGAGGGAGATGTTAAATCTTATTACCCCTGCCTACGCTGTGAGATTTTTATTTCCTACATAAAATAAGGGGGAGGGTGAGAGGAGGGAAGGGGGAGCGTGAAGAAGCAAGTGTGAAGAGCCCACATGAGGCAAAGCGGGATAATGAATCCCATCTCACAGCTGTGTTCCTACTTTCCTCCAGAGCACGGAGCACAGACACTTTAATGCCAGCCTTGTTGTCCTTCTCCCTCTTCTGCCAGTCATGATTCATTAGGAGTGATGTCTCATGAATAGATTACTGCTTCATGTCTATGCTAATGCACTGTCAGGCCCCATTTTTCACCTTTGCTTTACAGCCCTGGTTTCCAAATTAACCTGGATTGTGACACTTTATTATTCAATTATTTATTAACGTTTTATATACGTGTCTGTGTGCAATGGTAGGTATAGAGCGATGTATATGTATGTATAGCACATGCTGATGCAATTGCATCCCTGGCATGCGGGAGACAGGTTTGTAATATTATTCCTGAGCTGTCACTTGCTTTCATTTAATCAAGATAGTCCCAATTTCAGGGAATGTGTCCTGAACAAAAGGAAATTGAGCAAATTGTATGACAAGTCATGCAGAGGGAAGAGATCAGTTTCCATCACGGAACGGTGCGTAACAGGGATGAGGGCGAGGGGCAGCGCAGAAGCGCTAATGGAAGTGACAGCTGAGTGAAGGTGCTGGACACAGAGCGTGTTGTTAGGCAGTGGGGTTTATCTCATTTTCCCTGCTCAGCGCAGTTATCTGCAGTCTTCTGTGACCTCTCTGGCTCATCTAAGTTCATTTCCTAGCTGCAGCCATCCCAGAGAATTCTCTTTTGTAGCCAAAATTGCTGCTGTTTTCCACTTTCTTCCTGTGAGAAAGGAGGTCATGCTGTCCTGTGGATGCCAGCGGCAAACACAAGGACCCGGTGTCCCCCCACGGGACTGCAGCCATCACAAGCACCAGGTACCTTTGGTCTCTGATACCTTCATCTTCAGCCTTGCAGCCTCTCTCCTGCCCTGGCCGTTCGCCCCAGCTGGGGCAGCAGTGGCCTTTGTACAGGAGGAAGAGCTCACCGTGCTCCCTGCGGTAACGGTGCACCTTGGGACAAAGCTGAACTCACCGCACAGTGTCCTCTGCCCCGGGGCGCTGCAGAGTACTGCCCCGGTGCCACCCCAGTACCTGTTTGCCTCTCTAGTGTTAGAAGGCGTTTTCCGATGCTTGCTTGGAGGTGCTGCTGTTTACATCCATTTCTTTTTGCCCCCCATATGGGTACTTCAGCTTCTTAACTGCTTTCCTGGTTCCTGGCTGTGTTTAATGGTGCACTGATGTGGCAAGAGCTGGGAGAAAATGGAAAGAAAATTATTTGTGGCAGCTGGAACAACAGCAGATCCAGAGCTGCTGCTGGTGACTTCTTCTCCAGCCTCGTCAGCTCCCAAGTTCGTTTATTCCAAGGCCGCAGCATCATGTTTGGGAACATGCTCTGCTCCCTGCTGGTAACCAGTCCCTGGTAGGAATTGGGAGGGTTAAACATAACTCAGCTAGGCCAGTGCCCTGACTGTGCTGCCAGGCTGCTGGTAATGGCCTTGTGGTCAGGTTCTCTCTGTCATCCTTGATCCCACTCTCATTTTATCCCAGTTTCAGGCATTGTTGTTAGTGGCGAACAGGCTGGGCCTGTTGAGCCCTTGAGCCCAGGCAGCCAAAGCCCAGGAGAGAGGGATGTGCTCAGGGCCCTGACAGGGCCATCGTCACAGCAGAGCATTCAATTAGATGGGGATGGATATTTTGGGTTGCTTGGCCAGAGCCCATTGGCTTTGTGGCTAGAGACTGGAACGGGAGGGTGTCAGCAGGGCTGTGCACCGTGAAAACGCTGTCAGGTTTTATCTAAATCAGAGCAAAGGCATTAAAGTGAGGTGAGTTTAATTCTTCAGAATAGAAAAGGAGAAAAAAGAATGTTCTGTGTGGATCCATTCTGTGGTAATTTAGTCCCAAGATGTAGGTAATGCATAAAGGAAACAGGATTTATCGGTGGTTTCCAGCTTTCCTTCAGCCGTGCAGCAACTCTGTCTCTGCCTGGCTGAGTTCTCCTGAGACGCAACCTTTGAAATTCCCAGGAGGATTAAACCTAGGGAAAATTGGGAGGGGGCTGGGAGAAAAGTTTCTGCAAAGAGAAGGTCACCTCCATGCCTTTACAACCAGCGACTTTCTGTGATTTGATAAAACAATAATCTTAATACCTTCCTCACCATCTCAAACTCTCCAAGCAGATTTACCGCCTCCCTGATAAGATGGAGTGTGTTGCGAGGCCCTCGCTGCCTCCGCGCCTCGTAGCTGCGCCGCTAAGCCCCACTCTGTGCAGAGCGGCCTTTCTGGATTTCGCCTGGTCTTTTGAGAACTTAACGTCTTCTCATTAATTTACTTCCAAGCAGCAGTAATATATCATTAGCGCTATTGTATATTAATAGCTGGCTTTAGTTCTTAAACTGCATCCAAGGGCGTGTCCTGGGAATTCAAAGAAAGGACATCAAGAAAAGATTAAGAAGTGGGGAGCTCTAGGGAGAGGCTCTTGTTCCTAATTAAGGACATGAAAATCCTAGGAAGTGGTGGGAATGCTGGGAACAGACATCACTGGCCCTGATACTGGGAAATGATTAAAATCTACTGGTGCTCCGGAGCGACGGGACCACAGACAAGCGGCTGTGACATGTACAACTGAGCCAGTGCGATGTCAGGCGCTAAATGGTTGTTAAAGATCATCTGGCACCTCTTGGAGAGAGCAGGGTGAGGAGCTGCAGGAAAGTTTCTGTCTCCGCACGCAGAGCGTGTTCCCAGCAACAGATACGGTCGTGTAAAACGCGCTTGGACTCTGGGACAAGCACATTCCCTGTGGGGTTGCGAGTCCTGGGTCAAAGGACCCTCTCCTGCAGAGAACTGCCTGGAGCGTTGCATGTACAGGCTTGTTTCTTTTGTGGTTTAAAGCTATGTGGTCAAGCGTCCTGATGTAGGACAGGCTTTGAACAGCACAAGTGATTTTGGACAAAGTCCAAGCTCCTGCCCGACCTCCTTCACTCGCAGAAAGAGGCCCTTGGATTTCCTCTGGCTGGTAACTAAACCCGGCAGAATAGGCTGGAGAATTAGCTCTCATGAGAACATATTTTAAAGAGTGCCCCAAACTATTTAAGGACTTTGGAAATAGTTATCTATTGAGCTACACCTCTGAGTTCAGCCGCGCTTTCATTGTGATTTGTGTATTTGTTTGCTTTCCCCTTTCCTTGGAGCTACAGCGTACAATTACGTCCCGTGCCAGAACTGGCCGCATGCGGTGCCGCTTCGGTTTGTGTGGAGTTCACAGGGCTCCTTCCAGCCGGTGAAAGGAAGGGCACAGCGCTGCCTGGGATCCGATGCCGGAGTTTCAGAGCAGACTGGAGGACAGGGATGCTTGCGGCTGTGAAAACGTTTATGAATGGCGGGTGTAACGAAACGAGAACTTTCAGTGCCGTGAGAGAAAGTTTTACCTGGTTTTGCATGAAGGACTAAGGACTGGACTCCATAGGAGCTGTGTTAGTTCAGACCCTGGCTGCCTGCTGGGCCAGGCACACCGGGAGATCCGAGTCCTCGGAAGCACCCAGCTGGTCCGTTGCACTCAGCGCAGTTGCTGCTTGCTCACAGCCTGACTGACCGTGGCTCTCAGCTGGCTCCTGGGCTAAAACATCTAAAAACTAGGGGAATTTTGCCAGAATATCCAAAGTGTTGGCCTGAACTAGTAGTCCTTCCAGAAATACATATAAGAAATATTTCTTTAAAATGCTAGTGCTTGGTGCCTGGAGCGTGTCACAGGCTGTCGAGCGGGAGACAGAATCCCAACGCCATTTCCAGTGAAAAGCAGGCAGAGCCCGTGTTTGGGGAGGGCTGGCGGAGCGTATCGCTGCGTCTGTCCAGCATGCGCCTAACGATGCCGCCTCCACTTCTCTTTCAGTCCGACATGCAGAGCTGGGAAGAGCAAAGCCAAGGAGCCATCTACACAGTGGAGTACGCCTGCAGGTACGAGGGACCCCTCCAAGCAGGAGGGTTGTGTTCGCAGGCAGAGGTGGTGTGGTAGAAACAAAGCAGAAGGCGCCTGTGCTGCCCTGACGCCTCCCTGGTGTAAGCCAGGGGGAGGGCATAGCCGGGGTGGGGGTGTGAGGGTGTGAGGCAGTGCTCTCTGAACCGTTACCGTGAATCTCGGGGGGGGGGGCTTCACTTCGAGGCGCGTGCCAGCTCTTCCCCAGCTCTGTGCGCGGTGCGGAGCTGCCCGTCTCCTGCAGTAAATCCACCCACCAGCTAGCTAGTGTGCGAAGGTGCAATGCGCCCTGCAAACTTGAGGTTTCTCGTTAACAGTCCTCTCTGTCAGGGGGCGTGCGTGCTAAAACCACGATGCTTTTGGAAATACTAACCAGTCCTCCATCTCCTTCCGCCCCCCTCTTTTCTGCTTTCAGTGCCATAAAGAACATGACTGACAGCAGTGTGTACTTCAAGAGCATTGACAGTCTGCTCAAACACGCCATAGCCATGAAGGATCAGCTGAACGCCGCTCAGGGCCGCAGGTAGCGAGGGGATGGGACTCTGTGTGACCGTTCTGGCTGGCAGAGGGTCTGGCCATGTAATGCAGCCCACAAATACGCCACGCGGTTATCTCAGTAATATGATTCTAGACTATTATTTGAAAGAGCACGCTGCCTGCCTTCCAGTGATCTTCTGGCTTTGTTTACTGGGAGGCAAATAATCTTGTTTACAAAAGGTTAACTGGAAAATAATTTATTTCCTTATTTAAAAAGGGATGTTTGGTTGTGGAATACATTAAATCTGTGTCGTGTCAAAGGCATTTGGATTGAGGTGATGCTACTGAGATGGAGTAGGTGAGGGGCTGCGTTTGGTGCTGGTCTCTGTCATGTACCTGGCTCTTTTGGAGCAGAGTCCTGTAGAGATAATTGGTAGCAGAACGACAATGCATTTTTGTATGTTTGCAGTTGAACTGCAGCTACTAAAATATCTTCCAGCAGATTGTCTGAGTCTAGTGTGTTTGCCTCTCCTGAGAACCTCTCCTGAGGTGTTGGTATTGGAGTCTCACTGGGTGGGAGTGAGAAAATTCCCAAACGCCCATCCCTGATAAAACCACCAGAGCAAACAGAGACCCTCTGTCTCTGCAGAACGACTCTGCCTTAGACACTTCTGGTTCAGATTCCGTATTTTCCCAGTTGCCCACGTGGCAGAGTCACACTCTGTGCAGCCCAGAGCGTTTTTAGTGGTTTTCACAGTGGTGTGGCTGCAAAGATTGCTGTCTCCACGCCCACGGGGGCTGCTGAACGCTGCTCCGTCGTCTGCACAGCACACTGAAAAGTGTGCTTGTCTAAGCTGCTGTCCTGCTGTGAGGTTTTATTTGAGGGCGCCTCTGGTTCTTCACGTTCTTAAGGCTGCTGGTGACCTGCCTGCCCGCCCGCTGGACGTGACTGTCTCTTTGTTTTTACAGCACTGTTGCCCCACAATCCAAGAATCCTCCAGCCAGTTCCTGATTTCAGACAAGACTGGCCGTCCTCTGCTGCCTTCTCCAGCCCAGCTCTGTGTTCTCCAACCACGGGGAGGAGTGAGAAACCACCTGCTCGTGCTGTGAAGCTGCACAGAGGCCTCTGCCTTCCCCTCCGTTCCCAGGAATGAGGTGCTGCACCTCAGCAGGCAAATCCTACCACCGGGGCCAGGGCTGCCTTTGTGGGGTGCTTTGGGGAGCAGCTGTGTCCCTTTCCACAGCACTCTGCAAAAGGCAAAGGGGGCGATTCTGTCCTTTCCAGTCCTTTTCGATGGCAGACTGTTACGGGCTGTTTTTCTCTCTACCTCTTGGCCACAGAAATATCTCAGAAAAACTAGGTCTTGCTTTTCAGTGTTTTGTAGATGGCTGTGTAAAGACGTAATGTGGGCACACTTCAGCTTTGTTCGGGAGGCATTCTGCAAGGAGGGTTTTTCATGTGTGTGCCAGGGAGTTGCTGAATTTGGTTTTGGAGAGAACAATAATAAAAAGGAAAAACAAGAAAGTTCTGTCTCAGACCTTCCCCTGTTGCTCGCTCGGGCTGGGGGGTCTTGGAGCCTGCTGGCTCTGTGTGTTTCAAAGGGTACGGAGCGAAACAAAGACACGCAGAGTTGGGGCCTTTCAACTGAAAAAAAGAAACTGTCCTGATCTTCAAAAAAAAAAAAAAAATCAACAAAAAAAGGACTTTCTTCATTCTCTGTCAAGCAGTGGAAAGCAGAGCTGTATGCACAGCTTTGGAGGTCACTTTAAAAAGGATGCAACTCCAATGTTAATCTCTCCTGGAGCTGACAGTTCTGGTCTGCTGAAGAATTTGCCGAGGATGCGGGGATCAAAGCGGTGCTAAGGCTCAGTTTCCAAAGATGTTGTCTTGTGCTCAGGATAACAGGTGTCTTTCAGGATAATCGCACAGGAGGTGAGAGGGAATATGTTTGAATCCGTGGCCTCCCTGCACTCCCTGAAATGCTTTCCTGAAGGATACGGAATTGGGGAAGAACAGAGCGTGCTGCTGCTCTGGGCCTGGGCAGGGCTGGCAGAGTGCGGGGCTGCGAGTAACCATCGAGGTGTTCGTCAGCGCGGGGACAGAGAGCGCTAAACCTGCTCGTGTTTCACAGAAACAGCTGCTGCCTTTAGCACTTGCGCTCTCTGCCCTGCACGTAGCAGGGGACTGGCAGTGCCAATGCAAACCCCTTCCCGGACCTCAGCCTTGACCATCGGCACTCTCCTCCTGGTGGCACCCAGGTAGTTCCCAGAGAGGTCCCTCCGCCGCTGAGCGAAGCCAGGGCACCGGGGCTGCCCCAGCACGGCCGCTTTCCCTGCGAAGAGCTCTTCGGCGACCCTGCTTCGCAAGCTGTGCCCTGCTGAGTGGTGACCGAGCAGCAGGCTCTCTGCCACCCCGAACCCCTCCTCTGCAGCTTGCAGACTGCTCTGGTTCCATCTCACTTGTTGCTCCTCATTCATCTCCCGCGGTTTCTTACACCTGCCTGGCTGCACGCTGGGAGGAAGCCCTGCTGAGATGGTTGTATGAACCGTCTGGGTGTAGCGCCAGCTCCTGGGGATGGAGGAGGAAGGAAGGAGGCAGGGAGGTACAGGCAGCCCGAGAAATCAGCTGGGATCTGCTGGAGAAGGTCTGTTCGTGGACATGGTTGCTCGCTTCCTCTCACCCATGTGTTTCGCTTCCTTCGCCGCTGTTGGGGCGGCCATGGGGGTCCTGCATGGGTCGCTGCCAACCGCTGCCCTGCCAACGCAGTCCTTGGTGGTGGGGTGGCAAGTGCCAGCAGCATCGCGGGAGGGGCTGGGCACTCGGGGCAGGCGGCCGAGGGTTTTTGGCTTTGAGTGGAGGTGGCATCTTCTCAGTAAACGAAGCAGAGAGCGTCAGGCAGTGGCTGCACAGACCCCCAGGCGGGAGGGTGGAAAAGCAGCTGCCCCCACTGCTCTGGTGAGACGTGACCCTATATTAAGCTCTAAACAGAGATGCAGATCTCGGTCCTGGTGCCTGTAGCTCCCCTGGGACCAGACAGGGCGAAAAGGTCCCACTGCCGCTCACACCAGAGTCGAGTCCTTGCCCGAGGCTCCGGGTTTGCGTGACAGCACGTTCCTCATCTCCTGCGTGACGCCGTTCCAGGGTTTGCCCTGTGCCTGCAGCAGCCCTGACTCTGCCGACAGCGTCCTGTGCGTTCGGGGCAGGTTGTAGCTCTCCTTCTCGGAGCGAAGCCCGGGGCTGCCCGAGGAGGTGAGGTTACTGCTGGCCGGAGAGCCCAGCTGGGATTTGCGCTCCAGGAAAGGAGGGAAGGAAAATTCCCGGTGGATTTCAGGTCGGGACCCAGCCGCGTTCTTGTTGTTCAGATCGCTGGTGGAGGATTCGCCGTGCTGGGCAGAGTCGTTCTCGTACAGGGTGTGAGAGACCTCGGAGCGGCTGCGGCGCGAAACCTGGGAAGCCCGTACCAGGGCGTGCGTCACCGTGATGAGAAGAACGATGATGCCGGAGGAAAGGATACAGGCGCTGGCGATGCCGGCCTCCAGTTCAAACAGCAGCAGCATGTAGATGGCGAGAGCTGGAAGGAAAGGAGAGCCCAGAACATCTTGAGGAACCGGAAGGGCTAAAGCGATGCAGCTGACCTGCAAACAAGGCCAGAGGAGCTCTCCAGAGGGCTGGTCACCGAGAACAGAAAGTTCGCGCTACGGGAATGAGGTGGCAAAGCCATTTGCAAAACAAACCCGATGCTGAAGTAGAAACTCAGCAGCTCACAAGCGCTCAGCGACCAGTGTAGGGTGCACGGTCTGGGCTGCAAAACGCCCGGTCCCTGCTGGGAAATGAGCACTTGCCTGTTAGGTAGACTGAAACCCCGCAGCAGAACAAGCCGATGGCAGCGTGGCGAACCGTCCGGCTGTCCAGAAGGAACCAGTCTGCCCTGCAAAACAGGTGAGAAAAATACGGGTCTGTGTAGTGTGCTGGCCCTGGTCTCGGCACGGGAAAAACAGCGATGCTCTGAGCAACTGAAACACTGGTTTTGCATAGAGAAGAGGTTCAGAGCTGGGTCACAAGCCCGAGAGCCTCTGCTGAACTGGGGTTTCCCGCAGGCTGTGGGGTTGCGCAGCTCTGGGCTGCGTCGGTCCCACTCTGGAGCGGGAGATTTTGAGATCACTTGAAGTTTCCAGCTTTTCCTGCCCTGGTTGGAGCTGTGCTTCGGGAACCAGATGGGAGCCGTGGCTCAGGAGAGACATATGGTTGGAGGCTTTTTGCAGGTGATTTTCCCCCTGTTCGGCAAACCCTGAAGAGCAAGGAAGGAATGAAACTGAGGCGTGTCGAGCCCGTCTTACCGAAAGAATGACAAGTAAAGTGCTGGCGCCTTGAATTAAGCCAAGGCCGGGTTCACTCTTCACCCTTGGGATGGGATTTCTGTGCTCAGCTCAGATTGCAAGCCTTTTGTCTGGAGGGGGCTTGGTACTTGAATTGTGCTTAAAGCACGTGAAAAGACCAGTTCCTTTCCAGCAGGGCCATTGTTTCCCACCCAGCACCGACCCCTGCGCCTCCTGCGTGCTCGCCGCCGACAGCTCTGCTCGGGCATCTTCGGAGCCAGATGGACCTGGCAAACCTCAGCCCTCGCTGGGCTTCGGAGGCTGCTGTCACCAGCGGATGCCTCTGCTAATTGGGAAAGCGGGATGTGGTCGTTAGGGGATGCGGCGTAGTGTGGCAGACGGGTGCCAGGGTACGGAGGTACTTGTAGGTACAACTTGGGGGGTATGGGGCAGAAGGGGGTGTATTGGAAATGGGAGTGTTGGTGGGACTGTGATGCTGAGAAGCCACGAACAGTCCTGTGAAACAGCTAGGGGTGCACGAGGTGCTGCCGCCCACCTCCAAAAGTGCCGGGGAACCCGTTGGAAACGTGCCTGGGCTTGGAAGGACCAGCTCGAAGGGGCAGTGGCACAACCGCCCTTCTGCCTTGGTGTTGGTCCTCTGCGATGCCACCTCCTTCCACCCCGCGGGGGGAATTCGGCAGCTGAGGATGCTGTGTCCTGGCCCCCTCCCCTCCTCCCGGGCTTGTTGTAGCCCCTTGGCCGTTGCCATCCATGCGGGGAGCCTGCAACCGGGAGCTGTTAATAGACCCTGGACCCGCTCCCGGGGAAGAGCAGCCGCTTTGTTTTATTAATTACCTGAGTCTGGGGTGGGAGGGGGGGGCGGGGGGGGAGATTAGTGGGGAGGAGAAGGACTTTGTTTGGAGCTGGCTCAGACTATTGAGCGCAGCGCTGAGAAGCGGAGCGGTAATTCAGTGTGACAGCCCCAACGTGGGAAAGGTCCCTGGGACGTGAGCGGGTCCCCTAATGAAACCGGCGCCCGGTGGGGCCAGGCCAGCTCAGCCACCAGGAGACAGTGGCTAACGGCATCCCGCGTGGTGGGGGAGAGGGGCTGCGTCCTGCCGGCACCTCCAGCGGCACCCCTGTGTCCAGAGAACCCGCCCTTTTCTTCCCAGAGGTGAGTGTAACCTTCAGGTCGCAGTTGGGGAAACTGAGGCACGGCCAGACCAAGTGACCCGCTTGAGATCCCGGGCAGAGGGACGCCAACCCAGCGCTCCCAACCCTACCAGCGCCCCGTATCGCCCGCAGCAACGCCAAAAGCAGCCTCTCGCTTTGCCGGGGCTCTGAAGCAGAGCAGAGCAATCTCATTTAACATCAAATTGTTTGGGGAAAGTTTTCCCGCTCGGCGAGACGCACCAGCGGGGTCCACGGCCGCTCTGTCCTGCGAGCCCTTGAACTGCCGCTGGTGCACGGGCTGTTCTGCCCTTCCGTCTCTCCACCTGTGATTTTGCATCCGGCTGCCTGATTAGCGCTGCTCCTGTTTCCCACTCGGGATTTTCAAAGTTGAACCTCGCAACTTCGAAACTGAGCATCTGACAGCCCAAATCAATGCCAGACCTCAGACAAATCTACCGCCGATGGGGGAATTTTCCGCTCTTAACGGTTTTCCAGCAGAAACTCAGCTTTCCACAGAAAGCAAAGTTGGCTACAGGGACTTTGTGTTTTGCTGAAATATTTTGCTTCGTTAACGAGCGCACCGAGCGTCGGCCTCACTTGGAAGATGCCGAGAGGAGCCGGTGCCGCGTGCTGGAGTGCCTCCAGGCATCGTGCTCCACGCGGAGCAGGAGGCGCTGATGGGTTTGTCTAATTAGGGACAAAACAAACTCATGAAACATTATAATTTCCTTTAAATGAGTTTTGAGTTGCTTAAATCGGAGTGGTCCCAAAATGAGCCCGTGGGGACCATCTCATGAGCTACATGGAGGGACCTCCGTGTCCAGACCAGTTTCCACCAATGCCGTTTTAAATCTGACTGTTCCCAAGTTGTTTTTTGCCTTTTAACCCAGGAGCGGAGCTGGTGCTGGGCCGGGCCAGCGCGGCAGAGGAGCCACCAGCCCAGCCCGGCCCTCGGCGGGGGAAGGAGAGGGGAATCGCTTCAGAAACCGTTTTGCGAGTGTAAATGTGCTGGTAATGATTAAGTCGACACGTGTCTATGGTTAATGATCCCAGGCCTGCGGTCACTTCATGGCGCTGCCTGAGCGACCTCTGCAATCACCCCGGCAGTGACCCGAAGAGCCCGGCCCTCCCGCCCCAAAGGGGCGAATTGGGGGTGCTCCCGGGCATCGCGGCCTCGGCCCCCAACGGGGCTGGCAGGAGTGACCCCCTGTGCTCCTACAAGCCCGGGGAGGGACCCTCATGCACATAGTGGCTTTACGGAGGGATGTTATCAGGGAAGTGAAATGGTGTGTGCGAGTGCTGCCGGGTGGGGGGGCTGCTCCGAACTTGCTCTGAGTCCATACAGTCTCTAAGTCTCCCCAAATTAAGGGGCACATTTACAGCCCCGGGGGGTCCATCGCCCAGAGATAACGCTGTGTCCCGGGCCGGCACTGCGGAGGTGAATTTTGTGATATTCTTTGTTCACTCTCTGCAACTCCACTGTCGCAGGGACAGTGCCCGGGGGGGGCCTGGCAAAGGCTGGATCTTGGGGTGCGGGAGGGGGCGGCAGGGCTGCGCATGACCCCACACTGTGGGGACAGGTCCCAGGGCAGCGGCGCTACCCTGCACCCCTCACCCTCCTCGCACCCCTCATTCCCCAACCTGCACACCTCCAGCCCCCTCCCTCCCCTCCAGCCCCCTGCTGCCCCCCAGCTTCCCAGGACCCAGGACCCCTCTGAGCCTCCCCTGCGCCCCCGCAGCATCCCTGGGGCTCCAGAGCATCCCGGTACCCCCTGCGCCCCCAGTGCACCCCCAAGTCCTGGTGCCCCCCATGTCCCCCCTGCACCCCCAAGCCCTGGTGCCCAGGACCCCTCTGAGCCTTCCCTGCACCCCCACAGCATCCCTGGGGCTCCAGAGCATCCCGGTGCCCTCCCTAACCCTCCCAAGTCCCGGTGCCCCCCACGTCCCCCCTAAACCCCCAAGCCCTGGTGCCCCCCAGCTTCCCAGTGCCCAGGACCCCTCTGAGCCTCCCCTGTGCCCCCGCAGCATCCCTGGGGCTCCAGAGCATCCCGGTGCCCCCCCTAACCCTCCCAAGTCCCGGTGCCCCCCACGTCCCCCCCCCCCCCCCGCACCCCAAAGTCCCGGTGCCCCCCGCGGCTCTCACCGGTCGGGCCCGGGCTGCCCCCGGCACAGCTCGGTGCTGAAGTAGCCGTGGAGGAGGCAGAGGAGGAGGCAGCTCACGTTGAGCACCAGGCAGAGGGCGGCCAGCACCGCCGACACCGGCAGCAGCACGGCGGCCGCCGGCTCCGGCAGAGCCCCTCGACCGCCACCGCCACCGGGGCCGGTCCGCCCCGACGGCAACTGGAAGATGAGGCTGGAGGCGAGCAGGGCCATGGCGGCGGCCAGCGTGCCGAAGAGCAGCAGCACCGTCAGGGCCCGCTGCGGGTAGGCGGCGGGCATGGCGGGGCCGGTACCGGCACCGGGAACCGGGCGGAGGAGGAGGGGAGGGGGGCGGCACCGGGAAGGCACCGGGAATCGGGGAGGCGCCGGGGAGGCGCCGGACCGGCAGATCCGCTCCGCGCCCCAAAGTTGCGTGCGTTCCCCTCCCCGCCGCCGCGGGATCTGTTACCGGGAACCGGTACCGGGAGCGGGAAGCGGCCCCGGGCCGGGAGCGGCGCTCGGGGCGGCGGAGCTGCGGCCCCACCGGGTGTGCGCCGCCCTCCCTGCGCCGCTGCCCGGTCGGGGCGGGCCGGTCCTGCCCCCCGGGCCGGCCCCTCGCCGCGGGGGGCTGACACCGAGCGGCTCCCCCGGGGCCGGGACCCCCTCCCCGGCAGCGCAGGGCGGCTCCGCCCCGTGTCCTCCCCCCGACGGGGCCCCCGCAGCACGGCGGGGGGGGGGCTTGGAGGGAGCGGGGCAGGGGGGCTCCGAGGAGCCCGTCTGGGCTCGGGTGGAGGGACAGAGGGATGGGCGGGTGGACAGAGGGGCTGGCGGGTGGATGGAAGGACGGAGGGACGTGTGGATGGATGGACAGAGGGACGGGCAGGTGGATGGAAGGATGGAGGGATGGACAGATAGAAGGACAGAGGGACGGGAGGGTGGACGGACAGAGGGACAAGTGAATAGAGGGACAGAAGGATAAGCGGGATGGATGGACGGGGGGACGGGTGGATGGATGGACAGGGGGGTGGGCAGGTGCTGCAGCTGCTCCAAGCGGGACATCCCACCGCTCCCCTCAGCTCTCCCTGTTCCCAGGACCAGCCCCAGTTTTCCCGGTCCTGGGAAAATCCCAGGATCAGTCCCACCAACGTAGCCCTGGCCTTGGCGGGGAGCGAGTGGGGATGAGGGCGGTGGGAAGGGGAACACCACGGTGCCCTAATCCGGCTTCCCCCGCCCTGGGAGAGGCGCGTTTGGCCTCCCCCTGCGGTGGGAGCATCCTCGCCCCGTCAGGAGTGAGCACCCAAAATGTTCTCAGTCCCGCAAGGCTGAGAAAGGACCCGCGAGGCGCTGCCCGGCCGTCAGCCGCTGGCCCTTGGGGCCGGCATCAGTTTCCCGTGTCTTATAAATATCCTGGGAAGCAGAAGCGCCTTTTCCCCCGGGATCTGCCCTGCCAGCGAATCCCCCTTGGGAATCGGGGAGGATTCGAGGAGGATATAATTTAGGAAAATTCACCCTACAGGTCACCCGTTACCTTGGGAAAGACCCCGCGCTTTGGGGAGCAGTGGGGAAACTGAGGCAGAGTTTCCCCACTCAAACCCACACCCCCTCATCGCAGCAGTTTTCCCCTCTGGAAAAGGGGACATCGGGATGGGGCCTTTCTGTGCACGTCCCGGGCACCCCGCCAGTGCCGGGCCGGGGGAGCGGGTGCGTCGCTGACTCCTCCAGCCCGGTGTCATCAGCGCCTGGCCCGTGCCCAAGCCCGGCTGTGGGATCTGGACGGGGTGACCTTTCCGTCTGGCGGAGGAGCGCTGCCCGCCGCGGCGCTGCCGGCCTTCCCGTCCCGCGTGGGTGGTTCCTGCTGGCACCCTCCGCTCCGGCCGGAGCCGCGCGGGACAGGGGCTATTTTGAAAGCTGGTGTGTTGGCCTTGGCAGGCAGCGCGGGTTTGGCTGCCGGCTCGCTTCCAGTCCCGCTCACATTTTTGGCTGGGGGGGGACGGGACGGGGACGGGACATTGCTCCCCCAGCCCCGTGCCGCTGGCACATGGCCCAAAGTCCCCGAAGCAGCTCCCGGTGACGGTGTCTCTGTCCCTTCCCCGTGGCCGGGAGAGCGATGGGGCTCACTGGTGTCCCACAGTCTGCGTCACTCGGGGTGTGGAGCACTGCGGGGCTCAGCCCGGGGTACCCAGCAGCTCCGGCTCCCCAAAACCCTGGGATTTTGGGGCAGGAAGGGCCTCAAGAGGGAGCTCAAAGCTTTCAAGCTGCCGACACGGCGCTTGCGGGGAGCAGCCGGGCAGAGCCCAGTCTGGGCACCCCCAAACCCGGGGGGGAGGGTCCGGGGAGTCCCTGCGCCCAAAGAGGGGGTTCAGCTGCCACGACTGGCAGAGGCTCGGCCCGGCCAAGCCCCCGGGCAGCCTGAGGCGAAGGGGGGGGGGGGAGACGGGGCAGGGGCGTCCCAGGCTCTGGGCAGGCAAAGGGCCACCCCGCGTGTCTCCAGCCCCCGGCCCGGGGCAGGACGGGGCGTCTGGACGCGTCACATCGGACACCGTGGCTGCCGGGACACCGCTCTGCCGATGCTCTCGCGCTTCTGCTCTCCCTCCCAGCTCCTCTCCAGGATCAATTAAGATTATGAGCAGGGCTAATTAACAGTCTGCTAATTGCACTCTGAAGCCCTCTATAAATCATGAGCTGTAAAAGCAGCCCTAAGCAAGATGTCATGTCCTTTCTGCCAGCGCAGCCTGCGCCACGAGCCTCGTCCGGCGTCCCCGTCTCTCCGGCCCCTCTTCCCGACCCCCCCCAGGGGCTGGGACAGGATCCCTGGCATGGCCGGGGTGGAAGGACATGTCCCCACCGTGGGGCTTATTTCCAGCGAGCCCTTGATAACCCCCTTCCCACCTGCTGCCGGGGCGGCTCCGCTCACGGAACGGGAACTTGGGAATTGCATCAGTTCCCCCTCGCTGCTGTAAACACCGGTGCTCCCCGTGGGAGCCCTTCACCTCCCCGCCATGGCCGGAGGGAGAGGGACCCCCGGCATGGCCACCCCACCCCACCCCCCCCCCCCCTGACACACAGCATCCACCCGGGGGACGCCGGGCTGATTGTGGGCTCGGGGGAGCTGGAGCAGAGCGTGGTGGTCACGCTGCAGAGCGTGGTGGTCATGGTCACAGAGCGTGGTGGTCACGGTCACCCCTGCAGCTGCAGTGTGGCTTTGTCCCCTCCGAGGCAGAGGTGACACGAGGACAGGAGAGGAGCAGGGGCATAAATTGGGCGGTGCCTTCCCCAGGGGTGATTTTGGGGCCAAGTTTGGACCCGCACACGGAGCCAGGGCACATCAGCATTCCTCGAGCTCGGGTTCTGCTCTCCCCCCATGGGGAAAAGCACCTTCTCCATGCAGCAGCTCTGCGCCCTCCAGCCCAAACGCTGCGTCCCAGCGCCGCTGTGCTGTTCCCCAGCCTGTCCGTGGGTCTGTCCCCATGTGACATAGCAGCATCTGCCTCCCTTCGCTCTGCAAAGTCCGCTCTGGTCGTCTTCACAGCCTTCGAGACGCAGTATCCACAACCACCCGCACCCTCCGGCCCCCTCCTAAGATGCTCCGGTGCAGAGCCGTTTTCTGCCGCCTTCCCCAGGCTGGGAGTGGGGACAACCAGGACATCACGGCGCTGGATTGTCCCAGGTGTCACCGGCAGCCTCTCCCCCTGCTCCGTGCCGTTGAGGGGGGACGCAGCGGTGTTGGGGTTTGCAGCGAGCAGGCGTTGGGTTGCTTTTTTGCTGCAGCAGGTCGCCGGCAGCGCGCGAGCTGCGTGCGGAGGTTTCGCTCGGCGTCCCCAGCGCTTCCTCGCAGCCTCCCCCCGGGTTATGTCACTGTGGTTCAGCGGCCCCCGCGCAGAGGTTCCAGGGCCACTCGCTTGCAGGGTGGCCTCGCTCACGGCACAGGGATGGGCTGGGGGGCAGGAGCACGGGGTCCCGTCCCCCGTCCCCCCTCCCCCCCAGGGACAGGTCACTTCATTTATAAAAATAAAAGGTAAGAACAAGAGGGAGCAACTCGGAGGTTTGCTTTCGGCGCTGCAGACCAGTGGCGGGGGTTCGAGCTGATGAAGGAGGGTTTTTTGCTGTGGTTTTGCTGAGCCCTCGGTGACACTGGGGACTGGGGGACAGGCACCCCCCCAACCCTGTGGCCGAGGGGGACGGCAGTGCTGGGGGAGTCCCCTGAAACCAAGGGGGGAGGGGTGTGTCCCAGGGATCTGGCATGGGCCAAACCCAAAGACTGACCTTAAACCTGTGCCCAGGACCCCTCCACTCAGCCGGAGTCTGAGCCCCCCCCGGAGAGGGCACAGCATCCCCTGGGACCCCCCCCAAACTTCACTCCAACCTCCCAATTTCACACAAACTCACCCACGTCCTCCCCAGCCAAATCCAAGCCCCTCCCCCCCGGGTCCCCGCAGCCTCACCCCCATCTCAGCCCCCCAATTACCCCCCAGCATCACCTCCTTTTAACCCTCATTTACCCCCCAATTACACCCCATTCTCACCCCCCCCACAACTCCCCAGCTCACCCCCGGCCCCGCCCCTCCACCCCCGCCCCGCCCCTCTTCCCGGCAGAGGCGGGGCTATGCAAACCAAGCCCGCGACGTCCGCCAATGGCGAACGAGCCCGGCAGCGCTATGCAAATCTCCGTGCGGGGAGGCGGGGCTATGCAAATGTTGCCGGCGCGGCTCGGGCAGGCGGCGGGCAGCGCGCTGCTCCGGGGACGCGCACCGGTACCGGACCGGCACCGGCACCGGCACCGGACCGGGACCGGAGGGCGGCGGAGCCGCACCGGGGCCGGGCCGGCTCCGCCGCAGCGCCGGGCACCCGCGGCCGAGCCGGCGGGGAGTTGCCGAGGAGGAAGAGCCGGTGTCCAGGTGTGTGTCCCGGGTTGGGGAGGGGGGATAGTCCCGGGAGCACCGGGGCACGGCCACGCTCCGGTGTCGCCGGTACCCGGGGGGGAGGGGGGCAGTGGCGGCCGCACACCCCCAGGCCCAGCCCGTCTGCCCTGACGGGGCTCCCTTCCGCGGCGTGGCGGCCCCCAGCATCCAGCCGGCCGCCCCGTCGGGGCGCACGGGCAGGGGGAGCGCTGCCGGGCCCGGGAGGTGCCGGTGCGGCCGGGCCGGCGCCCCGCGGGCTGCCCTGGGCACGGCAGAGCCCCGTCCCCCGCCCCGCCGTCTAGGGATGGCGGGCTATAAAAAGCCTGTGGTTTGCGCCGCGCTCGGGGCGGTTATTTTTACTCGTGTCTGTGCAGGGAGGAACGCCCGGGTTTAACCCAAAAGTGCAGCCTGGATGGCAGCCGCCCTGCCCCGGCCCCGCCACCCGCCTCCCCGCCACCCCCGGCCCCGACGAGGCCTTTGGGCGCTGAGGCTGAGCCCACCAGGGAGAGGGGAAACTGAGGCACAGCATCGCAGGGCTGTTGGTTCGATGTGGAGTAAGTTGTAATGCTGCCAGTAACACAGCGCCCAGGACGCTCCGAAGCAGGGCCAGGGCCTGATGGCACCATAACTTCACTGGGGTGTCACACCGGTCCGGCAGTTCATAGCACACACTGAATTGCAGCCCTTACCGCTCCTGGGTGGGGATGTGACCCATCCATGGCTCTTGCGATCGCGTGGCATCTCCAGCATGTCCCAGCTCCCATCAGGGTCCCTCCATCACCCATCCCCGCAGGGAGAATGAGGTGGATCCTATGCCGGATCCTCCTGCCCGCTGCAGCCGATTGCCAGTGAGTCCCCGTCCCCGGGGCTTTAGTCTTTTAATGAGAGAAAGTTTCCCAGAGCCGCTGGCTCTGGAGATGGGGATTTGCAGGTAATGAATTAACGTGGCAGCTGGTGGGGGAGCTGGAAGGCAGGGACCCGCGCCGGGGAGACGCTGGGCTGTGCCCCCTCACTCCACGCGCACGCCTTGGGGCATCGGGTATCGGTTGGGAAGGGAGCGTGGGCGACCCGGCCGGGGAGCCGGATCCTGGCCCTTTTCCACGTCGCCGGCTGCCAGCTGGACACGTCACACGTGGGGGATGTGTGGGGGAGACCTGTGCAGCTCGGGGACGGGGGGGGATTTGGGGTGTAGATGCAAGCCCCAGGTTTCGTTTAGGATGTCAAACATTCCCACTCGCCTCCGAGCCCGGAGCAATGATGATACCCCGGTGCTGAGACCCAGCCGGTGCAGCAGTGGGGAAGGAAACTTTGGGAAACTTTGCGGAGTGCGAGGGGACGGGGATTCCTGCGGACACCCGGGAGAAGCATCCTGTCAGCTAGGGGGTCGGAGAGCCTGGTATGCCACGCTGCCGTGGGGCTGCCCAGAAGGATCAGGGGGGAATTAATGTATTTAAGACCCTTGGATTTCCCTCCTCCTCACAAGAATTACAGTGGGATTGTCAGGAGCAAACCGGGTTTGTAAGCGGTGCAGCCCTAAGGCCACGGGGATGGGCTGAGGGCAGCAGTCAGCAACTTCTGGCTGCCCCCAGTAAACCCTCCAGCAGCAAACGAGCATCATTTCCCGTATTAATGCCCAGCTGCAGCTTGGGGCGGCCCAGCCCCACGGGAACCGCGTGTTTCTTCCCTTGGCTGCTGCCAGCGGCATTGCCGACACAGAGCAAAAAAGGTGGTCTGAGCCTCAGAGGGGGTCCGTGTGTCCATCCGTCTTCCCAAGGGAAAGAGCCGCCTCATTTTTCAGGGATGTTTCAATCCTCCCTCCTTCCACACAGTCATTTGGGAACCGAAAAGCCTCCGCCCATCGCCACGCTTCGCCCGTCGGCACCGGGCCACGGCAGTGCCGGGTGCCGGTGGGACTTTCGGTCTGTGTCACCCCCGGTGGGATGGAGCGAGGGCTGGATGGTGGCCGGGTGCCCTCGAGCCCAGCCCAAGCCTGGATCTGGCTCTGGGGGGGCACAGGGCAGCACCGCGGCCGGGCCCCGTGCTGGGGGGTGGTGGATAGATTAATTATAATTCCCCCAGGGACTTAGCTGGGTGCTGGGGTGGCGCTTGTGAGATGGGGGAAGGCGGTTAGTGGAGGCAGCCCCCTTGTCCCCAGCACCCCGAGGTGCCCGCAGTGCCCCGGTGGTCCCCAAGCCCCCGCAGCATCCCATCCCCGCCAGGCTCTCCTTTCCCAGGAGGCTCCTCCTGCCTTCCCCACTCCCCTTCCCACACTGCCCGCCCGGCTCTGGTTTATACTGGTTAGTTGTTTAAACAACCTATAAAAAGCAGAAAGCCCCCGGCAGAAACCCCGGGAAACTTTTTTTCCCCGCGCCGGGCTCGGGATGCTGCTCGCACCGCGAGGCCCCCGCGCTGCCCTTCCCCGGGGACCGGTGAGAGCCAGGGCCACGTCCCCAGCCGGGAGCAGGGCAGCACCGGCCAGGGATGGATGTGGCCCACGGTGGTCCCAGTGCCACGTGTCCATCCATGACGGGTGGTCCTTAAAGCCCCATTTCAAGCCCGCTGCCCTCCCAACCCCAGCGAGGCAGCGTCTGGCCTTGTGGTCCCCCCCACCTCGGGATTTCACTTTTCCTGGCTCAGATTTTCCCCTCCCAGCCAAGCTTGCTTCTTCCTGTAAAAAAAAAAAAAAAAAAAGGGATGCAAACCCTTTTTTCTCCCAATATTTTTCTCCAACAAAACACTTTTTGGAAGCTCCCAAATGCCAGCAGCGGGTACTTGCTGGCTGCTTTCTCCCCGCCCCCCACCTCCCCATTTCTACCCAGCCACCCTCAGCGTTCAGATTTGCAACAAAATCCCCATAAATTGGTGAAAAGTGCCTTTTCCCCCAATTTCTGCGTCGCTGCTGCTTTGTCCCATGAGGATGAGCGGCAGAACCTGCTCTGGGGTCCAAGCACTCCCCTAATAACCCCCCCCCGCTTTGACTTTAGGATAAACTTGGGGGATTTAATATTTCTGGAATCACTCAGGGACGGAGAAGGTGTCAAAGGAAGTGCTGGGACCCCCCCGGTACCACTCCCAGCATCCCGCACCGCGCCAGGGCTGCGGCACACGGAAAAACATGACGCTCTCAAGGGGTTCGCTTCGTCTCAGCGCGCTAATTAGGAGCCGGGATAGGAAGTTTACACGCTCCGGCGTGATGCAAATGACCCCTAAAGATGTACAGGATCCGGGGAGTTAATTATAAACCTCGTTGCAGCCCGGGGGTCGGGGGGACAGCTTGCTGCGGGTGCTGGCGGAGGGACGGTGGGGATGAGGGGCTGCGCCTCGGCGTGGAAGCGAGCCCGGTGCGTGCGAGCGAGCAGAGAGCCCGGGCTAAAGATAAGCGCGCGTGGGAGGGAGAGGAGGCCGGCGGGATGCCAGGCGGTGCAGGAGCCTCTGCCCGGCGCGGGCAGGGGAACGCGTCTCCTCTCTGAAAGGTTTCGAGGGCTCGAGAGCTTCGCTTGCGCTGGGTTTTGTTCGCCTCGTTTGTAACGAGGATGCTGAAGGGTGCTTCATCCCCGCAGCTGGGCCACGGCATGAGTTCCCATCGCGGCCGCGCCAACAAGGAGCCCTTTGTGTGGGGCGGGACCTCGCAGAGACCAACGCAATTAGGGGTTGTGGGGTTTCCCTGGGGCCAGCACCCCAACCCTGTTCCCTCCTGCTCGGGGGTCCCCCGCCGTGACCCCTGGCTGCCTGACGGCTCCTGACGGGAACCACGCTGCTCCCTCCCTGCTGTCCCCGAGCCCGGAGGGATGCCGCCTCGACGGACCGCGGGATGGAGGTGGTGACGCCGGGCAGAGCCGCCCTGTTATGCCCGTCACCGCTGGCAGCGATAATCGCCTGAAGCCGTAATGCTTCTTATCGCCTTATCGCCCGGCGCAGCAATTAAAATCTGGAGTTTAAGCCCCCCCTCCCCTCCCAGCCCTTAATACCTGCCCGGGGGGAACCGAGCGCCGGCGCCCTGCCGCACTGCGGTGGCCGAGGCACCGGGACCCGTGGAGGCAGAGAGCCGAAACGCCTTGTACCCCGCTCCCGGAGAGCATCCCTCGCCCGCCCCACGGCCGGGCCGAGCCCTGCGCCCATCCTGCAAGAGCCCGGCACGTGGCACGGTGCTGGTGGCAGCGGTGGCCCGGCCGGGGCTGCGCATGTCCCCGCAGGTCCCACGTGGCCACGGTGGCCGAGCGGCCGAGGCGATGCCCCAGGAGGAGCGGAGCCGTAATGAGTTGCTCGGGGAGGCGGCTGATGAAACCGCCCCGCGTGTTGCATGAGGCCTCAAGATGGTTTTCCCTGGTAAGGGAATGAGCCGCCCCGCGCCCAGCCCAGCTCACAGGGAGTGTGCCATGGGTCCGGCCACATCAGGTCCCCAGCTCCTCTGGCTCCATGGCACTCCCGCTGCTGCTTCCTCTTCCCTCCCACCCCCACCTGCTGGTACCCCCCTCTGGGACCCCCACAGCATTGCTCCCTGGGTGCTGGGACCCTCCGCAGCATCGCCCTGTGGGTGCTGGTACCCTCCTGGACCCCCGCAGCATCGCCCTGTGGATGCTGGTACCCTCCTGGGCCCCCCGCAGCATCGCCGTGTAGGTGCTGGTACCCTCCTGCATCCCCTGCAGCATCACCCTGTGGGATCTGGTATCCCCCTGGACCCCCTGCAGCATTGCCCCATGGGTGCTAGTACCCCACTGGGCACCCCACAGCATCACCTTTTGGGTGCTGGTACCCCCCTGAACCCCTCGTAGCATCTCCCTCTGGGTTCCAGTACCCTCCTGGACCGCCCGCAGCATTGCCCCGTGGGTGCCGGTATCCCCCTGGGGCTGCCACAGCATCACCCCATGGATGCCGGTACCCTCCTGGACCCCCCAGAGCATTGCCCTGGGGGTGCTGGTACCACTGGGCCCCGCTCCCGGAGCACCCTGCCTGGGCACATGCAGCTGCCTTGGGGGCTCAGAGCCGTGCTGGGACCCGGGGGTGGCTGCTGTCCCCTGTCCCCTGCCCTGGAGCAGCATGCAGGGGGGGATGCAACCCAGCATCAGGGCAGGCTGGGGCCAGGGATGGGTTTGTCCCAGTGTAGAGACCATCTCCCAGTGCATTTCCCACACAGCTAGAAACTGGGGTGCTGGAGCAGGGCATCGGGGTGCCACAGCATGCAAGGAGCTGGGGGTGCTGGCCGCAGCCCAGGGGGGACAGCGTTTTGTGTCCCCACTGAAGATAGGGGGACACGTCCTTCCGTCCCCAGCACGCTGGGGCTGTTAAAAACGCCCCGGGGTGAGGCTCGGGGGGAGGGGATACGGGTCTCACAGCGAGAAAACATCCCCTGACCCAAACGGGGCAAACCCAGCTGCGAGCCGGAGCCCCCCCGGCACCAGCTCCTCTTTCTGCACCCCAAATTAAAGATCGTGGGATGGCGATGGGCCGGTGAGAGCTGACACACACACCCCCTGGGGTGGCCCCGGCTGTATAGCCGGGAATGCCGCAGCCCGATGCCGTGCCGCAGGTGTCCGCGCCGGGAGGGCAGGAGCAGCCCTGGCCCCGCGTGGGCAGCAGAAATCGTTGGGAAAACCTCTGCCTTTTCACCAGGGAATCGTTGGCTTTTTCCGGGGGGTGGGGGTGGTGGTGTGAGAAGGGGGCTGGGGTGGTCTTGGCACCCCCCCGTACCTTGGTGTCGTGCGTGGGCCCCGGGACACAGGGTGGCAGTGGGGCCGTGGGAACGGCAGCGCAATTTCCTTCCATAAATTAAAATTAGTTTTGATCGGCTAAATATAGCAGCTGAGCAAGATGGTAAATGGCAACGTGCTTGAGAGGGGGAAGCGGGACAAACCGGGGCATCGAGGGAGCAAAGGGCTGGCCGCTCCCCAACCTGCACCCCCGGGGTGCATCCCTGCCATGGGGGGGCTGCTGGCCGGGCTCGGGGGGCTCTCGGGGTGCCTGCTGTCCCCGGGGAGCCACAGCACAGAGCTGCCAGCTCCGCCGGCTTCCCAGCTCGGCTCTTGCCCCGTGGCTGTGTCGTGGGGACAACAGGGACCGAGCTGGGCCAGGTTTGCACCCAAACTGGGGGGGAGAGGCTGGGTGCGAGGGTCCCATTGGGAGCGTCTTGATGCCACCCGTGGCTCTGCACCGGGCGGCGGTGGCACCGGAGCATCCCAGAGGGGTTTGGGGGTAATCCAAGAGGAGCAAGAATCGGGTCCCTGTGGCGGCAGGGGGATGTCACAGGGGGTGGCACAGCCCGCTGCTGGGCTGCGGTGGGTGCTGGCACCCTATAAGCAGGGGTGTGATGCGGGGGTCCCCCGACCCCTCGTCCTTCCCGGCACCGGCTCACGTGGCCCAAAGAGGTGGGTGGTTTCGCTTTGCTGTCTCCTCGTACAGCCACTTCCTGACCTGCGAATGGCGGAGGTCAAATTTAGTCTGTTCGCTTTAGCAAAAAAAAAAAAAAAAATTAAAAAAAAAAAAAAAGAAATAACCTCGTACCTAAAAACAGCCCTTTTGTTTTATGGACCCTCCCCGCAGCCAGCCCGGCCTCCCTTATAACCGCCCTCCCCGGCCGACGGACCCGCTGGTGAACAGCATCAGTGCGCGGGGCAGGGTCGGAGCAGCCCCCGCGGCGTTGGGCAGGCGCTCGGGAATGCAAAGGCCGATCCCGTGTTCCCGGCGAGGGACGTGGCATCGCGGCACCGCGGCTTTCCGGCCGGCACACGCAGGTGCTCAGGTCGCCGGGGCCGGGGTGGGGGCGATGGGGCCGGCGTGGTGGAACTGGCTGGACAGACCTAAGGGGATTCATCCCCCCCCCCCGCTACAGCAGAATTTCCCAATATTTTTTTTTTTTTCCATTTTTCAGTTTGCTGACAAAAAAATGCCGAAACTTCCTCTGAAAACTTCTTTTTTTTCAGCAAAACTTATTTTTTGCGGGGCCGCAGGGGTGAGGACGTTCACGCGTTGCTGGGGCGGACGCTCACCCGGGCTGCTGGGGCTCAGGGGCTTCTCCCTCTCTTCCAGCCCCCCCTCGAGTGTAGGAAGCGAAAATGGGCCGGAAAAAAATACAGATCAGCCGAATACTGGATCAGCGGAACCGGCAGGTAGGAGCCGCTTGGGGACAAGGTGGGGACAAGGGGGACGGGGAGCCACAAGGCTGAGGAGGGAGGCAAATTCTCTGGATTCATCAGATGCTCTGGAGCTGGAGGGAGTTTGGGGATGCAGGGGGAGGGTTTCGGGCCATACCGAGGGGTCCTGAGTGCAGCATCCCATCCCCTTCCCTGCTCTGCAGGTGACCTTCACCAAGCGGAAATTCGGGCTGATGAAGAAGGCGTACGAGCTGAGCGTCCTGTGCGACTGCGAGATCGCCCTCATCATCTTCAACAGCACCAACCGCCTCTTCCAGTACGCCAGCACCGACATGGACAAGGTGCTGCTCAAGTACACGGAGTACAGCGAACCCCACGAGAGCCGCACCAACTCCGACATCCTCGAGGTAGCGGCGGGGGGCGGCCGGGGGTGGGGGGGCCGGGGGCGGGCGCAGGACCCCGCTCACCGCCCCGCTCCCCGCAGACGCTGAAGCGCAAAGGGCTGGGGCTGGAGAGCCACGAGCTGGAGCTGGACGAGGGGCCGGATCCTGCGGAGAAGGCGCGAAGGCTGAGCGAGGGCATGGACCTGTCGGTGGCACGGCCCAGGTTTTACGTGAGTCGCTGCGGCCCCGCGACACGGTGGGGGGGGTGAGGGTCCCCGAGGGTCCCCATCCCCTCCCTTGTCCCTCACCTCCGCTTTTCCCGGCAGAGCCCGGTGCCGCTGCCCGAGGCAGCCTACGGCAGCTCCCCGCCGGCCGCCGACGGATCCCTGGGCAGTGCCAGCGGCTCCCCGCAGGGCCAAGGACGCCCACCCCCCTTCAAGCCGGCAGCGCCGAAGCCACCGGGACGCTCACCGGGGCCGCTGCCCCCAGGTAGGCTCATACCCTTCGCTCGGAGATGCCGCGGGGGGAGAAGGTCCCTGTGACGGGCACCACATCCCCATCACCCCGCGGGGATTTTCCCAGCCGGGCGCCGCATGCAAAGCTCCTCTCGCAGCATCTCCCGGGGACTTGCCGGGAGCGGGTGCGTGGGCAGGTAGCGGCGCTGCAGCTGTGGCTACACCGTCCCCTGCCTCCCTCCAGCTGCTTCCTGCGCCCCGCCGGCACCCGGCACCCGGCTGGCCCCGGCACCCTGGGGACCCCGCGCCCACAGCTCCCTCCCGCGCGGCACGGCTCGGAGCTGGGCACCTGCCCGGCAGGATGGCACCAGCTGGGGACGGTGACGGGGACATGGGTGCCTCCGGGGCCACGCAGCAGAAAAGCGGCCAGATGCTGTGGCTTCACCAGTTGGAAACCCCCTGGGTGGGTGGGAGGTGGTACGGGGGCAGCCGGGCGATATTCCCAGTGCAGGACGCGGGCTTGCAGCATCCCTGTGTCCCTGGATGGGGACAGCGTGGTGGCCCCGGGCACAGCGGATGTCCCCATAGGAGGTGCCGGCCGCTCTGCGGGGAGCTGGGGCGAGGGCGCTGCCCGCGGCAGGGTCTGGCCAGGGAGGTTTGCAGCCTGCTGGCCCCACAGACGGATCTGGCCACCGCCTTCGGCGCACCGTTTCCGCTCGCAGCATGCGGCCGCAGCGGGCCGGGGGCGGCCGCCGCAGCCCAGGTGCACCGACGGCCTCGTGCAGGAAGTGGGTTTTGCCGGAGCGCGGCACCGTGCATGCACGCACGGCCGCCCGCAGCGGCGAGGGCACCGGGGCCACCAGCCGCAGCCATGGGGATCCACCCCGAGAACCGGAGCCACCGGGATCCCGCATCCCTCGGGGCCGCCCTCTGCATCCTCCTGTCCCTCTGTCCGTCCAGGTATCGGCTACCCCCTCTTCCCCACCGGCAGCCTGAACCGAGCCCTGGCCACCAAGACGCCTCCACCGCTGTACCTGGGGGCAGAGGGTCGGCGCGGCGAAGCCCACGGCAGCTTGGCCAGTGGCCGGAGCGGTGGCAGCGCGGCGGTGAGTGCCGGGGGGGGGGGACGCACACCAGCTCTGTGGTACCTGCTGCCTGGGCTGGCATGTGGGGACAGCATCACTGGGGCCCCAACGTGGCCCCATCGCTGAGATGTGTCTCCTGCGTGCAAGACAACCCCCCCCCCAAATCCATAGCCCCCCAGGATGGGTTGGCTCTTTCTCCCTGGGATGCCTCTGGTGCCCAGGGAGGGGGCTGGGACCCCCTGGCCATGGGGTTCCCCTGGGGGTCGGTGCCAGCAGGATGCTCGGTGGCCTTGGGCACCCTCTTTCCAGCAGTGACACCGCAGGAGGGGGCAGCAGGGCAGGCGGTGAGGGGTTCCCCCCCCCCTCGGCTCACTGCAGCCAGGCATGTCCCAGCAAGTCACTGTGCCCAGTGTCCCCGGGGGCCACGCGGATGTCCTCCTCCCAAAATTCAGCGAGGAGCTCCTCCGGTCCGCTCCCACCTCCTCTTCCTCAGCCCAACACTGGGGCTTTGCTGGGGGGCACGGGAAGGGGCTGGGGGGGAGGACACTGCATCATGACCCCCCCCCAGGGGGTTGGCAGCATGAAGCCTGATGGGGGGGTACCCCGATTTCCCACAGCGGCCGCTGTACCCCGCTCTGCAGACCCTGAGCCCCGTGCTCGCCCCGGGGAGCACCGGTGTCCCGAGCCACAGCCTCTCCGGCTTCCCCTTCCTCGCCCCGGCCCAAACGGGTAAGTCCTGGACCCTCAGCCCTGGGACAGCCTGACATCCCCCCCCAAACCCAGCTGTGCCCCCCCCCCCCCAGCTCCTGCTCACTCTTGGCCTCCTGCTCGGCAGAGTTCGGGGCTAGCGAGACCCCGCCGCCCCCCGGCTTCCTGCAGCCCGGCCCCACGGCGTGGCAGCACCCACGGGACATGGCAGCGCTGGGGTAAGCATGGGGGGGGGGGCAGCTGTGGGGTGGGGGACGGGACCGGGGGCAGCGCAGGGTGGGGGTGAGCCTGTTTGTGGGGAGCTGCTGCGCCCATGGGTGACACCTCCCAGCCCAGGGTGCAACCGGCACCCAAGGTGTGCTGTTCCCCCCCACCCTGCTGGGGTCTGTCCAGCTTCACCCCAAAACTGGGGCACAGGGGGTCACCCAAGGAATTCCCCCCACCCACCGCTGTTGGCAGAACCTATTTCCAACCGGATTTCCCCAGGAGACCTGGTCCCCATGTCCCCCCAGTCACACACCAGGCTCTCAGCAGCTGGGTGGGCAGCTGCCCAGTGCTGGTACATGAAGTGAGTTTGCGGGGTCTCAACCCCTATAAGTTGGGAGAGGGGGGGTGATTTTGGCCTCTCCCCACCCAGCTCATCTCAGCGGGGGATGCAGGGAGACCTGGCCTCACTCCTCCTCCCCTCTTACCCCAGGGTCAGCAGCCGGATCGTCCCCACCGAAGACCCCCCCGCGGCCCCCGGCACCTCCCCGCAGCACCAAGCCATCAGCATCAAATCGGAGCGGGTCTCCCCGGGGCTGGGCTGTCCTTCGGGCACCCCCCAGCCCCCCCTGGCCAGCCTGGCCTCCCTGAGCGAAGCCTCCCGAGGCCCTGCAGACCTCCAGCCGCGGGATGACTACGCCAAGGGGTACCCCTACCCCCTGGGCCCCCCCCGGCCGCTGGCAGAGGAGCAGCGGGCCCCCGGCCCCGCACGACGGGCGCAGGCCATGGACGCTTGGCAGAGATAGCGAGGCCGATGGGGTGCAGGGGAGGGGGGAGCCAAGCCTGGGGGAGCAGCCCCTCGCTTCATCCCCATCCCCGGACCCCCGGGAAGCCCCCCGTGCCCTTTGCAATGCTGTCGCGGGGGGGTGGGGGGGGAGGAGGTCAGCGGTGCCGCAGGGCTCCCCCCGGGGTCCCGCTCCCCCACCCCGAAGCCGCAGCTCCCGGCAAACCCCTTCCCCACCCCGATGCCCCCCACATGATCTCAGCCCCCCCCTCCCTGCAGCTCTGCCCCCTTCCTCCCCCAGCCCCCTGCGAGGCCGGGACCCCACGGGCGGGGAGCGCTGCTCCGGTCCCCTGTCCGGTGCAGGACACGGTACATCTGTACATCCCCGTCCGTCCGTCCGTCCCTGCGCCAGCGTGTCCCCAGCGAGTGGGAGTGCCTGAGAAGTGCCACGGGGTGGCAGCAGGACTGAGAGCACCGGCAGCGGGTCCAACCCTGCACACCCCCGGCCCAATCCTGCACCCGGCCAGGGGGGAGAAGGGGGGCTGCAGCGGGAGGGGGCGGGGGGGGGCAGCAGCAGCGGGGGGGGGGGGGGGGCGGAGGGTGCTGCTCCCCCCGCCCAGGGGCTCTTTTCTATTTATTATTTTCTCACCAATAAAGAACTGGGGGTGTTGGGGTGTGTGGTGTGAGCTTCTCGGCGTGGGGCAGCACTGCTCGGGGTGGCTAACGAGGTGGCAGGTCGTTAATGGCCCCAAGGGGAGAAGTGTCCCATGCCCTGACCCCCCCTTCGGCTCAGCGTCGCTGTCCCCCCCGTGTCCCCCAGGCTCAGAGCCGCCTCGCCGGGGTCACCGACCAGTGAGGCGGGTGACAGGCATGTCACCCCCAGCTCTGGCCAGGTCCCTGGGGTCCAGCCGTGCTGCTCCCACCCCTCGGCTCCCCGGGGACCCCCAAAAAGCTGCTCATAAGGTTTCAGCACTGCAGCCTGGCGCTGGGAGCGAGCGGGAGGAGGAAAAACCCCGTCCGTGCCCTTAAGATCGGCATCAGTGGGGGCAAGTAGGGGGTTAAGGGGGGTGGGTGGGGGCAGGACACACACCTGAGCTGTGTCTCTTATAACTCAGGGCTGGGCGAGCATCCCCCGGGGCTTGTGGTGTGCTGGCCACAGCCACACTGCTGGGGGGGGACACGACGACCAGGGTTTGGCAGTGCCCACCGTCCTCTGGTTTTAGGGGGGGGTCCCCACAGCCCTGCCTGGGCACCCACAGGTTGGGATCGGGGGGAGGATGGGGGTCTCTCCTTACCGGCCGCTTGCCGGCGCTGGGCTCGGCCCCTTCCCGCGGGGGGATTACCGGTGGCCGAGCCCCGAGATTAAAACACGGGCGGGAGGTTAATCCTGGGAAGAGTTTGCCCCGTTTAATAGAGTCCGGCGAGCGACATAAATACCAGCCAGGATTAGGGGCTGTACAGAGCCCCGACAGCCCAGGGCTGGATCCGGCCTCGGCCCAGGTCCCGTCGCCGCCCCCCCCGGCCGACGGGTCCCCTCCCGGGCCACCCCCGGGGCTGGGAAGGGGCTTCTGCGAGCGAGGAGGAGGCGAGAGAGCCGGGGAAAGCGTGGGGGCTGGGGTAAGAGACACTGATTGAATAGCAATGACTGCATGATTTATGGTTTGCATTATTGCCTGGCTCATTTGAATATATGCTAATAAGGCTTTTCTCCTCGTTTTGTTTGTAAGATTTAGGTTTGCTATGGCAACCCGCTGGCATGGAAGGAGCGCCAGGAAATGTCAGGGCGAGGTGAGCCCCGGGGAGGGGCTGGGGCTGCTGGGGAGACCCGCCGCATCCCACCGCGGGGACGCGGGAAGGGCCGGTGGGAGCCGGAGGGCAGCGGCGGGAGGAGACCCGGGAGCCGACCGGAGCCACGCATCCCCCCGGCTGCCTGCAGGTCCAGTAACGCCCCGTTGCGACAGGTCCTAAACTGGGGTGGGGAGTGCCCTGGGGTGCCCCCAGCCCCGCTTTGGTCTTGTAGGGAGGCCCCTCTCACCCTCTGCCCCCCAACCTCGTGCCCCTGACTAGCCACCGTGCGTCCCCCCAGCATGACGGAGATGGTGGGACACCGCTTTACCCAAAGGTGGCACCCAGGGACCCCCAGCTTTGTTGGGAGGGACAGTGCTTGGGATAGCACTGGGAAGACACAGAGCATCTGCGTTCGCTCTGTGTTCCCCCACCCGTCTATCCTACAAGGTCCTGGTCCACAGCAGAGGGGTCTGGACCATCTCCCAACCCCTGTGGCTCCATGTCCCCTTCCCAGCTGGCCGGAGAGCTGCCCCAGTAAAGCCCAGTTACCTGCAGGCCCAGTATGGCGGGGGGCTGCGCTGCTCCGGGAGGGAGCTGAGCTCCGGTGCTCGAAGCTGTGGAGCCGATGGGGCTTTGTCTCCCACCCGATGCCGGTACCTCTCCCTCTGCAGGGGGCGGGGGGAACGCTCTGTCGGGGCTCTGCTCCCCGATTTGGGGGGCTGTGGACATTGCAGTCATGGTGCTCCCTTGCTGGGGAAGAGGCAGCCCGGTTGACGTGGGGGGGCCCATCCCCTCCCCAGAGCAGTGGGGGAGCAGCCCCGTGTCGTTGGATCCCAGCGCGGGGGGGGGGGGGGGGGAGGAGTGGGCTGAAGTCTCCGTGTCCCTCAGGGTCGTGGTGCTACCGGGGGGATGTCCCGCGTGGGGATGGGGTCCCCCCGTTGCCCTCGCCCAGACGGCTCTGTCCCCGCCGGGAGAGCACCGGGGCTGCGGGAGCCGGGGGAGGTGCGGCCCCTCGGAGCTCCACGGCCACGCGTGACGGCGGGGCAGGGCCGGGGCGGCTCCGGGCTGTCGCGGTGGCCCCGGGGCTCAGCCGGACCTGGGCCCTGCGTGTCCCTGCAGCGACCCGACGGGACGGGCGGCTCTGTCCAACCGGGGGCCGATCTCCCCTCCCGCGCTACCTGGGGCCGTTTCACGCCTTATAGCGGGGTGGCAACGAGCCCCGGGCCGGGGGCGAGCGAGCGCGGCCCCGGCCCCGAGGGGACGGGGTGCCCGGCCCCTCCTCGCCTCTCCGCCGCAGCAAACCGGGGCCGAGCCGGGCACCGGGGGCTGCCTCCCCCCCTCCTCCCCCGGTGTATCCTCCCCCAAACACCCACTTTGTTGTTTTGCAAAAGCCCTGAAATATTCATGGCGCTGCGCCGAGCGCCTCTTAATGAATTTTTGATCAAAACGTTATCAGGGAGCCAAAATACGCCGCACCCCCCCACAACCCCACCCCCCCACACACCTTCGCGGGGGGTGACCGGACCCGCCGGTACCGGGGGGCTGGAGGAGCCGGGTCCGGCCCGAGGGCGTTTTGCCGGTGGAGCCGGGCATCCCGGGGGTCGCACCACGCCGCCGGGGATGGTTATTGCGGGCTCGGCAGCAGGATTTAGGGTGGCCACCGTGCAGACCCGGCCTCCTGCTGCCCCCCCGGGCCGGGCGGGGCCGGGAAGGACCGACGGGGCCGCCGCGAAGCCCCTCTTGGACGGGACGGGCGGTGGGCGGCCGGGGCAGCGCGTCCCGGCACCCCCCGGCCCCGCCGGGAGAAATATTCGTTAAGGGGGAAATGCATAAGCGGAGCTCATTAGGGGAGAGCACAGAACCGGCGGCCTCCCCGGCAGCACCGGGCCGGGGGCTGCCCGTACCCGCGGCGGGCAGGGATGGGGGGGGGGGCACCGGGGCGGCACCCGGTACCGGCCCGGTCCTGGCTCCGCGGGAGCGGCCGCGCACCCTGATGGCTCCGGAGGCTGAAACCGGCCTCGGCCCGCCCCGGCCCCGCTCCGCGGCTCGGTGTCGGTGGGGGTTTGCCCCCCGCCTCCCCCCCGGGGCCGGATTTGGGGCGCAAACCCCACCGGGCGCTGCGCGAAGCCGCTTTTTTTGCTGCCACCGATTTTTAACGCGTTCCGAAAATCCCGGTGCGCCGGAGGAGGAGGAGGGCGGAGGGGTCGGGGGGGGGCTCCATTCCAGGCCACTTCGGAGCTTGGAGGTGTTAAAACCCGGAGCGGGAAGGAGGGGGCGAAAAATTTGTTTTAATTAAAAAAAAATAACCCATTTCTGCTTCATTTTCACGGAATAATCCTGCACCGGCCGGGGAGCGGGGTGACCCTGCCCGCCCGCCCCCCCCGGCCGCAGCCGCTGCCCCAGCCCCGGGGGGGGGGGGGGGGAGGCAAGAGGACACCCCCCCCACCCACCCCCCTCCGCTCCGGCCCCGCTCCCCCCGTGCCCCGTGGGGTGCCCCGAACCCTGACGGTCCCGCGGTGCCCGGGGAGGGGGGTGGGGGGGGAGCGGGGGAGGACGATACGGATGCGGCCCTGCCTCCCGCTGCCCGTGCGGGGCCGCATCCGCGGGGCCACCGGCATTATTATTTTATTTTATATATATATATATTAATAATAAAATCCCCGTTATTTTTAGGTTCTGCTGCTAGAGCCGCCCCCGCGTTCCCCCCCCGCCCCAGTCCGGTGCATTCCCCCCAGCTCAGGGCTAACCTATCCTGCTCCCGACGTGAGGACGTCATGCCTTACGTAGTAAAATATGGAGAAAGCAGGGAAAAAAAAAAAAAAAAAAAAAAAAAAAAGCAGCGCATTTTTCCCTCCTCTCTCCCATCTCCATTTCCAAAAGGGACAAAATGGATGTTTGGGCGGAATATCAAACCCCCCCTTCCTCTTCCCCGAGGGTCCGGCGGCGGCGGACCGGGGGTGCCCGGGCCCGGTCGGGGGGCTCCCGGCGTTAAAGCCCCCGGGCAGACGTTATCTGTTTAACCCCACGTAAAGGCAACGTGATCGCGGGGGGCTCCGCTTTCCCGCAGCCCCGCCGCTCCTGGCACTCCTCTCCGGGAACCGCAACCCGGTTCTGCCGCCCTCCGCATCGCCGGAACGTCTCCGGGCTCCGCGTCCTGCCCGCTGCCGGTGCCGCGTCCCCCCCCCCCAGCCCCCGCCCCGGTGGCTGCCGGTGTCCCGGCGGCTCTCGGCTCACGCTGTCGCGCTAAGTCATTAATGGATGCAGATGTGCGGAGGGAGGTAAATAATCCCCCCCCTATTCCCCCCCCACCCCCCATCCCCCGACTCCCTCTTTTCCGTCGCTGTTTTTCCCCCCTCTCCCTGCTCCGCACTGAACTCCCCGGACCGGGGCACCGGGCAGCTGCCGGTGCTGCCCGCCGGAGGCGCAGGGCTGGGCAGGCACCGGCAGCCTCCCCCCCCCCCCCCCCACCCCAGCTTCTCCCAACTTGGAAGAAGTCTGCGAGGGGGGACCCCGCGCCCCCCCCCTCCCCCCGGCCTTATTTTTGGGGGGTGGGTGGGGTGTTTTTTGCCTCCCTCCCCCCCCCGGATTAGAGGCTGCGGGTCCCGGTGTGAATGTCGGGGGGGGGGGGGGGGCGAGTTGGGGCGGGGGGGGGGGGGCGAGGCGTGGAAAGCTGCCCTCCCTCCGGCTCCCGCAGCGCCGGGAACAATGGCCACGGGCTCCGTGGGGACAATGCGCGGCGGAGCCGAGCTGCTTGGGTTGCAGGACACGTCCACCACCGCCTCGGCCACCCCGGGCCCCGGCCCCCCGCTCCCCCGGGACACGCACCCCCCGCTCCCCCGGGACACGCACCCCCCGCTCCCCCGGGGCTGTGGGAAAACGCGTGGCCGGGGATGGAGGAGGAGGAGGAACGGGGGGGGACACACCAAACTTAAGGAAAAGTGTCGCCGTCACCCCCCACCCCGGGGGCCGGCTCCGTCCTCTCCCAGCTTTGGGGACACCCCCCACCCCCGCCCCGCCGAGCCCCACTGGGACCGTCGGTTCTCTGTGTCCCCACTCTTCCCGCAAACTCCACCGGCTGCTCCCGACCGGGGGCTCAACAGGTCGGTACCGGACAGTCCCCAGGTGCGCGCTCCTCCGTGTCCCCCCCCCCCCCCCCCTTCTCTTCCCTCCCCTCCTCTTCCCTCCCCTCTTTCCCCAACTCTCCATCACTCCCCCAACACCCCCCTCCCCTTCCCCAACTCCCCCCCCTCATTATTCCTGTTATCCCAAGGCAGCCTCCGTGCCCAAACGCCGGCAAACAGAGCGCGATTGTTCCGAGCCTGGGAACGCGCGGAGGGGGCGCGGGGGCCGCCGCCCCCCCCCACCCCCGCCCGGCCCCCGCTCAGACGCGATTGTGATGGAAATAGGCCTTTTCCCCGCATGCTGTTGAACTTGATGTTGACTCCTTTTTCTTTGGGGTTTTCACATCTTCCTCGGCCACTTGTTTTGTGGGAAAATTTTCTCCCGAGCTCCGGTGTGAAATTAATTAATCAGGGCCTCTAGATGGCAATGGGACACAAAAGGGGACAGCCCGGGGAAACTCCGGCAAACTCACAAAAGCCACCCCCGGGGTTTATAGCCCCCGGGCCGGTCGGACCGACTGCCCTGCCCTGCCCGGTGCCCGAGGTAAGGGGCTGCCGGAGCCAAGTTTCGGTGTGTGGAGCTATTTTTTTTTTTTTTTTTTTTTTTGGGGGGGGGGGGTTGGGGAAAAAATAAGGGGGAACAGGGACGCGGGGGTTTGGGGGTGCTGTGGCGGGGCTATGTGTTGTGTGGGCACCCCCCTCCCCACACCCCGGCTTGCGTTGATGCGAAGCTGTATCCCAGCCGGAAAAAAAAAAAAAAAAAGGCAGGAAAATAATAATAATAAATTTCCCACGCAAAGGGACGGGGCTGAATTCGGTATTTCTGGGGGAAAAAAAAAAAAAAAGAAAAAGAAAAAGAAAAAAAAATTATCTTGTTTTATTATTATTTTCCCCGCCCTAAAAAAAGTAACTGGGGTTGTTCTGTAGTGAGGAACCGGGCTCTGCCCGAGCGGGCACGGCGGGGAATTCCACGCCGTTGTTTCCCGAGCGGGGAAATCTCTACCGTACGCGTTTCCCCCCAGTTTGGACTGGGGAGGTGGTTGTTTGATTTCCAATCCCCCTCTTCGCTATTAGTTTCAGCGGGTGCCGCGGGTGTGTGTCCTCCGACGGGTTTAGCAGCGACGAGGGGATAAATATAAAATCAGATTTTCTTTGGAAGCACTTTGCAGGGCGGGATGTGATTGTGTTTTTTAGAGAGATGAATCTTTGCAAAGCGTTCGGGGCTTTGAGGGGAATATTTCTGCACGGGAACAGGCCAAAAATACGAACGTCAAATCTTCTCACGCTCTTTGTTGCCACAACACCTTTGGGTGACAGCGGCGGTAGAAAGAAAAATCATTAAAATCTGTTAAATCTTTAGTTTTCGCCTACATCGATATTTCCAACCGGGCGGGAATACGGGTGGATTTGGCCGATGGTTTGGGGACACCTTTACCTCCGGGTCGGTGTCCCCCTCTCCGGTGCTGGTTGAATTGAGCTGCGAAGCGATGTGCGGGGGAACGAGTCGTTGTTATTTTAAATGCAAATAATTCCCAGGGACGAGGTTGGAATCAAAAGGTGGGGAAAAAAAAAAAAAACGAAAAACATGGGGCGGGAAAAGAAAAAAAAAAGGGGGGGGGGGAATGTCGGTGGGAGAAAAAGGAAAAAAAAAAAAAAAAAAGCCCAACAAAAAAAAACAGCTGAAAAATCGGCTTTCGAGGGGCGCCGGGCCGGGCGGGCGAGCGGCTCCTCTGCCCGGGGAGCGGCGGCGGCTGCCCGGTGCGATGCTCCGGTGCCCGCGGCGCGGGGGAGCTGGGCCGCCCCCCGCCCGGTAAAGACAGACAGACAGACAGAGGGACAGACACTGGGTGTGGGGCTGCCCCTCCGCGGGGGTCTCCCGCATATCCCCGGCAGCAGAGGCCGTGTCCCGGTTTGCCCCCCCTTGACCAGGGCCGGGGGTCCGGGTGGGTCCTCCCCCTCCACGGGTGGAAAGGACGGGTTTTGGGGCATCCTCCGCCCTGCCCGGCGGTGGGACCGGCCCCGGTTGCCCGGGCAGGGGCTCCGGCGCCGCCCACCCCCCCGCCCCCGCTGCCAGCCTCACCGGGAAAGTTGCTCCAAGTTGGAGCGATGGCGGTGGCGGCGGCGGCTCCTCCTGACGCCTCTTCTCTCTCTTTCCCTCCCCAGGTGGGCTCGGCCGAGCGGCGCGGCGGGGGACCGGCACACCGGGCGAGGCGGAGGTAACGGCGGCTCCTTCCCCCTCCTCTCCCAACACCCCCTCCTCTTTTCCAAAAGCAGCCCCGGGATGCGGCCGGTTCTACCGGAGGGATGCGGGGCAGGTGCGGGACCCGCAATTAGTGGCGTTACCGGTAACGGTGGGAAGTTACCGGGCACACCGCGGCATCCCTCGGTGCGATGGGAGAAGGGGGCCGGCGGCCGGCTGGGCTGCCCGGGCTCCGTTTCCCCGGTGGGAACGGGGGGTCCCCGCGCCGCTCCGAGCCGAGCCCCGCCGCGCTGCTTCCCGCCGAGGCGGCCGGCGGTTCCTGCGGCGAGCGCCGCGCTCGCACCGGAGCCCAACATGGCTGCTGTAGTGAAGGTATTTGATTCACACGAGGGTGTAGGCGAGGGGAAGAAGCGGGGACGAAAGGCGCCGGGGCCGGAGCCGGAGCCCGCGGCCGCCGGGGCGAGGGGTACAGGCGGGCGGCGTCCCGGTAAGTGCCGGGGAGGAACGGGGCCGGGCGGTCGCCGTGAGCCCCCCGCCGCGGACACGCGTGGGGAGGCCGCCCTTCCCGTTTCGGCGTTGCCAAGCCTCCCCCGCGGCCCCTCGGGGACAGGGAGCCGTGGGGAGCCGAGACCGGCAACCGGCGGGAGCGAACCGGGCCGCTGAGGCCCACCCGGGCCCTGCGCGGCGGCTACCGGGTTCCCGGGCGGCGGAGGAACGGGGCCGGCGCGGATGCTGCGCCCCGGCCCCGCCGGTGCCCGAAACGGCCCTTCCCCGAGCCGGCCCTGGCCCCGAGGGTGCTCCCGGGGCGGCGGAGAAGCTCCGCCGGTCCCGTTCGTTCCCTCGGCGGAGCTTTGGGGCCGCGGTCGTTGTTGGGGTTTTACCCTTTGGGGAAGGACCGCGGCCGGGCCCGCCCGGGGAAGGAGCCGTTCGCTAGCGGAACCCACCGGGGCGGCGGAGCGGGGCCGGGACCGGCGGTGCCCCGGGCGGTGTGGACGGCAGCGGGGCCGAGCCCGCCGGGACCACCGCCGCCGCCCGGGGCCGGACAGGAGAAGCATTTCGGAGCCCGATTGCGGAGGTAACGGCACCGATTCGGCCCACGCACGGTACGGACCCACGGAGGGGAGCGCGAACGGCAGCTACCAGGGGTGTGCGGGGCGACCCATCCGTTAATTTGGCAACCGGCCGCCTCGCTTGACACCATCTTCCCGCTCGGAACGGTTGGCCGTGCCGCCGTGCACCGGCGCGACGGGAACGGCGGGGATGATAACGATAATAATTAATGGCAATGATAATTATTAATCAGCAGTGGTTTGGAAAGAGAAGGGCGGAGGAGACGCGACCCCGCACGGCCCCGGGGCGCGGCGGCGGCGGCGGCGGTTCAGCACCACGGAGAGCGGCGGCGCCGGTGCCCGGTGCCCGGTGGCGGCGGGAGCATCCTCCGCCCGCGCCCCGCCAGTGCTGCGGCCGCCGATTGCGGACGGGGGGCTCCTGCCAAGGGCTCTTCCCCCTTGTCCCGGGGGATCCCCGGTGCGGGGCACAAAGTCCCGTTGCTCGCGGGGAGCCGCCGGTGCTTGAGGGTTGGCATCTCCGCAGGCGCCGCCGTGCATCGTTCGCATCCCCTTCAAACGCACATATTCATATATATTATGTATATTTTTTTATACATATATATATATGTGTATATATAGAAGGGCGGGTGTGGACAGCGGGAGCCGGTACGGATCCGTGCCTCCTTCCCAAAACCCGGAGCGCTGTGAGCGGGACCCGGGCCCCGCCGCTCGCCCGGACCTGCTGCTCCCGGTCCCCGTTAGAAGCGGAGCCCGCCCGGGGCTGCCCAGAGCCGGGGCACCGGCACGGCGCTATGCGCGGGGCCGGGGCCGGTGCTATGCCCGGGCCGCCTCTTGGTTTCTTTTTCCGCCGTTTCACCGGAGCGAGGTGCGACGAGGCGGCCCCGGGAGGGCTGCGGAGCCCGCCGGGCCGGGGCAAGGCTGGGGTGGGGGGGGGGGCGGGGGCGTGGAGGAGGCTGGGGAGAGCCAGGGTGTCCTGCGTGGGGGTGGGGGGGTGCGTGTGCGGGGCCGTGCGGACATCAGGACGAACGTGAGCATCAGTGTGCGTGTGTCGGTGTGAGCGCTCCTGGGTGTGCACCGGGGTGTGTGTGCGCACCTGCGTGTGCTCCCGAGTGTGTGCACCGGTGCCCGGGCACCCCTGGGTGCGTGTGTGGCTGGCACACGGGGGTCACGGCTGTGCCCGCCGGTACGTTCCCGCTGAAGGTGCCGGGGAAAGGCCGCTGCCCGCCTCCCGAAGCTGTCCCGCCGTCGCCGGGAGAGCGGAGCGGGTCCCTTGCACCGGGGCAGGGCCGGCCGGTGACCGCACGGGGGGGACGTGGAGCCGGACCTCGGCCCCGCGCCCCGGGCTCTGCCCCGCCGCCCCTCCGAGCCGCGGCCCCGCTTTGTCCCGGGCCCGGGGGGCCCCTCCCCGGCCGGGGGGGCAGAGCCGTCGGGGAATGCTGTTACCGCCCGGGACGAGGGGTGTGTGTGTGTGTGTGTGGGGGGGGGGTGTCGGTCGAGCCCGGTTTTCATCCCGAGCAGCCGCAAATTTTCCCCTTTGCCAGCGGGGCCCGTGAGCGCAGCCTCGACGGGAGGGTCCGGCCGACCCCGCCGCCTCGGCCGCTTCCCCGCCACGGGCCCGTCGGGTTTAACCCTGGCCTTTACCGGGGGGGGCGGCTTCGCCACAGCCCTGACGGAGCGGGGTTACCCCCGGGGCACCGCCGCCTCCCCGACGGGGCGGGCCGGCTGCCGCAGGAGGCTGAGTCGGGGGGGGGAGGGCCGGGGCGAGCAGACGGGCCAGCCCCCGGGGACAGCGGCGGCCGTGGCGAATGGCGCTGCCCCCCCCGGGGGGTGGGGGTGACCCCTGCCCCGGCCCCACGCCCGGGCTGTCCCAGCCCCGCCGCTCGGGCTTTGTCCCCGTCGGCCGCCCCGTCCCTCCTCCCGCCCTCCCCCGCCCTCCCGCCATCCCTCCGCCGCCGGCTCTGCCTCAACTTTAGAGGCAGGTCCCGGAGGCGCCGCGGAGCGGGAGCGGAACACGCACCGGGACCGGCACCGGCACCGGGCGGGGGCATCCCGTTTCCGTTCCGGACCGAGCCCCCTCCCCACCCTGCCAGCCTGGGAAGGATGCGGCGACCCGGAGCCGACGGCGACCGCAGGCAGCACCGGCCCCGGCGGGGCGAGCAGGTACTGGACACCTCCCCGGGTCCCCTTTCTGGGGTCCCCCGTCCTCTCCCCGTTCGCCACTGGGGCCTGGGGGCGGCCGCTCCGCCGAGTTTCCCTCTGAGCAGCCACACGGCCGGAGCCCCCCGGTTTGGGCAGCTCTCCGGGAGCATCCCCCGCCGCGGCCCCGCCGGTGCCGGTGCCCGGAGCCGGTGACTGGAGCCTCCGGACCGGGGCATAGGGTCTCTGCGGGCAAAGGCGGGCGAGGACGGGGCGGCCCCGGGGTGCGCAGGGTGTCCCCCCCCGGCAGATTCAGGGCCCGGACCCCCAGGACATGTGGGGTCCCTGCGGGGGACACCGGGAGCGGGTGCGGGAGGAAGGGGAGGAAGAGGAGAGCAGAGTCGGGGCTCGGTGGAAACCTCCGGGGGGGCCCTTTGGGTTGGGCCCGTCCCTTCCCCCGCCGCTCTCATGACTCAGCAGCTCCGTGCCAGTAATTTACAGTAATTATAAAGTGGGAGTGGGCTCCAGGGTGGGTCTGGGGGTGAATTTGGGGCTGGGAAGGAGATGGGTCCCTGGGCCGCAGGGATGGATCCTGGGGGAGCACCCTGCCCTGCCATGGCTCCCAGGCCATGGCGGGGGGGGGGGAGGGGGGGGCTGCGCTGGGCTGAGTCCGCTTTAGGGTGTGGGTCGCCTTTGGGGTGCAGACGTCAGGTCGGGATGCTTGGGTGGGCTTTGAGGAGCGCCGGGGTTGCGCGTTGCATCCCGAGGCGGCGGGACAGATTCCTGCTCTCCCGTGGAAACCATTGGGGTTTCTTCATTCTTGGCGGTGAGGGGACACGGATCGCGGCCACCCCGGGGGGCTCCGCCGTGGGAGCAAAACACCCCCGGGCGTGCGGCGCGGCCGAGGCCCGTTTCGTAAAGACCTGGGTTGGTTTTTCTCTTTGGTTATCTAGCTGTATGAGTGTATGTGATATCATAAAGCTAGAGAACCGAATGTAAAAACCCGCTCGCTGTTCTCCGGGAGAAGAGCCCTGCCCTCCCGGCAGGAGAGGGGCTCGGCGGCCACCGGCCTCCCCCAGGCACTAGCCCCCGGTGCCTTCGGAGGAGGAGAGCGGCTGGAAGCCAAACGCTGCCGTGGAGTGGAAATTTCAGTGGGTCTTTTTGTTTTTTCTTTAATCGTTTTTATTGAGGCCCAGAGCTAGCGCCTATGCCTGGGTGATTATTTCGATCCCAACCCGGGGTTCCTCAGGCTACCTGCAAACCCAGCACCTTTATTTTATTATTTTTTTTCTTTTTTTTCCCCTGCCGTCATTTTAATTTCCATGTTGACAATTAAGCTGGCTTGCGCCGGGTGTGCCGGAGATAAATGAAACAGGGCCAGCTCTGAAACAACCCCCAGAGAAACCCTGTTTATAACGAAGTAGAAGGAAAGTTGCTTAAATATATTACCGCATGCAAATTGTAATTTAGCACAAACCCGTTTCCGGGGCCAGTTTATCTACTGGGGAAGAGAAATAAATCATTGTCGCTTGTCGGTTATTCTGCATCTGCAGAGAGATTGCAGCTTTGTTCTTTGGAGAGGGGGATTTGGGAGCATCACTCCGAGGTTACTCCGGTCTCAGCCTCCCCCCTCGGGTCCCTCCCGGAGCTCTCCCCGTGCTCCTGCTTTGCTGCCCGTGGGTCGGGGTGTTGTGTACAGCCAGCTCCCTCCTTCCCTCCTGCTCCCTCCGGCTCCTCTCGGTCCCCGCGGTGCCCGGGGAGACTCGCCGGTGCGAGGGATGTGGGGCTGTGCAGGCAGAGCAGCGCTGGACCCGGCCCGGACGGCTGATGCTGGAAGAGGGGAAAGGCTGTAGGTGGTGACCCTGAAAGCTGAGCGGTCCCCGGTTATTCCTGGGAAGCTCAGGGAAGGGGGGAGCGGTGTATTCCAGCGTGTGTTTTGGGGCGCAGCTTGGAGCGGGCACCAAGCGAAGCCCCACCGTGGCCGTAGGGTCCAGCCCCGCGCTCGCCGGCATTCGGCAGCGGTCAGCGGGGCGGCTCCGCAGGTGGACCCGTGTGCTTAAACCATTGCAGGATCAGGCCCTGACCACACCGCGCCACCCGCCGCTCTCCCGGGGGAGGCAGGCGCGGCGCGAGGGGCGCAGCAGGGCGGTGGCACCGGGGCACGTCCGCTCTGCCCGTGGCCGCTCGGTTTTTGGGTGCAGCAGTTCCCTGCCTGCGCCGGTGCTGGGAAACGAGAAGGGGAAAAGCATCAGCTCGAAATATTAAAAAGCTCAGCGCCCCGCCAGCCTCTCCCCACCCCGCGCGTCCTGGCCAGGGTTTGGCTTCCACGTGGGGTTTCGCCTCCTCTTTCACCTGACGTTGCTGGAGTTGGCAGCGGAGGAGGAATTTGGGGTGCGGGAGAGGGGCAGACTCCTTGTCCTGGATCTCGGTGATCCCTGGCGCTGATCCTGCGCCCCCCGTCTGCTCGAACGCTCTGGGCTCACCCAATTTGGGCCTTTTTGTGGGCAGGGAGGACGTGGCCCCTGTATATAGGGTGGGATAAAGCGGGGATGGCCACCGTACACCCCAAAATATGGCGTGGGATAAAGAGGAGATGGTCCCTCATACACCGCGTGCCCCGCGGAGCCGCTCCACCCACGGCTCGGGGACGGGGACAGGACTGTGGGTGCTTTAGCCGTGGCGGCGCTGCGCTGGGGGAGAGCCTTCGCTGCAGCACAACGCGGGGCCGCTGCAGCGTCCAGAGCCTCCGGCTTGTCCCCTCGGTGGAGACACAGGTCCCCGGGGGGCGGAATGTGCCTCATCCGATGGCTGATGCCACCCTGAGCTCTGCGTGGGGGCCGGATGGATGGGGCACTGTGCCGGATGGAAAACCTTCCCCGGCTCCTTGCTTATTTGCCCAGCACTCCTCCAAGGGCCGGCAGGCTTCTGTCGGGGCAGGATTTCCACGCCAGCCCCGTTTCCATCCCTCCGACCGTCTCAGGCTCTCCAGGATTTGGCCCAGCCGTGAATCCTGGAGCTTTGTGCACAGGTTTGGGCGAGAGGCTGCCTGCACCGACCCGCCGGCGTTTCCGGAGCGTCGGCGGAGGAAGCCTCTGGCTGGCGGGAGAAGCGTTTTTCGGCAGCAGCGAGGCCGCATGGGGACAGCCCGGAGGATGCAAAGCGGCAGCCGAGCATTGGCGGGAGGGATGCACAGCGCCGGGAACTGCGCATCCATCCTACCCTCACCGCTGGCAGTCCCAGGCTGAAGCGGACCCCAAAACACACCACCACGCACCCCGCCATCCCGGGGGGAACCGGCGCGGGCTCTGCCGCGCTCGGGAAACCTTCTCCTCCCTCCTGACTACTTGTAAACCATTCAGCAAGAATTTCTTAAAATAGGTTCCACTTTAAGGACTTATCTGCTGAATGCCATTAATTTTCTGGGGTTCGTTAAAAGCAAACTTGGTATCATAGCAACTGAATCTATTCCAGGGAAGCAGCCAATTGGGCCGCGTGGTGTGTGCAACCGAAGGCGAGAGAAAGGAGCCTTTCAGGTTTATTCTCAGGCTTGTGCCTTTGCAAGTGAAGTTTTAATTTCCAATGTTTCATTCCTCGCAGAATATTTTATAATTTCTCCCGGCAAACCTGCAGGGAGAGGGAAATCACTGCGCTCGGCAAATATTTGCAAAAGCGCCTTCGTTTGGTGCCGGTCGCGAGCGGGCAGAGGCGGCGGCAGAGGGATGCAGCGGGGGCTCGGGCTGGATCCGGTGCCGGCAATTCGGGCTTGGGACAGCCGGGCTCGTCCCTCGGGGGTCGACGCCGCCAGCCCCGATGTCACCCTCGGAAGCGATCCCGGATGGATCCGGGACCGCCCAGTGGGATTGGAGGTTGCTGGTAAAGAGGACGCTAATCCCCGTCTCATTTCCCCGGCCCGGCTAAAGAAATAGTCATTATTTGCCTTTTAATCCCATCTCTCTCCTCTTTTCCATTAGGCCCTAAGCTGCAATCTTGTTCCCGGGGGATGTTACGCTGAGGATAATCCCGGGCGCTGCCGGGGCGCTCGGCCGGGCCACTTTGGGGCAGGCGGTGGTCTGTAGCCCTGGGCTGCCGCTGGTGGGTCGGGGCCGAGCCCGGCTGGCGCCGGGGGTCTCCGGGTGCCGGTGCCTGGCTCCGGGAGAGGAGCCGGGCTGAGCATCCCAGCGCTGGCACTGCAGAGTGAGCCGGGGGCAATGGGCTGCTCCCCAAAAGCCTGGCGCAGCCGTGGAGATGGGGATAGAGAGCTCGTGGGCGGCTTGGCCGGTGGGATGCCGGCACGGAGCTGCCGCCCCGTGTCGGCTGCGCTGGCTCGGGTGGGCGAGGATCCAGCGCCGGGCTCGGATCCGGAGCCCTTTGTGCCATGGCTGGTGCGAAGGGATGGAGGGAGCTGGGGGGATGCCGGGGTTTGGGGTGTTGAGAGGAGCCGGGAGGCAGCTCCATCTCCGCCCCACGGCCACCGGGCTCGGCCGGGAAACACGGAATGGCACGGCCGGCACCTCGCCTGCCGCAGCCCTACGAATAACGCCGCCCAAGGTTGCCTCCGGCGCGACGTTTGGGTTTTAACTGGGGACGGGTGGCAGGAGCCGTGTTCGCAGCCGTCCCGGCCGCCGGCATCGCACCGGTGTGCCCAAAGGTCCTGGCTGCTGCCCTCCACCGTTAGACCCTGTCCCCGGGGGAGGGGGTCCCCGTGCCACCCCCAGCCCCGCTGCCGCACCCTCCGCCCACCGCAAGCCGGTGATTTTCCGACTTGATACCACAGAGGGGGGAAAAAAAAAAAGTCCTCTATGATAAAAAGTATCACTTAAATAGACAGAAAGTGTAAAAGCCTCAGACAAAAACGTATCCCTGAGCAGGAGAAAATGAAAAACACTGATGTGTTTAACTTTAGGCCATTTAAAAATAACCGTTGAACAGGCTACAGTAAATAACAATTCCTTCCCATCAGGTACGTGTCACCGTGGCGGCGAAGCTGCCGTTTATTTCCCCAAAGCTGGCGGAGGATGGCCCGGCCGGCTCTTTAGCTGCTAATTTTTATGGATGTCAGGCTGAAGTCTCCGACCCGGATAAATCAGGTGCCGGCGGTGGAGGGAGCGGTGAGAGAGCAGTCAGCCTTCCTTCGGTGCCGGAGGGGTGCGGGGGTCCCGGTCAGGGGTGCGCAGGGGACCCCCACCCATGGGACCCAGCCTGGGGGGGTGAGGTGAGACCCCCGTGCAGGGCAGAGCCCAGCGGGGGCTGCTGCCGGCCCGCCAGCCCCCCGTGACGCGCTGGAGCCTTGCTTTCTCTATTAGTATTATTTTCTTTTTTTTTTTTTTTTATGGAGAAATTATTATTTACAGTTTAATATCTCCATGTTTCTATGGAAACTCCATGGCTACGCTGGGTGGGGAACTCAAAACCAACCGGGGAAATGGCACTATTTGAAAAGCAAGCGGAGCGGGGCGGGCGATGGCCGTGGCTGCGGGGACCGGGGTTCGGCACGGGGTGCGGGGGGGGGACCCGCCGCGGGTCGGTGACGCTCAGGGTGCCGAGGCTGTGGCCTCGGTGGCTGCGCTTTGTCGCTCCTACCAAAGCCGAACCCTTCGCCCGGGCTCCTTGGCGAGCGCTTTTTCAGGCTGCGTTTGCCAAAAGCCTTTTTGCCCTTCCCCACAACAGGAATCCTCCCGGCACAGGGAAAGCCCCGTGGGGATGGCGGGTGGCTCGGTGGGCGAGGGTCGGCCGAGCCCCCTCGCCGCGGGCACGCGTGGACATCGCCAGCCCCGGGGAGGGGGGGGGGAACTGCCGCAGCCCCGAATGTAGGTCACGCACATACGTGCATCATCACGTACATATGTTGACTTCAAAGAGCGGAGCTCATCCTCGCCGGTAATAAACCCGCGTGTGGCCGTTAAACAGATTTGCATTTATAAACGGCAAACGTGGGGCACACGCGTTACGTACGGGGGGGGGGGGGGCGGAGGGCACCGGTGCTGGCGCTCATGCGGAAAGAGCAGGGGGGTGGCGGAGACCTTCTCCCCCTAATAGCCGGTGACAGGGACTTGCTAGTGGCGATGTCCCTGCGTCGGGCGCGGAGCGAGGACGGAAGGTGTGCGACGTCTCCGCTTTTGTCAGAAAGTATCTATCAGAGCAGCGGGGAAAGGTCAGCGGGAAAAGCACGCGGGGAGGCACGAGCGGGCCCCGAGGATGCTGTCCTGTCTGTCTGTCTGTCCGTCCCGCTGCGAATGCCAGCCGGTGACGTGTGTGTCCCCCCCTCCCTCCAAGGACAGCAGGAGATGAGCTTAAAAAATCCCAGCCGCTTCAAAAAATAATAACTGTGGGTTTCGCCGCCTTTGCCTTCTGGTTTTCCAGCCTTTGGGGATGGTGTTTTCATGCCTTCCGCCGCCGCCACCAGAAATGTATTTATTTATTTTTAATGAAAAGCGCGATCCCGGTGCTATTCCGGGGCTGGGCGCCGGCAAACGAGGGAAGATGGTGGGGCTGGGGCTGGCGGGGGGGTAGGGGGGATGCTGTGCCTGTGCCGCTGCCGCCGGCTTCGAGGACCAGCCCCCCACCCCCCCCCCACCCCTCCGCAGCGGCTGCGCAGTGTGCGGGACCCCCCGGCTCCGCCGTCCCCGTAGCTCCCCGGGAGGCTGAGCCCAGACTTTCTCTGCCCTAATTTCCCGGGAAACCAGGCAAGGGCTGATCCTTCCGCGGCTGCTTATTGTTTTCTATAAATCTCGGATTTCTACCGGAGCTCGGAGAGGATTTTGGGGGCGAGCCACGGGCTGGATGTTAGGGGAAATCAAGGTGCGATGCGCCCGAACCGCCCCGTCCCGCGGGAATCCCATCGCTTCGTGTGTCGGGCGGGGATTTAACGCGGAGCATTTGCTCCGGGAGCATCAAACGCTGGTTGTGAAACCCGGGCACGGCCGGGGCCGCCGAGGAGCTCAGGGTGATGCCGGGGGGTGTGGGGTCCCCGTCGGTCCCCATCGGTCCCCACGGGTCCCCACGGCTGGCTGGTGGGTGGGGATACGGCCACTAGCCACACGTCCCCTCTGCTCGCCGAGCCTCCGGGTTTGCGGATCGGAGGCGGGCGCTGGTACCTTTTGGCTCATTTCTTATATCAAAATCGAAGCGTTGGGATAAAAGGGAGAGACGGGTCCGAGCTGGGGGCATTCACACCGCTCCACGTTTCTCCCTCCCCGCCCCCGCCAGACACCCCTTCCAGAGCGGACTTTAGGGATGAAACCCCTACATGGACCTACAGACGGGCACAGGGGGGCTCCCACGCACGCCGGGGGCTTTGCACACGCGTGTGCACGCGCAGCCCAGCCGGGCTCGGGGCCGGCTGCTCCGGGAGACGGGGTGCGAGTGGCATTTCAATGCAATCCGGGCGGGAACAATGAGGTGTGTTTTTAAGGGACTGTGAAAGGGGGGTTTTTGCTGAAGGCCTGAAAAGGCGGCGGGGGGAGGAGGGAGCCGGGCAGCCCCTCCATTAGCTCAGTGCAGCAGCGAGAACAGCTGTGAAAAGAGCCCAGGCCTTTTTCCCACGCCCAGAGGAGCGGAGCGAGGGAAGGAGCCCTCCCAGCGAGGTCAGATCCCATCACTAATATATACACAGGCTGTGCCCTCATTCACGTCACCCCGGCGCAGGTTTGTTTAAGGCACACACACACTGACACTAATTTCTCCTCGCCCTCGCTCCCCCAGCCGGCCCCATTATAGTCCCCGCTGCATTAAACCCTCCCCGTGCCCCGGCGACGGCTGGCGGCACCCAGGGACTTTTTTTTTTATTATTTTTTATTTTTTTTTATTTTATTCTCTCCCCCCCTCCCTCCCTTCCCCCCCCCCCTCCCAACACCTGACCAGCAAGGTCAAGACGAGTCGCCTGCGCCGCGGCGGCGGTGGCTCTCTGTCCGGCAGCTGCTGCGCCGGGGCCGGCTCGCAGGAATGCGCGGCGGCGGCCGTGGCCCGCAGATGGGACCTGGCGGGGGTTTGACACCCGGGACTCAGCTGGCGGAGGCGGGTGGGGGATGTTGAGCTTGGGGAGGGGGTGGAGAGGGGATGAAGTGCCCCCCCCCCCCCCCCAGCCCCGGCTCTGTGCATCCACGGGAGCGTGGCTGATTGATGCCGGCGGAGGTCTGGCCCCGTGGCTGCTTGTCAGGAGGATGAAGTTGTGGGTCTTCGCTGGAGCTGAATTAAAGGGTCGGTTTCAATCCCCCCTCACCCCCAGCCTGCAGCTTCCAGAGCCCAAACGGGGAGTGATCCCGGTGCTGCCGGGGGGTTGCACCCGTCCCAGCATGACGCTCTGGCAGCCACCGGTGCGGGGCATGGGCGATGGCAGGAGCAAAGCCCTCCTCCTGTCCTGGTACCGGCCAGATTCTGCTGTCCCGTGGGGTGGCGAGTCTGGGTCCGGGCAGCTCTGCCTTCGCTGCCGCCACCATCCCCGTCTGGTGCACCCCAGCACGGGGGGGGGCTCTGGGGGACATCGCATGGGGATGCTGGGGGGGGGTTGTGCAGGATGCGTGCGTGCGGGGCTGCTCCGCGGCCCTCACAGGGGAATGTGCGGGGGGCGAGGGGGGTGCTGCCCTCCTCGTCTCCCCATGCCAGGATCCGGCCGCGGCGGTTCCCCGTCCCCCCTCACCCTGCGGTGCTGCCGGCCCGGCCCGGCATCTGCCGAGAGACGGGCAGCAAATAAATCAGCTCTTGTTTATTCTCGTGCCCGGGCTTGGTGTGTGAGTTCATTTTAAAACGTTCTGCCTTAAATTACAGCCTAATAAATCAATACCCACTTAGCGATGCAAGTGAGCGGGAGGGCAGTTTGCGCAAAGAATTAAAGTTGCCTCCAAAGCTCTCGGGCTTCGCGACGGACCGGGGGAGCCAGTCCCGGCAGGACCCTGTCCTGGGACACGCGTGTGCATGGCCGGGACGTGCGTGTGCATAGCTGGGACACGCGTGTGCATGGCTGGGACGTGCGTGTGCATGGCTATTCATGGCTGGGACATGTATGTGCATGGCCAGGACATACATGTGCACGGCCGGGAAACACGTGTCATGGCAGTGCGTGGCCAGAGCACACGTGTGCGTGGCAGGGATCCGTGTCAGGGCAGGCGTGTGCCGTCAGCCGCCCCGTGCAGGGGCTTCCGCAGCCTCAGAGCTAATCCCGGTCCCCCCCAGCTCCGCCGGCACGGGGGATCTCTGGATTCTCCCCCAAAAGAGGGGACAACGCACTGTCCCCCCCCCAGCTCCCACCCGCCTCTGCCTCGCCGCCCCCTCCCCACTCGGGGCGCTTCGTTATGGCCCCGCTGACGGCTTTCCCTGAGCATCCTCCTCCCCTTCGCCCCTCCGCTCACACCTTTCACTTGTCTAATCCCCTCGTATTTGTCTGGGCCGCCTTCCAGGGCCACCCACCTCTTTATAGGGCCACTGCTGAGTAAACGCCGCCTTTGCTCTGCTAAACGGGGACTCCCCCTCCGCACAGCCGGGGTTAGCGGGACCGGACCTTTCATGTGCCGCTCGCTTTTCTCGGGGGCTGCCCTTCGCCTCCTGCCACAAGCACCCTCCATCCGTCCATCCTCCTCCTCCTCCTTCCCAGGGATTCGGGGCACGCAGGGCGCTGGGTTCCCGGCATCGGGGCAGCCGCAGCCCTCGGTGCCATCGCTCCCTGCTCCCACCAAAGCCGCCCTTGGCGATGCCCAAGGACCCTCGGTGCCCGTCCCTGTCCCCCCGCCTCCCGGCTTGTGTCAGAGCCGGTTTTATCCCTCCCCCCCTCGTCTCCCTTGCCAAGCCCTGACACTTGATGGCAGCCCATTCAAAATGCATGGGCTCCCCTTTCCAAGCGCCCCGGTCCTTTTGAACTAAAAGGATTTTCTCAGAGGCTAAGTTCAAATGTACGGCCGTTATTTATTTATCACCCCGCTATGTATTATTCATTTATTTAAAAATGTATGGCAGCTGGGAGCCCCGTGTTTAATCACCCCACGGATGGCGAGGGCCAGGTGGAGCCGGCCCCTTGCTCCGCCGGTAACCTGGCGCGGTGGCTGCCGCCGGCTCGCCGGCCTCACGCCTCATTTACCGCGAACCCAGCCAAAACTAACGCCAGCCCCACGCCGGCCAGAGCAGGGCGGCCATGCCGGGTGGGCGCGGGGCCGGAGTCGGCGTTTCAGGGGGATGCCAAGGACCCGCCGTGCCCCGATGCCACGTGTCGCTGGGCGTTAGGTGCGTGGGGTTGGCATTCCCCCCTTCCCCGGCACTGCCTTTTGGGGTTGGGGACATGCCCTGCTCGCCGCCCGGCTGGCCCTGGCCACTGTCCCCTATTGCTGCTTGTCCCCAACGGGAGGGGGAAGTGGTTGATGTGCGGGAAGGCTGGAAGGGGCTGGCAATGGGCTGTCGAAAAGAGAAGAAAAAAAAAAAAAAAAGGCAGAAAAAAAGGAGAAAATTGAGAAAACTGGCCGTGCTTGCTTTCCTCGGAATCACAGGGAGGAGGGGACGCATCCAGCCCTCCCGGCGTGTTCCTGCAGGGCTTGACGCGAGGCTGAAGGACCGAGTCCCCTTATGGCAGGAGCACAAAGGGTTAAGGATGCTTTCCTTCCCCCCCCCCCCCCGCTATAAACTCCCCACGTCCCCCCTGTGAGCCCCCACCACCCTCTTCCTCGCCGGGACACTCGCTAATTGAGACAGCTTCAGCCCCTGCCTCCCTCCTCTCCCCCCGGGGCTGAGCTGCCTCTTCCCAGGGGGAGCACATTGTCTGCTCCAGCCGGGTTGATGTAATCCCTCAGCCCGAACAATACTTCCCCACCCCGCTCCCGCTGAAAGGGTATTACTTGCCCAATGAGATAATTACTCCACAGGCCACCCTAATCATCCCGCTGGCCCAGCCGCTTTCCCCCAGCGGGCAACGAGCCGCCCGGCTCAGCCCCACAACGCCCGGGATGGCGGTTCAGGGTCCGTCTCCCCCCGCCCCGGGGTGATGCTGCCCGAGATGCTCACCCCATGCGGGCACCCGCACCCCACACACCAGCAGCAAAATGTACTGGGGAAGGGGGAACGCGCTGCTGAGACGTCACCCATTTCCAGTCCCGCGGTTGTTGGCACCCCCAAAATGCCACCCAGGCGTGGGGTGCGGGGTGGGAGTCCCGGGGTGCTGAGCCCGGGCTGGCAACGCCGCTGCCGCGGTGCCGATGAATGGGATGAACCCGGTCCGGGTGCGATGGGGTTTGGGTTTTCCTGAAGTCACGGCCCTGCCTTGGCCCCCTCGGGAGGGGTCTGGGCTGGCCGATGTCCCCCGAGGGCCCGGCCGCGAGCGCAGACCCCTCAGCGCACGGAGGAGCCAATTACCGGGTTCAAATTTTGCGAAGCAAAATTCGACGTTTTTCATCAAATACCAGCGCTTGCACAGACCTGATTTCAAAATCCAGAATTTCGGCGATTAAAAAACCCCCTGCCCCAACCTATAGGATAACTGCGACCGGTTTCCTGAATCGCTTTAACAGGAAACAATCCCGGTTTTCAGCCCCGCTTCCGCGCAGCGTTTGCTGCCCGGAGGGATCCTGCGCTTGCTCCTGTGGAGCGTGCGGGGCCACGTGGCGCACGCGTGGTGTTAGCGTGTACCCGCGGGCGCACGCGTGTACCCACACATGCAGCACTGGCCGCTTGGCTGGGCTGAAATCCGGCAGTTTTCCCCTCCGGATGGTGCCAGGGCTGGTTTTCCCCTTCCGGAGCAGCTTAGGGACGCGGCTGTCGGCCACAGAGCTCCTCCATCCCTTAATTGTCCGATGTGCCGGAATTGGGGATGCTGCAGGAAAAGGGACTTGTTCGGGGCTGCTGAAATTAAAGCCCAGTTCTTATTAATCCTGCTCTTTGCGGCTCCGCCTACGCTGAACTCGGGGATTATCCCATCCGCCTTCCCGCACGCCGGTACAGCGGGAGCGAGGCGGCCGGAGAATTAATCTCCTGTAGGTTTTGCTGATCCCATCCCCAGGAATGGTGGCCGAGGGGGATCGGGAGGGGCTGGGGGGGGGGGGGGGGGGTGGCCGAGCCGGGCAGGGGGACACAGACCTTCTGCCACTGCAGATTTGTGTTGGGCTCGGGGAGGAGAGACGGCATTTGGTGGGATGCTCGGTGGGATGCTCGGTGGGATGCTCAGTGGGATGCTCGGTGGGATGCTTGGTGGGATGCTCACCGGGATGCTCACCGGGATGCTCACCGGGATCGGGGATGGGGTTTGAGCGACAGGTCCGGCGGCTCTGTGCTCACCGGGCTGCACCTCCCTGAGTTCCCGGCATGGACTTTCTCCCCCCTCCGCCTCGGCACCGCTGGGAATACTGCTGGCGGCGTGGGGGCCGTGCAAGGCCAATGCTGCGGCGAGGGACGCTGCCCCGCGCCAGCCACCGCTCCTCCCCGTCCCTTTCTTGGCCGATCTCTTCTGACAGACAAACACCGGTTCTTTCTCCGCCACAAAGTCCTTGTCCAGCCAAGCACACAAAGCGGATCCATTATCCGATGGGGGACAGAAAGGAGGGGCCGGGGCGGGGGGGGGGGGTGGGGGTGGGGGGGGCGCCGCCGCACAATGCGCGCAAGTGGCGCGTGGGGCCGCCCCTATTGTGTCTGGGCAGGAAGGGCCGGGACCCACGGCGCGGCCCCCTCAATGGCACCATTGTGTCTGAGCCCCCCGTCCCTTTGGGCGTCCCCTTGGGGTGTGCCATGTCCCGTCCCCCCCCTGCCCCCGGCCCAGCTCCCGCCACCCGTCTGGGGCAGCGCCGTCATCCCCCACTCCCCCCCCCCCCCCCGCCCCGTCACCGGTCTTTTTGGGGTCGTCTCTTCCCATCGGACACCCTCTGAGGGGTGTTGGAGGGGCTGAGTTTTTGGGAGCAAAGCAAAGGGGCTGATGGGTGCCCCCCCCCGTGCCCCGGGCAGGGTTGTGCGGGGTGAACATGGATGGTGGGGCTGAAGTCCTCACCTCCGCACCCCCGGGGTTTTGGGTGATAAAAAGGCCGATCTGGGGCAGCCTGAGGCATGCCCTCGCTGGCAGCGGGTGCTGGGGGACGGGGGAAGAGCCCAAGGGTGTCTGGAGGGGGTTTGCCCCCCATCACCCACCACGGAGGGGTTTCCCTCCCCACCGGCTCCTCTCCCGCCGATCCCATCTGTAAAATGGGATGCAATCCGGGATTGCCATCCGTGGGGCGACGGAGCCGCTCGACCCTCTCTCTAGACCCCGACGGAGAGGTCGCACAGAGACCTGTCCCCAAGTGGGCCCCCTGCGGGTACCCAAAGTGGGGTTCCTACAGAGTGCGGGCGCGGAGACCTTCCAGAGCCTTCGCCAGGCCCCGGCGCTGCCGGGAGAAACCTTTGCGATCCCCTTAAAGCGCCGTCTTGGCCACGTGGGGCTGCCCAGCGCGGCTACAGGGTGTTTAGGATGGCTCAGTGATGAGCAGAGCAAGTCCGGTGGGGGTTCGGAGGTGATCGCTGTGGTTTTGGAGGTGATCAGTGCGGTTTTGGAGGTGATCAGTGTGGATTTGGAGGTGACCGGTGTGGATTTGGAGGTGATCAGTGTGGTTTTGGAGGTGACTGGTGTGGATTTGGAGGTGATCAGTGTGGTTTTGGAGGTGACTGGTGTGGATTTGGAGGTGACCTGTGTGGATTTGGAGGTGACTGGTGTGGTTTTGAGGTGATCAGTGTGGTTTTGGAGGTGACTGGTGTGGATTTGGACGTGACTGGTGTGGATTTGGCGGTGATCAGTGTGGTTTTGGAGGTGATCAGTGTGGATTTGGAGGTGACTGGTGTGGTTTTGGAGGTGACTGGGGTGGATTTGGAGGTGACTGGTGTGGATTTGGAGGTGACTGGGGTGGATTTGGAGGTGACTGGTGTGGATTTGGAGGTGACTGGTGTGGTTTTGGAGGTGACTGGGGTGGATTTGGAGGTGACCGGTGTGGATTTGGAGGGGATCAGTGTGGTTTTGGAGGTGACTGGTGTGGTTTTGAGGTGACCAGTGTGGATTTGGAGGTGATCAGTGTGGTTTTGGAGGTGACTGGTGTGGATTTGGAGGTGACCGGTGTGGTTTTGAGGTGACCGGTGTGGTTTTGGAGGTGAAGGGTGTGGATTTGGACATGACGGCATTTTTCATCTTATTTTTTGCAGAGGAGAAATCCCCACCTGCCTTTGATCACCGCGGTCCAGCAGCATCCCTCACCGGGGCCGGGGCCGGGGCGAAGCGGCCAGACCGAAGGGGAGCAGCCCGGCCAGCGTGGGCAGAGCCCCGGGGAGACCCCCCCAACCCCGCAGCGCCCTCGTCCTGCAAATCAAAGGATGGAGGAGCCCCGTGGGGCACCGTGGACTGGGCTTTCCTGCCGGTGGGAGCCGGCGGGCTGGGAAGGGGCTGCTCCTGCTACGAGGTCGCAGCGGCCGAGTCGTGCGCGGCTGCCGGGGACGGGCCGGTGCGGTCGCATCGCCCCATGGGGAGGGCAGCGCCTGCGGGACCAGGCAAGGGGAGTTAGCCGCGCTCCCCCAGGGATGCTCGAGACGCCTTCGCCTCTCCCAGACGGGGTAAGTTTGGGCTTTTCTTGCTTTCCTGCCAGCCCGGCCAGCCGGCAATGGGTTTTCCCTACAAAACCTCCTCCCGGGCTCCCTCCAGCCGGGGATTTGGGGGGACCGGGGAGCAGCGGAGCAGCGGAAGGGGACACCCGCGATGGCTGCGCGTGCGGCGGGGCTGTCCCTCGCCGTGGGCTCCGGGCAGGCGGCCGCGATTGCCAGGCTGCGAGGTGCTGCGCTGATTTTTCCTTCATTCTTTTCGCCTTTTTTCCTCATCGTTTTGGCCAGAACCCCCCCCCCCCCCCCAGCTTTTATTCCCGTTTTACTTATATTCCTCTCTGAAAACATTTAGATTCCCCCCAAAGCTGGTGGAAGATTGAGCTATTGGTAACAGCTTTTGATTGCCAAATAATTGACTTTTCCCCCTACTTCCTACTTAATATCCATCTGAAAATCCTTCCTCTATGAATCAAAACCATCTTTTTCTATGACTAAGCAGCGTAGGGGGGAATCTTCCCCCCCTCACCGCTTGCTTTGCCCCCGGCTGGGAGCGCAGCCTCCCCCACCATCCATCCACAGCCCCTCCTGCTCTGCCCCATCCAACCCCCCCAAATCCCATTTTTCCTGCCCGTAGACCTTGGATTTAGCCGCACAAGTGACTCCCAGCTCCTTCTGGGAGCCTGTTTGGGGGTAATATTTTCATCCCAGCCCCCAGCAGCGCTGGGAAGGGGGTGGGGAGGAGCAGCAGCAGCAGCAGCGTCGCATCCTCGGGAGTCAGTCAAGGGAGAAAAACCACATCCCCTCCGGACCTCGCTCCTCCGAGTCTTTCACGTGACGGCGAAGCTGTCCGAAACATTAGAAAAATAACTTTCACCTTTCCCAGGGTGAGCCTGGCAGCCGGCGCGGGAGCTGCCGTGGTGCCCGTCGGCAGCCCACGTTCTCCGGGTTGGTTTTCCGGCAGGGATTTGGTTGACCTCCAGATGCACGATGGGGAGATGAGGAATATTATCCCTCGTTTTCCTCCCCAAACAATGCCTGTGCGGGAAGGGGTTTGGGTGTCTGCTCGTCGAGGCTGGATTTTTTTTGCTGGTTTTCCTGCTCGCTGGCCCCCCACGGGGGAACGCGGGCTGCGTCCCCACGGGATCACCCTCCGGAGATGGGTCTGGGATGCTCCACGGCACGGGGCTGCGTCCATGCTGCGTTTTAGGGGAGCGAGGTGTGGCGGCGGGCACGAAAGTCTCTCCCACCCCCTCCAGCAGATACCTCCAGGGACACTAATTCCCACATCGACCGTCAATCCCCGCCCGTGCGCAGACCGGTGACGTCCCACCTGGAGACGCCGGGATGCGGGGATGGAGTGGGAGCCCCAACCAAAGGCACTGATACCCCCAAATTATGACTCCCCATCGCTTTAAACCCCCCTCCCCACCCATTTGGGCTTCGTTCCTTCTCCTCCCCTGCTTTTAAATACCCTCTTCTTCCTCAAAGCAATATTAACGATGGTCGACGGGGTCGTCGGTGCCGGCACCCGGCGCAGCCCCGTGCCCGATGGGTGCCCCAAGCAGATGCTCGGCGCCGCGGGCGAAGCCGTCCTCCTCCTCCTCCTCCTCCTTCTCCTCCTCCTCCTCCTCCTCCTCCTCCTCCTCGCTCTAAGATGGCCGGCGGCCCCAAAATGGTGCTGAGCATGAGACGCCATCTGCAAGGCTGGTCCCACGCCCGCCGTGGCCTTTTTATGCAAAGGGGAATTAATTAGATTTGAATATGGTAATTAAGCCATCAAGCCCCGCCGGGTGCTATGAGGTCCCTTCTTTTCTTCGGGCTTTCTTCTCACCCCTCTCTCCCGCCGCCCCTTAACCCTTCCCCCTCCGCTTTCTGCACCCAAAGTACCGCTCCTGCATCTTAATTAAACGCCTCGTCTGGGCAATGCCGCCGCCGCCCCCTTTCCCGCGCCAAATTCTGTCCGTCCTGGCGATGCCGTCCGTCTGTCTTCATCAGTGGCCGTGGCCGTACCCCGTGTGCGCCCGTTTATCCCCACCCCAAAAAAAGCCGGCTGCTCGCAGAGGGATGAGGGTGGCTACCCAAAAGGAGAAGTGGGATTTTGGCAGGTGATGGCCACCGCAAGAAATCGACCCAAAATGAATTCCCCCAAAGCTGGGTCATATTTTAAGCCTCTCTGATCCTCACACTCCCAATATTCCCTTTTTTTTTTATTCCAATCGCTACGGGCCGTGGGGGTCCTGGTGCCACCTGATGCTTGGGGATGGGCGAAGCTGCTTTTGGGATTTCTCCCAGGGAATTCTGGGACTGAAAAGAAAAGAATTGAGAATTGAAGGTGCTTTCAACACCTGTGCCCAGAAAAGGACCTTTTTTTTTTAAACCGGGAATTAAAGCTTTCGCCGTTCCCACATTTGTTAACAGCATCCATCCAGTCGCCCTGACCCGGCACCGCTGGGTCTTCAGCCACCTGCGGTGGGTGATGGTGCAGAGACCGGAAAACTCCTGGAAAGAGGGATTTGCACGGGGAAAAAAAAACAACCCTGGAATATTTTTTTATATGTATATCTATATTTATAAGGAAAATATTCCTCTTTTTTTCCCCACTTACCTCGTAAAGCAAACGAAGGAAATTGGGAATACCTGCGGGAGCTCGTCAGAAAAGCCCCCGGGCGCTTTCTCAGCGAGTTGCTGAGAACTCGAATCGGCTGCTTTAAAAACTGGAATATTTGCAATAGGGTCATTTCTGGTAAAATTGCTAATTGTATCGGCGAGCCGCTTCCAGCCGAAACAAGAAAAAGGCTGAGATTATACACACAGATACGCACATATATATGGTGGGGGGGTGTGTGTGTGTATCTGGTGACACAGTGTACATACCTGGCGCTGGGAAGAGGGTCCCAGCGCTTTAATCCCCGGCGGCAGCAGGGTGGCGGGCGGGGGGGGGGGTGGCCTCGGGGCCCCCGCGCTCCCTCGCAGCGCCGGCTCTGACCTACATAGCGGGTGCCGGATACGGCCACCCCGGCAGCCGCTGCAGCCGCCGGCTCCTCCCCGCGGCTGCGATGACGGACACGGAGGGGCCATCGCCCTTCCCCGTCCCCGACCTCCCCCTCGACCCCAGTTTGGGTGAAATAAGGGAGAAATGGGTTTTCTCCGCCCGGTCCCGCTGCGGGGCAGGGACGGGGCGCTTGGCGGGGATGCTCTGGGCGCCTTTGGGGACCAGTCCTCGGGCTCTGCCTCACCCCGGTCCAGGCTCCGGCTCTCCCAAGATGCAGAGGATGCTGGTGGCATCTCCTGGTGGTCCTGTTTGAGGCTGAGCTGGGAAATACAGCCGTCGGCATCTCCTGGGCCGCATTTCCCGGCTCAGCCTCAAACAGGAGCCCGGGAGCCGCCTGTGCTGGCAGCCCAGGGACCCAACTTTGCGGGCACACCGCCCCCAGGGCGCTCGTCCCCACTGCCACTGTCCTGCTGACCCCTCCTGGGATGGCAGAGGGGAGAGAAAATACACCGGAGCGAAGGGAAAGGAGCAGGAGAAGAGAAGGGGTGAGGAAGAGGAGGGAAATCTGCAGAGCACAGGAGGAAAGAAGCCAATGAGGGCGTGAAATATGGGAAAAATCATTTTAAAAACGGAGGGGAAAAGGGGCAGATTTGAAGAAAGAAGAGTAAATAGCGGAAGGGCTGATGGGCTGAGAGACAAACCGGGGAGAGGCGGTAAAGCGGGAGATGTACCGAAAAGGCCGAGAGGAGCCCAGGCAGCAGGAGCGGGAGGCAGAGCGTGGCAGCCGCGGAGCTGGTACCCGCGGGAGGATGCTCGAGGCTCCATCTCGCGCCAAAGCTCAGCTCCTCCGAGGCCGGGACGGGGGGGTGACGGTGGTGGCAGTGCGGTCCCTGCCAAGCTGGAAAGACCCAAAGGTCTACGAACCCATGAGCATCCCCATACCCCATTAACGAGGGCTCCCGGCTAACGAGCCCGGCTCGGCGGAGCGGGTGAGCAGCACCCATCGCGGGCAGGTGGCCGCGAAGCGCAGGGCTATAAATCTCCCGCGCGGTGCGGGCGCCGCCGAAAGCCTTCCAGCAGGATTTATCTCCCCTTCCCACTTTCCCCGCCTTCCCGCAACCGCCACGTGGATTCCCCGCGGCAAGGGAAAACAAGCGAAGATGCTTTCTTTTGTCTCCGCCGCCCGCTCGGCCGCGGCTCTCCGGCTCTAATCCACCTCGGCCTCCTCCTCTCCGTTCACTCTTCTCTTCCCATTCCCTCCTGTGGAAAAAAAAGGGACAAACCTTTGCTTTTCTTTTTTTTTTTTTTTTTTTTTTTAGTTGAAAAAATAACTCGGTGTTGGGGAGGTGGTGGCAGCACCGGGGAAGGAGGAACGGTGACACCCCGATAGCCGAGCCCAACGCTGGCCGGTCCCAGCGTAACCCCAGGGGTGTCGCCTCCCCGCGCCCCCCCCGCACGGCACCCCCCTCGGCTGGCTGAGTTATTCCTTAGAGCCCTTACCTGCCAGTTATGCCGCTTCTGTGCAAAAAATAAATAATATAAATAGAAGTGATGATGTGCTGGTGAGAGCTCTGCACTGGGGAGAGAGGGGGGAAAGGGGGGAGAGAGCTTAAAAATTACAGTGGGAATTAGCAGGAGCCTAAGCTGTTGTTTGCGCTGCCCATTAGCATCTGCCTATTTATCCGTCACCAGATCCTCGTGGCATCTATCCATCCATCTGGATCCTTGTCAGTCTGTCTGCCTGTCTAATTATCCATTAGCACGGCAAAGCCCCCCCTGACAGCGGTCCCGGCGAGGCAGACGTGAGACCACCTCCGCCGCCCTTCACCGTCGCCGGGGGATGCTTTGATGAGCGTTACCGACGGGCGAGCGAAACCCCGCTCGGACCTTCCACCAAACAACGCGTTACGGTGGGCAGGAAAGGCTCTGCCAGGCTGCGGGGTGCAAACGCCTCCAACGGCGACGCGGGAAAGCCGGGCTGGAGCCGGCAAAAGCCGGGGGTTGCGTGGCAGGGGCTCATCCGTAGGGTGTCGATCGTGTCAGGGTGTGCGCGTGGGCGCCGCGGTACACGTGCAGGACAGGGTCTGGACGCGGGACGCGGTCTGGACGGGTGACACGGTCACCGTGCGCCCCGTGCCACATGCTTCGCTGCCCGCGGATGCTCCATCTCACCCATGGGAAACAAACCCGGCGGCCTCGCCCAAGCGCGGGCACCGCTGCCGCACGCCGGCGGCTTCGGTGCCGGC